>NC_140207.1:27015205-27615205 GCF_965226575.1 Pagrus pagrus
GACAGAGGCAGCTAATAAACTGAAAGTTGAACTGCTTTCAAATGACACTGTGAGAAGGAGAACTGACTGTCGGCTGACATTAAGTCACAGCTACTGAATAGACTGCGTTCATGTGAGCAATTTTCATTTCAGTTGGACGAATCAACAGACATTTCCAGTGCAGCTCAATTGATTGTTCTGGTGCGCTATCCCTGGGAAGGAGACATTTTGGAGGACTTTCTGTTCTGCAAGGAGGTGCCAGGCAGGACAACAAGTGAGGAAATATTCAGACTTCTGGAGGCTTTCATGACTGAAGCGAGACTGAGCTTGGAAAAATGTATGGCCGTTTGTACGGATGGTGCAGTGGCGATGACCGGCTGAAAGAGTGGAGTTACTGCACGGATAAAGTCTGTCAATCCGAGGATTATGGCTACTCACTGTATGCTGCCCTGGCAAGCACTGGCTTCCAAAGACATGGAACCAGATCTTCACTCTGTTTTGAACACAGCTGTGACTGCAGGTAATTCTGTGAAGTCAAGGGCACTGTTTGTTTGGACAACTTTGCCGGGATATGAATGCTGGACATGACGCACTGCTATATCACTGTGAGGTGCGATGGCTCTCAGAGTTTATGAGAGAGGAAAAACCCAACATCGCACAGTTTTTTACAGACCGGGAGAGTGTGGCCAAGTTGGCATATCTTGCCGACATATTCAACATACTGAATAGCCTCAACCTCTCCATCCAAGGAGGCCACACATCCATCCTTGAAGTCAGCAACAAAATCACTGCCTTCATGAAGAAAATAGACCTATGGAGAAGGAGGATACAAGACGGAATAACAGACATGTTCCCCCAACTGACTGAGTTTCTCCACACAAACAACTTGTCTGTGGCCACAGTGAGGAAGGTCGCCACCTCACACCTCACATCACTGAGCGAGCACTTCAACTCATACTTCTTTTTTTTCTACGATTTTATTTAGCTTTTTCAGTACATACAAGACAAGACAAACAACCACAGGCTTGACGATCGAACAAAACAAAACAATAAAGGCCAAGCCAAAAATAAACTAAAACAAAACATAACCAAACAAAAATACACTACAATTGCTCCACACACCTAACTCATCTTCAACTCATACTTCTCTGATGTGAACACTGATGCCTGGGACTGGGTGCGCGATCCCTTTGCACCAGCTGCAACAGCAAATGGCAGGTAAGGCAGAAGAGCAGCTGTTGGAGTTATCCTGTGATAGGACATTGAAGGCCCGATTCCAGCAGCTTAATCTTGCAACCTTCTGGCTCTCCCTCTCACATGAGTATCCCAAACTCACTGCTGAAGCCATGCAAATATTGCTCCCCTTTCCTACAACGTACCTTTGTGAATCATCATTTTCCACTTTGACTGCAATGAAGAATAAGTACAGGGCTCGTGGAGGATGATCTTAGAGTCTGTTTGTCAACCATCACTCCAAGAATAGAGAAACTGTGTTGTGAGAGACAGGCTCATCCTTCTCACTAATTTAGTGAGTTATTGATGTGAGTGATTTGTGAATTGATTTGTGTGTGATAAGACTTTGATAAAGCCTAATGCAAATATTTATGACTAGGCTTAATTACTGAAACTGTTATGATGTTCAGTTTTTTGCCAATAGTTTGAATAAGGGGCAATAAGTTCATTGTGTTATGGTGAAACCACTTAAGTAATCTTTTAACTGGTTTTAAAATGAACTGGGTTGATTAGGACTTTGCCATTAGGACTTTAAGATCTGTTACTTAGAAATGCTGTCAGGTCAAAATGTAATTTGAATAAAAATTACCCTGTAACATATTTAAAATATGAATAATTCCTGCGGCATCTGGGAGTACAAATGGCAGTAAACATATGTTTAATCGATGTGAGGATTATGATAAAATTTTCTGCCCTGTAAGGGGTCCTTGGCCCCAAAAAGTTTGAGAACCCCGCCATAGCTAGTTTGTTTACCGCAGGCATATTTCTCCTTCCAAAATTTAGTTTGTATCCTGATACCTGGCTGAATTGTTCCAGAGTGTTTAAAATTGCCACCAGGAGAGACATAGCTGGATTCAATACACATAAAACTAAGACATCGGCATACAGCATCAATTTGTGTACATTTTCCAGCCGGGTAATGCCTTCAAAATTCTCCTCAGAATGCACCCAAATGGCCAGCTGCTCAATGGCAAGTGGAAATGGTAAGGGTAATGGTTAAGCTGAAAAAAAGACATGATTATATTGGCCTTTTGCACTGATGCTACAGGGGAGGAGTACAACAATATAAGAGATGAAATCAGGACCTAGGTCAAATCTTTCCATTACATCAAAAAGATATTTCCATTCTACCCTGTCAAAGGCTTCTCAGCATCCAGCGAGCAGATTGCTGGAGCTGGGCATGTTAAGTACATTTAAAAGCCTCGTGGTGTTGTGGAAGGGACGCCTCCCCAACATGGCACCTCTCTGATCTAATGACATGATGTGTGGCAAACAGTGTCAGGTAACGTTACTTTTAAATGTGACTAATTATGTTACAAGATTGCTGCCATTGAAAAGTAACTTACAATACTGCATTATCTACTGACAAAAATAACGTGTTAGAGTACTTAAGAGTTACCAGAAATTAGAGTAAACCCCCTTTGTGACTCGTTGCATGTTATATTGTTCAGACAGCGTGTAGCCAACTGTACATGTACCTTTGAATGTATTGACATAGTCATTTTGTAGCCTCCTTTATGGCCAACAGTCAGTAAGTCTGCAGCCTAATAATAGGAATGACAGATGCAATATAACATTTACAGCTCTTTATTTTGCTAACAATCTGACGACAAACTGGGCAGAGGCATACAGTATTAGGCACAGCTTTTTCAATGAAAACAATACAACACAGGCTCTTATAGCCTAATCTATCGTGTAAAAAAGCAACTAATGAGCCCTTAAACTATTAGGGCTTACATAAAAATGATAAAAGCACAAATATAATTAAAGTGCATTTTCTTTTATTTTTGTGGTGACAAAAGGAAAGGAATAGATAGCATTTTTTTCCAATAAAATATTACTTTTAGGAAAAACAAATCAAATAACTGATTGCTTGAATTGCAGAACTAATGCTTTACGTTCCTTGTTACAACATCAAAGAAATCTGAGTAGTCTAACAGATTACTTTGTAACAAGTTATCCCCAACACTGGTGGTAAAACATGTTGGAGGCGGAGGGCAAAGATTTCTGGCAGGATCTTTAGTCAACATTAAGTAGAGATAAGGGTATGTAGCTGCTTCAATCAATCAATCAATCAATCAATCAATCAAATCAATCAAAGCTTTATTGTCATTTAGCTGTAACAACAAAAGAAGTGCAGCAAAAATTAGGTTACGTTTCTCCGGGATCCCATAACACGAACACAACAAATACACACAATACATTACTATAATAATTTAAAACTAAAACTATGACTCAGGCTCATGATTTGCAGTAGTGTGCCTGCTCCAGATCAGCAACTCAGCACGATAAGCAAACTGGTGTGGGTCATGTGATGCAGGGAGGCTGGCTGTGATGTGTGGTTTGACAAGCCGCTCAAAACACTTCATCACAATTGGTGTCAGTGCCACGGGTCTGTAGTCGTTCAGACTGGATACAACTGATTTCTTTGCTACTGGTATTATAGTGGATGTTTTGAAGCATCTGGGAACGATGGCCTGACTGAGGGAGATGTTGAAGATGTCAGTCAGGACATCTGCTAGCTCACCAGCACAGGTTCTGAGCACACGCCCCGGAATGTTATCCGGGCCTCCCGCTTTCAGTGGGTTGACCCTGGTTAGGTCCTTGCGTGTGTCTGCTGCGTTGATGGTGAGGGCTGGCCCGATAGATGGTAGAGAAGGACCAGCCCACCCACTGGTTGTCGGGTTTGGTGCTTTAAAGCGTGCAAAGAAGTTGTTGAGCCTGTCTGGAAGAGAAGCCACCAGGAGTAATCCGTCAGTGCTTGGACTCCCTGCCACATCCACCTGGTGTTTCCTGTGAGCACACCTCTGTAGTCATCTGGGGTTTTCGGTTGTCACGTGCAGTGAAGATCTGAATTACAGTGACATCCTCTGGGCACTTTGCAATGTAACTGGTTACCACCTCAGCATATTCTTCAATGTCTATCTGATCTCCCTGGGAGGCTGCTGTCTTAAAAACATCCCAGTCGGTGTACAAGAAACAGTGCTGAAGTGCTGAGTCTGCCCCCTCAGGCCAGGTCCTGATGTGTTTTTTCACTGGCCTGCTGTGCTTCAGTAGTGGTTTGTAAGCAGGCACCAGCATAACAGATAGGGGTCAGCTCAGAACGGCTGAGGTGGGGGCGGGGCGTTGCCTTGTACGCATCTGCGGAGTTTGTATACACCAGGTCCAGCATGTTCTCTCCTCTGGCCCGCGTCTGGGATATTGTCCTGGAGCCATTTTCCGTGAAAGCAAACGCACAGTAGTCTTTCCACTCTCTGTGGGTTTCTCTCAACAGACGTAGCTCATCCAGCTTGTTGTTGAGGGAGTGGACGCTGGAGAGTAGGAGCGACAGTACTGCTGGTCTGGAGGGGTTAGCCTTTAGCCTAGCATTGATCCCGGCTCTCTTCCCCCTCTTTTGTTTATGTTCGCACCGCTTCCGCCTTCTCTTCATTTCTATTCATTATTCATTCATTCATTCATGATTAGGGATCCTTGTCGTCTTTAATGGGAGAGTGATCGTAGCATTTGTCAGTGTTGAGAGCTTTGTTGTACATATCTGTCAGATAAGCAAACTTCCTATAAATATAAATATAAATATAAATATAAATATAAATATAAATATAAAAATATAAATATAAAATAAAAATAAACCCATTTGGGCATGGGGACTTTCTACTTTGCAAGGTTTTAATCGCCCCTTCAATCTCATTTGTTGATATTGGCTCGTGCAGATCCTCCGCAAGAGTGCTGTCAATTCTGAGGAAATCAAGTGTATGTCAGACATTTTCTATGCCAGCTTGACAGCAATCAGAAGTACATAAATCAAAATAAAACTTAGCGATTGTTTTGTTAATAATTTTTGGATTGACAGCATCTGATGAGGATTTAATACTAAGAATAAACCTGGACACTGCTGCAGCTCTGGCCTGGTGAACCAGGAGCTTGCCAGCCCTGTCTCCTGAATCAATAGCATGTTGTCTTGACTAAAGTTACTGCAATGCAGCTTTATTTGTAGTTAAAAGGTCAAACTCTGATTGAAGCGAGTGATGGGTCTGGGAGACTACCATAGCTTATGGAAACTTTAAACTTCTGCAACAGTACAAAATTGTACAAAATTAAAATCCCCACCAATGATAATGTGGTAAATCTCAACATTGGGAATGGAGGTAAAAAAGAGAAAGAAAAGAAAATAGAGGTAAATTGCTTTTCCTAGGAAGGTGCATAAATGTGTCATCTCCCATTCCCCTTAAGAGCCAGGTGTGCCAGGACCAGATACATATTAAACAGTAGCACCCATCTTCGATGAGGGAAAGGGATGTGATCCTCGGCTGCTGGACCCACCTGACCACACCTCATTTTAAGACCAACCAACCAAGGGGCGCACAGGTGGGTGCAAGTACATTTGCTATTTACACAACATGGGCACTGGATGTGAAAACTACAACTGCGTCAGTCTGAAACTAGCAATGACACTTGGCGCAGAGTGTAAGACAGAGCCCTATGTCTCTTCCCAGATCTTGAAGGTGAGATATATTATCATTTGTCTTGATAATGTTGCATTGTCTCCTTGAACATTATGTTTCTCAGTTGTCTGCCTTTTGTCTGAGAGGGAGTGCAGCTCTCTCTCTCTCTGTCTCTCTCCCTCTCATTATGATGGTTGTCTGCAGGTGCAGGACTCAGGGAGGAGCCACCAACTGCACTGCATCACCATAAACAATATAATCAAGACCTCTTCTTATACCCTGCTCAGTCATGTCCACCCTGCCAGTTCATCATTGTTACTACAGTTAGTGCAGCCATGTTCAAGCCTTTTTGCTAAGTGAGTTCTATTTTGCCTGAAAATGACCTTGTTTTCCATCTGCTTACAGTCCTGCCTTCCTAAGTCCGGCCTTGCTTATCCTACTCGACAGCCAAGCCTGCTCCTTATTCACCAACCATCCACACTGCTTTGAACCCAACCATCGGTTAAGAACCCCTGGAAACCCCCACCCTGGACCTACTCCTCTCTGCCCCAGCTCCTTGGTTTTCCTGAAATAAAAGACCTTAAATTGATTTTCTAGCTCCCTGGTGTTATCTGAATTTGGGTTCACTAGTTGCCCCTTAACAGGTAACTCGGTTTGACCCCTTGACCCCTGATGAAAACTGTGTTGTCACCTGAGCTGAAAGGACTAGCCAATCAGCAGAATCAATAGGTGCTGTCTTTGTGGACTGACTTGTTGCAGGCTGTGCTCTAGCTGTACATGATGTCTGGTACGGTGATTACTGTAGTGGGTAAACATGGGGCTGGTGCAGGCTTGGAGTGGCTACTCTGAAAGATTCCTGGTGGGCCCGGCTGGTTATTAGGCTGCAAGGTTCTTCAGTGACAGGATTTGTAAACACAAATAGATAATGCAGGCTGCACTTGCAGAAGCCCAGGAGGTTATGATTCGTCACCTCATTGATAATATAACGTTTGACCCTTGAATCTGGTCCACTGAGTCCACCCTGAGTGACATACAGTGAGGGGTGCATGTTGGTGAGAGATGGGAGTAACCCGCAGATTCCACTGGATACGGTACGGCTGCGTTACGGCTCCGCCACGGTGGCGGAGCTGATCCGTAGCACTCTAGTCCATGTGTTAACTTCCACCAGGTCCGCTGCGCTGCGTGTCTGCTGCGTCCCAGCTCCGGCAGTCCGCAGCCCTGCGGAGCAGATATGCAGGACTTCTATTCTGGCGGACGCCGCAACACAACACAGCAATTCAGCCGAATTTAGCACAGAGCAGACAGGAAATCAGACAAGAAACAACAACAAGACATCTGGTTGATTTTCAAAATAAAACACTCCTTGTTGATACAAACACAAAAACCTCAAAAAAGAGACAAATACGAGCTCTTCTTCTAATCCGTCGGTCGGGAACACTTCGTGTTGTTGTGTTTATAACACATACATATAACTGCGGTCGTGTGTGATTATGTAATTATCGCGGGAATTTCTCGGTTTCGTAACTCCAGCTGCGCCGTGGCGGACTCAAAACGCAGCTGGTGGGGGTTGCCGGACGAGAACGACGGAGCAAAATCGTACCGGAGCTGTAACGCAGCCGTACTGTAGCTGTACCGTATCCAGTGGAATCTGCGGGTAAGACATGAACAAGTACAAGATGGCTAATGAGAAGAGCAAAGAGTTCTGAAATGGCCAGAATGAAAAAACAGAAAGCTCTCCGAGCTCACGTGGCCAAATGTGCAAAATTCAGCTTAAAAAAGTTTATCAATAAAACAAGCTTGCAATTTGAGAGTGAAAGTAACATTAAAGAACAAGCCCCAGATGGAGACGATGAGAAAGGTAAGCTAGCAGTGCCAGGCATCAAAACAGAATACAATGTATAACATTGCCTGCAAACCACTGTTCAAGGTTATGAATCGAGTCAATGAATTGTGTGGTGTTACAGAATATAATGTATACAATACGAGTAAGTGCTTTGCAAATAGTATGTTGTGACGCCACCTAGGTGTGAGACACTTTGTCTTGTAGCCCCTCAGCAACAGACGTTATAAAGAGTGCATTCTAGACCTGCTCTACATGAAAAATTACCAGAAATAACTATGATTCGGCACTATATTAATAAAACTGACTTGACTCAAGATGATTAGAACATGGTTGTAAGGAGGGCAGACTGTGAGTGCTGAAAATGATGACAATTTTTCAGATTTGATGGAAGCAGTGCCAGGATTGATTATAAGCTCTGGTCTCCACTCTACCTGCTGCCAGATGACTTCATCAGTACTGAGTGGTAGTCCCTGCTACTGCTAATCTCTTTAAGAGTTTTCTCATGTTGTTCTCTGTGCATGTTACTAAGAGATCTAACTTGTTTTTGCTTTCAGTAATCTACATCGTTTTCATCTACCAGCGGCTGTTTCCAGTGACCCAGCCAAGGTGCTGAACACCTCTGCAGCCAACAGCCTTGCCCTGAGTTCCTCTGAGTTCCACACTCCATGCTATCCACCAACACCACCGTGAGCTACCTCTCCTCCTCCTCCTAATCTCTGGCGGATTCTCCAGCCAGAGCCTCTCACTATTCATACTTGCGTATTCCCTGTGAAGCATCAATTCATTTCCTTACTACTCTAGTCCCTGCCTTGTTGTCCGCTTCTGGGTCCTACTCAGTAGGTGATTTGTTAATTTTTAACAGGGGGGATGGTTCAATGGGAGCACCACCTTGCCCCGTCACACCTATGTACACCTCCTAAAGGACATTGTTGATGCCTTAACCATAACTGTGACATTTCTAATTCTACAATTCCATTTTATCCAGTTATCTTCCTTCTCTCCCTACTACAATTGTCTTTTTATAACTGTATTTAAGTAATGAGTAAATACACCTTTAAATTGTATGCAGTGGACTGAGTTTATTCAGGTAGGGTTTTCTCATGTTTCTCACAATACACTACAAGCAGGGTCATTTTAAGTTACATGACCCCTTGGAATTTTTTACCATCTAAATTCCTTGAAGGACACACATTGAACATTGTGCAAAATAGTAGAGCCCGACCGATTTATCGGTAGGCCGATTTTATCGGCTGATATTAGCCTATCACAGATATATCAGTATTGGTGTATATATTGTCCAATATGCACTGATATGAAAACCTTATATTTAAAAACTATAATGCAGAAAAACATGCTTGGGCTAATTTAAAATTGGTGTAATGACATAGTTTGTCCAGCAGAGTGCGCTTCAATGGGGGATAAAACAGCTGGTGTCTGGAGATGTAACAGCTACCTCACTAATGGCTAGACTATAAACTAGCACAAAAATGACAATTACCAACATAACATAAGCCACCATGTTCTGAACAGACACACTAAAAACACTTACAAAAAGTGACATTTTAGTTTTAGAACAAGCAAACTTGTTGTGCTCCTCCTCTACATGAGAGACGCGCTGGGAATCCACCGGAAGCTGCTCTATGACGTCGTGTCTGCTACAGGTTTTGTTCTGCCCTCCGCACGGCATCATACCATGAATGTATGAAGAGAACGACAGTGGGAACGTTTCAGAAGCGGAGCTTTTGGCCTGCCCGATATTGTTGACTTGCTCAGATTTTGTTGATCTGGTCATTTTACAATCAGGAGTCTGCACACAGTGTTTAATTTTGAAAATTGACCGGATGCTCTATGCCGTTCCTGTGTCTCTAACTTTCTGCTGAAGCGATCTGTTCTGTGCAGCTTGTTGTGGCTTCCGTCAAAAATCGACCAGGCAGCCGGAACGCAAAGCAGCCATGCACGGCTCAACTGTGCGCCGTCGATCGTGGCCGCTTGTGATTTGTAACACACTTTCTGCTACTAGGGGATGGAGAGTGATGGCAGGCTAACAAGGGGGAATCTATTTGGTAATTTTGCTAACAAGGGGGACGGCATCCCCCCTCAAATTGTTAATACCAACTCTGCATTTAATTAATTCAACCACTGGCCAAAGTCAGTCCCATAAGTACTCAGCAAAACGTTCAATTTCAAATACGCACAATTAAGGTTTGCAAAATGATGAGGACTCAAATGCAGACACTAGGTAGGCAGGAGGACTTGACAAAAAAGTGAACTTTAATGAACTAAATCTGTGTTCCAAATAACAGGCAACAAAACGGCTGGTTGTCAAAACATAGAATTGAGTTTCAACATACCTGTGGTTTGCAAAGACATACATTGCCAACATTTATTCTGGTGATTGGGTTGGGAGCACACAAAGGAGCCCCTGTTTCTTTCTTTCTCATGGATTCCCAGGTACACACACCTTTTTTTAACAATACAAACAGAGGTAGTCACATTGTGAGCAGGACATCATCCATCACAGAAAAAAAATCACTATGTGGACGACCACCAGAAACCCTTAAACTGGATTAATTTATTTGAGAAGTGTGTCTCAAAAGGTATAAAAGGCCTGTCTGTTGTGGGGAAAGCAGTTGAGAAATACACATGTTGCTCTGTACACTTGATCATTTCAACATTTACACATGCACATAATATGGCTTTTGTCTTTTAATCAACTATTACCATAAAACAGTGAAAAATGATGTGATGTAGTTTGTGAACCATCTGAAAAGGCCTGTGCCATAGAACAAACATTCCTTTAGGTAAGGTGGTCCAATTAAATTTACAGTAATCTGTGTGAAACATACCTCACTCTTTTTTAATTTCATTCAGAAAACTCACACTTAATGTTTGCGTATGTACAAATGAGGAAATGTACGTACGCAAACAAATATTTAGATTGATAAAAACCTGGCGTACACCAAACAGTGCACAATTTCCTTTTATAAATCCCAAGTCAACTTGATTCCTTGGTTTTCCTGCAATAAAAGACCTTAAATTGATTTGCTGGCTCCCTGGTGTTATCTGGATTTGGGTTCAGTAGTTGCCCCTTAACAGGTAACTCCGTTTGATCCCTTGACTCCTGATGACAAACTGTGTTGTCACCTGGGGTCCGTTTCACAAAGCAGGTTTAGTGAAAACTCTGAGTCTGTTAACCCTGAAATGAGGGAAACTCTGAGTTTTCCGTTTCACAAAGGGAGGTAACTCAAACCAGAGAAAGAGGGGAAACTCCAGCCTGTTTCACAGAGAGAGGTAACTTAAGCTCTAGGTCAGTTACCATGGTAACATACTCTATGAACCTAACCTGGTCGGGACCAGGTTTTTCTCAACAAACCTCGAGTTTCTCTCTGTCTCCGCCCTCTTTCAGCCACACACGGTATTTGATTTCCTCATTCATTCAGTCAGCAGGCGAGTTTTGGCGTAATATAGTTCTGCCGTCTGTTTTTTGAGAAAATCATTGTAAAAATCAGTCAGTAGGCGACATTAGCAGTTACATTAGGTGGCGACTATTTTCACTACCATGGCATGTCCTTTTGATAATGATCCCGTGGATGAAGGTGCAGCATTACTGCGCAGAGAATTACATATTCGTCGGGAGATGATTATCAGACCGCGCATAGAATTATCTTTTTGAGCGGTACCGTTTCACGTCACAGTCCATCATTTACATACACAACCTAATCCGTCCTTACATTTCCAACATTACCAACCGAAGTCATGCTCTCACATCCCAGCAGATATTGTGTGTTGTGCTGCGGTTTTTTGCAAATGGGAGTTTTTTATACAACGTCGGAGATGCAGAGCACTTTACAAAAATAAAAAAAAGTCATGAAAGGGAAATAAATATTTTTATGAATAGGCTTAAAATATATATATAGGTCTAGGCATATTACATTTTATAAAAGCACTTGTGTCTTGGGGGGTGAGCTCAGAGGATGAGCTCAGCCACTGGCCTTCCTAAACTCTGGCTCAGGCCCAGCTCCTCTGCCTCTGTTAGAGGTGCGGTGCTGGGCCACCACCCGTTTTACGGGCATCTGCTTTCTTTCTGTTGGCTGAGTAGAAGTCTGTGTTAGTTTAAATAGGCTTAATTCTTTAACAGAACATGATATAGATGAGAAGACATTTATGTGTGTGAAAACAGCATTATGTTGGAGATAAAACAACTGTACAGTCAAACAGCCACTTAATATTTACTTTACAATGTAAAACATGATCAAAATGAGGTACCCCGTGAGATTATGCTGAGGTCTTACCTGTTTGAACAATGTTTTTATGTTTCATCTTAAGCTGCTTACACTTCCTTCTAAAAACGTGCTCAAACTCACCGTATGGGCGCATTAATTAAAAAAAACGTAGCCCTCCTCTTCCCCGTTGCCATGGTGACTCGTCGAATCGGGGCTCCATTGATGCTGTCTTTTTATACTTGTGGCGCACGCGCTTAACTCCAGGTGAAACTACTCCGAGTTGATCAAACTAACTCAAATCAGCTGTTCTGGAACCGAAAACTCAGAGTTTAAGGTTAGACTCAGAGTTTGTTGAACCTGCTTTGTGAAACGGACCCCTGATCTGACAGGACTAGCCAATCAGCAGAGTCAATAGGTGCTGTCTTTGTGGACTGACTTGTTGCAGGCTGTGCTCTAGCTGTACATGATGTCTGGTATGGTGATTACTGTAGTGGGTAAACATGGGGCTGGTGCAGGCTTGGAGTGGCTAATCTGAAAGATTCCTGGTGGGCCCGGCTGGTTCCAAATCAACTTGGAAATGCGTGCATGTGGATCCACCTCATATCCCGCACTCTCCACACCCACATTCAACCATAGATGATCAATGCAAAGCACTTAATGAATGTTAAAATATGGTAATGAGCCGCTGATCAATGACCAATGAGAGAAAGATGAGGAAAGTACATATTTCTGGTGAGAAGGAGGTGTTCCTTTGTAAGGTGGAGGCTACAAAGCACATATTGTATACGTTCATTCATGTTGTCCTCGAGTAGCGGAGGACAGTGGCAGTCCGTGCAGTCCATGCAACAATACGGAGTGGCACTGCAGTATTTCTATGTTTTTGGTGATCAGACTGGCCGTTCCACTGGCCAAAATGATCGCGATCAGTGTTATCCCCTACGCTTAGATATCATTTGAAAGTGGAAGTTATATCAGTTATATGTGAAAATTTTTTTATTTATTTAAGTTTAGTTACGGTGAACCCGGCCTGCATTACGATTAGGACTCGTTATAATGGTATGGAGTGTAATGATTGTGAGAGAGGCGTCACTGACTTTATTTCCACACGTTCTTAATTTACACAATCCATATGTGTTGGTTGTGAAGGTCTACCGAAGGTCTACCGGGTGAGCTGAAGAGAGGAAAGAAAAAGTGCGTGTGTGTGGCAGCCACAGCACTGTCTCCAGTGCACTCTGTGCGCGCACAGTGTGTGCCTGACAGCATAGTTGATGGTGTTCACTCCTACTTAGTCTGTTATATGTGTACAGTATTCATTATTTGATGATTCTAAGTGCTGTATCATAGGCAACTGGACTTGTTATGCCTACGATACAGCACTTAGACCTCAGACCTTGATGACTGAGAAACCTTCATCAACATTATTTGATGATATCTGATGTGATCTTAGAATTCTACAACTGATGATGACAATTTCGTTATCAATCAGTCCTCTCCAGTGTGCTCTGGGGGCAGGAATGTGATGGTGAGACAGCACCAATGAAATATTGATTTCAGATGAGTTGGTTTATATCTTTTATGTTTTAAATGTGTTTATGGAATAGTCATGGTTCACTTCAAGCGCAAGTACAAATGACACTGCTGGTTTGAATGTTTATGATACGAAAGATGTATTACAGCAATAATAATGAAATGCACATGGAAATGTGATTACTAGTAATAACAGTAGTAGTGGTTAATGGTAAGGATGGTATGTAGTAATGCATTACAATAATAGTAGTGGAACGTATGTAACAGAGATGTGACTAATATTAGCGACAGTAGTGGTGGGTGTCAGGCAGGGCCATGGCAGTAGGCGCATCCACGATCAGGCCATATAGACCATATAGTCAGCTACTAAGATTAAGACGCATTTGCAATTCTGATTAATCTTGATGAGCAATCTAAAGAGCTTTGTACACATTTTAAGATGAGAGGTTATGGGAAAAACTTGTTAGAGAACCTTCTGAATAGAGTACACCAAGTTCAACAGTCTGATTTACTCGAATCTAGGTCAAGAGAAACGTCTTCTCAGGGTCCTACATTTGTATCCACCTACAGTCCTATATCCAAGTTTGTTAAACAAGTAGTGAATCGACATTGGTAAATCTTGAAAAGTGATCCTTACATTGCTTGTTCATTTCAAACTCTGCCTAGATATTTTTATGAACAGTCTTCGAACTAAACGATTATTTAGTGAAGTCAAATTTGCCTAAGAGGCACACTCACAGAACCTGTGAGCATTGTTCTATTCATAACTTTGTTGTTAAATCATCAGTAGCTAGGTACTTTAATAGTCATAAACACAGTTTGAGTGAACTACATTATATGGGCATTGAGGCAGGGAGAATGCCTTTGAGAGGTGGTAACAGGGACAGAATCCTCTTCCAGAGAGAAGTCTATTGGATACACTTTCTCGGCACTCTGATTCCAAAGGGACTGAACTGTGATACAAACATGTGCTATGTTGTTTCTTGTGATACAGTTAGGTGCTATTTTTTTGTGAGTTTTTGTGTGCATGAGACCCTGTGTGGTCCTTTGCTCTCCTCCAAAAAGATACAGCTTCCCCTATTGGGGTATATCTGTTGTGCAGTTTTTGGGTAACCTATAATTAGTACACCTGTGTAGTTTTATTGTGAATTTGCCAGACTACACGCTGAAGAAGGGCGTTTTGCCCAAAACATCCATGTGGCAAGAACAAACAGTTTGATGGGAGTGCTGTCCTTTATTTTTCTTTTGTTTATTCACTACAAGAGGGATTCAGCAACCCCGTACTGAAGCTATATATGTGAGTTGAGCGCATTGTTTCTTATTCTTTTTTTGATCAAAACTTTTGTGTGGGAAGTTGCATACGCCTCTTTCAGGCCCCATTTTGTGCATACATAACGTTTATAAATGAGACCCATGGCCTTTTTCAGCCATGCAGTAGGGCCTACTGTACATTGCAACAGTTCAGTTTCACATATTTTAGATTGAGTCTTTAAATTTAAAGGCTCATTATTTTTAATCACATTTTATTCATTTCCCTTGTAGTTTTTGTCGACTCAATTCAATACAGTTTTATGTCAATGAAAGGTCATACAATTTAACTTTCTTTTGTATATCTCTTTAAAATGATTCAATGGGCTGATAAGCCTCCATATAATCAGCTGCTCCATTTTTGCAGATTTGTTTTCAAATATGCCACACAGTTTGATCAGACAGTCAGTTGTACTTACTTACTTAGTTTTACTCCATTAATAGGATAATATATGATTAAGTATTTCACTGGTCTAACTAAAATGTACTAGTCCTGGACAGAGCATGTGAGTGGAGCAGAGCAAGATGATCTTGGATGTAGTGCAGAGTAGCTTTTTTAAATAGGTGGAGCATCCCCTTATCTCCCTCTAATTTTGCTCTGGTACCACTCACACCATGAGTCCGAAGTTGGCACAGTGTTCAGCATCTTGAACCGCTCTGCAAGCGCTGAAAGGGCATTCTCTGCTGTCAAGACCACCGCTTGAGTCTGAAGCCTCAGACTTTGGCCGAACTTGTATTCTTGAAGGTTAGCGCAAAAAAACTGGAGATAAGGCAAGCAACTCGTCCTTGTATTTTATTTTACAGTGCACTTTACAGTAAATGTAGGCTAATTTTTTTTTTGTTACCCTTATGCCCAATGTGCAATTTTAGTTATTTAAGGAAAGACAATTTTACTTAAAACAAGTCCAAATTTAAGGCTTGCCCTAATAGTTTCTTTTGCTTTAAAACGTGGATAACTTGCCTTTTGTAGCCTAATATTTCTTATTTTTTTAATTTTATAGATGAGTTTTAATTTGTGAGTTTTTCCTTTCTGTGTGAAAAATGTGGTTTTAGCTGCGGACTAACTTTGGATGCCAGGCTACAGTTTAAGCTAAAATTTAAATACAATGCAGATCTTTGATTCCTTTTTTTCTTTTTCTTTTTTTTTTTTTTTTTGAGCAAGCAGTGAGCAATTTGACTGGAGCGAATTGGAGTGAAATCTGAGTGCAAATTCTCACCACTCCACTCCACTCACATGCTCTGCTCCTGGAAATGTTATGAGACCATCTAAATCATTCATTCATTATTTTGCAAAGACGATGTAATGACATGGTTTGGCCACAATGAAAACTGGCTTCAGAGCCTGGCACTCCTCGTGGGGGCTTGAGGTGGCCACAGAAACAGGGTGTGAAATTAAAATATGGGAGGAAATGAAAAGCACAACATGACACATAAGGGTAAAACTTCAAAATAAAACAGGAAACCACAGACGCAAAACCAGAATCATGACATTTGCCACATTTTGTTCATGTTCCATATTGTTGACTGCTGACTGAAGCTAGAGGGGAAATATACTTAACTTGAAGAGGGTAATGCTACAGAGAGGAGAGGAGAAAAAGATAAGAGTGAATCGGAGTCTCTGGTGAGTGATGAGTTTAGTGAGAGGTTAGCCTGAATTCAAACAAACATACAAACACACACCCTTGGCGCCTGCCACTGCTTGCTATCTTAAGCCTTTACAGTAAGGGAATCTGGCTGTTTGGTGCATATAGTTTAGTTTATTTGGATCCTCATTAGCTACACCATTGCAGCAGTTATTCTTCCTGGGGTCCACACTTAAGCAAATATAGTAAATTACTGCAAATGATCCCACGGTCAAACTCGCTTCTGTGGGGCTGAACAAACCATTACACAACACTATTGCTGAAATTTGTCTGGTGTGACATAGGCACCAATATTATACATACAAGGTAATGTTTTAAAGTTTTGTTCACGTAACATTTAGTCTTATTCATTGACTTCCTCACTCTGACTCCCTCCCATAAGTTTCTTTCGCGAAAGGCAACCAAATGATACACATTGTAACCTTAAGTAAACTTTTTTTCTCTGGTTTGAACATTGTTGAAAACATTTTGGATAATGCAAATGCACAACTCAACAACAAAATATGATTATGATATGATATGATTTTGATGATACAAAATATTTAGCAAAGGTCTAGTCATTTTTACACATTTTACTGCAGAATTCTTGTACATCTTGCATAAATCTTTATTGTATTTGCACAGTATTTTGTGCAGGGGGTACAGGGTTGGGGTGGATGAAGCTCAAGCATATCAGATAAGACAGAAAGTGGGACAGTTGTAATATAGGCCTTCCTTGCTGAAAAAGGCCAAGTCCTGACAAAAAGGAGTGGGGTGTGACTCACATATATTTTTACTGTACAGTAAATCACTTTGGTATCAGACCACCTCACTTAAAATGGTGTTTGTTTGACACAGACCAAAGGCATGCAATCTTTGAGTGTGCAGTTAGCCTTTTATAATCACTGTGTACCCTGTGACATATAAAATACATGAAACAGCAAGAAGTAAACAGTTTTTGCCTGAAGTAAGTACTGGGAACACCACATAATTCCTGTGTTTGTATTAATAGTCGATACTGGGACAAAAGCCATACTGTAATGTGCAACTGAAAGGTGTTTATGGAATAATTTTTATACTTCACTACAAGTGCATGTACAGAAGTGCAAGTGCATCATCACACATCGTTATGTGTAAAATAATGCCTCTCATGTTTAATTTCTGCAATCAGGGTTTAATTTTTCCACCTCTCTGTCACAAGTTTCCCCAGTCTCCAAATTATTTGTATGCATGGGTCAAAGTTTTTAAAGAAACATCCCAATCTATGCTTAGAAAGTTGCAAGGTTTATAAATGAGGCCCCTGGACTGTGGACACAGCCTTAATAACATACAGTACAGACCAAAAGTTTGGACACACCTTCTCATTCAAAGAGTTTTCTTTATTTTCATGACTATGAAAATTGTAGATTCACACTGAAGGCATCAAAACTATGAATTAACACATGTGGAATTATATACTTCAGTGTGAAACAACTGAAAATATGTCTTATATTCTAGGTTCTTCAAAGTAGCCACCTTTTGCTTTGATTACTGCTTCGCACACTCTTGGCATTCTCTTGATGAGCTTCAAGAGGAAGTCACCTGAAATGGTCTTCCAACAGTCTTGAAGGAGTTCCCAGAGATGCTTAGCACTTGTTGGCCCTTTTGCCTTCACTCTGCGGTCCAGCTCACCCCAAACCATCTCGATTGGGTTCAGGTCCGGTGACTGTGGAGGCCAGGTCATCTGGCGCAGCACCCCATCACTCTCCTTCTTGGTCAAATAGCCCTTACACAGCCTGGAGGTGTGTTTGGAGTCATTGTCCTGTTGAAAAATAAATGATGGTCCAACTAAACGCAAACCGGATGGAATAGCATGCCGCTGCAAGATGCTGTGGTAGCCATGCTGGTTCAGTATGCCTTCAATTTAGAATAAATCCCCAACAGTGTCACCAGCAAAGCACCCCCACACCATCACACCTCCTCCTCCATGCTTCACGGTGGGAACCAGGCATGTAGAGTCCATCCGTTCACCTTTTCTGCGTCGCACAAAGACACGGTGGTTTGAACCAAAGATCTCAAATTTGGACTCATCAGACCAAAGCACAGATTTCCACTGGTCTAATGTCCATTCCTTGTGTTCTTTAGCCCAAACAAGTCTCTTCTGCTTGTTGCCTGTCCTTAGCAGTGGTTTCCTAGCAGCTATTCTACCATGAAGGCCTGATTCACACAGTCTCCTCTTAACAGTTGTTCTAGAGATGTGTCTGCTGCTAGAACTCTGTGTGGCATTGACCTGGTCTCTAATCTGAGCTGCTGTTAACCTGCGATTTCTGAGGCTGGTGACTCGGATGAACTTATCCTCCGCAACAGAGGTGACTCTTGGTCTTCCTTTCCTGGGGCGGTCCTCATGTGAGCCAGTTTCTTTGTAGCGCTTGATGGTTTTTGCGACTGCACTTGGGGACACTTTCAAAGTTTTCCCAATTTTTCGGACTGACTGACCTTCATTTCTTAAAGTAATGATGGCCACTCGTTTTCCTTTACTTAGCTGCTTTTTTCTTGCCTTAATACAAATTCTAACAGTCTATTCAGTAGGACTATCAGCTGTGTATCCACCTGACTTCTGCACAACACAACTGATGGTCCCAACCCCATTTACAAGGCAAGAAATCCCACTTATTAAACCTGACAGGGCACACCTGTGAAGTGAAAACCATTTCAGGTGACTACCTCTTGAAGCTCATCAAGAGAATGCAGAGTGTGTGCAAAGCAGTAATCAGAGCAAAAGGTGGCTACTTTGAAGAAACTAGAATATAAGGCGTATTTTCAGTTGTTTTACACTTTTTTGTTAAGTACATATTTCCACATGTGTTAATTCATAGTTTTGATGCCTTCAGTGTGAATCTACAATGTCAATAGTCATGAAAAGAAAGGAAACTCATTGAATGAGAAGGTGTGTCCAAACTTTTGGTCTGTACTGTAAGTTTTCACACTTTTATGATTTTATGGATATGGACATGAACACAGACTATGCAATAGCAATGCTTTGTAAACTTGGTTTCAGCACCGGCCTGCTCTTTGAGGAGCAACCTCCCCTTTGAACATCTAGTCTGTTCACTCTCTATTGTCCAGAGACACTCCGGCTGCGAAGAGAGGGTCCAGAGGACGAGTATAACTCAGGAATTCCACTGGATGCATGTGCGTTGCAGAACGGTTCCAGTATGGTTTTTCTCCGTGCTCCGTCGCCCATCAACCCCCACCGGCTCCACTTTGAGTGCAGCAAGGCGCAGCACTGCCGGACAGCTGGAGTTGCAAGATCGAAGAGTTCCCACGATAATTAAAGAATCCTGACCGCAGTTATACGTATGTGTTATAAACACAACAACAAGTGTTCCCATCTGAAGGATTAGAAGAAGTGCGTGGATTTGTCTCTTTTTTTAGATGTTTGTGCTGGCATCAACATGGAGTGTTTTATTATGAAAATTAACTGGATGTTATGTTGTCGTTTCAGTGTGTGACTTCCTGTCTGCTCTGTGCTGAATTCCACTGAATTGCTGCGCCGTGCTCCGGCATCTGGCAGAAATAGAAGCCTTGCGTATCTGCTACGGAAGGGTCCAGACTGCCGGAGCAGGAATGCAGTAGATACGCAACGCAGCCAGTGGAAGTAAACACATATACTAAAGTGAAACCTATCAACTCCACTGCTGTGGCAGAGCAGAGATGGACCGAAAACGGATCTGGTGGAATTTAGGAGTGATACACAAGAGCAGCAACCAGCCGGTCAGGAGAGACTGCAACAACTGTGTGTATACTTGGGAAACTACAGGTCACAATCCCAGTGACCACTATGTAATAATATTTGTCACTCAGTTCCACACACACATTTTTTTTTCTCTTGATTTCATATGTGAAACTTTTTTTTTTGTGCTGAAATAATAAATTGACACTTTTTCACAGATGGAAAAAACAAATCTAGGAACTTGGAAAGATTATCCTGGCAAAACTTGTTTTCCCCATCAGATCGCAAGTCATAAACACGGGAGAGAAAATCATTTAGATCAGACTTATACATGGATCACCAGAAAAGAAAAAAATTCTCACTTGCTACACAGGGCTTCTGTACAAAACAAACTGGAACAGTTAGCAACTTTTCAAATGCCATGGTGTGCCTGTTTTCTTGTTACTGCGCATTGCTCAAGCTGAGCTAAGTAATATATACTGTTAATGTACACTATACACAAATGCCTATCTTATGAAGATCATAAGATAGCAGTCTTATTTTGACCAGCAGTTTGGTCATTTTGCGTGTTCTTGCTCTGCTGTGAGTTATTAGTTGCCCATATTTATAAGAAATGACTGTAAATAGTGATTGTATGGACACACTAGTAGACCAACTGAAGAAATGTCGACCAGTTCATCATATTGTAACCAATTGGCATTACTCTTATGAGATGAGGCAGGATTTTCAGTTTGGAAAACTTCACTATACATATTTGAGGACATTACAAGGTTTATTATGCATCTCCCAGTGTAGGCTACATAATGTCAAACAGTGTCTTAGCTGCCGTCAGTAAATCTTGAAATTCGTACCTTAAGGAATGAACAAGAAGCAACTCCAGCTTCTACAAACCAGGCCTGCAAAGCCAGTTATGCTAATATGTGGGTAAATAAATGCATACATAGTAGAAAATATTTTGGTCTTTGCAATTTAAACAAATGAAATATATAAAACAAATAATAAAAAGGGTTTGAAAAAGAGTGGCTGGGAATTTCAAAATGCTCCATTAAAAAGAGAAAAATAACAATAAAAAACCACTAAGATAAATAAATAAATAACCACTAAAATAAATAAGGCGGGGAAAAACATTGAACATTGCCTACATCAGTTATTAAATGCACCAATGTTCAGTAACGCTGTTTGACTAAACCGTGAATGGAGGTGGGGTGGTGAGAGGTACAGGGGGATGGTGGCTGGAAAGAGAGAAGAAAGGTTTAAAAGAAAGGAAAGTTCAGAACATAATTGGACTTTTCTCTGTTTTCTCTTCCTGTCTGGATTAGAGGGGGGAGTCAGGCAGGATTTGGGACACATGGTAATTATCCCATCTGAGATCCCATCTGTGACCCCCCCCGTCCCCCCGTCCCCATCCCCAGCCTGCTTTCTAAACCCTCCCTAGCCCTCTCAGCTTAGGCAGGATTGTCTTTCTCTGCTTTAGAGTCTCAGAGGTCACTAAAAACAAGGCAGGCATTTGTGTCACAACAACAAAGGATTTCAAATGAAGAAGCAGATATCTTCTAATTCCCTATGAGTCGAGCAAGCACTTGTTTTGCAGCCTGCACAATTTCAGGAATGCTTGAGTTTTGTGCTGGTTGTGTTGTTCCCTTGATGTACTTAAAGTGTCTAGTTTGACTTCATTTGAACACAGACTTATGCAGTTTACTAATTGTTTAAATTTTGTTGATGTGAATACCTCATCATGCATGAAAACTTACCCTCCTACCATAAGAAATACAGTATATAGTAGTATACAGTTAACGCCCTTTTAATCCCCTTAACAGATATTTTAATGGTCAACTGAATTATTCAAATTAAATTGAAGTTAACTGCATAGGCGAATTAAAGCTGGAGTGTGTAAGTTATTTTAGGCGTCATTTGGTCAAAAATCAATAATAACCTTTCAGCATATTGTAATTCATAGTGTTATGACAGAACACTGGACTTCTGTGTCTCCTCTTGGCTCTGTATTCAGGCTGTAAAAAATCAATGCTGTGACAGCAGCCAATCACAGTTCATTTTGCAGAGCAAGCTGTTTTGGGCGTTCCTATTAGTTGCTCGACCAAAGTCGATGCCCGTTCACGTGCCATCGGTGGTGAAGGTGCAACGGCAGACGTCCTGGCAGGAAAAGCCGCTATCCCGGCATTACCAACAAAAGCGTACACAGCTAAGCAAGCCAAAAAAAGGAAGACCAATGTAGAGAAACGAGAGTCTAAAAGGGACAGTGACAATAGACGGAATAAATCGCTTGTAAACATTGGACAAGCATATCCGAGGTGGAGAGAGCTTAGCGATAGCATCGGGCTGAAGTTGGATTCTGAGCTTGCTGTTATTCTCCTGGACAGGTGAGCCTCCAATGTAAGTTTTACGTAGCTGATAATCTAAATGTGTGGTAGTAATTGGCTGTGTAGTTGAAATGACCGTGAATCTAATAAAGCAGGCGGTTTGTGGTCACAATTGACGAGTAATGTTGTGAGTTGATTAGCTTTCTGCTAACCGTAGCCAAAGGCTCACGACAGCTACAAGCAAGTCAGAGCCAAAGTCAACGTCAACTGTGTTGTCAATACCGTTATATATACACGACATACAGCGGACGTGTGCCGTGTAGATATGGATGTGACAGAAAGAAGTGTCTGAATAAAGTGGTTGTCTGCGATAGTCCGTGCATGTGGGGGTAATTGTTTACTTTAGCGTTAATAAGTTGTTTAATTATTCTTAACATTCACACCTCTTTCCTGTGATATATGTGTTGTTGTTGTCATAAGATTATGCTGTATAGTTATCACCTCAATATGACAAATATCGTGGCATGCTGAGACGTTAGCAAGAAATAATTGTTGTCGGACTCTATCACGAGAGAACGGTAAAGTACTTTCTTACCTGTAATTCGGCCATGGCTAGTGTATGACAGAAAAGTTCCGACGTGAATATTTCAAGCGCCACAGTAATGCACATTCATGAGAATTCAGGCAAAAGACGGGGTGGAGCTACGGAGTCGAAACAGGGAGGGGAGGGGAGGGGAGGGGGAGCACAGTTGTTTCCATCCCAGTGTCAGGCTTAGCAGATAAAAGAGGACTCCGATGCAGAAAGGTGGCAGTATCGACAGGCTTTTATTTTCTGTTTAGCAGCTCTTCAGACAGAATGACAAAACATTAGGCTATGAAAAGTCTATGTGTCCAGGGGACCAAACACAGAACGACAGAACTGCAAAACTACAAAACTACACTGATCTCGAGAACTCTCTATGAAAATTTAGCAAACTGAAAATCACTCAACGAGGAGGGTGAAAATTAAACAAACTGAAAATCACTCAACGAGGAGGGCTTACAGGCTATAAAAATTAAACTACTCTGAATTACAAAAACTTTATGAACGAAAAGCGCTCCAAAACAGAGGAAAAAACAAATGCTATGAAGCTATAAGACAGAAACAAACAACTGACCAAAAATACTATGAACAAAAAATCACTCTTCTTCAGAGGACTACTAACCAAAAAATAAAGCTTGGCAATACTTAACTTAGTACAGAATCGAGGCTGAGAACAAGGCTGTGGAACAGGGCTGGACGTATTCGACAGGACGAACGAAATACTCTGGCAACGCAGACAGGGGAAGACAAAGACTATATACACACACATGAGGAGGGATGGCACAGGTGGAAACAATCAGGGATCAGGGGAGACGCCAGACCGGTGACACAAGAGGAAGGGCAAGTGACCTGAAACGAGAGGAGAGTTACTTTTCAAAATAAAACATGAATTTCACAAGACAAAAACCCAAGACAGGACACTCCTCACCGCGGTGTGACAGTACCCCTCCCTCCAGGGCCGGCCCCTGACGGCCCAGCCTGTTCAGGACGGTTCCTGTAGAAGTCGTCAATGAGGGTGTGGTCCATGATGTGGCGCGATGGGACCCATTGTCGTTCCTCTGGCCCGTAGCCCTCCCAATCTACCAGATACTGTCTGCCCCGGCCCCGGTTGCGTACTGCCAAAAGCTGCTTGACCTTGGAGGTCGGAGGTGGAGGTGGAGGAGCGGCAGCCGGAACCATGGGACTCTCCTTGGCTGGTTTCACCTGCCTGACTTTGAAGGTGGGATGAACGCGGAGAGACCGGGGCAGACGAAGCCGGACCGCTGCTGGGCCGACGAGTCTGGTGACTGGGAATGGGCCAACAAATCGCGGCGCCAGCTTCCTGGAGGGGACCTTGAGGTGTAAGTCCTTGGCGGACAACCACACCCTCTGGCCGGGCTGGTAGTCAGGAGCAGGACGTCGCTTGCAGTCTGCTGCCTTCTTTACTCGGTCCCCCTGTCTGGCTAGTACCTGGCGTGCGGCTGCCCAGATGCGGCGACAACGTCGGACCATGGCATGGGCGGAGGGGACCGACACCTCCATCTCGTTCTCTGGAAAAAGCGGGGGCTGATAGCCAAGAGCGCAGTGAAATGGCGAGAGACCAGTGGCTGAAGTGGGCAATGAATTGTGAGCAAACTCTACGCAGACCAGGTGTTTGCTCCATGTAGAGGGGTTCTGATGGACCACGCACCGGAGGCCGGTTTCCAGCTGTTGGTTGAGGCGTTCGGTCTGGCCGTTGGCTTCTGGGTGGTATCCTGAAGTCAGGCTGGCTTTGGCTCCGATGAGTCTGCAGAACTCCCTCCAGAACCGGGACACAAACTGGGGCCCCCGGTCCGAAACGATGTCCTTAGGGAACCCGTGGACTCGGAAAACCTGAGTCATCATGACCTCTGCCGTCTCCTTGGCGGATGGTAGCTTGGTCAATGCGATGAATCGAACCATCTTGGAGAATCTGTCGACAACTGTGAGGACCGTGGTATTCCCTTGAGAGACCGGGAGCCCCGTGACAAAGTCAATGGATATGTCCGACCACGGTCTGGAGGGGATCGGGAGTGGCTGTAGAAGTCCCATGCGTGATCTGGAAGGCGTCTTGTTCCGTGCGCAGACCGAACATGCCTCCACGTACTCCCGGACCTCCCGTTCCATGGACGGCCACCAGAACCGCCGGGCAATGACGAACCTAGTTCTTTTCACTCCCGGATGACATGAAAGCAGCGAAGTGTGAGCCCAATGGATCACCTGTGGACGCAGCTCAGGGGGAACAAACAACCGATTATCAGGGCATCCACTAGGTGAAGGGGCTCCACCATTAGCTTGCTTTACCTCAGATTCTATCGGCCAAGTCACCGCTCCTACCACACGGTTCAGTGGCAGGATGGTTTCTGGTTGCTTGGCCTCAGGCTCGGGGTCAAACAGCCGTGATAGGACGTCCGGTTTGATGTTACGGGACCCCGGCCTGTAAGAGAGGGAGAAGGAAAAGCGGTTAAAAAAACCCGCCCACCTGGCCTGGCGAGAGTTAAGCCTCTTAGCCTTACGGATATATGATTTTTGTGGTCGGTCCAGACTATGAATGGATGAACGGCCCCCTCCAGCCAATGCCTCCACTCCTCCAAGGCGAGCTTTACAGCCAACAGCTCCCGGTTGCCGACATCGTAGTTTTGCTCCGCCTTGGACAGCCGCCGCGACAGGAAGGCGCATGGGTGCATCTTATCGTCTTTCTCTGAGCGCTGGGACAGAACTGCTCCCACTCCCTCATTGGAAGCGTCCACCTCCACCACGAACTGGCGTTGTGGGTCCGGCATGGTGAGGATAGCAGCCGTAGTGAATCGGTGCTTGAGGGTCTGGAATGCTCTCTCTGCTTCAGGGGACCAGTGGAACTGCACCTGGGTGGAGGTAAGAGCATGAAGGGGAGCGGCTATTGCGCTGAAGCCTCTGACAAACCGCCTGTAAAAGTTAGCAAATCCCAAGAATTGCTGAACCTTCTTGCGGCTGTCAGGTGTTGGCCACTCTGCCACAGCGCTGACTTTAGCCGGGTCCATCTGAACCTTTCCAGGGGCTACGATGAAGCCCAGGAAGGAGACAGTATCGGCATGAAACACTTTTCTCTGCTTTGACATACAGCTGATTCTTTAACAGTCTTTCTAGAACTTGGGTCACATGATCGTGGTGTGTTTCAAGGTCAGGAGAGTAAATCAGAATGTCGTCCAAATAAACATACACGAAATGGTCAAGGAAGTCTCTCAGTACATCATTTATCATAGTTTGGAACACTGCAGGAGCATTGGTAAGACCAAACGGCATAACCCTGTATTCGTAGTGGCCACTAGGAGTGTTAAAGGCAGTCTTCCACTCGTCCCCCTCTCGTACCCGAATAAGGTGATATGCATTACGGAGATCTAACTTCGTGAACGCCTCAGCTTGTTGAAGCTGGTCGAAAACAGAGGACATGAGAGGAAGGGGGTAACGGTTCTTTATTGTGATATCGTTCAAAGGGCTGTAATCAATGCAGGGTCTTAGGGACCCATCTTTCTTCCCCACAAAGAAGAATCCCGCCCTTGCAGGGGATGAGGAGGGGCGAATCAGGCCGGCTTTAAGTGATGCGGAAATGTATTCCCTCATGGCCTCTTTCTCCGGTCCTGAAACGGAGTATAAACGGCCCTTAGGAATCGTGGAACCGGGAATCAGGTCTATGGCGCAGTCATAGGGACGATGAGGTGGGAGTGACAGGGCCCGGGTCTTGCTGAACACCTCCCGTAGGTGGTGATAGGCGGGAGGAACCAGGTTAGGATCCGGGTATTCTGGGTCTGTGGCAGGGTTGGCAGAAAAAAGGTTAATTTCTGTGGGCTTCTCGTCCTGATCCACAGGAGAAACACAGTTATTACATTCCATCCCCCATTCTCTGATCTTTCCTGTTTTCCAGTCAATGTGTGGGTTATGTTGAAACAGCCATGGCTGTCCCAAGATCAGGGAATGGGAGGGCGAATTGATCAAATAGAAGCGAATGCTTTCAACATGGCAGTCAATGTGCATTTGAATGGGCTTACTGATGTGTGTAATCTCAAACAGTTCTTTTCCATTTAGTGACCTAGCCCTGATGGGTTTAGCTAGCGGTTCTGAGTCAAGTCCTAACCTTTTAGCCAAACCCCAGTCCATTAGGCTCTCGTCTGCCCCCGAGTCAATGAACGCCTTCAATTCGGTGGCAGTGTAGTGCTTCATGGTAACTTTCGTGAGGGTGCGTGGCACCGTGCTTAGTCTCGGGACATGACTCACCGCACGGGATCCCTTGGCTGGACAGGCGCTGACAAGATGGTCGATCTCCCCACAGTAGAAACACCTCCCCTCCAGCTGCCGTTTTCGCCGCTCCTCCGGTGTTAGTCGAGCCCTTCCCAGCTGCATGGGTTCCTCCTCCCGCTCGTTGCTGGGAAAATGAAGCCGCTCCGACGGAGATCTATGAACGGCCGGCCAGTTCGGTGTAGGGGAGTACGAAGATCCTCCCGTGGCTGCCGGTCTCTCGCTCCGCTGCCGTCTGAGCTGGACGAGTCGGTTGTCCGTCCTAATAGCGAGCGCGATGAGGGAATCCACATCAGCGGGTAAATCCAGAGGGACGAGGAGGTCTTGTATAGGCGCTGCCAGCCCCTTCAAGAAAACGTCGTATAACGCTGTGGCATTCCACCCGCTCTCCGCCGCCAGAGTGCGGAAGCGGATGGCATAGTCACAAACGGACCCACTGCCCTGCTTCAGGCTGCTCAGCTCTTGTGCCTTCTCCCTGTCAGAGGTAACCGGGTCAAAAGTCATGGTTAGTGCAGCCTGAAAATCCTTGAGAGAGTCACAGATCACCGAGCCCCGCCCCCACTCCGCGGAGGCCCATGCCTTGGCTCTATCCGTCAGATGCGAAATCATGAAGGCTACTTTAGCCCGATCTGTAGGAAATGCATGAGGCATGAGTTCAAAATGAATCGAACAGTCAATTAAAAACACTTTGCATAATCCTGGTGCTCCTGTATACGGAACTGGAGCAGCCAACTTACAACCGGCCCCGGGGAGGGGGGAGCACAGTTGTTTCCATCCCAGTGTCAGGCTTAGCAGATAAAAGAGGACTCCGATGCAGAAAGGTGGCAGTATCGACAGGCTTTTATTTTCTGTTTAGCAGCTCTTCAGACAGAATGACAAAACATTAGGCTATGAAAAGTCTATGTGTCCAGGGGACCAAACACAGAACGACAGAACTGCAAAACTACAAAACTACACTGATCTCGAGAACTCTCTATGAAAATTTTGCAAACTGAAAATCACTCAACGAGGAGGGTGAAAATTAAACAAACTGAAAATCACTCAACGAGGAGGGCTTACAGGCTATAAAAATTAAACTACTCTGAATTACAAAAACTTTATGAACGAAAAGCGCTCCAAAACGTGAGGAAAAAACAAATGCTATGAAGCTATAAGACAGAAACAAACAACTGACCAAAAATACTATGAACAAAAAATCACTCTTCTTCAGAGGACTACTAACCAAAAAATAAAGCTTGGCAATACTTAACTTAGTACAGAATCGAGGCTGAGAACAAGGCTGTGGAACAGGGCTGGACGTATTCGACAGGACGAACGAAATACTCTGGCAACGCAGACAGGGGAAGACAAAGACTATATACACATGAGGAGGGATGGCACAGGTGGAAACAATCAGGGATCAGGGGAGACGCCAGACCGGTGACACAAGAGGAAGGGCAAGTGACCTGAAACGAGAGGAGAGTTACTTTTCAAAATAAAACATGAATTTCACAAGACAAAAACCCAAGACAGGACACTCCTCACCGCGGTGTGACACCCAGTCTCATGCGTTTTTCACATATTCTACAAACTCCAGCTTTAAAGGTTAAAGGTTTATTTATTCGTCATTTTCCAAAACTAGGGTTGTACAACAAAACTGAGTCCCTTTATACCTGAGAAGCTGCTCGGCAGTCTGGTGGTATGGCAGTAGATACTTCTGTATCTTTTGCCAGATAGCAGCAGGGTGAACAGACTGTGGCTGGGGTGCTGTTGTCTTTCAGTATCCTTTTGGCTCTGTGCAGACATCTCACTTCACAGATGTCACTGATGCTCTGTAGAGGGGTACCAATGATGTTCTGCATGGTTTTAATCACCTGCTGTAGAGCCTTCCTGTCCTGGACCATGTATGACCCATGCAAGCTTGTGATATTTCCAGTCAGGATGCTTTCTATTGTTCTTCTGTAAAGTTTACAGCTGGAATTCAGTCTTCTTAAGTTTCTGTAAGAAGTTGAGCCTTTTCTGTGTTTTATTTCTCTTTGGAGATGTGTGATGACCATGATAGGTTCTCTGTGATGTTGATTCCCAGGAACCTCAACTGCTCTGATGTCAACAATTAGCTCTTTGGTTTTGCTGAGAGCAGTAGATTGTTCTCAGTGCACCACTCTGAAAGATTCTTGATTTCCTTCTGATATAAAATCTCATTGTTTGTAATATGGACACTGATGGTGTTGTCATCCACATACTTCACAATAGTGTTCTCTCAGTGTCTGGGGATGCAGTCATAGGTGTACAGCGTGATCAGGAGGTGGCTGAGAACACAGCCCTGGGGGCTCCAGTGTTGAGCGCTAAAGTATAGGATGTATATATATATATATATATATATATATATGTTTATATATGTGTGTGTGTGTCTGTGTGTGTGTGTGTGTGTATAGCAAAAGGTGGCTACTTTGAAGAATCTAAAATATAAAACATTCTAGTTTGTTTAACACTTTCTTGTTTACTACATAATTCCATATGTGTTCCTTCATCGTTTGGATGTCTTCAGTATTGATCTACAATGTAGAAAATAATAAAAATAAAGTAAAACCATTGAATGAGAAGGTGTGTCTTTTGACTGGTAGTGCATGTGTGTGTGTGTGTGTGTGTGTGTGTGTGTGTGTGTACATATATTTATATATATATGTATATATATATATATATATATATATATATATATATATATATATATATATATATATATATATTAGGGCTAGGACTTTAACGCGTTAATTAAGATGAATTTATTACACAAAAATTGACGCGTTTAATCGCACTTATTTTTGCACCGCGGAACGTTTCACACTGGATGAGTTTCAGGTGTACCGATTATACTGGAGCACAATTATTTAACGAGTTAAAAAGCCGCCGACACTGATCACTGCCCATGGATCTATAAAGTTTTAATGTAGCCTGAACGCAGCTCAAACCGACCCGGTGCCTCAGCACTGCGACCAAGCTTTGATAAACACACCGGATCCACGCCGGTTTACAGTATCCTCCCGTAGATTAGCCGGTCGCTACTGGAGCTTAATTTAAAAAAAATAATAATTTAAAAAGCGCTTGTCGCAGTGGAGCTGAGAACAGCGGAGTTTCCTCTGCTGCAGCTGAACAGCTGATATGTGGTCAAGACGTAGGTAGCCTACAGACCTGTCACTGTCTCACGTTGCATAAGACTTCAACCTCAGAGCTCTCTGTCTTCAGACTGTCCTGACCTGTCCCTGAACATCACAAAGGGAAAACATAGGGCTGCCTGTGTTTTATTAATGTTTACATCAGGCTGAGTTCAACAAATCAGTTTATGCTACTGTGATTTAAGTAGTTAAATACAGTAATCATCATAGTGTAGTGGCAGGAAAGACCATTTACCAAATAACGTGTTACTTAAACATTTTTCATTGTGCTGTGCTCTAAAAATAAACTAACACACTAGTGTAGAGTCCTGTATAAGGAATGTTCAGCTCAAATTTCCCCCTTAAATTTAGGTTGTCAGGAAAATCGCATCTTATCAGGTAATCGATCGATAAGGTCCATCAACTAACGATTAATGAATTAATCGATAATTTGCATCCCTAGTCTGTTGGTCTTGGTTAATTTTTTTAATCGAGTCCCGGCCCTAATATATATATACTGTATATACAGTATATATACTGTGTATATATATATATATATGTGTGTATATATACAGCGCTCAGGCATAACATTATGACCACCTGCCTCACATTGTGAAGTTTCCCTTTGTGCAGCCAAAACAGCTCTGACCTGTCAAGACATGGACTTAAGACCTCTGAGGGTGTCCTGTGGTGTCTGGCACCAAGGCGTTTTATAGTGGATCCTCTGGGTCCTGTATGTTTGGGGGTTCAACACCTTGGGCCCTTTATTGTGTTCCTCAAGCTGTTCCTGAGCAGTGTGTCAGGGCACATTGTCCTGCTGCATGGCCTCTGCCATCGGGTAGTGTTGTTGTGATGAGGGGGTGTACTTGGTCCACAACAGTGTTTGGAAGGGTGGTGCGTGTCAAGTGGCATTCAAATGAATGCCAGCACCAAGGGAGTAGGTTTGATTTTGAGATTGGTGGGGACACAAAAGTGCTCCAAGGCAGCACTCCTTTTGCATTAGCAATCATAATTTCACGTCATGCAGATGTTATAGGTTAAATAAGGAACATACGAGGAATATATGAAGGTAGATTTGTGTCTTTATTATTCAATCAAAAAAAAGGTTGCTTCAATCAAAATATATATTTTCAATAAAAAAAAAACCTTTTCAATCAAAGAAAAAAAGTGTTTGAATGCAAAAATATAGTTGAGACTCAAAAAAATGCATTTGAACACTGTTTTTCTTTGATTGAAAATGTTTTCTTTGATAGAAGTGAAGGTTTTTTGTTTGAAGCAACTTTTTTGATTGAAGTAATGTTGCTTTGTGTTTGAGCCATATTATGGGTAGGACATTTGTGTCTTTATAATTCAATCAAAAAAGAAGTTGCTTCAAACAAAAAAATATTTTCAATAGAAAAAAATCACTTCAATCCAAAAAAAACCCCTTTTTCAATCATAGAAAAAAGTTTTTGAATGCAAAAAAATATTTGAGACTCAAAAAATTGCATTTGAACACCCCTTTTTTGATTGAAAGTGTTTTCTTTGATTGAAGTAATCTTTTTTGTGTTTGGGCCATATTATGGGTAGGACATTTGTGTCTTAATTATTCAATCCCAAAAAAGTTGCTTCAATCAAAAAAAATATTCTCAATCAAAGAAAAAACTCAAATGCAAAAAATCATTTGAAGTGTTGTTTTTTATTGAAAATATTTTTTCGATTTGAAGAGTTTTTTTTTTTTTTTTTTGAATGAAGTGAAAAAAGTTTTGAAGTCGTTTTTTTTTTATTGAATTATTTTGACACAAACATCCCGCAGTGGGCGGGTGCTTCCCCATTGGTCAGACATGTTTGAGTGACAAGTTCTACACCAACGACGTCTTTCTGTCCGCCAGTAAAACAAAGAAGAAGAAGAAGAAGAAGAAGAAGAAGAAGAAGAAGACGTCTTTCTGACAAGCAAGTCATGGTCGCCAGCAGGTCAGGCCAGGGAGCAGTGGTGGAGTTGTTGGTAAGTAGATCAAAACAGTATTAAAATGATTGGTGTCATGTTATTAGCCTACTCTGTTTGATATTTCGATTAAACATAAAGCTTGCTAACTTGGTTCACGTTGACTAATTTGTGTGATGGTGTTAGATATCTAACGCTGTCATATTGTCAGGCAGGCTAGCAGGGTGCGCTAACGGCTAGCTAGCTCATAACGTTAGCCGATGGCCCTGCACACTGAATGAATTGTTTATTTCACTTAAGCACAGAGGCTTGCTATGTGCTAGTGCTATGTTATGTTATAATAAGTAACGTCATTAGTGGTCAAACAGCAGTCCACAGGCCAACTGTTGCCCGCAGCGCTGCCTGTTTAGCAGCAACAGGTCATGCAGAGCCTGAGTCTATCTTCTCACACAGCCCACTGGATTACAGCTATTTGACTATCCCGCTCTCTCTCTCGCTCACGGGTAGTGGTCTCCCCACCATCACACATACAGGCAGTCAAACGCTCACAGACACACAGGCAGATGCTTTTATTTTGAGAGCGGGACATACATATGCCGTCCCGTACGGGACGAAATCATTATGATGAAAGTACGGGACGTCCCCGTGGATGTATTATATCCGCTGACGTCCCGACGGCCAAAACGGGACAGTTTGCAACCCTTGGCGGCAGAAATAGGATAGTTTCCCGGAGGATTGAAAGAGGCCATCCTGGTACTAGTCAGTCTCTGGGATAACGTTGTAATCTAGCTTCTGCTTATCAGTGGAGAGTTTACAGCTCACAACAACTTCATTCGATGTAATGTTAGCATCTGGCTTTTGTTTGATGTCTAGTGTCGGCAAAATATGTTGCATACCGCCGGTAATTTATAATATATTCCGTTGCTCGGTGCGCTAACTAACTGTGTTAGGCATTATTTATCAGTAGTTATTACACAACCCCATATGAAAATCTGGAAGTTCAATGAAGTGATGCTTATTGTCTGACATAGTGTCCAAGTAGTTACTAGCTTAAAGTATTGTGCCAATAATGATCCTTCTGGTAAATTTGGCATTCAGTTGAGACACAAAAGCTCTTAGTTTCATGAAAATCCTTGGAAAAGAAGACAAGATGGTGTGTTTAATTAGTATACATTTATTTAGATTTCTAATATCATAAAGTATTGTCCTGTCAGCCAATTAAAAGTCTTGCCTTATTCAGTGTTGACTTATTGATGTGTTTATGTAAGATGTTTTATTCCAAGGTGTGTGAGTGAAAGTTGTCTGAAGTTGTATTTTTCTATTTTATTGCAATGCTGATTGATAATGGACTCTGGCTTGTCCTAAGTTTTGGTGTATCTAGGTGCTGTGCTCTGTATGCATGACACATTAATTTATTAATGTGATACTTTATTTTTTGCATCAAATTATATGAAGTATTGATAAGCAGTATTGATATCGATACGGGTATTGCTGCACTCTCAATTATAACTGCTCAGTAGTGTCGTGTAGTTATTTTACTATACAAGCCATCAATTTTGATGGCTTGTAAGTGTAACCGTTAAGCATAATGGCATTAATGCTAAATATAGTGTACACTTAGCCAGATATTTTTTTATTTTGTTTTGTTTTTTTAAAGTAGTAAACTAGCTAAAGCCTTAAGTAGCTGAAATTAAGTTGTCTCGTGTCTCTGTCTGCAGCAAAACACACACACACACACACACACACCTAGCTACCTACATTAACTGCAACACCTTGCCAGGCAGCAGATGGACTAATTGTTTTTCCTGTTGATCAAATTATGTTCTTTTAGGCCAAGAACTCCACTAAAATTTTTTGGAACAGGATTGCTTAGTAAAGGTAAGAATGGATGGGTGGATTTTATTTATGGTTGCTGAAGAGGACCTCGGATTCAAACATTATTGCTCTTTGTATGTGTGTCTGGTGTATTGTAGGTCATAACCATTTTCACCACAGCCATCTTTCCTCCCTCCCATTTAGAAAGACCAATACTACACATCATCTCTTGTGCATGTCTTCATGGCAAGGCGATTATCACATACTCAGGTTACACTCCACTTGCTATTGACTGGATCCACACTTTTAAATCTTTTTTTTTTTTTTATAAATTATTAGTCTTTTTAGACTCTACCTGCTTCATCTAAAGTGATTGATGGTGTTATTGTTGGTAACAGTGGTTAACTTAGGATCTAATCTCTCATCCCAGTATGACCAGCAGGCAGCCACTGCCGCTGCACAGACTTTTCTGTCAGTGCTCAATCGCACAATAGAAGAACCCAGGCAGGGAAGTCAGGACATGTCTCCTCCTCCAACTGTACAAAACGAGATGTCCAGGTAGTGTAGCCAGCCAGCAGTAGTGCATTTATTTTTCATGTCAGCCATGCGGGTTGTAGGGGATTTGTGAGATGTTATTCCACATACATAGCCATCCCATGCAAATTTAATTTTTTACTGACCCATTTTTGTCAAATATTACAAACCTATTTTACAAACAGGGGTCTCATATATTTTTTAACTTTTTTGCAGATCATTCCCTGGATTTTTCAAAAGAAAATCTGCAGACAAACACAGAGGCAAGAAACAAAAACCATGGAAAGGATTTGACATGGCTTTTTTCTTACTGAGTGACAAAGCAGAAACAACCCCGACCACACAAGATGAACTGGAGCTACTACAGGCAGGGCTGGGGAAGAGGACTCTCTCGATCACTAAAGACTTAAGCCATGAAGAGGTGAGGAGTAGTATCTTTATTTATCTCCCCCTACCTCCTCTATTATTGCCTTCTCCACGATCAATTTTTACAGATATACCTTCCTGAAATGTTCTGTCTTTATTACTGTAGTTGTCCACTTTACTGGAGAGCACCTACCCGAAAATGGCAAGTCTTGAAGGAGGATGGCTTCTATACAAAGCAGCTGGTATGTTAAACAAGACATTAGATTAACATAAGGCTATTTGAATAGAATGGTCTGCATTTTTGGTCTGAATCTTTAAATAGTGTGGAGCCCTGCACTACACCAGGCTTTTCCGAGTTCAAAAGGAGTTTCCCAAAATAAGCTGTTCAAAAATACTGACTGTACAAATCAAATCAAATTTTATTTGTATAGCCCAAATTCACAAATCACAGTTTGCCTCAGAGGGCTTTACAATCTGTACAGAGACGACACCCTCTGTCCTTCGACCCTCGATTCGAGTGAGGAAAAACTTGCCCCCAAAAAAAAGCCCTTTTAACAGGGGAAAAAAAATGCGGAAGAAACCTCAGGAAGAGCCACAGAGGAGGGATCCCTCTCCCAGGACGGACAGACGTGCAATAGATGTCGCATGTACAGAGCAGATCAACGAGATCACAATGTATTCAATTATAAGCGATGGTTGACAGGAGTGAAAGTACACAAAGATGTATTACAGCAATAATGATGAAATGCACATGGAAATGTGATTACTAGTGATAACAGTAGTAGTGATCAATGGCAAGGATGGTATGTAGCAATGCAGTACGATAATAGTAGTGGAACGTATGTAACAGAGATCAAATCAAATCAAATCAAATCAAATTTTATTTGTATAGCCCAAATTCACAAATCACAGTTTGCCTCAGAGGGCTTTACAATCTGTACAGAGACGACACCCTCTGTCCTTCGACCCTCGATTCGAGTGAGGAAAAACTTGCCCCAAAAAAGGCCCTTTTAACAGGGAAAAAATGCGGAAGAAACCTCAGGGAGAGCCACAGAGGAGGGATCCCTCTCCCAGGACGGACAGACGTGCAATAGATGTCGCATGTACAGAGCAGATCAACGAGATCACAATGTATTCAATTATAAGCGATGGTTGACAGGAGTGAAAGTACACAAAGATGTATTACAGCAATAATGATGAAATGCACATGGAAATGTGATTACTAGTGATAACAGTAGTAATGATCAATGGCAAGGATGGTATGTAGCAATGCAGTACGATAATAGTAGTGGAACGTATGTAACAGAGATGTGACTAATATTAGCGACAGTAGTGGTGGGTGTCAGGCAGGGTCATGGCAGTAGGTGCATCCACGATCAGGCAGGGCCATAGCAGTAGGCGCATCCACGATCAGGCAGGGCCATAGCAGTGGGCGCATCCACGATCAGGCAGGGCCATAGCAGTGGGCGCATCCACGATCCACGACCCGGGCGCGGCCAGGATCCAAGGGAGCCTGTAGGACTAGAAAGCACAAGGACTCCGGGGAAGAAGCAAGTCAGTGACATGCAGAGATGGGGCATGTATACAGGCATAATGTATACAGATGGAGAGGAGAGGAGAGGGGAGGAGAGAGAAGCTCAGTGTGTCATTGTCCCCCGGACTAGGCCTATAGCAGCATAACTAAGAGCTGGTCCAGGACAGGCCTGGGCCTGTCCTGGACCAGCCCTAACTATAAGCTCTATCGAAGAGGAAGGTCTTAAGTCTACTCTTAAAGGTAGAGAGGGTGTCCGCCTCCCGGACCAAAACAGGAAGATGGTTCCACAGAAGAGGAGCTTGATAACTGAAGGCTCTGGCTCCCATTCTACTTTTGGAGACTTTAGGAACTACAAGTAATCCTGCGTTCTGGGAGCGTAATGCTCTAGTTGGGTGATAGGGTAATATGAGCTCCTGGAGATATGATGGTGCCTGACCATTAACAGCTTTGTAAGTGAGGAGAAGGATTTTAAACTCTATTCTTGATTTTACAGGGAGCCAGTGCAGAGAGGCCAGTACAGGAGTAATATGATCTCTTTTCTTAGTTCCTGTCAGTACACGTGCTGCAGCATTCTGGACCAGCTGGAGACTCTTTAGAGACTTGTTAGGGCAGCCTGATAATAGAGAATTACAATAGTCCAGTCTGGAAGTAACAAATGCATGGACTAGCTTTTCTGCGTCTTTTTGAGACAGGATGGGCCTGATTTTTGCAATGTTACGTAGATGAAAAAATGCAGACCTTGAAATTTGTTTTATGTGGGAGTTGAAGGACATATCTTGATCAAAGATAACTCCCAGATTCCTGACGGTGGTGCTGGAGGCCAAGTTAATGCCATCCAAACTCGCTATATCATTAGATAATGCATCTCTAAGGTGTTTAGGACCAAGTACTATAACTTCGGTTTTATCTGAGTTTAACAGCAGAAAATTGCAGGTCATCCAGGTCTTGATGTCCTTGAGACATGCATGGAGTTTAGTAAGCTGATTAGTTTCATTTGGCTTTATTGATAGGTATAACTGTGTATCATCTGCATAACAATGAAAGTTTATGGAGTGTTTCCGAATTATATTTCCTAGAGGGAGCATATATAAGGTGAATAGTATGGGTCCAAGCACGGAGCCTTGAGGAACACCATGACTAACCTTGGTATACAGGGATGACTCATCATTAACATGTACAAACTGAAATCGATCCGATAAATAGGACTTAAACCAGTTTAATGCGGGTCCTTTAATGCCAATTAAGTGTTCCAGTCTCTGTAGTAGAATGTGATGATCAATGGTATCAAATGCAGCACTAAGATCTAGTAAGACCAGGACAGAGACAAGTCCTTTGTCAGAAGCGATTAGGAGGTCATTTGTAACTTTCACCAGTGCCGTCTCTGTGCTATGATGTGCTCTAAAACCTGATTGAAAATCCTCATATAAACTATTTTTATGAAGAAAGTCACATAGCTGGTTGGCGACTGCTTTCTCAAGGATCTTGGAGAGGAAAGGGAGGTTGGATATAGGTCTATAGTTGGCTAAAGTTTCTGGATCAAGATTAGGCTTTTTAAGGAGCGGTCTAATTACAGCTAGTTTAAAGGATTGTGGTACGTATCCTGTTAATAGAGACAGGTTGATCATTTCTAGTAAAGATGTGCTAATTAAAGGTAAAGTTTCTTTCAGCAGCCTAGTTGGGATGGGGTCTAGGAGACAAGTTGTTGGTCTAGATGAAGAAACCATCGAAGTTAGTTGGTGGAGGTCAATGGGAGAGAAGCAGTCTAAATATAAGTCAGAATTTAGAACTGTTTCTGAGGTTCCTGTGTTTAAAGATACAATAGTGCCAGTTGAGGGCAAGCGATGATGGATTTTGTCTCTAATAGTTAAAATTTTATCATTGAAGAAGCTCATGAAGTCATTACTACTGAGCGTTGTAGGAATACATGGTTCAGTAGAGCTGTGACTTTCTGTCAGCCTGGCTACAGTGCTGAAAAGAAACCTGGTGTTGTTTTTGTTTTCCTCTATTAATGACGAGTAATAGCTTGCTCTGGCATTGCGGAGGGCCTTCCTATATGTTTTAAGGCTATCTTTCCAGGCTAAGCGGGATTCTTCCAAGTTGGTGGAACGCCATTTCCTTTCAAATTTCCGTGATGTTTGCTTCAATTTGCGGGTATCCGAGTTATACCAGGGTGCTAACCTCCTGTGCTTTATAGGTTTCCTTTTCAGGGGGGCAATAGAGTCCAGTGTTGTTCGCAATGAGCCTGCAGTGCTATCAACAAGATGATCGATTTGTGAGGAACTGAGGTTAGTGGAGGAGTCCTCTATTATATTGAGACATGGCATTGAGTTTAGTGCCAGCGGTATAATTTCCTTAAATTTAGCTACAGCACTATCAGATAGACATCTAGTGAAGGAGTTTTTGCCTAATGGTGTGTAGTCCAGTAATAGAACTTCAAAAGTTATTAAGTGATGGTCTGATAAAAGAGGATTCTGTGGAGAAACTGTTAGATTTTCAATCTCGATACCATAAGCTAGAACAAGGTCAAGGGTGTGGTCAAAACAGTGAGTTGGTTTATGTACACACTGAGAGAAGCCAATAGATTCTAATAATGAGATAAATGCAGTACTAAGGCTATCATTAACGACATCCACATGAATATTAAAATCACCTACAATAATTACTTTATCTGATTTGAGGACTAGACTTGATAAAAACTCAGAGAATTCAGATAAAAATTCTGAGTAAGGACCAGGTGCTCGATACACTACAACAAATAGAACTGGCTGTAAAGTTTTCCACGTTGGATGTGAAAGACTCAGAACAAGGCTTTCAAATGAGTTATAATTTAATTTAGGTTTAGGAATGATTGACAGACTTAAGTCATAAATAGCTGCAACACCACCTCCTCGGCCGGAGCCTCGAGGAATGTGAGTATTAATGTGACTGGGTGGAGTGGATTCATTCAGGCTGACATATTCTTCAGGATGCAGCCAAGTTTCAGTAAGACAGAATAAATCAATATTACAATCTGAAATTAAGTCATTTACTAGTACAGCTTTCGATGACAGGGATCTGATATTTAGGAGTCCGCATTTAATTCTCTTGTCTTGTTTTGAGATTGCAGAGTTGCTGTTAATTTTTATTAGATTTTCATGCACAACTCCTCTTCTGTGGACTTTTGATTTGATTAATTTAATTAATTTAGGTGGTCGGGGGGCAGACACAGTCTCAATGAAGTTTTGGGTGTGCAACTGATCTAATGGAAGCTCAGAGAAGCGTGTAAGACTGCAGCTCTGCCTCCTGGTCTCAACTCTGGGTTGTCAGGCTGGTTGTTGGCTAATGAAATGGGTTAAATTTCTAGAGATGAGAGCCGCTCCGTCCAAAGTGGGATGGATGCCGTCTCTCCTAATGAGACCAGGTTTTCCCCAGAAAGTCCGCCAATTATCATCAAAGCCCACATCGTTTGCTGGACACCACCTCGACAGCCAGCGGTTGAATGATGACATGCGGCTGAACATGTCATCACTGGTTAGGTTTGGCAGGGGCCCAGAGAAAACTACGGAGTCCGACATTGTTTTGGCGTAGTTACACACCGACTCAACATTAATCTTAGTGACTTCCGACTGGCGTCGCCGGCAGTCATTACCGCCGACATGTATTATGATCTTACTATATTTACGTTTAGCTTTAGCCAGCAGTTTCAAATTTGATTCGATGTCGCCCGCTCTGGCCCCTGGGAAGCATTTCACTATGGTCGCTGGTGCCGCTAACTTCACGTTTCGTACTATGGAGCTGCCAATAACCAGAGTTTGTTTCTCAGCGGGTGTGTCGCTGAGTGGGGAAAATTTGTTTGAAACGTGAAGCGGCTGGTGGTGTAACGTGGGCTTTGGTTTGGTATTATGCTTCCTTCGTTCAGTCACCCAGCCGCCCTGCTGTCCCGGCTGCTCGGGAGTTGCCGAGGGACGGCTAGCTGAAGCTACGGTCGCTCGGTCCGCACTAGCTAAGTGGCTAGCTGCAGCAGTTACAGTCGGAGTTTCCATGCTGCGGAGCCGAGCCTCCAACTCACTGAGCCTCGCCTCCAACACTACAAATAAACTACACTTAATACATGTACCAGTATCACTAAGGGAGGCAGAGGTGTAACTGAACATCTGGCACACTGAGCAAGAGAAAAGAGGAGAGGGAGAGAGAGAAGCCATCGCTAGCTGATAGTGGCTAAGCTAGGACACGATAGATTAGCCAGCAGAGCTAAGAGAGCTACAAACAGCAGCAAGCCCGGCGACCAAGCTATAAACACAGAGTATTGTTGAATGCCTTAGTGGACCAGCAAGTGCCCGATCACAAGCGGGATCTCGGTCGCTGCAGAAAGGAATACAACAATAATCTGCTTGGACGAGCCGGAGCAGCACAGTTACGCTATCAGTCAGTAACACAACAACAGGAAATGACGCAATGACGCAACACGCTTACCGTAGTACGTACGAGATGTGACTAATATTAGCGACAGTAGTGGTGGGTGTCAGGCAGGGCCATGGCAGTAGGTGCATCCACGATCAGGCAGGGCCATAGCAGTAGGCGCATCCAAGATCAGGCAGGGCCATAGCAGTGGGCGCATCCATGATCCACGACCCGGGCGCGGCCAGGATCCAAGGGAGCCTGTAGGACTAGAAAGCACAAGGACTCCGGGGAAGAAGTAAGTCAGTGACATGCAGAGATGGGGCATGTATACAGGCATAATGTATACAGATGGAGAGGAGAGGAGAGGGGAGGAGAGGGGAGGAGAGAGAAGCTCAGTGTGTCATTGTCCCCCGGACTAGGCCTATAGCAGCATAACTAAGAGCTGACCAGCCCTAACTATAAGCTCTATCGAAGAGGAAGGTCTTAAGTCTACTCTTAAAGGTAGAGAGGGTGTCCGCCTCCCGGACCAAAACAGGAAGATGGTTCCACAGAAGAGGAGCTTGATAACTGAAGGCTCTGGCTCCCATTCTACTTTTGGAGACTTTAGGAACTACAAGTAATCCTGCGTTCTGGGAGCGTAATGCTCTAGTTGGGTGATAGGGTAATATGAGCTCCTGGTGATCATAATGTGATAACCAAACTTGCCACAAGGAGATATGGGAAATTTAGTGAATAATGTTAGAGCTTAACTCAAGAAGAGATGTCATAGAGGCTCATATCTAAAAATAAAAAATTCAAATATATTTTTACTGAAACATGACATTGTAGATTATTATTATGCAGAACACCTGATTGTGCACGTTTTAACTTTTTTTCCTCAATTTCATTATCATTACAGTCGATAATACTTTTCCTCATGTCAACATTTTTCAGAGTTCAGTCTCATGCCAAAGGCTACATGCACACAGTGCAAAATGGTCATGCCATTGCAAATGCTAGCCCTTCATGTGCAAGGTGATTGTGAAAGGACGTCTCGGACAACTCTTTGTGATTCAGAGGTGAGACGCCTTTCTTGTCACATTTATCCACTTAATGCAAGTTAAAGTTGAATGTTGCCACCAGGCCTCCAGACTAACTTTTTTCAAAACCGTCCCTGAACATTCCTGAAAAACTATCTCAACCATCCCGAAGTGAATGTAAACTGCCAAAATTGAAATGGTGTTTTTTTTTTTTTTTCTCCAATTGTTATCATCTATATCTGTTATTGGCATAAGATAAACATAAACATCATGATGAGGAAATAAAGTTTAGTCAAAATAAATTGAAAAAGCCCTTGGAAACATGAATTTAAATATTAAAAATACATATATTATATCAAAGCCGAGTGTCTGATTAAGAATCCACAAAAGTCTGAGTGAAAATAACCATAACTATAAGAAAATCTGGTTTAAAAAAGTTAATTTTGCTGTTTAGATAAAACAACTCTTGGTCTGTTTAAATGTTAAATGACTGACAACTGTCAATCAGAGTGCTATCTGCTTATCTGACACATTGTTTGGCTGCATTTTCAGCAAGAAGATGAGGAGCTTGATTCTTCTGTTCCTGGGACTTCAGATGTAGTGCCACCATCGAACAAGGTGTGGTTCTATGTAGGACAGAATAATATTTATTGCGATAATATATTTTATATTTTTATTACTCCTGATGTTGAGTGAAACCATAAATGATCAAATGAGCATTTACCATTTACCATTTATGCTGAGAGGGTTGCTATAAAAATTGGAACTAATCCTGTCAAAACATCTTCTCATTTAGCAAAGTAAGACACAATGCCCGATATGCAACAAATACTTCCCAATCCAGGACATTGAGTTCCCGCCAGTATCTGTGGAGCAAGGTAAGTCAAGTCAAGTCACATTTATTTACATAGCACATTTCATATGACAGGCGCAGAAGTGGTGTATGTCCTTTGCATATAATAACATCACATTTTTCAGTTTGCTGTGATTAGATGGAATTCATTGTAACTTCCATTCTTAGTTGTAGTCCTGTACGGAGCCCAGATACTGGACCTGAAAGTCCCCATGATCTGCAAGAACCAACACAAAATCCAATAGATGACATCTCATGGTAAAAAAAGAAAAGGGATCTTGAAACTCGGATTTTGCTGCCAAAATATCTTTAGATTTTTAAGATGTAATAATTTATTTTAACAGTGAAGAAGATGTTCCGCGTTGGGTTGACTCAAAAGTTGAGAAGGGGAAGACCTTCAACATTTGTGTCTCGAGGGACAACATGCTGGAGAGAGGTCTAAAGCTTTGGCAGCGCCAGAAGACTGGAGTCCCGGCGAACAAACTGAAAATCACCTTCATAGGAGAAGCTGGCATCGACACTGGGGCATTAAGGAAGAAGTTCCTGTCTGGTAAGTAGTAAGCCAGTCACAAGTGTGTAATACTTCCAAATCAACAATAAAACCCCGTGACTGAGGCTGTTCTCTGGTTTGTTTATGTCCACAGAGATGGTTGCTGGGATAGAGATGCGCCTCTCTGAAGGGGGGGAGAAGGGGAAGATCCCAAAATACTCCATCACTGACCTGGACAAAAACTATTTTAAGTTTGTTACTCTTATTCATATTCTCATATTAACCAATGGTATTACTTATTTACTTGTGTTTACACAATGGTGTATACTATAATGGTGTGTACAACTACTCACTGCTAGAGGAATAGTGAATAGCTTGGCAGAATTTGATGTGGCCAGAAGGTCCAGTTGGACTCTGAACTAATTAGATTTTGGAGTTCAAAGGTCAAGGTCACTGTGATCTCACAAGGTGGTTTTAGTCTGAAGAATGTGATCTTTGGGATGGATTGATAAATTAGTCACAATTAGCCTAAATATCCACTTTCATATTTAAATTATATTCGTTCAGCCTTCACTACATGGGGTAAACAGAGGATGTTGGCCTAGATGTCAAACTGACTCTTGTTGAAAATACTGCCATGTGAGTATATTCCTCCAGCAACAAGCAACTTTCTCTAGCATAGTTTTTAGATAATTGAGGAAACAAATTATATCCATGGTAATGGCCTGAATGAACAGGGAGGTCAATACATTATTTTGTCATAGCGTCACATTTTTATTTCCCCCTCTTACATCCAGATTTGCTGGTGAAATATTTGCAGTGAGCCTTGGCCAAGGTGGACTGCCTCCACGCTTTCTTCAAGAGTGGTGTTACCGGTATCTGGTGACTGGGACGCTGAAGGACATCACAAAAGAAAATGTGCATGATGCAGAGTTGTCCACAGTAATCGAAAAGGTGTGTTGAAATCTCAAGCACATATCCTTTCCATGATGAAAGTCTTGTGTGAAAACTATTTTTTCTGGAAGTTATGTTTGGAAAATATGCTTTCAGATCGAAAATGCAACTGACGTGACACAGTACACAGAGGAAATCCTCAACTGTGGATATACAGGCCCCATCACCTTGGAGCACAAAGACAGCATAGTAAGGTATATGCATTGTATTTTCTATAGCTCACCAAATGTTTCATGGATTTTTACCAAGGTGCAGTGAGCCAGCCATGGTCTACAGATGACAAGTTAAGGTCATTGGGCCTCATTCACAAACGGTGCGTACGCACAAATCTGTGCTTAAACCTTACGTACAATCGTTTGTTGCACAAATCTGGGATTCAGCAATATTTTCAAAAAGTCTGCAGTAAGATAGGCACTAAAGTTAATGTCCAATGTCTATCTTCTTTTTGTTAGAGCTGTTTTGCTACATGCCACCACGAAGCGTACACCAATGCTTCAACAACTACGAGAAGGCCTTGAACTCTATCAACTACTGTCAGTCATGCAAAAGAAACCCAAGGAATGTCGGAATCTTTTCGTGATTGGGGATGATGACAAGGTAAAATAAACAAGACAGGTGCTCATAAAACACAGACCTATGCATGAATGGTTTTCAAACCATGTGTCTTGCTCACGAGCCTAAGGCAAGGCAACTTTATTTAAATAGCACATTTTAAGCACAAAGTGATTAAAAGTGCTTTACACAGTAAAATAAAAATCTGCATACAGCATCCACATTTATAAAATAGTAACATGAATGCCTAAGTCCAAGTCCTGTAGGTCTCACACCCCACACTTGGAGCTGGCTTTCTGTGTTACCTTCAGTTGAGAGACGGCCATTTCAGTCCCCCTCTTAGACAATTAATGGGGTGGGATTTTGTTTTGATTGGTGGTCCGACCTATAATAACTCTACTGTTAAGTTTAAAGTGGTTCAGTATTTCCTCACCCCACTATTTTACTTGTGATCTAACGGCAAGTGACTTTTCGTTTGTCTGAAATGCGTGAAATTTTATGATTAGATTCCCACTTAAATATCATGTCTCATACTGGTTGGTGTGCTAAATATAATTGGTTTTGGCTATGCTCTTGTCTGTCTTGACTTCTAAGATGCAATCCAAACTAACCAGCCCAATATACTTTATTGTTTCAAGGTTGATTCACATTACATCATCTCCAGCCTGGCTCCAGTGATGAGCGAGACTGGTTCAGTAAAACAAAGGACAGAGACGCAGATACTGGACTTCTTTCAAGATTTCCTTCTCGAGCTGGGAGGGTATGTATTGGCATTACATTTTTACATGTTGGTAGCAGAGCTACTCCATGTCTACAGCAGCTGGTTTAAGGTCATATGCAAGTAAGTCACAGACGCTGGCTGTGTCCAAATTCAGGGGCTGCAGCCTTCAGTGGCCTAGCCTTCGCGGTCCACGAGGGCCGGGTCCTTCGGACAGGTCTTTGAAGGCCTCGTCCACCGTTGTTAAATGGGACGGTCTAGCCTTCGGAGTATTTCCTGGTTGCCTCACCAGATGTTCCCGCCCCTTACCCTTACGTCACGATTGTGAATGAAGAGATGCATTAAAGTCTGTTTTGGTTCAAATCTATCAAACGTGTACATTTATTTGTGTGTGTATAAAAATTAACAATAAAATGTGTCATATCTAAATTGAATCATTAACATTACAAAATAAACATGAACCCGTTGGTGAATAACAACTATATTTACCATAGCATCACCAGCGTCACGTATTTTAACTGAAAGTTGAAATTTGGAGGTTTTGAAGTTTAACATATCTGGCGTTGGATGCTACATGACTAAAAACCGAGTATAAACCCATTACTTAAATTTAAATGTCATGTCTTCGCCACTTGATGTCGCCATTTTCTCTTGCCTCCTCTTCTGTTTTGGGACTGAGCAGCGGTGCGCAAAGGATCTTGGGATATAGCGGGCCGCGAAGGATAGTAGCGATGCGTCCTCCAAACAGAGGGAAGGCTAGGCTGCATTTGTGGGCTGCGTTTGAAGCAGCCCTCGAAAATGGACAGCCTTCGCGCAGCATTGTGACGTAATTGGCCTTCAAATGCGCACTTTGTGGGCTGCAGCCCCTGAATTTGGACACAGCCATTGTGGGGAGTCTGGGTACGCTACATGAGCGACCTACAGGGGGTGCCACTGTCATGTCAATCTGTGCAATTTATGCTTGTTCTACTAGTGCAGCTTACTCCCCCCGCTTTTGGTAATTTTCCTAAAATCACTTTTTGCTTTTAAATCAACTGAGCTGCACCAATGTCAATGTTATCCATCAAACTGAATATGAAATTTTTTCACCATTTTCTTGCATTTGACTATGCTTAACTAAAGATGGGGACACCAGTCAGCCTGATGAAGAAGACAATGGAGCACCTCTCTCGGTTCCTCAAGTGATGCAGTGGCTGACGGGGCAGGCTCACCAGACACCTGCTGGTCTCAGAAAGGGAGAATTTCAAAATCAAAGTCCTTTTTGATCACACTTGTCTTGAACACATGCCAAAGCAAACATTGTGCTTCCCTGTTGTGAGTGCATGCAGCACCACTATAACATTCCCCACAGCACATCTGAAAGATAGTGATGCATTTAAGTCCAACCTTGAAATTGCAATCCGATATGGTTCCAGGTTTGATAGAGTTTAACTTTTTGTTTTGTTTTACTAAACCTGATGTGTTTAGTCAGTTAATTTTAGTTTGACCCTGATCCTCTCAAACTACTAGTAATCACCACTACTTCAGAATGTCTCCTGTTCTCTGCTGGGTGTTCTGTTATTTTCTTGCAACCATGTCATTTTTTCAAATTTTTGCTACCATGGTCTTGCTTATAGAAAAGTTCTGAGATATACTGTACAATTAATGGTACAGTATACCAGCATTGACACCCCCTCTGGGAAACAAGCAGAAACTGATAACATGACAGCAGAATTTCAATTGGCAACACACTCAAAAGCTCTGAATGTTTGGACAGTTGCTATTGCTCTCATGTGTCTGATACACTGTGCTCAAAATTATACGAAGCAAAATTTAAAGAGGGATGTATTTCTTTGCATTTCTGCTTGTTTCCCAGAGAAGGGTGGGTGTAAGTCTGACATTTGACATTAGGTGTTGACCACTGAAGAGACCAGTTATAGTCTTTCGTTACTATAATAATTGTTAATAATAAGAATAATAATTATTATTCTTTGATCCTAAAATGATAATGTATTTTATTGTCATATAGTAATGTTCAATTTTAAATATTCTTGTTGTATTGAATATACTGTATTTTTCACTGATCGTTTTTACACACAACAAGCAGGCAGCAAACTTAATTGATTAGGCTATTCAAATCTTCCTATGTGGCGGCAGGACGATTCAGGATCTACAAGGTCATTAATGTTCTGTATTTTGTTCCAACAATAAAATAATTTCAATTAAAGTGGTTCTCGTCAGGATGCGAAGGTCTGATGCTCCTACTGTTTATGCATTGTTCATGTTTAGAGATGTGTGTACATACAGATATGATAGTGAAAGCTTTACCCAGCAAACATTTTGATGTCTTTCTCACGTCTGATTGACGTTGTTCGTTACGACGCTGAAGTTAGCTTCCGATTCGGCAGTTAAGGGGAAATTTACTTAATGGACTGTTTATCCATTGATTGTCTGTTTTTTGTGCCACTTATTGATGTAAAACTGACAAACACTCAGTCTGTACGTTAAGTAAATTTCCCCTTAACCTTCCCCTTAAGTGCCGAATCGGAAGCTGACAAATCGGAAACTAACTTCAGCGTCGTTTGGTGGTCATTTCGGTTCATCCTGTCGTCTATTTGAGGCAATAGAGGGGCTGAAATGAAAGTTTTTCTTAGGTCATTTTTTCGGACAGACGATTAAACGCCGGCAAATCGACACGGAAGCGACAGAAGGAAAATGCAGAGTGAGACTCGAACTCATATGTCCCAGTTGAGAGACGTGCAGTAACGTTAATTTTGTTTCGACTTAAATATTGTTATGATTCTACTTACTGAAAACAAATCACTAAAAATCTTTATATAAAATAAATGTTCAGTAAAACCCGCTGTTTGTTCTGTCACCTTACGTTTATTCGGCTCCACCCCTACTATATAATTACATATTTATATGGGAATTTTATATGAAACAATTTTACATTTTATATGAAACATTCTGTTACATCATTGCAAGTTTTCCTCAAAATCACCATTTCCCGAAGATTATGTTTTAATGTTCTAATTATCATTTAATCATAATTTATGAATGTTAGCAGCAGCAGGATCAGCAGCTTGGAGAGCTCCACAACAAACATTCCACACAGTTCCTGTATTATCTTTCTGATTTATGGCAAATAAAATATGGTTTGGGGTAACATCACAACGTGGAAATGAAAGACCAACACTAGTTATCATTTTAGGGTTTAAAAATCCTTGGACATATTCATTGTTGATCAAAAATGACCATTTCCAAATACTATTATGAACAACAAAAATTATACTACTAGTAATAAACAATATAGCACTTTTTAAAAACATGTTTTCCAACTGCTTCACATTTCAAAAAATCACTTATAAATCAGTATAACAGACATGCAATAACATTTCATATTTAAAATGTATTTTCAAACTTATTGCACAGGGTATATGCAGGAATGCAAAAGTTTATTTCAATACCTTTATAAGGCTTTTTATCGACCTCAAAATATTTTAAGACCTCATTCGGTCGGTGGAGGAAGTGGTGTAGGACTTCATTAACAGGAACAGGAAGCAGGAGGCAGAAGAGGACATTGATGAACTTGTGGACAGTGAGCGAGCCCCATGAGGTGATCTATAAGGTGGTGTAGTTATCCGTCATGTAGGCCCCAGGCGTATTAGGGCTCCAGTGGGTTATACTGTTGTTCTTTACACTGTTGGGGGGGGGGGGCGGGGTCCAGAACAAATAGTTTTATACGTTATAGTAATCAAGTTTTAGATGGTTAAATTTTAGACAGTGACAGAAAATACTTAAATGCCTGTAGTGTAACGTTTCATGGTGTATGTGAGTAACCATGTGTTAGTTACCTTCATTCAAAGCTGAGTAGTGTCTGTCCATTTACGCATGGGCTGTGGGTTTCAACATACAAAGGTTGGGTTGGTTTTTGGAACGCATTTAGAAAAATATGTTTAAAATTTATAGCTAGGAATTTGTAAAAAGTAAAGACATTTTCTTACTGTCCCTGTTTTAATCCTAACATTTAAATGATTAGCTGTGTATTTGTATTGTTTCAAAACATGTTTGCTATAATGATTAAACACTTAATAGTGTGGAGAGTCACTCACTCATTACAAATTGAAGAGCACGCAGGTATATATCCTGACCAAAGGATAAGGAGTCAGAGTTAGGATTCACTTCAAGTTGCAGCAGAGCAAGATTCTCTGCAGACAGGGGGGATTGGAATGTCAGGAACAACAACCCCATGGTCAGTGTCTTCAGATACCTCCTCCTGATGGTCTATGTGCTGCAGCTGCATGGCCCAACAAACAAATGAGTGATAATAGACAAAGTGCTTAAGGGAAAAACTGTCATGCAAATCAAGTATTACATGCCCACCTCTGCATAGTTTGGCTCAGGCACAGGTGCTTGGAGCATTCCAATGTTCCACATCTGTTGAGGTGTAAGGTTTGCCTCTGTGCTGATCGGGTGGTTGTTCCAACTGTCTGTGAAATGCTGTAGATCTGACCGCGGACGAGGTATGAACACATATTGCACACAGAAGAGGTGGATAGACAGGTCAATGAAGCCCTCTTCCTCCAAGCTGTGTAGTGCGTTGTAGTACTTTGACGTTACAGAACTCCAAACATCTCTCCATAAGCGTTCCACCCTGAAAAAAGGCAGACAGACAATGGTTAGAAAAAGAAACACTGATGTTATCTGTTCATAAGTAAATGGCATTTATGGTTTTTAAGTGGTGCAGCCACTTTTATGCCAGTGTGTGTGTGTGTGTGTGTGTGTGTGTGTGTGTGTGTCCGTCAGTTCACACCAGGATATTCCAATCAGGAGTGGAGAGTATAGGAGAGAGCGAGCTGAAATCTGTGCCAAGGTTTGTGACCGCTGTTCAATATAAGAGATGACTGCCAACTATAACCAGCATGCCATGGAGCTTGTTGAAAGCAGCCATCTTGACAGAAGAGGGTAAACCAACATCCGGTCAGACTGACACATGATTGACCAACAAATGGACACAAATTGATAACGTAAATAATGCTTCCTGTCAGTCACATTAATAAAACACAAGTTTACCTTCAGTTCTGTCAAAGTAGCTGCTATAAAAAATGGTCTATTGTTGCAAAGCAGCAGAGCACTGCTTACTCCACCACTCTGAGTAGGATTATCAAAAAAGCAGATGTCAAGTGTAGATGCGAAGTTCACTTAATTACCTCTGGTTATGGGCACTTTTGCCTGCAATAAAGCTTCCACGGCCTGTTCCTCGGACAGTAAACACGCACCTGGCTATGTCGACATTTTCCACCCCTTGATCAGCTCTCACTCTGAAAGAAAAGCAAATGCTTTCCCCCCCCATATATGACATAACTTCATAATCTACAGCAGCATGTCATTCTTTTATTTCTCCTGCAATTTGAATATATACCTTGAGGGCCATCCATTTCTCTGAACACCCTCAATGAAGAATCCAAAAGCAGTTGCTGCTTTGTTGTTAGCAGCTGCGTCCAGATACATAATCTATGAAAGAGGTAGACGCATACCATGTATGTTTTAGAGTTGTTCATGAGGGTTAATATGTTGTGAATGAATAGAAAATGAAATATCTACCTTCCTGGAAAATCCATCTATTCCTCCAAAGATGACGATGTTATACCTTTAAAAAATGCATTTGAAAAAATATATAATTCATTGTGTATTACAGGCTCATGTAGAATTCCCACATCATACAACACAGTAAATTGGTCAACAAGCAACGTCATACAAACGTAAAATAAGTTCTGCCAGACAAGACATTCATTTACCTTATCAGTTTATGATTTGTATCAATGTGGACGAGAGACAGGGGAGCAGGAACAGAGTAGCTTCGTCAAGCAATGCAACGAAGCTGGATCATCCTGGCAATGATACCTGCACCATCTACACGCTGCAACGACAGCCTCACTCTTTTCCATTGAAGACGAAGGCCCATTGCTTGGAGACTTCCTTTGACCATTCTGTAGCCTGCATGCGGCATCCTTGCCTTAATGGCCCTGACTTTCTGGTCTAATTCTTCATTGGAAATTACAGAATAGCATGCCCTCACTGACATGTTGTGGTCCTTCATTCTTCTGTAAAGGGTTGACTGTGAAATGCCATGCATTTCTGCTAAATGAACTAGAGGTAAAGAGGTATCCAGCAGCGTCTGTAGTGTGTCATGACTCATTTGTAGTTCTGGCCGTCCTACATTCCCACTCCAACAAGTGGTGGCTACATCATTAAATAATGGAGGAACAGGATTCTGTGACAGATGTGAACTGAGCACTAAAGTCAACTGTTGCAGACCATCAGCCAGCTCTGCAGGAATATCCATGTATTGGGTGCCAGCTTGAATAAACTGCAACTCTTGAGTGCACACAAACAGGAGGTACTCAAAATCAATGGGTACTCTATTGATGACAGAAACCAACCTATCCCTTAACCTCAGTAACAGCTGTTGTGCCATTGGATGCCTGCAAATTAAAATTTAGCAGAATAAGAGGAGCAATATTTTTAACACAGCTTTTTTAAATTCATGTATATGGCTGAGAAGAAGGGCCAAAAAATCCCCATAGCATGAAAATCAGTTAACTTACATGACAGCTTGGGTGGTGCATGGAAAAGAGGCGGTTTGCTGAAGGTGGAGGTAAAAAAAAATCCTCAGGATCAGGTGAACCTTTAAACAGGAAGGTACATTTACTCATCTGAATACAAGTTCATCTGTATGTCTGTATGTGTGTGTGTGTCAGCCAAGGTAATTGGGAATACAATATGAAGACTACGCACTAGAGGAGAGAAGAGAGGACAGAAGTGAAGAGAAGTTCTGTCTTTTCAGTTGGATAATGTATCAAGACTCTAAGCTGAAGGTGCCTATAAGTGCTGTTTTTAATCTTATTGTGTGTGTTGATTTGACAGGGCACCTAGAACTTGTGGGGAATAGCCTTCAAGGTCAAGGAACAACTTTCAAAAATAGGACAGTGGTGTTTACTGTGTATCAAATTGTATTTTGAAGTGATAGTAAGGCTTTTTAAAGTGTACTTGTATGAGATAGTCAGTGCGTTACCAGGGCCGTAGCCAGGATTTTTGAAATACTGAGGTCAACATTCGGCAGGACCCCCCCCCCCTGGAAAAAACAAAACAAACACACAGTACCATGTTGCTGATGAAACATTTATTTTAGTGTGTCTTTGTATGAATGCGTTGCTGTAATCGTAAAATAAATATATATAAAACTATAACTGAAGTATTTGAGTGTGTGTGTGTGTGGTGTTGCTGCCTCACAAAAAACTACAACTAAGATGATCTGTAACTGTACACATGAAGTGTTTGGTATAGGCTATGGTGAGTGATTGAGTGAGTGAGTGAGTGAGTGAGTGAGTGAGTGAGTGAGTGAGTGAGAGAAAGAGAGAGACAGAGAGAGACAGACACAACCATTATTGCTATGATATAATATTGTTGTTGTTGTTTTTCATTTCTTTATTTTATGTATTATTATCATTATCATCATCATTTCATATGAACTGTATATATATATTTTTCATTATATATAACAACTTGTAACTGCCTAATGACACCCAATCTGTCTATAAGAGAGAGACAGCACTTCATCAGCACACACACACACAGGGTATACAGTATAAATGCATATATACTTTTTTATTTTATTTTATTATTTATTTTTTTATTTTATTTGTATATATTTGATTCTGTGCGTTGTATTTGTTTTGTTTCTTTGATTCTTGATGCTTTGGCAACATACTTCTCGTAACATTCATGCCAATAAAGCGAATTTGAATTTGAGACAGAGAGAGAAAGAGAGAGATATACTAAATTACTGAGCTAATAGAAAGTAGAACAACACTGAATAATTCATAATCACTTAACATTTAACATATACTTAACTTTTTATTTTTTGTTTTTATTTTTATTTTTATTTATTTGTTCATTTTGATCACATTATGTTTGTTTTTGCTTGTAAATCGGATATTAAGTGGTACACGATTCTGTTAAGGTAAAGAAAATAGCATCTTTTTCAATAAGTAGCTGGAACATTCAGGGCATATGCTCTTCAGTTTTTGGTTTGAAATCAACAAACCCTGACTTTCTGAAAAATATTAGAAATGTAGATATAACAATATTGAATGAAACTTGGAATCAAAACCAAAATCAATCTAACTGTCCAAACGATTATATAGAACTTATTATACCCTCTGTAAAACACAAGCATATTAAGAATGGCAGAGATTCAGGTGGTTTACTCATATGGTACAAAGGAGAATATAAAGATTACATCTCACCAGTTAAAAAAGGTACAAATCACATTTGGATTAAAATTCACTCAAATATTCTAGAAAACAACAGAGATGTCTATCTATGTGCAATATATATTCCACCCTCAAACTCCCCCTATTATGCAGAGGAGGTTTTTGAGGAACTCCAGAAGGAAATTTCCTTCTACCAAAGTTTAGGATCAGTCTTAATATGTGGCGAGCTTAATGCCAGAACTGGTAGAGAGCCAGACTTCATTAACTATGAAGGAAACAAACATATTTTCAAATGTCCCCCTTTGTACCAGACCTGCATAAACACACAAAGACAAAGCTATGATAACACGGTTAACAAAAATGGCAAACAGGTACTACAACTGTGTAAAGGTTTGGGTCTGTACATTGTTAATGGCAGAGTCAGAGGAGACTCTCTGGGCAGACTCACACAATGCTCTGTGTTAGGTAGCAGTGTTGTAGATTATGCCATTACTGACATTGAACCACAATATATAAATGCATTCACTGTATCACCACTACAGCCCTTTTCAGACCATAGCCAGATCACCTTATTTCTGAAAAAGTCATTGTCAACCACCATAAATCCAAATCCTGAGCCAAGGCTGTTTCCTCTACCGAGGAGATACAAGTGGACAGAGGAGAGCACTGCTGCCTATACCGCTGCGCTAGACTCTGCTCAAATTCACAACATGATTGATATTTTTCTCAACACCCAATATCAGCCTGAAAGAGAAAATGTAAATCTGGCCACACATCACTTAAATACAATATTTACTCATTTGGCAAAAGAATCTTAATTCAAAATCTCACAAACTAAAAAATCCAGCATGAAACAAAAAGAGCGCTGGTTCGATAAAGAATGTGCTGTATCCAGACAGAACCTGAGAAAACTGTCAAACAGGAAACACAGGAACCCAAATGACCCGTTAGGACGGCTTGAATATGTCCAAGCCCTGAAAGAATACAAAAAACTCCTCTGTGTGAAAAAAATGCATCATATGGAGAGAGAACTCAACAAAATTGAAAAAGCCATAAATGACAACACCTTTTGGAAATTATGGAAAAACATCAACAGAAACCCACGTACAGAGACCAACCCAATTCAAAATGGCAAAATCTGGAAAGATTACTTTGATGACCTCTATAAAAATCCAGAGTGTCAGGGTCTGAATCATAACCAAATTTTAACAATAGACAAACTGAAAGAACTAGAAAGGACAGTGAAGGACAACCGATGTGCCCTCGACCACCCCGTCACCATTAAAGAAATACAGCACAAAATCAAAACCCTTAAAAATGGAAAAGCTTGCGGTATAGACAGCATTAACTCAGAGATGCTGAAACACAGTAACTTAAAACTCCAACTTGCCGTGCAAAAACACTTCAACATGGTGTTGGCCTCTGGATATTACCCCAGTGTTTGTAATAAAGGTCTCATTTCTCCTGTATTTAAAAATGGAGACAGGTATAACCCCAGCAATTACAGGGGCATCTGTGTTCACAGCAACCTGAGTAAACTCTTCTGTAGCATCCTCAACTCCAGATTAATCACTTATCTCACTGAACATAATATTCTGTCTAGAAGCCAAATTGGCTTTTTACCCAAACATCAAACATCTGACCACATATACACTCTGCATACACTCATCCAACAGCATGTTCACAGAAAACACAAAGGAAAGATATTTGCATGTTTTGTAGATCTAAAAAAGATGTATGATGTAAGATGTAAAATGTATGATTTAATCAAATCCAAATATTCTGACAACCAGTGCTGTGTTAAAATTGGAAACAAAAGAACAGAGTTCTTCAAACAAGGAAAAGGAGTGCATCAGGGCTGCAACCTGTCTCCCACTCTGTTCAACATTTACATCAATAAACTGGCCACTCTTCTTGAACAGTCCTCAAGCCCAGGATTACATCTACAAGGCAAAGACATCAAATTCCTCATGTATGCAGATGACCTGGTTCTACTGTCCCCAACAGAACAGGGCCTACAGCAGAACCTCTCTCTGCTGGAGACGTTCTGTCAAAACTGGGCGGTAGATATCAACCTTGACAAAACCAAAGTCATGGTATTCCAGAAAAAGGCCAGGTTACAGGAGTCCAAACATGTTTTCAGGGTAAGAGTGAACACACTTCAGCATACAGTGGAATATAATTACCTGGGCATCACCATCAGTTCATCAGGCAGCTTTGACAAAGCAATAAACTCCCTCACAGAAAAGGCACGCAGGGCCTACCATAGCATCAAAAGCTCACTATATAAATTCAATCCTCCAGTTACAATTTGGCTAAAACTATTTAACAGTGTAATAAAACCCATCCTGATGTATGGAAGTGAAGTGTGGGGCCCTCTGATGACCCAGAGGCACACCTCATGGGACACAACACCCACAGAGAAACTCAACCTTCAATTCTGCAAGGAAATCCTCAAGGTCCACAGAAACTGTCCAAACCATGCACGTAGAGCAGAGCTGGGACACTTTCCTCTCTCTCTACACATGATCAAAAGGTCAATTAAGTTTCAGGTTCACTTAGCACAAGCTGATCCTGATTCCTATCACCACAGAGCCTTCCTCAGTAACAGCCTCTGTCCAGAGACAGACCCTCTGAGAAACACCAGAGAAACCTGCCACCTCAAAACCCAAGACCTCCAAACTCTCTCCAAAACTCATCTGATATCTATAGACAAAGAGAATAAAAAGACTTACATTGACAATTGGAAAAATCAAATCAAATCCATCAATAAATTGGAGTGCTATTGCTCACTGGACAGAGAGTCTTCTCCAGCACAATATCTGGTCAGCATACAAAACCCCAAACAAAGACAAACACTAACAATGTACAGACTCAGCGGCCATCAGCTGCAGGTTGAAACAGGTCGGCATAAGAAAGAGTGGAAGCCCAGAGAATTAAGAGTCTGTAAACACTGCTCTTCAGGAGAAATAGAAACTGAGGCCCATTTCCTCCTCTCCTGCCCCCTGTACCAAACTGAAAGAGAGGTTTTCCTCCAGCAGATCACTGCAGCAGATCCAACATATCAGGGAAAAACATGTGATGAGCTGTTAAAAGTCTGTCTGGGAGAAGATCCATCATTTGTAAAATTAGCTGCACAATACGTAACACTCTGCCATGAAACTAGAGAAACACACAAATGCTAACCACAACCATTACTGCTATGGTATAATATTGTTGTTGTTGTTGTTTTTCATTTCTTTATTTTATATATTATTATTATTATTATCATCATTTAATATGAACTGTATATATATATATATTTTTTTTTTTTAATTATATATAAGAACTTGCAACTGTCTAATGACACCCAATCTGTGTATAAGAGAGAGACAGCACTTCATCAAAACACACACACACACACACACACACACACACACACACAAGGTATACAGTATAAATATATATATTTTTTATTTATTTTTATTTTTATTTTTTATTGTATTATATTTGTATATATTTGATTCTGTGAGTTGTATTTGTTTTGTTTTCATTGACTCTTGATGCTTTGGCAACATAGTTCTTGTAACAGTCATGCCAATAAAGCAAAATGAATTGAATTGAATTGAGAGAGAGAGAGAGGGAGAGAGAGAGAGAGAGAGAGAGAGAGAGAACGAGAGAGAGAGTGGAGATCCTGCTCAGGCTTCTTAGCATCTCTATTGGCTGTCTGTTGCATCTGTAGGCTCGTTCGCTATTTTTCTCATTCTCTCAGCTTATTACAATTCTCACCTTTCCTCCTCTTTGCCTGATCATCCTCTGCCTTTCTTGCTGCAACAAATGATAACTTGGATTGATGCAGCCTCTTACCACCAGGTTGCATCTTTGCTCCGATTCATTTAATTGCCGTTCTAAAAATAGACACTTACACTTACAAGCCATCAAAATTGATGGCTTGTATAGTAAAATAACTAAACGACACTACTGAGCAGTTATAATTGAGAGTGCAGCAATACCCGTATCGATATCAATACTGCTTATCAATACTTCATATAATTTGATGCAAAAAATAAAGTATCACATTAATAAATTAATGTGTCATGCATACAGAGCACAGCACCTAGATACACCAAAACTTAGGACAAGCCAGAGTCCATTATCAATCAGCATTGCAATAAAATAGAAAAATACAACTTCAGACAACTTTCACTCACACACCTTGGAATAAAACATCTTACATAAACACATCAATAAATCAACACTGAATAAGGCAAGACTTGTAATTGGCTGACAGGACAATACTTTATGATATTAGAAATCTAAATAAATGTATACTAATTAAACACACCATCTTGTCTTCTTTTCCAAGGATTTTCATGAAACTAAGAGCTTTTGTGTCTCAACTGAATGCCAAATTTACCAGAAGGATCATTATTGGCACAATACTTTAAGCTAGTAACTACTTGGACACTATGTCAGACAATAAGCATCACTTCATTGAACTTCCAGATTTTCATATGGGGTTGTGTAATAACTACTGATAAATAATGCCTAACACAGTTAGTTAGCGCACCGAGCAACGGAATATATTATAAGTTACCGGCGGTATGCAACATATTTTGCCGACACTAGACATCAAACAAAAGCCAGATGCTAACATTACATCGAATGAAGTTGTTGTGAGCTGTAAACTCTCCACTGATAAGCAGAAGCTAGATTACAACGTTATCCCAGAGACTGACTAGTACCAGGATGGCCTCTTTCAATCCTCCGGGAAACTATCCTATTTCTGCCGCCAAGGGTTGCAAACTGTCCCGTTTTGGCCGTCGGGACGTCAGCGGATATAATACATCCACGGGGACGTCCCGTACTTTCATCATAATGATTTCGTCCCGTACGGGACGGCATATGTATGTCCCGCTCTCAAAATAAAAGCATCTGCCTGTGTGTCTGTGAGCGTTTGACTGCCTGTATGTGTGATGGTGGGGAGACCACTACCCGTGAGCGAGAGAGAGAGCGGGATAGTCAAATAGCTGTAATCCAGTGGGCTGTGTGAGAAGATAGACTCAGGCTCTGCATGACCTGTTGCTGCTAAACAGGCAGCGCTGCGGGCAACAGTTGGCCTGTGGACTGCTGTTTGACCACTAATGACGTTACTTATTATAACATAACATAGCACTAGCACATAGCAAGCCTCTGTGCTTAAGTGAAATAAACAATTCATTCAGTGTGCAGGGCCATCGGCTAACGTTATGAGCTAGCTAGCCGTTAGCGCACCCTGCTAGCCTGCCTGACAATATGACAGCGTTAGATATCTAACACCATCACACAAATTAGTCAACGTGAACCAAGTTAGCAAGCTTTATGTTTAATCGAAATATCAAACCGAGTAGGCTAATAACATGACACCAATCATTTTAATACTGTTTTGACCTACTTACCAACAACTCCACCACTGCTCCCTGGCCTGACTTGCTGGCGACCATGACTTGCTTGTCAGAAAGACGTCTTCTTCTTCTTCTTCTTCTTCTTCTTTGTTTTACTGGCGGACAGAAAGACGTCGTTGGTGTAGACACTTGTCACTCAAACATGTCTGACCAATGGGGAAGCACCCGCCCACTGCGGGATGTTTGTGTCAAAATAATTCAATCAAAAAAAAAAACGACTTAAAAACTTGTTTCACTTCATTAAAAAAAAAAAAATCTCTTCAAAAAAATGATTTTTTGCATTTGAGTTTTTTCTTTAATTGAGAATATTTTTTTTGATTGAAGCAACTTTTTTGGGATTGAATAATTAAGACACAAATGTCCTACCCATAATATGGCCCAAACACAAAAAAGATTACTTCAATCAAAGAAAACATTTTCAATCAAAAAAAGGGTGTTCAAATGCAATTTTTTGAGTCTCAAATATTGTTTTGCATTCAAAAACTTTTTTCTATGATTGAAAAATGTTTTTTTTTGCATTGAAGGGATTTTTTTTAATTGAAAATATTTTTTTGTTTGAAGCAACTTCTTTTTTGATTGAATTATAAAGACACAAATGTCCTACCCATAATATGGCCCAAACACAAAGCAACATTACTTCAATCAAAAAAGTTGCTTCAAACAAAAAACCTTCACTTCTATCAAAGAAAACATTTTCAATCAAAGAAAAACAGTGTTCAAATGCATTTTTTTGAGTCTCAACTATATTTTTGCATTCAAACACTTTTTTCTTTGATTGAAAAGGTTTTTTTTTTATTGAAAATATATATTTTGATTGAAGCAACCTTTTTTTTGATTGAATAATAAAGACACAAATCTACCTTCATAGGAATAAACCGCAATATAAATTTCACAACTGTATAGCAACTACTGTAGACACATACATACACACTAGTAATACATGATGAGGCCTCTGAACACCAGACTTGATATAAAGCTCTGATTTTAAAGCCACATGGGTGAAGCATTGCTATTCAGATCATCATCACACTAACATTTGTCACAGTGCTGAATCTCATGACTAACATATCCGTCATTATTTAACCTCACCTGTGAATTTCCAGCCTCTCTTTCAGCTTCTCCTCCTCCATCTCCTCCAGCTTCTCATTCTCTACCTCCTCCAGCCTCTCCTTCTCTACCTCCTCCAGCTTCTCCTCCTCTATCTCCTCCAGCCTCTCTTCCTCTACCTTCTCTGGCCTCTCCTCCTCCATCTCGTCCAGCCTCTCCGCTGTCTGTCACCTTACAACAATATGTTGATGCATGACATGAACAGATACATTAGGGATACAATGATCATAGAGCTTGATGGTACGGTTATTGCCTGAGCAAAAAAGGCCAATCACATGTAAGTTAGCGAGAAACCGGCAGCCGATCAGGGAGTGGTATTTAGGTAAGAGGCGGGACTTCTAGCAGACACCGACATTTAACCCTTTGTGTGCCATAATCATTGACTAAACACTACGGACAGCGGTTGTATTGATAGTGAATACACAGTAGCGGCCGAATATTGGTAGGGACGTGTCCCTAGCGTCCCTACCCAATTCTACGCCCTTGGCCAGCACCCAAGGTTTCCCAGCAGAACATCGCATTGTGATGAGATGATCAATGTTATTCACGTGCACCTGTCAGTAGTTTTAATGTTGTGGCTGATCGGTGTATATTAGGGCTTTCAATCGATTAAAATATTTAATCACAATTAATCGCGTAATTGTCGTAGTTAACTCCTGATTATTCGCAATTTAATCTGACATTTTTTTATCTGTTCTAAATGTACCTTGAAGGGATATTTCACGTCAAGTTTTTAATACTCGGGAGTCGACAAATATGCTTGCTTTATGCAAATGTTTGTATTTATTACTGCAACAGTGACAAATACTGTCTAGAATATTCTCCTGAATAACCTCAAAGGTACTGCATGCTAACAGGGCAAACTTGAGCCCAACAAGCAACAACAGATGGGCATACTGACCTGAATGTCACATTCCTTAGTAATACTAACACAATGTAATGTCCAACTTTACACTTAAAGGAAAGGATAATTAACAATTTTAATTGGCCTGCAAGCTGTAGCCACCCATTTAGTGATGGCTGTTCAAAGTTTGTTGCATGTAGCAATGTCCAGGCGTCTCCGTTGCAAAATATCCATCGTGGTCTGCCTTTGGCGAGTGGGAGGAGGGTTCTCTGGATCAGCTGTGTGCTTGGCCAGCAAGGGGTATTTGAGACTCGACGTTCTCCAGTGGTAACTCAGTTCACATTGACAGTAAAAATTCAAGACACTTTTCTTTATCCATTTCTGTTCAAGGTTTGTTTCTGCTTGCCATCCACAACGTTACTGCTGCATCACTTCCTGCTTTCCCAAACTCTTGGGCAGGTTGAGGGTCATAACGTGCGTTAATCACGCATCAAACTAAACGCCGTTAAGAGGAATTTGCGTTAATGCGTTATAATCGCAAACAGTGCAAACAGTTGTTTGTAAGTATAAAGTGCATGGCACAGTTGTATCACTGCCACGATCAGGAAGAAAACGCGACGTATCACCTGCTGCTGAGAGAGAATTGGTAAGGATGGTTGAGTCACCTAAAAACCACCAAAAGGCAAGTCTGCAGTGAATTAGAAGCTGCTGGAAGGCAGGTGCCAGCGTCCACAGTCAAGTGTGTTTTGCAGTGCCATGGGCTGAGAGGCTGCCATGCAAGAAAGAAGCCCTTGCTCCAGAAGCGGCGCCTTCAAGCTCAACTGAATTTTGCTGCTGATCCCATGGACAAAGAAGAAACCTTCTGGAGGAAAATTCTGTGTTCAGATTAGACAAAAATTTAGTTGTTTGACCACAGTGAGCATCAATATGAAATATGAAGGCTAGAAGATAGAAGGTCTTTAACTACAGAAAACACCATACAGATTGTTGGGCATGGTGGTGGAAGTATTATGCTGCAAGATAACAAATTTGGTCGAACATCACCAATTCTGTCAAGAGGAGTGGTTAAAAATTCAGCCAGAGGCCTGCCAAAAGCTTCTAGATGGCTATCAAAAGTACATTATTAAAGTGAAAATGGCCAATGGACCTTTAACCAAATATTAGGATTATGAAGAAGACCTATAATAAATTCATAATTGAACCAAACCAAACACAGAAAAATTAATTTTAGAAATCACTGGAACTTAAGACTACCAAGATATAGTACATGTTCTTTACAAGCGGATGTAAACTTTTGACCATGACTGTAGCTCCAGATGTGCTGATGTAATAAATTGAACAATTGAGTATTCCTTTATAGGTTGAAAAATTTTCCTCCTTCTTAAGCTAAGTAAACTAGTTAAATACCTTCTTGGATTAGCTGGAAAATGCATTGTCACAAGGCTGTAAACAGGCCGTTTTTCAGACTTTTACAGGTACATGGTTTTTCCAGGACAGCCACATTACAATCATATGATAATCTATAGATGAAGCCTCTTAAAACTTCCCGTTCCTCCGTGATGGGGCTCTAATTGGCCTGTGATGGGTCCGTGCTTGGACCTGAAAGAGTCTGACTGGAATGAGATCCCCTGCAGTGACATAGTGAACGCGGGGCCAAATTGTAATGCCCCTAAGCGCCATGTGTAGAAGCCTCTTGCAATGGTTTATCTATCCACCAGGCGGAGCAGTGACGATGGAGGCTGAAGCATTATGTCAGTGTGAAATCAGCTGTTCTTACAGTATCATGGGCATACAGTAGTTGATGTGTGTGAGTGTCAGAGCATATTTAATGATTATTAGGCTACCATATCATGAGATCATCAATATTATGCTTCAGCTTTTTTTTTTTTCAACAGTACTGCATGAAAGTGAAAGCAATCCTACACAAAACAACACAAAATCAAAAAATTTGCAATTTTTTTTTCATATTTCCGCAAATGTGAAGGGCACATCAGGGCAATTTTTGGTGAGGTGATGATGATATCTAGTCCCTGTTGAGTCTGCCTTGAATGCACCAGAGATCGTGGGATTTTCCATACTGAATAAATGCTGCACATATAAACACAGAAATGCTTAGCTAGCCTGAGATTGCTGCTGAAGAATAATATTTTCCACAGACAGATTTAGGTAGGCTACTACATATCTGCAGACTTCATGTGAAGTAAAATCATAGTATTAAAAATTCCAAAAGCTGAAATAATAGATAAAAATATCGATCATTTCCAAAATCCACAACATGGTTTTAACTAATGAAATATTCTGCTTCAATATGTGTTTTATCACAAAAACAATATTTTCACTGCGGCAAAACAAAGTTTGCTCCCCGATTTCCGCACACACCTGAAGGTGCGGTCTAACAATATTCTAACAGCATGAGAAATTACATTTTTATAACTACAATAACAAGAAACGTAGCTAATAGTATAACCTAGCTAATAATAATAATAATAATAATAATAATAATATAACCTAGCTAATAAACCTAGCTAAGCAAATTGTACCTTAAGTACAATTTGCTGATAATAAGGGCCCGAGCACGAATCTCGTGCGAGGACCTATTGTATCTGTAAGGATTATTAGGGCCCGAGCACAAATCTCGTGCGAGGACCTATTGTATCTGTAAGGATTATTTATTATTCTTTGTCCTTCCCCAAGATTGCATATTTGGCGGCCTGAACATACCACAAAACTCACCAAACTTGGAATATAGATCAGACCTGGCGAAAATTTTTTTAATCTGTTGTCGTTGTGAATTTCCACCACTAGGTGGCGCTATAATCAAGCAAAGTCATTTTGGCTCAAAACTCCCACATACTTTGTCGCACATTCAAAAACCTTATATCCACGCGTTCAGTGAATTGTGCTGAATCTCGTGATATAGGCCACGCCCATTTCCGGTTACCTACTTTTTTCGCAAATTCGCAAAATGTCGCAAACCTACTTTTGCTAACTCCTCCCAGACAATTTCACCGATTTGCATCAAACTTTGCACACAGCATCTGTGGACCCTCCTGACCCAGAGTTGTGCTAAGCATGTTGATATTCCAAAGATTACTCAAGTTATTAAATAACAACTTCCTGCAGATATCGTACCAAACAGGAAGTGTTGCACATCTCCACATTGGTCTGTCCGAATGACATGAAACTCAAGATATTATTTCCACATGAGCCCCTAAGGCTCTGTACAAAATTTTGGGCGATGACCACTAGGTGGCGCTCTTTAAATTAAACTAATTTATATCTCAACATTGGTTGGTCATATTAACACAAAATCTGGTATACTCATTGCCACTGCCCTCCTGAGGATACCTGATGAAGGTCTTACCGATTCGCCACTAGGTGGCGCTCTGGTGGCAGTCTAATTTTATTTTTGCCACTGTGACCACACCATCACACTTATGGATATGAAATTAATAGGGGTGGTAAAGACTGGCCCCTGTAACCCACACACCAAAAATTACCAGCAGGTGTTGCTAAACGGCTCCATAGCGTCCCCTGGAATATTTCAAACTCAAAGCCCCGCCTCCTACACGCACATACATGAACAAAATTTGGTACACTTATGTATCGTGACCAGACGCACAAAAAACCCTCTTGGACCCATAGCCTCAGTCCAACGGGAAGTCTGCCATATTGGTTCAAAGTTGAGATTTCGCAGCCATTGTCGTACATTTCTATGCCTCGTACATTATTTAACTTGGCCTACAGATTTAACGCCACAGGCTTCACATTCAATATATATCATCTTCAGACCTTGATAATGAAAAGCTGTTAAAAGCTTTCACCTACGTTATTCCTAGTGGGCGTGGCAGTGCGTTCAATTGCGATGACCCCCTTATGGCTTTTTCCATTTTGTAGGTACCCATTTCTATGCCTCGTACTTTAATTAACTCTTCCTACAGATTTAACGCCACAGACTTCACACTCACTATATATCATCTTCAGACCTTGATAATGAAAAGTTGTAAAAAGCTTTGACCTACGTTATTTCTAGTGGGCGTGGCAGTGTGTTCAATTTCGATGACCCCCTTATGGCTGTTCCCATTCTGTAGGAACCCATGTCTAAGCCTTGTACATTGTTTAACTTGGCCTACAGATTTAACACCACAGACTTCCCAGTCACTACGCCTTATCCACATGCCTTGATGATGACAAGTTGTGAAAAGCTTTTGCCTACATCTTTTCTGGTGGGCGTGGTGATACGGTTTATTTCAATGACCCCCTTATGGCTTTTCCCATTCTGTAGGAAACCCATTTCTAAGCGTCGTACATTAACTAACTCGTCCTACAGATTTAACACCACAGACTTCACATTCACTTAGAAGCATCCTCATACCTTGATGATGAAAAGTTGTCAAAAGCTTTCGTCTACGTTATTCCTGGTGGGTGTGGCGGTGTGATTAATTTCAATGTCTCCCTTATGGCTTTTCCCATTCTGTGCGATCCCAGTTTCCAAGTCTCATACTTTCACTAACTCGTCCTACAGATTTAACACCACAGACTTCACATTCACTCAGTAGCATCCTCATACCTTCAACAGCCTGTGTTACACCTGATGGGCGTGGCGGTGTGGTCAATTGTGATCCTTCGCCATCACGCTGGAAGTGCTTATAACTTCAAAATACACTTGCCCATCTGCATCAAACTGCTCACACATGTAGAGGAGCTCACCCTGAATACGTATCCCATTTAGGTAGGACATTTCCAGGCAAAGGCAAAGGGTGAGTACACATCTGGGCGCACAGGCCTCCGACGGCGCCACAGCCCAACGTACGTGGGGGGGCGAGGGCCCGTTCATCACTGCTTGCAGTTTTAATTAGGGCCCGAGCACGAATCTCGTGCGAGGACCTATTGTATCTGTATCTGTAAGGATTATTTATTATTCTTTGTCCTTCCCCGAGATTGCATATTTGGCAGCCTGAACATACCCCAAAACTCACCAAACTTGGAATATAGATCAGACCTGGTGAAAATGTTTTTAATCTGTTGTCGTTGTGAATTTCCACCAGTAGGTGGCGCTATAATCAAGCAAAGTGCGTTTTGGCTCATAACTCCCACATACTTTGTCGCACATTCAAAAACCTTATATCCACGCGTTCAGTGAATTGTGCTGAATCTTTTGATATAGGCCACGCCCATTTCCGGTTACCTAATTTTTTCGCAAATTCGCAAAACGTCGCAAACCTACTTTTGCTAACTCCTCCCAGACAATTTCACCGATTTGCATCAAACTTTGCACACGGCATCTGTGGACCCTCCTGACCCAGAGTTGTGCTAAGCATGTTGATATTCCAAAGATTACTCAAGTTATTAAATCACAACTTCCTGCACATTTCGTACCAAACAGGAAGTGTGGCATATCTCCACATTGGTCTGTCTGAATGACATGAAACTCAGGATACTACTTCCACATGAGCCCCTAAGGCTCTGTGCAAAATTTTGGCTGATGACCACTAGGTGGCGCTCTTTAAATTAAAGTAATTTATATCTCAACATCCGTTGGTCGGATTATCACACAATTTGGTACACTCATTGCCACTGCCCACCTGACGATAGCTGAAAAAGGGGTTACCGATCTGCCACTAGGTGGCGCTCTGGTGGCAGTTTAATTTTATATTTGGTACTGTGCCCACACCATAAGACTTATGGATATGAAATTGATAGGGATGGTATAGACTGGCCCCTGGAACTGACACACCAAAAATCACCAGCAGGGGGCGCTAAATGGCTCCACAACGCCCCCTGGAATATTTCAAACTGTAAGCCCCGCCTCCTACATGCACGTACATGAACAGAATTTGGTACGCTTATGTATCATGACCAGACGCACAAAAAACCCTCTTGGACCCATAACCTCAGTCCAACGGGAAGTCTGCCATATTGGTTCAAAGTTGAGATTTCGTTGCCATTGTCACCCATTGCTATGCCTCGTACATTGTTTAACTTGGCCTACAGATTTAACGCCACAGGCTTCACATTCACTATATATCATCTTCAGACCTTGATAATGAAAAGTTGTAAAAAGCTTTCACCTACGTTATTCCTAGTGGGCGTGGCAGTGCGTTCAATTGCGATGACCCCCTTATGGCTTTTTCCATTTTGTAGGTACCCATTTCTATGCCTCGTACATCGTTTAACTTGGCCTACAGATTTAACACCACAGACTTCCCAGTCACTATATATCATCTTCAGACCTTGATAATGAAAAGTTGTAAAAAGCTTTCACCTACGTTATTCCTAGTGGGCGTGGCAGTGCGTTCAATTGCGATGACCCCCTTATGGCTTTTTCCATTTTGTAGGTACCCATTTCTATGCCTCGTACATCGTTTAACTTGGCCTACAGATTTAACACCACAGACTTCCCAGTCACTATATATCATCTTCAGACCTTGATAATGAAAAGTTGTAAAAAGCTTTCACCTACGTTATTTCTAGTGGGCGTGGCAGTGTGTTCAACTTCGCGACCCCCCTTATGGCTGTTCCCATTCTGTAGGGACCCATTTCTAAGCGTTGTATATTAATTAACTCGTCCTACAGATTTTACACCACAGACTTCACATTCGCTCAGTAGCATCCTCATACCTTGATGATGAAAAGTTGTGCTAAGCTTTAGCCTACATCATTTCTGGTGGGCGTGGTGATACGGTTTATTTCAATGACCCCCTTATGGCTCTTCCCATTCTGTAGGAAACCCATTTCCAGGGGTCGTACATTAACTAACTCGTCCTACAGATTTAACACCACAGACTTCACATTCACTCAGTAGCATCCTCAGACCTTGATAATGAAAAGTTGTGCTCAGCTTTTGCCTACGTCATTCCTGGTGGGCGTGGTGATACAGTTTATTTCAATGACCCCCTCATGGGTTTTCCCATTCTGTACGGACCCAAGTTCTTTGGCTTGTAGTTTAACTATCTTTTCCTACATATTTAACACTATAGACTTCACATTCACTCAGAAGCATCCTCATACCTTCAACAGCCTGCGTTGTACCTGGTGGGCATGGCCGTTCTGTCAATTTTGATCCTTCGCCATCAAGCAAGAAGTCCTTGTAACTTCAACATACAATTGCCCATCTGCATCAAATTGCTCACACATGTAGAGGGGCTCGCCCTGAATATGTCTTTGCATCAATACTGTGTCATATCTATAGCGCCACCCACTGGACACAGGAAGTCACTGAATATGTCACTGTTGTGTTTTGTGTGACACATATCCCATTTAGGTAGGAAATTTCCACAGGCAACGGGTGAGCACACATCTGGGCGCGCGGCCTCCAACGGTGCCACAGCCCGATGTACGTGGGGGGGCGAGGGCCCGTTCATCACTGCTTGCAGTTTTAATTATTATTTTTATTCCATCCCCAAGATCGCATTTTTGGCGGCTTTAACATACCCCAAAACTCACCAAACTTGGAACGTATGTCACATGTGGTGAAAAATTTGATAATTCAAAATGATTGGGGGTGGGTGTGGCCAGGAGACTCCATAGCGCCACCTAACGTTGTTTTGTCCCTGCAAACTTTTTCTCGGATCGTCTTGAAATTTACAGGAGTCATGGGTCTCAAGGATTTAGGCTGGAATTATTTTTTACAGAATTTTAGCTGCAACAGGAAGTCGGCCATCTTGAACGGCTTGCGGCGATTTTCATTTTTCCAACGCTGTTTTCGGGACTTTAGGATGTTCGCAGACTCACCAAATTTGGCCCGTAGCTTCTTACCCATGAGTACGTTAATTCGATACCATAACTGCCCTCATGCGTGGCACGACAGCTCAGTAGCGCCCCCTAACGCCCCCCTTATGGGTTTTCCCATTCATTTTTTGTCATGTTTTCGCTTCATAATTTATGTAACTTGTCCTACATATGTAACGCCACAGACTTCACACTCACTACATAACATCTTCAGACCTTGATGATGACACCTTGTGCAAAGCTTTCACCTCCGATATACCTGGTGGGCGTGGCAGTGCAATGACCCCCTTATGGCTGTTCCCATTCTGTAGGAACCCATTTCTAAGCCTCGTACTTTAACTAACTCGTCCTACAGATTTTACACCACAGACTTCACATTCACTCAGTAGCATCCTCATACCTTGATGATGAAAAGTTGTGCTAAGCTTTTGCCTACGTCATTCCTGGTGGGCGTGGTGATACGGTTTATTTCAATGACCCCCTTACGGCATTTCCCATTCTGTACGGACCCAAGTTCTATGGCTTGTAGTTTAACTATCTTTTCCTACAGATTTAACACTACAGACTTCACATTCACTCAGTAGCATCCTCATACCTTCAACAGCCTGTGTTACACCTGATGGGCGTGACCGTGCGGTCAATTTTGATCCTTCGCCATCACGCAGGAAGTCCAAAGGCAAAGGGCGAGCACACATCTGGGCGCACAGGCCTCCGACGGCGCCACAGCCCAACATACGTGGGGGGGGCGAGGGCCCGTTCATCACTGCTTGCAGTTTTAATTCTTTTTATTCCTTCCTCAAGATCGCATATTTGGCGGCCTGAACATGCCCCAAAACTCACCAAACTCGGAACATACGTCCCATTTACGTGCCGCTATCTGAATTCAAAATGATTGGGGGTAGGTGTGGCCAGGGGACTCCATAGCGCCACCTAACGTCAATTTGTCCCCGCAACATTTTTCTCGGATCCTCATGAAATTCGCAGGACTCATGGGTCTCAAGGATTTAGGCTGGAATTTTTTTTGTCAGATTTTTAGCTGCAACAGGAAGTCGGCCATCTTGAATGGCGTGCTGTGATTTTCATTTTTCCAACAATGTTTTTGGGGCTTTAGGATGTTCGCAGACTCACCAAATTTGGCGTGTAGCTTCTTACCCACGAGTACGTCATTTTGATACCACAACTGCCCTCATGCACAGCACGAAAGCTCAGTAGCGCCCCCTAACGCCCCCCTTATGGCTTTTCCCATTCATTTTTTTATTTTTTCTATGCCTCGTACTTTAGTTAACTGCTCCAACAGATTTAACGCCACAGACTTCACACTCACTATATATCATCTTTAGACCTTGATAATGAAAAGTTGTAAAAAGCTTTCACCTACGTTATTCCTAGTGGGCGTGGCAGTGCGTTCAATTGCAATGACCCTCTTATGGCTGTTCCCATTCTGTAGGAATCCTTTTCTAAGCCTCGTATATTAACTAACTCCTCCTACAGATTTTACACCACAGACTTCACCTTCGCTCAGTAGCATCCTCATACCTTGATGATGAAAAGTTGTGCTCAGCTTTTGCCTACATCGTTCCTGGTGGGCGTGGTGATACGGTTTATTTCAATGACCCCCTTATGGCTTTTCCCATTCTGTAGGAAACCCATTTCCAGGGGTCGTACATTAACTAACTGGTTCTACAGATTTAACACCACAGACTTCACATTGACTCAGAAGCATCCTCAAACCTTGATGATGAAAAGTTGTCAAAAGCTTTCGTCTACGTTATTTCTGGTGGGCGTGGCAGTGTGATTAATTTCGATGACCCCCTTATGGCTTTTCCCATTCTGTAGGAACCCATTTCTAAGCCTTGTGCATTGTTTAACTTGGCCTACAGATTTTACACCACAGACTTCCCAGTCACTAAGTATCATCCTCATGACTTGATGATGAAAAGTTGTGAAAAGCTTTTGCCTACGTTATTCCTGGTGGGTGTGGCAGTGCGGTCAATTTCGATGATCCCCTTATGGCTTTTCCCATTCTGTACTGAGCCAATATGTCTATGCCTCGTACTTTAACTAACTCATCCTACAGATTTAACACCACAGACTTCACATTCACTCAGTAGCATCCTCAGACCGTCAACAGCCTGTGTTGCGCTTGGTGGCCGTGGCGGTGCGGTCAATTTCGAACATTCGCCATCGCACAGGAAGTCCTTATAACTTCAACATACAATTCCCCATCTGCACCAAATTGGTCACAATTGTAGAGAGTTTGTCCCTGAATAGGTCTTTGCATTAATACTGTGATAAGTGAACAAATGGCTCCATAGCGCCCCCTGGAATATTTTAAACTTGAAGCCCCGCCTTCTACATGCACACATATTAACGAAAGTCAGTACGCATATGTATCATGACCAGACGCACAAAAATCCCTCTTGGACACATGCCCTCAGTCCAACAGGAAGTCCGTAATTTTCCATCAAATTCAATCCTTCGCCATCAAGCAGGAAGTCCTGATAACTTCAACATACAATTTCCCATCTGCATCAAATTGCTCACACATGTAGAGGGGCTCACCCTGAATACGTCTCTGCATCAATACTGCGTCATATCCATAGCGCCACCCACTGGACACAGGAAGTCACTGAAGATGTCACTGTTGTGTTTTGTGTGACACAAATCCAATTTAGGTAGGACATTTACACAGGCAAGGGGCAAGCACACATCTGGGCGCACAGGCCTCTGACGGCGCCATAGCCCGACGTACATGGGGGTGCGAGGGCCCGTTCATCACTGCTTGCAGTTTTAATTTTACTTGGTTTTGAATGCAGGGCTTTTCCTTGTAGTGGAGTATTTTCACACCCCATGGTCGCACAAAGGGTCTGAATATTGATCACTATTCAATATAGTTTACCACTTTGACGGTTAAAGTGCAGAGTGAACATGGCACTTTGGTTATCATCTCAAGTTCGAAGCATCGTCCTGTAAGGTTGTCATCTTGCACGGAGCAGCAGCACCACTCCTCCATATTAGCAACTCCAGTATCAGTGCAAGGAGTGCCTGCTTCTTGCCGCTGTTTAGTAATGTTGTCATCAGTAGTGGCTGCCATTGGTAGTTTGGCCACAATTTTTCTGTTTTCCCTCTCACTTCCTCTGTTTCTCTGCACAGCGAGTGTAAATTTGTTGCATTTTCATTTGTACTTGGCGCACCAAGGAGTTTGTTTTGTACTGTTTTCCTGTAAAATTTCTACAATTGCACTGCAAGATGGAGAAGCCCAGTGCAGTAGGGAATAAACGGGGGCCTCAAAACACTCATCATCATCATCATCATTTATTTATTTGTCATTGCCATAAATAACAACGAAATTCCGTTGGAGCATACAACCTTACACAGTGAAAAGTGCATAGTGCAAAATGTGCAATGGTGCAGAATCCCACGGGCATGTCATGTACACGAGAGAAAGGACAAAAACACAGGGGCGCCAGAGGACATGGTCAGAGGAAGTATAGTGTGTGTTGCAGCAATGCAAAGGCCAGTCCACAGTTATTGTAAGGTGGAGTGTGGTTACTGTCCATATGGGGGAGGGGGGAGACATGGAATGTAGACAAAGGAAAGACAAAAACAGGGGCATCAGAGAACATGGTCAGAGGTAGTATAGTGTGTGTTGCAGCAATGCAGAGACCAGTTCACAGTTATTGTAAGGTGGGGTGTGGTTACTCTCCATGTGAGGGGGGGAGAGAGAGGAGGGGGGCACTGTTCAGCAGCCTCACTGCCTGAGGGTACAGGCTGTAGGCCATTCTGGTGGTTCTGGCAGATAAGGCCCTGTGCCTTCTACCTGAGGGCAGCAAGTGGAACAGGTGATGGGCCGGGTGGTGTTGGTCATGCAGGATGTTACGCACTCTCTTCAGACAGCGGGAGGTGTAGATGGTACTGATCTCTGGTAGAATGGTCCCCATGATTTTCCCTGCTGTTTTTACCACCCGCTGGAGTGCCTGCTGTTCGGCCTTAGTGCAGCTGGAGAACCACACAAGGAAACCGTACATCAGAACACTGCTGATGGCACAGTTGTAAAAGTTCACCATCAGCTGTTTCTGGATCCCGGCATTCTTCAGTTGCCTCAGGTAGTAGAGCCGTTGCTGGGCCTTTCCTTGATGCCCCAGGACAGGTCCTCAGTGATGGTCACTCCCAGGAATTTGAAGTGTGCCACCCTCTCCACCGCCTCGCTGCTGATAGAGTGGAAGATGGTTGTTTTGTCTCTTTTTGTGGGGGTCCACAATAATCTCCTTGGTCTTCTTGATGTTCAGTATGAGATTATTACCCACACACCATGCTGCTAGATGTTGCACTTCAGTCCTGTAATCCGTCTCATTATTGTTGTTGATGAGTCTGAGCACTGTGGTGTCGTCGGCGAATTTAACAATGAGATTGGAGGGAGAAGAAGCAGAGCAGTCATGTGTGAACAGGGTGTAGAGCAGAGGACTGAGCACACACCCTTGGGGGGCCCCGGTGTTGATTGAAAGGGTGGAGGAAGTGTACTTTCTCTCACACTCTCACACTCTGTGTTCGGTTTGTAAGAAAGTCCAGAATCCAGTTGCACAGTGAGATGTTTAGTCCAAGATGGTGTAATTTGGCTTGGAGCCTGAAAGGCCGGATTGTATTAAAGGCCAAGCTAAAGTCGACAAAGAGGAGTCTTGCATAGGTGTTCTTCTGCTCAGGATGCTCCAGTAGTGAATGAAGCACGATGGCAATAGCGTCCTCTCATTTTTATTTATTTATTTATTTTTTTTAATTTTGCCTTTATTTAACCAGGTCGGTCCCGTTGAGACACAATGGTCTCTTTTTCAAGGGAAGCCTGGCCAAGACAGCAGCATAGAAAAGTTGCAACAATTACAAGACACACAAAAATCACACAGCAACAGGGATAAAATACATTTCAAATAAGAAGCAACAGGACTAAAGCTCCAGATTCACATTAAAACAAGAACAAGTGCGGTATGAAGCTGCTCCAATTTCTCTCACACAAGTTTTCAAAGACCCAAGGTTGATGAGCTCCTTTAACTTTAGTGTTTTCTGAAGTGCGTTCCAAGCAGCAGGTGCAGCGTACTTAAAGCAGTGTTTACCAAATTCAGAGTTAACTTTGTGCACATTTAATACATAAAACTCGTTAGAACGCAAGCGGTAATTGCTTTGAGATTTAGAGAAATAATTACATAAATATTGGGGGAGCAGACCCAAGATGGCTTTATAAATAAAAATATGCCAATGTATAAGGCGGCGTGCTGCCAGAGATGGCCACTCAACTCGAGCATATAAAGTGCAGTGGTGAGTGAGGGCTTTACATCCAGTGACAAACCTTAAGGCACCATGATACATGGTGTCCAGAGAACGCAGACAATTTGCAGGGGCATACATATATAAGAGGTCGCCATAATCAAGTACAGGGAGGAAAGTGGCAGCAACCAACTTTTTCCTGGTAGAAAAAGAAAAACAAGATCTGTGACGGAAGAAGAATCCCAGTTTCAGTCTTAATTTTTTTACCAGGTTTTCTACATGTGGTTTAAAAGAAAGCCGATCATCGATTAAAATGCCGAGATACTTGTAACAGGACAGAAGTTCAATCTCACACCCTTGTAATGACAAAATGCTGGGAGGAGATACTGGTACTTCCCTGCCATTGGAAAATATCATCAGTTTAGTTCTGGCAGCATTTAAGACGAGTCTTAATTCAATGAGCTGACTTTCCACAAAGTTAAAAGCAGTCTGTAAGTTGCCAAGAGCCTCGGCAAGAGTGGAGCCACAACAGTATATAACCGTGTCATCAGCATAAAAATTAAATTTGGCATTTGGGATGTTTCTGCCCAATGTATTTACATAAATAACAAACAAAATCGGGCCCAGAACTGAGCCCTGAGGCACACCGGTAGAAACATTTAGCAGTGTGGATGAGCTCATACGTCACGCTCATACTGGATTAAGCATTCTGATGCCATTTAAGTACGTGGATTTTTAGACCTAATCGTAAGTCCGCCTGTGCTGGTCACAGTATGTTGACAATGATATCTAAGCTTATGGCTTGGCCTTTGGAGATGAAACAATAGCAATATATATCGGCAATTGACACATCATAAGCAATAAGAAAATAGTTTGATAAAATAGTTTGATAGATTCACGTGTATGCCGTTTGCTCTACCTATGAGCCCAGAAATACCACAAAGTGGTTGGTGTGATTATCAGGGCATCAAGGACACAATCCGTGGTATCAGCTCACAAGCTACAAGTACAATGCAATCACGTTAATCGATGAATCAGATGGTTGATCACTGCGTGTTTTTTTGTAATGTTTTTTTGCTGGCGGTGCAGTACATTACTAGCTGAAACACTGGAACCTTTCTTGCACCTGCAGGCTGTCCAAAACAGCTCAAATTGCTGAAGGTGCAGTGTAGCCAATGCTAGCGAAGCAAACCAATCTGGTTAGAAAACTGGTTACATGATTCAGAAGAAAATATGTAAAGATGAATGTGAAAAGTGGAAAGAAGAAGCATCTTTGTCCATGTTGGCATTATTTATCCAGCTGACAAGCCAGAGCAGGCAGGCTGTTTTCTGGGGCATAGATGCTGAAATCCAGGCTAGTGCAGGTTACTGCAAATATTCAACCCATGTTGAGAAGTCATGCATCATACAGAAACGCTAAAATAGTCGTTAGTCCAATATTAATACTCCTCTTTTCCTTTCACACAATGTAAAATAAAACATTTCCAAATCAAAAGTAATTTAGCCACACTTCAAACACAGAGCTTTTCGATAAGACCACAGTCTCCTTGTCAGGGTGCATTCTTTAAACATGTTAAAGTAGCTCCTAATGGATCCTTATGAACTTGGGATACACTCCAAAAATGGCATCCGTTCTAATTTTTAACGTATGATACTTAACATACATAACAGTGATTTATGAAATATATTAACACTGAAACTGTTTGCGTTAAAGGGGCACTAGTTTTGGAGAAGAAATTCAAACTCAGAAATATTTATCTTTTCCATAACTGAATAAACAAGCTGTTCACAGAGGAAAATAAAGTCCCCAGAGCACTGTTTGAAGACAGAAAGGTAGCAGGGTCCGTAGTAAAACATTCTGAAATTTTGTTGTCCTTTTTTGGTCAAGGACACTGGCAGGAGAATTGACCTAACTGATGGTGAGGAACACGGAGCACCTAGAGGAAACCCACATGTAACCTCAATACAGAATACCATGCCCCAGCCTGCACTCCAACCCAGACTTTTCTAAAAGTCTGGGTTGGAGTGCAGGCTGGTAATGGAAAAGCAAATCATGCTGCACTGATTTGCTTTTCCATTACCAGTTTTCACTGCACCACCCCCGAGATGGACCCTCTCCAGAGTAAGACCAAAGTGACCAAGACATAAAAAAATACAAGATGGATAATACAAGATGGATAACAGAGAGAGTAAAGAGGGTGCTGACTTTTTAATTAAAACAAGCTTGCAGTTTGAGAGTGAAAGTAACATCACAGAAAAAGCACCAGATGGAGCGTTCAACTTTATGGATCAAGTCAATGAATTGTGTGGTGTTATAGAATATAATGCATACTATATCAATAAGTGCTTTGCAAATACTATGTCATGACACCACCTAAGTATAAGACACTTTGTCTTGTAGCCCCTCAGCTACAATTTGCTGTTGTCAGTGACAGTGAAGAAGGGCCAGCACCAAGCGGCATCAATGTTAATGTTCTAAAGAGTACGGTCTAGACCTGCTCTATATGAAAAGTGCCCAGAAATAACTATGATCTGGCGCTATATAATTAAAACTTACTTGATGATTAGATGATTAGAACACAGTCGTAAGGAGGGGAGACTGCTAAAAATAGTGACATTTTTTTAGATCTGATTTAGTGTCAGAAGCAGTGCCAGGATTGTGTGCACTTTTACAGTGCTCTATAGCAGGTTTACATAGTAAGGCTATAATTATAAGTCCCCAGTATAAATGGTTGTGGACTTAAGTGGACTGGTCTGAGCGATGAAACTCCTGGGCTGAAAATGAGTCCCTCTCTGGCCTTGCTGGTCAGTATGCTCTCTATTATGCAGCTGTAGAAGTTGCTGATGATCCACTGCGACATGCCGAATTTCCTTTGTACAGCCACTGTTGTGCTCTCTTGACTGACTGGGTGGTGTTAAGTGTCCAGGTGAGGTCATTACTGACATGGATGCTCCAGAATGTGAAGCTGCAATCTTTTCCTTTTCAAGCTCATGGATGGTCAGCAGCTGATGAGGTTTCCTCTCCTTTCTCATGACCAGTATCATCTCCTTGGTCTTAGCAGCGTTGAGAGAGAGGTTGTTCTTGTCTCTTCATGACACAAGACTTGCTACCTCTCTCCTGTATGCTGTTTTGTCATCTCCAGGGATCAGGCCAGTGACTGTGGTGTCATCAGCAAATGTCAGGACGGTATTGTAGACCACAAGCATGTAAGGTCCATTTTCACTTGCACGTGTTGGGGAATTGAGAAACATTTATAGGGAATTTACATAAAATTTGGTCAGTAATAATTAATTAGCAATTATTATATCAGAAAATCATTTTAAGATATAATTATTAATAATATTAAATAATAAGATAACAACCATAGGTGTAGTGCTGCCGAATCGTATTGGAGCACCGTTTTCTTTTTTTCTGAGGAAATAAAATGTTCACAATTTGCATAATCCAGTTGAATGTTAAAATATTAGAGTGATTAACCACTAAAACTACTTAGTTGTTTGACATGTTTGAACAAAGGTTGACATCTTCTTGACAGCCAATTCGAACAGCTCTGCATGAGTAACTCCTTACATAATATGACGTATTTTTAATGAGCTGGACATGTACAGTGTCATACAGTTATTCACTCTGTGTGCACTACAATCCGCGCGCAGATATTGTGCCAACTCGCCCCGTTGATGTTGTTACGCTCGACCTAGGGAGCCGAGCCTAACATAAATAACCAACACCCAACACGGTGTAATTGAGTAACACAAAAAACAATTTATTTACAACACAACTGACAAGTGCAATTATATACAGTGAAATGGGTGCTCTATGTACAAGTGTGAAGCGTGGCTTCAGGGTGAGCTCAGGCCTAAAACAATAAACAAAACACAGATCTAAACTCCGGGGTCGAATCTATCTAAGCCCTATCCAAACGAAAAGAAACAAAAGACAAGTGCTAAACCTAACTCCCTAACCTACTCAAAAACAGGAGAAAACTGGCGTAACAAAAAAGGCAGCTCACCCCTACTGCTTCCCTAACCTCAAACACTCTTGCTCTGGTTTTACCCAGAGCACACGCACACTCACAGACACTCTCGCACTCGGGCTCACAGACACACTCTAACGAATTTCTATTTGTCAAATAACTCAGGCTCTCAGAATTTGGGTGGATGCTGGCGCGTTAGCGATCCACCCCGTCTTCTGGTGTTGTCGGCTCTTATAGTTCCCCCACTCCCCTGAATAGCCAATCCCTCACTGCCACCGCAGGGATGCGGAACCGGCGCGGGAGCCACGTGATCCTCTGGGGGAGACAGGAGCTCTCACTCTGTATAAAATAAAAGAAACAAAACAAAAAACACACACACATCCACACCCACTAACAAATAACGGCGCGAGCCGTAACACCCTCCCCCTTAAAAACAAACATCTTCTCCTGAATGTTTGTGATCAACCTGGACCATACACGCGGGAAAGCGCGTCTGCCATCACGTTTTCGGTGCCCTTTTTATGTCGCACCTCCAGGTTGAAGTCCTGCACCAGCAACGACCACCTCATGAGTCGCTGGTTGGCGTTCTGCATCTGATGCAAGAAGACTAAGGGGTTATGGTCAGTGTAGACTACCACTGGTAATGGGCTAGAACCGATGTACACCTCAAAGTGTTGCAGTGCTAGCAACAAGGCTAATGTTTCCTGCTCAATGGTGCTATAATTTTTCTGGGCGGCAATGAACTTTTTTGAGAAAAAACTAACTGGGTGGTCAATACCATGGCTGTCCTCCTGCAGTAGCACCGCACCTGCCCCGCTAGCGCTGGCATCGACCTCCATTTTGAATGGATGAACGAAGTCAGGAGCCGCCAGGACCGGTGTACTGCAGAGCAGCGCTTTGCAAGACTCAAAGGCTCTCTGGCAACCAGGGGACCAGGAGAAAAGGGTCTTCCCACTGGTGAGGCTAGTGAGCGGAGCAACCACGTCCGCAAAATTACGGCAGAAGCCGCGGTAATACCCCGCCATCCCCAAAAAACGGCGGAGTTCACGTCGGGTACGAGGCACAGGATAGTCGAGGATGGCCTGGATTTTGGCTTGGACTGGACGCACCTGACCCTGACCTACTTGTTTCCCGAGGTATGTGACAGTGGCTCTACCAAACTCACACTTGGCCACATTCAGGGTGAGGTTAGCCTCCTTTAACCTTTCAAATATTCTCCTCAGGGTTTTCAGGTGCTGGGGCCAAGTATCTGTGTAGGCAACAACGTCATCAAGGTAGACTTCACAATTGTCTACTTCTGCTAATACCAGGTGCATCAACCGCTGAAAGGTGGCAGGTGCATTACGGAGACCAAAAGGCATGACGGTGTACTGCAGGAAACTATCAGGGGTGACAAATGCAGAAATTTCGGAGGCACGAGGAGTTAATGGGACCTGCCAATATCCTTTCAGTAAATCAAGTTTTGTGACAAATGTAGCTGATCCTACCCGGTCCACACAGTCCTCCATTCGTGGTAACGGGTAGGAATCAGGCTTTGTGACGTTATTCACCTTCCTGAAATCGGTGCAAAAACGGGGTGTTTGATCTTGTTTTGGCACCAGCAGGCAAGGAGAACTCCACGCACTGGAGCTGGGAACAGCTAGTCCATTTTCCAGCATGTACTCAACCTCTTTTTTACACAGCGTGCGCTTGTGCGGGTTCACACGATAAGCATGTTGCTTAATGGGCAGGTGGTCACCCACATCAATATCATGAGCGAGGACAGTGGTGCGAGATGGGGTGTCACTAAACAGAGTGGGATGGGTTTCAATCAGTTGAATAATATCTTTTTGTGCGGCTGCATCCAGATGCTGCAGATGGCCTGGCAAATCTGCGACAATTTGGGAATTTTTCAGTCGTGGGCAGGGAGAATTACCAACACTCAAACCATCATTCTCCGGGGAGTACAGCGCAGGAGTGGCCGCGGCAGCAGCAGCTACAGTGACAGGTCTGACGGAGGGCGAAATATTGCCGCCAATGCGGGTGAAATAGGGCTTCAGCATGTTCACATGACAGACTCTGTTTTTTCGTCTGCGTTCTGGGGTACCAACAACATAATCCGTCTCACTCAGCTGCTTCTCTATCACATATGGACCACAGAATTTCGCCTGAAGAGAGGAACTGGGCAGTGGGAGGAGCACGAGCACGTGATCACCCACCTGAAACTCTCTCTTAACGGACTTTTTATCGAACTTTTTTTTCATTTTCCCTTGAGATGCAGCCAGCGTGCTGTGGGCCATCTCACGGGCGTTATGCAGCCTCTCTCTGAAACTGCTCACATAGTCTAACACATTAGCAGCTGGACTCGCGATCTCGGACAGAAACTGCTCTCGGAGCAGTCGAAGAGGACCGCGCACGGTGTGGCCGAACACCAGCTCAGCCGGGCTGAAACCAGTGGATTCCTGCACGCTCTCTCTCACTGCTAACATCAGGAAAGGCAGCCCCTCGTCCCATTCTTTTCCACTTTCAAGGCAGTATTTCTTTAACATGGATTTTAGTGTCTGATGGAAACGCTCCAGCGCGCCCTGGGACTGAGGGTGGTACGCGCTGGCCTTTCTGTGCTTGATGGACAGTGACGCTATTACCTGGGTGAAAAGTTTGGACATGAAGTTTGTTCCCTGATCGGTCTGGATGGATCTGGGTAACCCGAAAGTGGAAAAGAAATTAACGAGGGCTTTGACCACTGCTTTCGCTTTCAACGTGCGCAGCGGGATGGCCTCAGGATAACGAGTGGATATGCACATCAACGTCAGCAAATACTGATGGCCGGACTTCGTCTTAGGAAGTGGACCCACACAATCTAAAATAATGTGCTCAAAAGGTTCTCCGAGCACCGGAATGGGATGCAACGGAGCGGGAGGAATAACCTGGTTCGGTTTTCCACTAAGCTGACACACATGACAGGAGCGGCAGAAACGGCGCACATCAGCCTTCAACCCTGGCCAAAAGAAATATCGCAGGATGCGGTGATAAGTCTTCCTAACTCCCAAATGGCCAGACGCATTATCATGTGCCACGCTGACAACTTGAGAGCGAAAACTCTGGGGCACCACTACCTGCTGGAGGGAGTTCCACCCTAAATCACCAGCAGCAGCGGGGTGCCATTTACGCATCAGGATGCCATCCACAACACTGTACGCACGGGAGTCAGAGTCTGTTTTAAGTGCCGCAGCATGGCACGCAGCCAGAGTCGGATCACTCTGCTGGGCTTTAACGAATGCACTTTTATCGATAGCAACATTAATCTCCGCTGTGGCAGGCAGCAAACTATCCCTCACAGGGGATTCAGGCTTAGCATCACAACACTCTGCCTTCACAGACTCCTCCGGTGCGGACAAAAATGAATCTGCCAGGCTCAGCATGTCTTCAAATTTGCGTGACTGGGCGCGCGTCACAACACAGGCAGGAAACACAGGACTAACAGCAGCGGACACAGTCGGACTGAAATCAAGCGCAGGATTTTCAACAACCTCAGGTGTGGGAAAAACTCTTTTTCCTGCTAGATCGTTCCCGAGAATGAGAGTCACACCGGACACAGGCAAACGCGCACGTATGCCAATTTTCACAGGACCCGAAACAAGTGAGGAACGCAGAAATACAGTGTGCAGCGGAGCTCGCAGTGTACTCATTTTCACACCCCACACAAGGGCATCAGAACCACAAAATGAACTGTCGGAGAAGGGCAAAACACTCTGCAACATCAGGGACTGATTGGCTCCCGTATCACGCAGAATCGTGATCGGTACCTGATCCACATCTTCTCCCGTCAGAGAAACTGAACCTTGTAAGATGAAAGGTTTGTAACCCTCATCAACTTCCTCAGCTGTCTTTTCAAGGGGAGCGACGGGAGGCGGCACAGGAGCAGACTGGACAAAACCCACACTTTTCGGCTTTCGAGAGCTCTGGTTGTGCTCTTTGCGCTGCAGCGCGGGACAGGCGGCGATACGATGCCCTGTCTCATGGCAGTAAAAACATTCCCGACTATCGGAGGAGGCGGCGGGAGGACGCGGCGAGTGGATTTTAGGATTTCTCACCACAGGATTACCTGGACCATGTTCACGACGCGCAGAGGGAAAAACAACCCGGTGAGTCAACACAAACTCATCTGCCAGCACGGCAGCTTTAGACAACGACTCAACTTTCTGTTCATTCAAATATAATACGATTTTCTCTGGAAGGCTAGTTTTAAATTCCTCCAACAGAAACAGTTCGCGGAGATCAGCAAAAGTGTTCACCTCGCTCGCGGCGCACCATTTATCCAACAGGACAGACTTTTCTCTCGCAAACTCCACATATGTTTGGTTGGCAGATTTCTCACAACTACGGAACTTTTGGCGATATGCCTCTGGCACCAATTCATAAGCACGTAACACGGTGGCTTTTACTATGGAGTAATCCAAACTTTCATCAATGGATAAACTTGCACACACTTCTTGGGCTTTTCCTACTAGTTTACATTGCAGCAACAGACTCCACACCTCCTTTGGCCATTTTAGTGTTGCTGCAATGCGTTCAAAAGCTTTAAAATACGAATCCACCTCGCTCTCTCTGAATGGTGGGACTAAGGCTATGTGTCTACTCACATCAAAATGCTCTGGAGATGTAGAGGGGATTCGCATACTCACGGGGGTGGAGGTAGCTTGCTGCCACGGTCGTTCTAGCTCCATGGCTCTTAGGCGCAGGTGCATTAGCTCCACCTCACGGGTTTTTGTTTGGAGCTCGACCTCTCTCATGCGGAGAGCCAGTTTAAGATCCTCCGTATCTACCCCCGCTTGTAGCAATGCCAGCGGGTCAGCGCCGGAGGCCGAGGCGAGAGCAGGGTCCTCCGACCTTACCTTCCCCTGGCCTCTGGAAGCCTGCGTGGCCGTGGCAGCCTCCGCTCCCACTTCCTCGTCTGAGCTTTCCTCTGCACTGCCCGACTCAGGCTTGGCAATAAATATTACCCCCCTCTGTACCAGCTTCTCTGTGAGACATTTTTTAATCTCCGCCTTACGTGCGTTTAGCGGGACAGAGATATCGAATAGCCCCGCCACCAGTAACAAGTCGGCCTTTGTGCACCGATCTAATTTTTCCAATGTAGGATGTTGTGCAAAGTCATCCATTTCAAAAAGCATATTCTAATTTTTGCCGTATTATAGAAAACTGCCAAACAACCAGTGAACAAACAATGGGAACAAATCTCCCGGACGAGCCCCCAATTTATGTTACGCTCGACCTAGGGAGCCGAGCCTAACATAAATAACCAACACCTGGGGGCTCGTCCGGGATTAATTACACCGTACATACAAACACATAAGTCCTTAATAACACCACTATACTAAACAATATCCCTTTATATTCTGAAGCCTTGAATAAAATAAATGATAACTACGCATTGTGTTGCTCACTTGCTCTTGGGCCTGTCGCCTATCACAAACCTGGACATGAAAAGTAGAGGAATAGTGTGGAATAAGTTAAGTCTGAACAAGATTACATGCAAATAATGAGTCTGCATGCAAACAGAACTTTGGCTAGTTGGCTAAAGTATGGAAAACAATAGTATAATGATCTGAAAAATGGACAAACACTAATTTTATTTTAGAAAGACAGTACAGCTCAACATAATGTATAGACAATGAAGCATGACATAAGAGGAAATACTTGTAATTTGTGTACTGCATCATGAGTAATATGTATGCAGATGTTTTACTGTAACAGTAGTTAATCAGTGTTTTATTAATTTTAACTGTATGTTAAACTGTTGAAAGGACAATAAACCATAAACACTGACTGAAAAAAATATGTAAAGCATACATATTTGTTAAGTTGTTAGATCAATGTCCTTCATGACCAAATTGGAGTGTGGGCATGAAGAAAGGTGCATGTTGGCACTTTAATAAAAGCAACTAATCAATTAATCAGGATAGTGAATGAATATGGTTATTGTTTTCCAATACTTTAGATAACTAGATTTAGTTGTAACACACCACACCATCCAGAGTTTGCTATTTATTATGTCAAGTAAAGTTCATTGACAGTTAAGTAACCGTTCTGAACCATTTATTTTAATGAATGTTTATCCACACTATTCTGGAAGGCACATACCTACTACCTCCTTCACATGGAGAGTCTTCTTCCTCAACACTTATTTTTTCAGCCCACTCATGCACCATAAGGGCAGTGATGGGAGCCTCACTCTCTTCAGACTCACTGTCAGTGTCACGTGAAGGACCCGCTGCTGAAGCAGCAGCATTGGTGCTGCTAGCCCCGGCCAGGCTGGCCCCTGCTGCAAACATCTGCGTAATTGTTTTACTTTTAGCAGCCTGTGCTGCTAGAGCTTTTCTTTTCCTTTCCCTCAATTTTTCCGCACCGCTTTTGCGTTTTTTACTTTCCTTCTCCATTTTTGTTTTTCGTGTGGTGGTATGTTGTTGTTTTTTTTTTCTATCGCACTCTCTCTCATCATCGACTCCCCATTATGAAAAGTGATTGGATGAGGGGGGGTCTAGAACATGCGTGGGTGGGACTCCTGGGCCTCTAAAGCCTCTCATAGGGCCATTCCTTAGACAGACAAGCCACTGGGCCAATCATCACCTCTCACCTCTCTCACCTCTCTGTCTGCAGCTGATCACTGTGGGCCGAGCCGGTGCACGTCTCTCTCCCCGGGCCGGGAGAGTTACACTAGTTATCAAAGCAAGGCGAGGGATGGCAAAAATAAAGAAATAAATAAATAAAATAAAATAAAAAACGGCCGTCCATCGGCCCATTAGTGACCGGCCCACCGGGAAAAGTCCCGGTACTCCCTATGGCCAATCCACCCATGCACCTACTCCAAAAGTGTACCTTGCCAGGCTTTGCGTGAGGTTCACGGTGATAAATATCGAAGCCCATTTCTGCCAGTTAAAGTGGTAATCTCGAAGATTTCTGTTTCGTTCTCTTTACCGACATCTACTTGACGAAACAGAAATTACGCTGGAAAGACGTAGTAGGGGGAGCGTTTGCTAAATGGGAAGATGTGGCCGAGACATTAGCATTTAGTTAAGAATGCTCTCCAGACTATGTTTGGACAATGGATCAAAGCTGCACACTCCAGCCGCTGTATATAGCCTCTCTTAAAAACTACTATTATTATTTAGGCCCGATATTACAGACAGAAAGTATTTCATTATGCATGACCAAATTTAACATGCATAAGCACATGAAAATATAAGGAGGAAATAAAAAACAACATGCTTCAAAGAGCGACCTGATCTTTGGTGTGGCAATAATAAGAGACAAGATTCCAGTTAATGACACACACTTTTATATCATACTGGTGCAGCCATCAAGCTCTTAAACGAGCTCCAGCACAGGAAAAGAAGAACTCAGAAACAAAACAACATAAGCTGTTAGCAGTGAAGGCTGAATGGGGCGGCATACGGTCTGGATAGTGAGCGAGAAGGGGAAAACAAACAAAAAAAAACAAAGCACTGCAATGCTTTCAGAAACACCTATGAAATTAAGCCACATTGTTGATTTGACTAGTTTCAAATCACGTCTGTAACTTTTTACATCCCTTTAACTTTATCTTTGAATGGAATGACGGATTTTCGTCACCAGATGTCTGAATGTTATGTTATCAAAGAAACGGCTGAAGTTAACAGCTCGGCTGGCCCCCCAAGTTCGGCAACTCACAGATGAAGCATCTGTTTCCCCCACTAAAAAGTCCATCTTAATCAGTCTTATATTCCCAAAGGTCCTGTTGATCAAAATATATAAAATATTTAGTCTAAAGCACAGTTATATATCAATAACTGGCGAGGATCTGCAGTTTCATCGTTTGCCGCGAAGGTACTTTTGGTCAAGCCTCTGGATATTTCCTTAGAAAAACATGAACTGCGGGAAACCCAAAGACCTAATAAGATTAAAAATGGCAAACACAAGTTTACTATGACATTAAAATCAGAAAAAGACTACTTTATTGATCCCTGAGGGGAAATTGGGTCACATTACTGTTGAATAGAATACAATAGAATAGAAAATGCAACAGTATCATAGGCGATTTTAGACTCTTTTCAGGGGGGCTCAAGCACACATAAATCTCATCTCATCACCAAAAAATTATTATTAGTTGTTGTTATTGTCTTTATTATTTTTCCCCAAAAAAGAAATATTTAACAACATGTGCATCATACTCCCCTGTATAACTCAGTGTTAATAATAGTGAAAATCTGTAAATTATAATGGATATGCATTACAAATAGCAGACTATACAAGTGTAAAAATTGCACTGGGTGCTGCACAGAAGAAATTTTAAAAAATTGCACAAAATGATTGTACTGTTGTATGACATAAATAGCCATGTCATTGCCCCTGACAATGTTGTATATAACATTATCATTACGTTTTCCTTTTTCTGTTTGTTACAGCCTAAGAGCCGTCAGTGGTTGTGTTTTGGTGTGGCTGTAGCTGCTCTCTTCTGTGTGCTCCTGTGTCCTCCAGGTGCTGCCCTCCCCTGCTGGAGCAGGTGATTGTGCATAGCTGTCTCCAGTTACTAATCAGGGAAAAGATTTAAGCTGGGGCCGGAGTTGTGGCTGGGGGGTCATCCAGCAGCATCCATGCTGTGTGTGTTTTCAGAAGACGAGCGTAGCGTCGACAGGCTGAATTGTTTTCCTGTGTTTTTCTGTCGACTGTGTTAGGAGAAACTGGTTATGTGGTGCAACCGGCTTCCCAGTTTTTTAAAGTGAAGCTAGTTTTCAGTTTGTATTTTCATTTTGTGTTCTTGTCGCGGTAATCTTTGTTTCTTGGTAATAAAACCTGAAGCCTGAATTGGGAGTTAAGTTTTATTTTGTAATGTGTTACTCCCCAACGTCCCTAAACCTCCCAGGGGACGTAATATATTTGGGGGCTCGTCCGGGATCCTTTTTGAACCGGTAAATTTTTTTTGTAGTATATTCTTGTGTAGGTTGTATCTGCCGTGGTTATCTTGGTGAGTACTGTTTTCTTGGTGTCCGTTGTCTAGCCTTGAGTGTGAACAGATTCCTCAGGTAAGATAGGAGAGTCCAGCTGGGTTTAACCATCTTTCCATCAGGCACTCATTTATTATTTGTCTTTTTTATTTGCGGAGCAACTCCTGGGCGGGGATATAGTTCTCCAGTGGGGGTAGGCATTTCAGGGCTCCGGCCGCTGATTTTTTTGCCTTTTCAAGTTGCCTCGAGCCCGGCACGCTCCAGAGGACAGGTAGGCTTAGATTGGGTGAGGCAGGATCTGAGGAGTTGTTGTTGTTGTTGGTTGGACGTGTTATTTATCTGTGTGTGCATCACCTGGCATAAGAACTTGCCTTATTTTGCCACTGGTAGGTTTGCACTCAGTCTTCTGAATTGTTGGTTAGGTTTAAAGGTAACTGTAGCATTACCGGCGATAGTAGCTCACCTTGCCCCTAACTGACAGTGTTTGCCGGTCACGTAGCATAAAGCTGCGGTGTGTTGTGTTGATTGTCTCTCGGCGAATATGGCAGCTTTTGATTTGGATGTGTTTGTGGATAATCCTACAATCAGTCAGTTTTGGATTCCAAAATGGACTCTGAACAGAGCTCAGTTCCCCAGAATTCTTGAGTTGTCAGACCTAGGTGCAAATACTGCCCAGAGAACCAGTTTTGAGCTACTATTGGTCAGAATGACAGACCCACACTGACCAAGTTATCAAAACTCCATCTCCTTCCTTTGTTCTCTATCTTCTCCCATTGGGTGGCCTTGCCCCAGCTCTCCTCCTGGATCATCCTGGGATCAACAGCTGCAGTTCCAGCAGGCCCACAGAAACTCTCCCCACAGCAGGGATGTCAGGTCCTGCTAGTACCTGAGCTCAGCTAGCACCAGCAGTTGTGACACAAAGCTTGCTAGCTAATTTCACAAGTAAGAGGAACAAAACCCCTGCAAAGGAAAAGTTTCTTCCACCTTCCCTCATCGGACTCTGCACAGCAAGGGCAGCACTATTCAACATTGGGATTACGACATTCTTTAGCTTGTTATTAGTTAAGGAACTGGTAACACTGAACTGGGCCTAGATAACAGACAGTATAGCATAGCACATTTGTTGATGTAATGCACATGTGCTGAATCTATTTGGTCTGTCCACTGTTTGAGTGTTAATGTGATCTCTGCATAATCAGGTAGTTGGTAGTTTGTCTTTCACACGGCTAGGTTGAAGTTATGCTTCACACAGACTCAGGGTCTTTGCATGCAACCAACCATTTTCTCTAACCTGGTACCACGTCATGTGACAAGCCCTTCGATCTGCCATTTTGTTTGTAGTTTTGTCCGTGCCATGCGGCATGGCACTTTGAGCCCTTGCCACCATTTTGCTTTGATCTTCCCGACACACACACACTAGTACATAGTGCAGTCTAGACGTGGGATGAGTTGCACCAGTTCATGCACACATACCATACAATGGCCACATGTCAGCCAAAAGCAAACCGAATATACCAGAACTGGCCCAAACCTGCTCCAGAGTTCATCCTATTCTGGCATCCTATCCAGGTCTTATTCAGTTCGCTCTTGCAAAGACAAAGGCTATAATGTCTTTAGAACCCTACTCTTTGATTTAAGACATGGCAAAAGAGGGCTTGACATCTGCAGATGATCCGCAGTTCCATCAATTAAGAAAACCTGGTCAAGCAAGCCGCTGCTTAGATTCTGATGCACAATTCTGATAACTTGAAATTTTACATGGTTAAAGTCAGGGCCATTTTGGACTCCCATCTAACCTTTTTTTAGGATGTTTTTGGGACAGTTGAAATATAAGAACATTATGGACTCTGTCTAAATCCTATAAGAGTAGGGTTCCAAAGACATTTTAGCCTGGGCTGAGCAAACACTGTCTTCCACAGAAGCAATGATCATTGTATCTTTTGGACATTCGATCTCCTTTCCAGAAACCAGATCCAGCCCACCAGAACAGAACAGGAGCCAACTGCCCAAGTGCCATCATTCCACGTGGTATGTGGGCCGGATAAGGGTGTCTGGTAGAATTTTACTATCTTGCTTCCAAAGACATTGTAGCCTGTGCAGTCTACACTTTGGCACTCTTGTCTTGTAAATGACCACAGCTGGTCTCAGAATCTGAAATATGAAAAAACAGGCCTTTTTGATTTCTGTTTTCCAGTGACTCTATTTTTGTTGTACAAAATTTTACAAACATTTTTTTTATGTCACTCATCCATTTCTGACCATGAAAAAGAAAAATGCGTTGTATTTCAATTTTATTTTTAAATGAAAATGAAATAACCACTCTTTTTCAAGAGACGCATTCTCGTCTTTTAAATGTGATCCCACCTCAGGATGATAAAACAGGCCTTTTTTTCATTTCTGGTTTCTAGCGGTTTTATTTTTGTTATGCAAAATAGAAAATGAATAGCAAATTAAAATAAATTTCACTCAAATTTCACAAATCCCTTTTGCTGTGAAAAGGAAAAACGCAATGTATTTGAATTTAAATTTTAGACGTTTATAATGAAAATCAAATAACCACTCAATTTTTTTTACAACACCCATTTCTAAAAAGAAAATTACATGATCAAAAGATAGATTGAGCATGTAACAGTAAGTCCTCTCAGGATACAAGTCTGAAAATCGGTATGTGTGCATGTGTTGGAGGGCAAGAGTGAGAGGTGGTGGGTTTCTCAAAATTAAATGGCTCCCCACTTCTTTGTAGAAAGAAAAATCGATTGTGACATTCTCCAGACAGTGTACACAACATTTAATTAGCAAAGAGACACGTGGCAGAAAGCCAAATTATCCAATAAATGAAGAGCAGACACTGGTTGGTTAAGCTAGGGTGAAGGAGGGCAATGGGATAGGGGAAGGGAGTGTAAATGGGAGATAATATAGATGCACCGGAGAGTAAAGGCAAGCAAAAAACAAGTGAGAGGTAAAGGGAAGTATGGGAGGGGAGGAGACGAGTTAAGAGAGGGAAAGTGGAGGCAATGAGGATGGAAGGGCAGGAAGAAGGTGAGGCAGAGGAGAAAGACAGGGAAGGCTAGAGGGTGGGAATGAGTTCTGTGCAAGACCACATTGTTCCAGTCCATTTATTTTGCGGTTTAGCCTAATTTCTAACTGCAGATGCCAGTGATACCTGACAGCAGCTCTATACAGCTAATTGTACCATTTGCCATGATAGAGTATCAAGCTCATGCTCTCACTGAAAGAAGAACCCACAACACTAATCTTATTAGTTGAAAATAAATTCAATTTACAAGCATGAGAGGATGTGATTAAAATGGTTTTCTTCTTTCACTTTCTAGCGAGGTCACCTGTACAGATATGGGGGTAATTGCAAAAGAAAGATGGGTTTTTTCTCCCCCGAAAACTGATTTCAGTTTACCTTGCGTCAAAAGGATTTTTCCCCATTTTTCTGTATCTGTTGTGTACTTTCCCTTTCCTTTTAAAAATATTTTTTAATTTTCCTTATAGTCAGTCGTGGAAACATATCTTTTGCATACTACGCCTTAAGCCTGAATTAGTAAGCAGGCCTCAATTTTTTTTATTCTAAACTCAAGTTAGTGTTTCATGTAATTTTTTTTATCACTTTTTATTTCTCGAACCAAACAATTTTGGGTAAATGCAACTCAGAATATTCATTCACTGCACTCAATGCAATAAATTAACAGAACTAAATTATTCTGCACAATATTATATATATATATATATATATAATATTTTTTTTTTTAAAAAGGGTTTTCATTATTATTATTATTATATTATATAATATAATAATAATAATGAAAACCCAATATTTTGTCTTCAGTAAACTCAATATTGACTAATATCTTTTTCAATCTTTTAATTACCCTCAGACAAAGCTTTACATAACTCTACCTTTGCAACTGTCTTGTCTCTTGTAGTCCAATACTTACAGTATGATGTTTACTGCCAGTGAACTGTGCAAATACTCTTTGCAGACAAACATGCAACAGTCTGCATACAGAGGAATTCACTATTTGATGCAAGACTAATACACTCTATAAGAAATGTGCTAAAGGCAATCTTTTACAGTCTAAATGTAATTTTTATTGTAAAATTATTGAATGAAAAGTGAGGTTTAAAATATCATAACTGTGGGAACATATGATAATATACATGGAACCAAAACAGACAAACAAAAAATAAAACTGTTGGAGCTATTCATTGTTTTGTAATATAATTTCAACATTTATTTATTTATTTATTTTTTGTTAATGTTTTGATGTGTATAAGTTAGTTAATTAGTTTGATTACATTATTAGTAGCATTGTTTTTGTGATTTTTGAATATTTGATTAGGCTTTTGTTTTGAAGGCACTGGCACAGGTGTATCTATATATATGACTAGGCAGGTGGTGGGAGGCAGGCACTGGGAAGGGTTTATGGTTTTTTACCAGGGTGACAGGGCAAGACAGACGCAGAAACCATTGTCAATTGTTTGCCACTCAAATGGAAAAATAAACCGCAAAACCGTACCCAAATGACTGGAAAATTGCTTTGTTACTACACTGCGTAAGATTCACTCTCAGTGGCCTCAGTGGCCATTTGATTTTGATTTTGTTGATAATGTTTTTTATTCGGACAAAGGGCATTATTATTTAGGACAAATCCGCCACTACACAAAGTAAAAAACCCCCCTTGAAGTGGACATTTTTTGTTGATGAACTTTTTGGAAGTTTGTAGTATGCGCATGTGGAAGAAGATTTTTTGATCGTCATGTGGAAAGACCGTCGGGATTGAAGAACGGACATTGCACAAAACTGCCCAACATCATCGGTATGTGAAAATATTTATTCTGGATGCTGTATTGGAAAACGGCTTAAACTATTGGATTGCTGGAATCATTGTTTCACTGAAGACTGATGAATATTGAGAGTTACAAGAAATTGTCGGAGTTTGGATGATGCGCAAAGTGAGTGCGCAATAGTACCTCACAGGAGATTCATTCATAAAACCGTGGTGCAAGGTCTGTCTATGCAACAAATCATGTTTACCCGTATTGTGATCACTGGAAACAAAGAGTGTGGAAAGCAAACCGGGTTCAAAAGGGTTTGAGACAAAGAGACAATGTCCGACATCGCATCAAAAACAAAGAGTGACGCTCCGTCTTTGCCACCTGAAAAACGGAGCGTCAAGTTTACAATGAAAGGTTTGGCATTTTATATGAAAACGTGCCAAGAAAAGAGGTCTTTAAAATGCAAACAGGCTAAGAAGTACATGGAACAAATGCGTGTCTTGATGGAATCCACTGATAATGTGAAACCTGTGCAAGCTTGCTTAACTAAGCTCATTAAGTGTCATGATGAAGCTAATGATATGCACGATGATCTCATAAATCTGGATTTGCCAATTTCACTGAAAAGGTGAAGAGGTGGTTATCTGAAGCTGGCCACCCATATGTGCAATCAAATGACAACGAAACAGAACCTCCTGACAACCAAAGTGTGCTTTCTGATGGGATTAATCCTGAAGACAGTGCTTCTAACATCTCATGTTTAAAGGAGAATCCTCCCAGATCACACACTCAGTCATCCAGAGTGTCATCCACCTCATCTGTGAGGATAAAAGTAGAAGCAGATAAGGCTGCACTAATGGAGCGTATGGCAGCATTAAAAAGGAAACATTTACTGGAAGCCAGAGAGGAGGAAATAAAACGGGAAAAGGAACAGTTGGCTATGGAAACTGAACTTGCTGAAGCGAATGCAAAACTTCATGTGCTGGAGATTAATTCAAAGTGTGGTTCTACAGGATCAGATGGAATGAACTCATATTTCGAAAGGAACAGCACTCAAAAAACAAGCCAACTGAATCCTGATGCTGATCGCTTTGTTCCAGAAAAAAGGGGTAAGCAGGATGCTTCGAATGAGTCTCATCCTGCGACCCAGGCTGTGACTGTCAGGCCTAAACAACGATCTACATTAACACAAAGGGACATCAGACCAGTGTTAAATAGCAGTCAAGCACAAACAACACAAGTGGATCATGATGATCAACAGACAGGACATTAATCATATCTGAATGCAGTATGCAACGATAAAAGCCAGAATGATATTGTGAACATCATGCAAAGACAGAATGACATCACTGCATTGTTGGTTCAACAAAATTTAACATCTGCTCTGCCAACAAGAAATATTCTTGTGTTTGACGGCGACCCTCTTCAGTTTCAGTCCTTTATTAGAGCCTTTGAAAACTGTGTGGAAAAAAAGACAAACAACTTGAGTGACTGCTTGAATTTTCTGGAGCAATGCACCAGGGGGCAGCCAAGAGAACTGGTGAGGAGTTGTCAGCATCTACCCCCTGCTCAAGGATACCCAAGAGCTAAATACCTTCTTGCAGAACATTTTGGCAATGAGTACAAAATTGCTTCTGCTTACATGGACAAAATTCTTAACTGGCCTCTCATTAAGCCAGAAGATGTTGAAGCACTGCAATCATTTTCTCTGTTTCTTCGAGGTTGCTGCAATTTAACACAGCAAATCATCTACATGAAGGAGTTGGACATGCCATCCAACCTCAGAAACATTGTGATGAAGCTTCCGTATAAGCTAAGGGAAAAATGGAGAAATGTTGCATGTGATCTGCAGGAGGAAAGGGGAGTCAGACCAGTATTCACTGACCTTGTGACCTTTGTGGAGAAACAAGTCAAAATAGTCTCTGACCCACTTTTTGGCAATATTCATGATTTACAATTGATTAGCTGCAGCAAGGCCTCCAATGCTGCTCATACGAAGCAAAGGAGAAAGGAGAGCACTTTTGCCACCAGTGTCACTGCAGTTAAAGAAGGAAATAAAAGCAACACGGATAATAGGATCAAGTCCTCTACTCCTCAAAGCAACCTCAAATGCTGTTTATTTTGCAGACAAAATAGTCACTCTTTGGATACATGCTATCACTTTAAGTTGAAGATGCAACGGGACAAGATAAGTTTCATAAAGGAAAATGGAATTTGTTTTGGCTGCTTAAAGGTTGGTCACACAAGCAAAGACTGTAGGAGTCGCTTGGATTGTAGCGTGTGTCACCAGAAGCATCCATCAGTCCTTCACATTGAGCGAAAGGATATAAGAACATCCTTCCAAGAAGCACAGGAACCTGTGAGCCCCTCGCTGAGCGTTTTACCTGGACAGTCTCAGACATGTGGTCATATTGGGGCCGGTGACGAGGACACTGCGGTCTTCTCCATTGTGGCAGTTCAGGTTAAAAGTCAAAGAAGTCATAAAGTTGTGCAAACATATGCATTTTTGGATCCTGGGAGTTCAGGAACTTTCTGTACTGAGAATTTGGCAAGGAGACTGGGTTTAAAGGGCAAACCAGCCAACATCTTATTGAGAACAATGGGTCAAAAGAAGATTGTTAGCACCACTGTAGTGTCTGGTTTGGAAGTGTCTGGTCTTGACACTAATGACTTTATTGAGCTGCCCAATGTTTTGACACAAAAGATAATGCCAGTCTCAAAGTCAAATATTCCACGTCAGGAAGATGTGGCAAAATGGTCTTACCTGTCGACAAATATCAAACTTCATGATGTGGATGCAGATGTTGATTTGCTCATTGGGACTGATGCACCAAAAGTGATGGAGCCATGGGAGGTGATTAACAGCCAAGAGGAAGGACCATATGCAGTCCGAACAAGAGTAGGCTGGGTAATCAATGGACCACTTCGTGGTGGAGACAACAACAGAGTTAAGACTGACTGCTCAGTTGTCACAGCCAACCGTATTTCTGTGGAACATCTGGAAGAGATGCTCATCAAACAATACAATCATGAGTTTAATGAGAAAACATCAGAGGAGCAACTGGAAATGTCCAGAGAGGACATTAAATTCAGGAAGATTGTGAGTACAACGGAAATGAAAAATGGACATTACTGCTTTGACTTACCTTTCAGAGATCAAGAACCTTTTTTACCAAACAATCGCTGTGTGGCAGAGCAGTGGCTTCAGGGCCTAAAGAGAAAATTTGAAAGGAACAGCAAGTACAAGGAGGAGTACACTTCATTTCTCAGTGACATGTTGGTTCAAGGCTATGCTGAAACAGTACCCTCTGATGAGCTGGAACAGGATGCAGGAAAAGTGTGGTATATTCCCCATCACGGAGTACATCATCCCACGAAAAAAAAGCTAAGGGTTGTGTTTGACTGTGGAGCTACATATAAAGGAACATCACTAAACTGTCAGCTCTTGCAGGGCCCAGATCTCACCAACTCTCTTATTGGGGTCCTCATTCGGTTCAGGAAAGAACCCGTTGCAGTCATGGCTGATATCCAAGCTATGTTTCATCAGGTACAAGTGTCTGATAAACACTGACAAAGAGCCAGCAGAATACAGAATGAAGGTACACCTGTTTGGTGCTGTTTCATCCCCAAGTTGTGCCAATTATGCCTTGAGGAGAACTGCAGAGGATATGCATCTAATTTTTCTCCTGAAGTGATCAGCACAGTCAATCACAACTTCTATGTTGATGACTGCCTGAAGTCCACAGCCTCAGAGGGAGATGCAATCCAAATTGTAAAGAACTTGACTGAGCTCTGTGGAAAAGGAGGATTCAGTCTCCAAAAATGGGTGACAAACAGCCGTTCCGTGTTGATGTCAATCCCAGGTGACATCAGAGCAACAGAGATGGAAGAGCTGGATTTGGACACGGACCAGCTTCCTATTGAAAGAGCATTGGGACTGCAGTGGTGTGTCAAGTCTGACAAGTTCAGTTTCAGGGCTTTAGTACAGGAACGGCCACAGACCAGGAGAGGTATTTTGTCTGTAGTCAGCTCACTGTATGATCCATTGGGATTTTTGGCCCCCTTTATCATGCCAGCCAAATTAATGTTGCAGGAGCTTTGCAGAAGAAATTTGAAGTGGGATGAACAAATTCTCCCTTCCTTCTTGAAACAGTGGTCAGATTGGCTGAGTGACCTCCAAAGAATGAGTGGATTCAAGGTGGATCGCTGCATTAAACCTCAGGGCTTTGGAACATCTGTAACAGCACAAATTCATAATTTTTCAGATGCCAGTGAAGCTGGTTATGGTACAGCGTCATATCTGAGACTGGAAGATGGTGATAAGGTGCATGTTTCATTTCTTGTGGGAAAAGCCAGAGTTACACCCCTGAAACAAATCACTATTCCTCGTCTGGAGCTCACTGCAGCAGTTCTCGCTGTCCAGATGGATGGAATGCTTCAAAGGGAACTACAATGGCAGCTGGAGAAGTCAGTGTTTTGGACCGATAGCACAACTGTCCTCAAGTACATCTGTAATGAAACAAGACGCTTCCATACCTTCGTTGCTAACAGAGTCTCTGTTATTAGAGAAGCCACAGATGTTGACCAGTGGAGGTATGTAGGCTCCCAGCTTAATCCTGCAGATGAAGCATCCCGTGGATTGAGAGCGGAGGAATTTCTCACACATGGAAAATGGATCAAAGGCCCAGAGTTCCTCTATTTGACAGAGAAGGAGTGGCCTATATTGAGTATGGATTCAGTTGTGATTCCTGCAGATGACCCAGAGGTCAAAAGAGAAACAACAGTGAATGCCATTGTCAAGCACTCAGAAAATCCCACCGACCATCTCATCAATTACTTCTCATCTTGGAGGAAACTTAAAACATCAGTTGCCTGGTATCTCAAGCTTAAAAGAGTTCTTTTGCTACTGAGCCAGAAGAGGAAAGAATTTAAACCCACCAAGAGTGACAAGGACACAGGAGATAAACGTTCTGTGGAACAGAAACTTAAGAGCTTCAAAGCCACACTTGGAGTGAAAAACTTGACTCCAGAAAATTATGATGAATCAGAGAAGGCAATAATCAGTTTTGTACAGAAAACCAGATTCAAGAGTGAAATTGCCTCCCTAAAACATGGCTCTGATAACGTCCCCAAGGACAGTTCATTGTACAGGCTGGATCCCATACTGGAAGATGACATCCTCAGAGTTGGTGGCCGCTTGCACAAGTCAGCATTACCATCAGAAACCAAGCATCCTGTCATCCTTTCAAAAGACCTGCATGTTTCCCAGCTTATTTTACGTCATATCCATCAACAACTAGGACACGCTGGTAGAAACCACATGCTGAACAGACTTCGACAGAGATATTGGATAATTAATGCTAACTCTGCTGCAAGAAAGACAATTGCAGAGTGTATGGTATGTCGACGTTTCAGGGGAAAACTTGGAGAACAAAAAATGGCAAACTTACCTGAGGAGAGGGTTACGCCAGACAAGGCGCCTTTCACCGATGTGGGAGTTGATTATTTCGGCCCCATTGAGGTTAAAAGAGAAAGAAGCCTCCTAAAAAGATACGGTGTGCTTTTCACGTGTCTGACCAGTCGTGCAGTACACCTGGAAGTGGCACACTCACTTGATACAGACTCTTGCATTAATGCCTTGCGAAGATTTGTTTGTAGAAGAGGTCCTGTGTCAAGTTTAAGGTCCGACAATGGCACAAATTTCACTGGAGCAAACAAGGAGCTAAAGCAAAGTCTTGCTGCTTTGAATAATGTGAAAATCCAGGGTGCCTTGATTCAAGATGGGATTAAGTGGAGCTTTAACACACCAGCAGCATCACATCAAGGTGGCATTTGGGAGCGTCTGATTCGCTCAGTAAGAAGCATACTCACCTCTGTTCTTGGACAGCAAGTATTGGATGATGAGGGCTTGCAGACACTGTTTTGTGAGGTGGAGGCAATTCTGAACGACAGACCCATCACAAATGTCTCTGATGACCCCAATGATCTTGAGGCCCTCACGCCAAACCATATTCTTTTGCTAAAGGGAAAACCCATCCTTCCACCGGGACTCTTTGAACGGAGTGACCTGTACATCCGAAGAAGATGGAAGCAAGTACAGTATATGGCAGAACTCTTTTGGAAAAGATGGACATCTGAATACTTACTTGTGATGCAGGAAAGACAAAAATGGACTAGGCCAAGAAGAAGCTTCTCTCCAGGAGATGTCGTCCTCATTGCTGATGCTACAGCTCCAAGAGGATCATGGATGATGGGTCGAGTTCTGAGTACAAAGTCTGACTGAAAAGGATTGGTCCGCTCTGTATGCGTCCAAACTAAGACCAGCATCTTGGAGAGACCAATAACAAAGATCTGCCTGCTCCTGGAGGCCACAGTCTAGGATTATAACTATCTATTCTTTCTTGTCTCTTTCTATCCTGTCTTCGTTCTGTCTGTTTCTCTTCCAGGTAGCTATCAGGAGAAGACTGAAAAGTCTATAGAATGTAGTGAGGGACAGCTAAAGAATAGCTCGCTAGACACAAAAGTAATTGTGGGTTTACACTTTTCACAATTAGGGGCCGGAGTGTTGGAGCTATTCATTGTTTTGTAATATAATTTCAACATTTATTTATTTATTCATTTTTTGTTAATGTTTTGATGAGTATAAGTTAGTTAATTAGTTTGATTACATTATTAGTAGCATTGTTTTTGTGATTTTTGAATATTTGATTAGGCTTTTGTTTTGAAGGCACTGGCACAGGTGTATCTATATATATGACTAGGCAGGTGGTGGGAGGCAGGCACTGGGAAGGGTTTATGGTTTTTTACCAGGGTGACAGGGCAAGACAGACGCAGAAACCATTGTCAATTGTTTGCCACTCAAATGGAAAAATAAACCGCAAAACCGTACCCAAATGACTGGAAAATTGCTTTGTTACTACACTGCGTAAGATTCACTCTTTAAGTGCCTCAGTGGCCATTTGATTTTGATTTTGTTGATAATGTTTTTTATTTGGACAAAGGGCATTATTATTTAGGACAAATCCGCCACTACAAAAACAATAGGTATCAATAACATCAAATTAAAAGGTAGGGTAGCTGAGTATGAATAAGAACAAAAGGCTCCTGAAAGCCTAACTTTTTTTTCAAATAACAGCTTGTTGTATGTTCAACAAGCTACTCAAACAAATTGCTCCTCATGGGATTAATAAAGTCTATATCTGTAGATGTCATTAAAAACGGTCATAATTCAATCTGCATCAAAGTGTCTGACTTTGAGGTATTATTTTAATATTGGCTGTAACTCTAATACAGACTGAGTCATTCAATCAGTCGTGTTAATGGGACTGCATTTGATGAAGATATGCAAGACTGTCTGTTTGACCACAATTTGCAGGAAATCGTTGTTTTATATTTTGGGCGTCCTTTGGACTACCACATTTGTTTTAATAACCTTTTGTCAGCAGGGTTCACAGATGCTGTGTCCAAAGTTAGGGGCAAATCAGAGAAATTGGGTGGGAGGAGTTTGAAAAAGTAGGTTTGAGACATTCAGCAAATTTGTTAATGGAAATGTAGCGTGAAAGTGAGCATGGCCTACATCACACAATTCAGCTGTATGCAGGGAACACGTAGATATAAGGTTTAACAATGTGCGGCATGTTATGCGGGAGTTATTAGGCAAAAACGTTTTTTGTGTTGATAATAGCGCCACCTGCTGGTCATTTTTGGTGTTTGAGTTACAGGGGCCAGTCTATACCACACCTATGAATTTCATATCCATAAGTGTTGTGGTGTGGGCACAGTGCCAAATATGAAATTAGACTGCCACCAGAGCACCACCTAGTGGCGTATCGGTCAAAGCTTCAACAGACATCCTCAGGAGGGCATTGACAATAATTGTGCCAAGTTTCGTCTTAATCTGAGCAACTGATGTGAGATACAAAATACTTCAATTTAAAGAGCGCCACCTAGTGGTCATCCGCAAAGATTTTGCACAGGGCCTGAGGGGCTCATGGGGAAGTAGTGTCCTGAGTTTCGTGTCATTCGGCCAAAGCAATGTGGATGTTATGACCCCAGGGGTCATAATTTGTATGTTCCGTTCTGTTTGTATTTGTCTGTGATGTTGTCTCCCTCCCTGTCAAGAGGAGGTGCTGTGTTTCTGTTTGTGTCCCAGAACGTCCATACAGGTGGAGGCTGCGGATTGGGGAAAGCTGGAAGGCTGCTGATTGGTCGGATCCCGACACTGGGACATTTAAAAGTGGAGCCTGGAGCAGACCTCGTCGCCTCTCTCTCTCTCTCTCGATCGCATCTTTGGCCTGATCATTTTGACTCCCATTGTGACAGAAACATTCGATGTTCGTGTTTTCGCAGAGATTTCATATCTCAATTGTACATATTGTAAATAGCTTTGTTAATATTATTCAGTCCAGTTTTGTAGTAGGGGTGAGTAGCCTTTTTCTTTGAGCACTTTTTCTCCTGTTTATTGTTAGGGAGTGAGGTAAGAAAACCTGTCTTTTTGTTGACTTTTGTTTTTGGTTAGGAAAGTGAGTTTGAAAACCCAGATCGTTTTGTTTGTTGTTTTAGGTAATGCTCACCCTGAAGTTGATTTTTCGTTTGGGTAAATAAATTCCCCTTTTTTTGGACTGCATCCTTGGTTTTTGGTGATTTATTCTTGGGAGTGGGAGAAAGAGAGGGAAGCCATATGTTGTGTTCTGGTAGACCCTAGGCCGGGGCATAACATAATTGGGGGCTCGTCCGGGAGAATTGTTCCCTCGTGTTTTTGTGTCGGATAAATTCAGTTTGTTTCTTTGTTCGTTTCTTTCACATATTTCTGGCGGACACTGTTTCATTCAGTGGCACAATGGAATTTGATTTAGATTATTTTGTTAGGCAGCCTACGCTGGAGCAAATTAATAAGTGCAGAAAGGTGGAAAGGTTTGATGCTCATTTCAAATGTCTATAATGTGCAAGTGCCTCCCAGTGTTAAAAAGGAGGAGCTGAGGCGGCTCTTGGTGGAGACGTTGACCGAGAGGCAATTGTTTTCTGTTCCGTCTGCGGTAGAATCTGCGGGGAAAGGTGGCATGGAGCTTCGAGAGCCTGTTCCGCCTGTCACGCCTGTTTGCACAGATCCTCCCCTTACGTCGGGTTTGTCAGCGGAAGAGCTCCAGCTGACACTACGCATTAGGGAGATGGAAATGAGGAATAGGCAGTTGGAGGTGGAGGCTATGCACCTGAGGGTGAAAGAATTAGAGCTGGAACGCCAGCCTAATGTCGCTCCCCGTCTCCCTGTCACACCGCAGGACCCGCACTCTCACCGACAGAGTTTAGACGTGAGCCGGCTCATTGCATTGGTGCCTCCGTTCAGAGAGTCCGAGGTGGACTCCTACTTTAGCGCATTTGAGTGCATCGCAGCCACCTTAAACTGGCCTAAGGATGTCTGGACTTTGTTGCTCCAGTGTAAGCTGGTAGGAAAAGCTCAGGAGGTGTGTGCTGCCCTCACTGTTGAACAGAGCTTAAATTATGACATTGTTAAAGCTAGTGTATTACGTGCCTATGAATTAGTCCCCGAAGCATATAGACAAAAGTTTAGGAACTGTGTGAAAAGTGTAAGCCAGACATATGTGGAGTTTGCGCGCGACAAAGGCGTGCTTTTTGATAAGTGGTGTCATGCCAGCAAGACCAAAGATTTTGCGCAGCTGAGAGAGCTGGTGCTTCTGGAGGACTTTAAAAACTGCCTGCCAGAGCGCATCGTTGTGTACCTAAATGAGCAAAAGGTTGTGTCTCTCTCTCAAGCTGCTGTTTTCGCAGATGAGTTTGCTCTAACTCACAAGAGTGCGTTTCTGGCATCTGCCCGAGAAACGCAGAGGTCTGCGGTGACTAATAAACCTCCGTCTCCTAAAAACTTCCGGCGTAATTTCTCTACCGCGGATGAAAATCGTGAGTGTTATTATTGTCATGAAACTGGCCACCTCATTTCAGTCTGTCCTGTGTTGAAATCAAAAGAACAGTCCAAGAGTAAAAATCCCTCTGCTGTGGGTCTGATCAACTCAGAGCCTACTATAAGCCAGCAGGGAAATCTGACAGAGGTTGATGATTCTTTTAAGCCATTCACAACACAAGGGTTTGTCTCTCTGACTGGAAATGAGGCGTCCAGGGTTCCGTTCACTATCCTGAGGGATAGTGGTGCAACACATTCGGTGGCCCGTCGTGGTATGTTGCCTTTTTCGGATCAGTTGTACTGTGGTTCTGATTTGCTGTTGTGGGGAATTAAATTGAGCGTGATCCGTGCGCCACGTCACACCGTTTGTCTTTCGTCTAAGTTAGTGTCCGATACAGTACAAGTAGCGGTGCGTGATCAGCTGCCGATGGCCGGAGTTGATCTCATTTTGGGGAATGATTTGGCTGGGAACAAAGTTTTTCCGTCTGCTCCGGAGGTAATTGAAAATCCCACTCCTGATCTGTGTGTTACCTCCGCTGCCCCTGACATGCCGTCAGTTTTTCCGGCGTGCGTCATAATCTGTGCCCAAGCTCGTAAGCTTGGTGAAATAGTCGATCTGTCTGACTCGTTTTTGAACTCATCTGAGGTATCCGTCAGCCCCTCTTCTGAACAGAAAAAACGAACCTCTTTCTGTTGAGGTGGAAACAGAAGACAAAGAGTTGTGTTTGGCAGTAAATAAAGAGGAGTTAATGAAAGCACAGCAGTCTGATAGTACGCTGGCTGCCTGTCTATCTGCTGCCCAAGGGCAGAAAAACTGCCTATGACTTACCTTTTTGATGAAGGTGTGTTAGTGCGTAAATGGTCCCCGATGTCCGGTCTGGAGTGCGATGTGGTTACGCAGGTTGTTGTGCCAAAAGAGTTCCGTCTCCAAGTGCTGAGTCTAGCCCACGATCACAACTTGTCCGGTCATCTTGGCGTTAAAAAGACATATCACTGTGTGCTCCAGTATTTCTTTTGGCCAGGGTTAAAGTCTGATGTTGCCCGGTTTTGTCGTTCTTGCCATATCTGCCAGACTACCGGCAAACCAAACCAGGTTATTCGTCCGGCTCCTTTATGCCCAATTCCAGCAAACGGTGAGCCCTTTGAGCATGTCATCGTTGACTGTGTCGGTCCCTTGCCAAAAACAAAAACTGGATATCAGTACATGCTGACCATGATGTGTGCAGCCACACGTTTCCCGTTGCGCTCGCTGAGAGTTAAAGCTGTCGTGAAAGCTCTGGTCAAGTTTTTTTCCACCTTTGGTTTACCAAAACGCATCCAACCTGATCAGGGATCTAACTTCATGTCGAGGGTTTTTGCACAGGTGATGTCGGAGCTGTCCATTAAGCACCAGATGGCCAGCGCATATCATCTGCAGAGTCAGGGCGCACTGGAGAGATTCCACCAAACGTTAAAGTCCATGCTTCGGAAATACTGTGCTGAGTCTAACAGGGAGCTTGATGAGGGTTTGCCACTGCTCCTGTTCGCCATTCGGGAAACCATGCAGGAATCTCTTGGTTTCAGTCCCGCTGAATTAGTTTTCGGGCACACTGTGCGTGGTCCGCTGCGTCTCCTGCGAGAGAGGTGGCTTGCAGACCGGCCCGGTCCCGCGCACAATGTCCTCGACTTTGTGAGTTCATTCAGGGAGAGGTTACACACTGCATGTGAGCTGGCGCGGAGTTCCCTCTCCGCTGCCCAGTCTAAAATGAAAAAACAGTACGATAAAAACACACTCATGTGACCGTGTGTTAGTTTTGCTACCTGTTGCTGGTTCTTGTCTTCAGGCCAAGTTCTGTGGTCCTTATGAGGTGGAGCGGAAGTTGAGCGACACAGACTATGTGGTCAAGACGCCAGATAGGAAAAAAAAGTCCCGAGTGTGTCAGAACTCAAAAATTCTGGAAAATTTGGAGGGACATTCGTCATATTTGTGCGATTCGGCTAAAAGAGACATTTGCGGCCTCATTCGTGATCATGCTGCGCTGTTCGGTGATAACCCCACACAGACCTGTTGGGAATGGATGGTAGGGCAGGTGTGGTTATCAGGAATTAATAATTACTTTCAATAATTATTAAAATTAATAAAATAAAATGAATCTTCAAATCGTTAAAAACGGGGCACCACCCTGAAATCAGGGACCAATAACCAGACCAAAATTAGTCTCAAAGAAGGGTTCACTTTAAATGTAAATATTTGTAAAATATTTGCAATTAAAGGAACAGTGAAGGAAATGAATCCGAGCACTGACCATCACAACCAATAAATGTTACAAAACATATGCACAAAATAATCACAGAAAACTGCTATGTACAATATAATACACTTTATTATTGTTAGCAAATTGATTAAATCAATAATACTTTCAATAAACACCAATCAATTACTCAACCAAAGCAGCTAAACTATGAAACTAAGCTAAGACAAACTCAAGCACAAATAACAAACAAGCATGGGTGTGTGTGTGTGTGTGTGTGTGTGTGACAGAGACAAAGAAAGAGGAGCCAAGATGGCGGTTGTATTCAAAGAAACAAAATGGCGGAGAGCCAAAATGACGGTCACGCTCCCTTGGAGGGTGACGTCAACAGGAAATGGGAACTCACGTTCGTTCGACTACAAAAATGGCCGACACGTGACTTGGAGAAGTCACGCGTGGATACGAATTCAAAGGCACAATAGATTTTGCTGAATCATATGTCTGGAATTCCAAAAATGGTGCACGTGAATACGTCACCTAAAGCTAGTCAATTGAACGAACGCGTGAGATTTGAACAACGGCAATGGTTACACCACCGTTAGACTCGTGTGCACTTTGATTGCACAGGAGATGAATTTGTAGGGAAAGTGACCTACGGTTCCACAAAAGGTGGACGTGCTACCACGAGGCTTCTGTCTCTTAAGTCATAAAAGGGAGATATCACGAGACACACATATCTTATGTTATAGCGAGGTCATCAACCATAAGTCTCCAACAGGTCGCTCATAAGATTATGTGTGTGCGTGTGTAACCCCTAATGTGTGTACATGTACATGTGGGTTAGTTAAAGAGAGAGAGAGAGAGAGCAAAAAGTGAAAGCAAACAACATGTTTTACAAGGTAAAACAAACAGCAATAAAAAGAGGGACACGGCGGTCCACAAACTCACAAACAATAATGTAGCTCACAAGCATACAATACACGCTAACTTCTAGTATCTGCCCAGACACTAATTAAGCCTCACTTGTAGTCGTGTCTTCCTTAATCCAGCTCGTTTCCTCGGCGTGGATTAAAGGCGGGTTGCAGTTTCTGCGTTGGCTGTTGAGACAGCGTGGTCGATGGGCAATAAGAAAACGGGCAGAGCGGCCGTTTCTTGAGGAAAAATTACAGTGACCTCCTTTTGCAGGCAGGTAAAGAGAGGCTGGTTGCACAGCATCTTGTCAGGATCCCGAGCATGTTCGTTGAACACGGCGCAGTTTTGGCTCATCCGGCGAGATGAAAGACTGTGGCCTAGACGGGAAAAATTAGTCCAGACATCTGTAGGCCCCCTCCTGAGTAGTAGTTGCATATGGAAGCCGACGCTTCCCGCAACTCGTAACTCTGGGGCTCCAAAGTCTGTAAAAACACGTAAAAACTCTGTGAAAACTCTGAAAAACTGAGTTGAAAAGGGTCTGCCGCTGTATTTATCTCCTCCGGTGTCGGCGGGTGTGACGCGTTCAGGTGCGCACGCAGACAATGGGAGATGGGAGTTTCCAACCTGGGGGCTGTGACAAGCAGGCGCCATCTACAGGACATAAGGATCATTGCACTTTCCTTTGTTTATCAGGCTTTATAGTGCAAGGAATGCTGCGTTTAAGCACTGAGCTGCACGCAGGCCAATTCGGCGTCAGAACCATGTAGCTGGTCCCAACAGACCACAGTCCTCATGCACGACATAGATGTGGGGGATCACAAGCCAGTTAAGCAGCACGCATACCGCGTTAATCCGGTGAAGTGGTGATGCAGACAGAGGTCACATACCTCTTAAAAAATGGTTTCGCTGTGCCGAGCTCCAGCCCGTGGAGCGCACCTTCGCTCCTGGTGCCAAAGTCTGATCAAACTCCTTGGTTGTGTAATGATTACCGCAAGCTGAACGCTATTACCAAGCCCGACTCATTTCCTCTGCCCCGCATGGATGACTGTGTAGATAGAGTAGGATCCGCCCAGTACGTCACGAAACTGGACCTACTGAAGGGTTACTGGCAGGTGCCTCTTTCACCTCGGGCATCTGAAATTTCCGCCTTTGTCACTCCAGACCACTTTCTCCAGTACACCGGCATGCCTTTTGGGTTGAGAAACGCTCCTGCCACCTTCCAAAGGCTGATGAATACTGTCCTGTCAGGTGTGAAAAACTGTGAGGCGTACCTGGATGATATAGTAGCATATTCTTCCACCTGGTCTGACCATTAAGCCACACTGCAGGAAATATTCAGCCGCTTAAAGGGTGCCTCTCTGACATTGAATCTGGCAAAATTTGAATTTGGTAAAGCTGTGGTAACATATTTGGGAAAGCAGGTAGGACAGGGACAAGTGCGCCCCCTGTCAGCCAAAGTTCAGGCCATTTTGGAGTTCCCTGTACCAGAGACGCGGCGACAGCTGCGCCGGTTTCTGGGGATGTGTGGGTATTATCGTGGGTTCTGTAGGAACTTTGCTAGTGTTGTTGCGCCACTGACCAGCTTAGTGAGTCCTTCCCGCCAGTTCTTGTGGACAGTTGAATGTCAGAACTCATTTGACTCTGCCAAAGCCCTCCTTTGCAGTGCGCCAGTACTAGCTGCACCTGATTCTGTGCATCCCTTTAAGGTGGAGGTAAATGCAAGCGCTCATGGTGCAGGTGCTGTGCTGCTGCAGGAGGATGGTAATGGTATTGAGCATCCAGTATGTTTCTTTTCAAAAAAGTTCAACAAACACCAGGTGAACTATAGCACCATTGAAAAAGAATGTCTGGCCTTGCTGTTAGCTCTACAACAGTTTGAAGTCTACGTAGGTTCGAGCTCTTTCCCAGTTGTGGTGTATAACGACCACAATCCTCTGGTGTTCCTATCCTGCATGCGCAACAACAATCAGCGTCTCATGCGCTGGTCACTGTTGCTGCAAGATTTCAATGTCGAAGTAAAGCACATTAAAAGTAGCAATAATGTCGTGGCTGATGCTCTGTCACGTGCAGGGTTTTAGGTCAAACATGTCTTCCCCTTAAGACATGTTTGACCTAAAACCCTGCACGTGACAGAGCCTTAAAGGGATGCACAGAATCAGGTGCAGCTAGTACTGGCGCACTGCAAAGGAGGGCTTTGGCAGAGTGATCTTAAGTGGGGTGGTGTTATGACCCCTGGGGTCATAATTTGTATGTTTAGCCCTGTTTGTATTTGTCTGTGATGTTGCCTCCCTTCCTGTCAAGAGGAGGTGCTGTGTTTCTGTTTGTGTCCCAGAACGTCCGTACAGGTGGAGGCTGCGGATTGGGGAAAGCTGGAAGGCTGCTGATTGGTCGATCCTGACACTGGGACATTTAAAAGTGGAGCCTGGAGCAGACCTCGTCGCCTCTCTCTCTCTCTCTCTCGATCGCATCTTTGGCCTGATCATTTTGACTCCCATTGTGACAGAAACATTCGATGTTCGTGTTTTCGCAGAGATTTCATATCTCAATTGTATATATTGTAAATAGATTTGTTAATATTATTCAGTCCAGTTTTGTATTAGGGGTGAGTAGCCTTTTTCTTTGTGCACTTTTTCTCCTGTTTATTGTTAGGGAGTGAGGTAAGAAAACCTGTCTTTTTGTTGACTTTTGTTTTTTGGTTAGGAAAGTGAGTTTGAAAACCCAGATCGTTTTGTTTGTTGTTTTAGGTAATGCTCACCCTGAAGTTGATTTTTCGTTTGGGTAAATAAATTCCCATTTTTTGGACTGCATCCATAGTGTTGGTGTGTTATTCTTGGGAGTGGGAGAAAGAGAGGGAAGCCGTATGTTATGTTCTGGTAGACCCTAGGCCGGGCATAACAGTGGAGATATGCAAGACTTCCTGTTTGTAACAAAATGTGCAGGGAGTTGTTATTTAATAACTTGAGTATTCTTTGGATTATCAAAATTCTTTTAATAAGTTTTTGTGAGGCGGGTCCACAGATGCTATTTGCAAAGTTTGGTGCAAATCGGTTGAAATTGCCTGGGAGGAGTTGGAAAAAGTGGGTTTTGGAAATTTTGCGAATTTGCGAAAAAAAAAAACCTAGGCTGCAAATTTGCGTGGCCTATATCAGGAGATTCAACAGAATTCAGGGAACGCGTGGATATATGGTTTTTGAACAATAGGGATATCGCATGTTATCTGCTGGGGCCCTAATGAAACTGGCACCAGAGCGCCACCTAGTGGCAGATCGGTAAAAGCTTCAACAGATGTCCTGAGGAGGGCATTGGCAATGAGTGTACCAAGTTTTGTGTTAATCGGACCAACCGATGTGGAGATACAAAATACTTCAATTTAAAGAGCGCCACCTAGTGGTCATCGGGCAAGATTGTCCACAGAGCCTTAGGGGCTCATGCGGAAGTACTATCCTGAGTTTCATGTCATTCGGATGAACCAATGTGGAGATATGCAAGACTTCCTGTTTTGAAGGAAATGTGCAGCAAGTTGTTATTTAATAAGTTGAGTATTGTTTGGAATATCAAAATTCTTTTATAAACGTTTTTGTCAGGAGGGTCCACAGATGCTGTGTGCAAAGTTTCGTGGAAATTGGTGAAATTGCCTGGGAGGAGTTCGAAAAAGTAGGTTTGCGACATTTGGCGAGCTAGCGAAAAAAAACAGTAGGCGGATATGGGCGTGGCCTATATCAGGATATTTTGGGCGTTCTTTGGACTAGCACAATTCTCTTAATAAGTTTTGGTCAGGAGCATCCACAGATGCTGTGTGCAAAGTGTGGTGCAAATCGGAGAAATTGCCTGGGAGGAGTTCCAAAAAGTAGGTTTGAGACATTCCGGAATTTGCAAATGGAATTGTGGAGCTAAAGTGGGCGTGGCCTACATCACACAATTCAGCTGAATGCAGGGAACACGTAGATATAAGGTTTAACAATGTGCACCATATTATGTGGGAGTTATTAGGCAAAAATGGTTTTGTGTTGATAATAGCGCCACCTGCTAGTCATTTTTGGTGTGTGAGTTACAGGCGCCAGTCTATACCACCCCAATCAGTTTCATATCCATAAGTGTTATGGTGTGGGCACAGTGCCAAATATAAAATGAAACTGCCACCAGAGCGCCACCTAGTGTTGGATCGGTAAGACCTTCGTCAGCTATCCTCAGGAGGGCATTGGCAATGAGTGTATGAAGTTTCATGTCAATCGGACAAACCGATGTGGAGATATAAATTACTTCAATTTAGAGAGCGCCACCTAGTGGTCATCCGCCAAAATTTTGCACACAACCTTAGGGGCTCATAGCAAAGTAGTATCCTGAGTTTCATGTCATTGGGACAAACCAATGTGGAGATATGCAACACTTCCTGTTTGGAGCGAAATCAGCAGGAAGTTGTTATTTAATAACTTGAGTATTCTTTGGAATATTAAAATTCTTTTAACAACTTTTTGTCAGGAAGGTCCACAGATGCTGTGTGCAAAGTTTGGTGCAAATCGGTGAAATTGTCCGGGAGGAGTTGGAAAAAGTAGGTTTGCGACATTTCGTGACCTAGCGGAAGTGGGCGTGGCCTATATCAGGAGATTCAGCACAATTCACTGAACGCGGGGATATGAGTTTTTTGAATGTGTGACAAAGTATATGGGAGTTATTAGGCAAAACATACTTTCCTTGATTATAGTGCCACCTAGTGGTGGAAATTCACAACGACAACAGATTATAAAAATTTTCAGCAGATGTGACATATATTCCAAGTTTGGTGAGATTTGGGGTATGTTCAGGCAGTGAAAAATGCGATCATTTGGGACAAAAAATGTTCACTACAAAAACAATAGGGTCCTTGCAGGTTCCCTGCTCGGGCCCTAATAATCATTACAAAAACAATAGGGTCCTTGCAGGTTCCCTGCTCGGGCCCTAATAATCATTACAAAAACAATAGGGTCCTAGGGTCCTTGCAGGTTCCCTGGTCGGGCCCTAATTAAAGCTGCAAGCAGTGATGAACGGGCCCTCGCAGTGCACGCGCGTTGGGGTGTGCTGCTGTCGCAGCCTGCTGCAGTCGGGGCCCGCCAGTTACCAGGCCCCATTGGCCGATTATTGTGTATGTATGTCTTAACTGTCCGTGTGTTAATGGGACTGCATTTGGTGAAGATATGGAAGACTGTCTGTTTGACCGCAACTTGCAGGAAATTGTTGTTTTATATTGTGGCCGTTCTTTGGACTATCACAATTCTTTTAATACGTTTTTGTCAGGAGGGTCCACAGATGCGTTGTGCAAAGTTTGGTGGGAGAAATGGGAGAAATTGTCTGGTAGGAGTTCGAAAAAGTAGGTTTGCGACATTCCGGAATTTGCAAATGGAAATGTACCGCGAAAGTGGGCGTGGCCGACATCACACAATTCAGCTGAATGCAGGGAACATAAATATAAGGTTCAACAATGTGCACCATGTTATGTGGGAGTTATTAGACAAAAACGTTTTTGTGTTGATAACAGCGTCACCTGCTGGTCATTTTTGGTGTGTGAGTTACAGGGGCCAGTCTATACCACCCCAATCAGTTTCATATCCATAAGTGTTATGGTGTGGGCACAGTGCCAAATCTAAAATGAAACTGCTACCAGAGCGCCACCTAGGGTCGGATCGGTAAGACCTTTGTCAGCCTTTGTGAGGAGGGTATTGGCAATGAGTGTATGAAGTTTCATTTTAATCCGACAAACAGATGTGGAGATATAAATTACTCCAATTTAAAGAGCACCACCTAGTGGTCATTAGGCAAAATTTAGCACAGAGCCTTAGGGGCTCATGGGGAAGTAGTATCCTGAGTTTCATGTCATTGGGACAAACCAATGTGGAGATATGCAACACTTCCTGTTTGGAACGAAATCTGTAGGGAGTTGTTATTTAATAACTTGGGTATTGTTTTGAATATCAAAATTGTTTTAATAAGAAGGGTCCACAGATGCTGTGTGCAAAGTTTGGTGCAAATTGTTGAAATTGCCTGGGAGGAGTTTGAAAAAGTAGGTTTGCGACATTTTGCGAGCTAGCGGAAAAAAACTAAGGCGGATATGGGCGTGGCCTATATCAGCAGATTCAGCCCTATTCACTGAACGCGTGGATATGAGGTTTTTGAATGTGCTACAAAGTATGTGGGAGTTATTAGCCAAAACAGACTTTCCTTTATGATAGCACCACCTAGTGGTGGAAATTGACAACAACAACAGATTATAAAATTTTTCGCCAGGTGTGACATATATTCCAAGGTTGGTGAGTTTTGGGGTATGTTCAGGCAGTGAAAAATGCGATCATTTGGGACAAAAAATGTTCACTACAAAAACAATAGGGTCCTTGCAGGTTCCCTGCTCGGGCCCTAATAATAATCATTCGAAAAACAATAAGGACCTCGCAGGTTTCCTGCTCGGGCCCTAATAATCATTCGAAAAACAATAGGGACCTCGCAGGTTTACTGCTTGGGCCCTAATAATTAAAGCTGCAAGCAGCGATGAGCAGGCCCTCGCAGTCCACGCATGCTGCTGTCGACAGCAGGGCTTCTTCATGCAACAACTTCTGCTGAGGAATCAAAAGTGAAGGCAGGCAAGCTGTTTTTCGTCATTTAGCAATAAAAGCGCCCCCTTTGCACCAAATTTTTCAGAAACCGTCATCCGGCCATGGAACACAATTAAAAAAACGTTAGTGTTAATGCGACTGTATTTCATCAAGATATGGAAGACTGTCTGTCTGACCACAATGTGCAGGAAATTGTTGTTTCATATTTAGGCCGTCCCTTGGACTAGCACAATTCTTTCAATACGTTTTTGTCAGGAGGGTCCACAGATGCTGTGTGCAAAGTTTGGTGCAAATCAGAGAAATTGCCTGGGAGAAGTTCAAAAAAGTAGGTTTGCGACATTTAGCGAATGGAATTCTGGTGCGAAAGTGGGCATGGCCTACATCACACAATTCAGCTGAATGCAGGGAACACAGATATAAGTTTTAACAATGTGCACCATGTTATGTGGGAGTTCTTAGGCAAAAACGGTTTTTGTGTTGATAATAGCGCCACCTGCTGGTCATTTTTGGTGTTTGAGTTACAGGGGCCAGTCTATACCACACCTATGAATTTCATAGCCATAAGTGTTGTGGTGTGGGCACAGTGCCAAATATGAAATTAGACTGCCTCCGGAGCGCCACCTAGTGGCGGATCGGTAAAAGCTTCAACAGATATCCTCAGGAGGGCATTGACAATAATGCTACCAAGTTTCTTGTTAATCTGAGCAACCGATGTGGAGATATAAAATCCTTCAATTTAAAGAGCACCTCCTAGTGGTCATCCGCAAAGAGTTTGCACAGGGCCTTAGGGGCTCATGGGGAAGTAGTATCCTGAGTTTCATGTCATTCGGTCAAACCAATGTGGAGATATGCAACACTTCCTGTTTGGAACGAAATCTGCAGGGAGTTGTTATTTAATAAGTTGAGTATTGTTTGGAATATCAAAATTCTTTTAATAAATTTTTGTCAGGAGGGTCCGCAGATGCTGTGTACAAAGTTTCGTGGAAATTGGTGAAATTGCCTGGGAGGAGTTTGAAAAAGTAGGTTTGCGACATTTTGCGAGGTAGTGAAAAAAAACGGTAGGCGGAAATAGGCGTGGCCTATATCAGGAGATTCAGCACAATTCACTGAATAGTGGATATAAGGTTTTTGAATGTGCAACAAAGTATGTGGGAGTTATAAGCCAAAACGCACTTTCCTTGATGACAGCGCCACCTAGTGAGGGAAATTCACAACGACAACAGATTATAAAATTTTTCAGCAGATGTGACATATATTCCAAGTTTGGTGAGTTTTGGGGTATGTTCAGGCAGTGAAAAATGCGATCATTTGGGACAAAAAATGCTCACTACAAAAACAATAGGGTCCTTGCAGGTTCCCTGCTCGGGCCCTAATATTAATCACTACAAAACCAATAGGGACCTTGCAGGTTTCCTGCTCAGGCCCTAATAATAATCACTACAAAAACAATAGGGTCCTTGCAAGTTCCCTGCTCGGGCCCTAATAATCACTACAAAAACAATAGGGACCTCGCAGGTTTCCTGCTCGGGCCCTAATAATAATCACTACAAAAACAATAGGGTCCTTGCAGGTTCCCTGCTCGGGCCCTAATAATCACTACAAAAACAATAGGGACCTCGCAGGTTTCCTGCTCGGGCCCTAATAATAATCACTACAAAAACAATAGGGTCCTTGCAGGTTCCCTGCTCGGGCCCTTATAATCACTACAAAAACAATAGGGACCTCGCAGGTTTCCTGCTCGGGCCCTAATAATAATCACTACAAAAACAATAGGGTCCTTGCAGGTTCCCTGCTCGGGCCCTGATAATCACTACAAAAACAATAGGGACCTCGCAGATTTCCTGCTCGGGCCCTGATAATCACTACAAAAACAATAGGGACCTCGCAGATTTCCTGCTCGGGCCCTAATAATAATCACTGCAAAAACAATAGGGTCATTGCAGGTTCCCTGCTCGGGCCCTAATAAATGTAGGTGAACAGAAATGTAGAAGTAAATATAAAGCATTTATTTATTCTTTTATTTATACATTTGTTTCAGCATTTATTTATTTGTTCATTTATTTCAGCATTTATTTATTTATTCCTGTATTTATTTATACATTTACTCATGCATTTATTTATTCATTCATTTATTTCAGCATTTATTTATACATTTATTTATTTATTTATTTATTTATGTATTTATTTATTTATTTCAGCATTTATTTATACATTTATTTAAGCATTTATTTATTTATTTATTAATGCTTAAGTCATGTTTAGTCCTCCATAAAGCAGATGCCGCTTGCTACTGTCGCTCTGTTTTCCCTCCATACCTGAACTGTTCAGGGCCAAACAAACCTCTTGCCCGCTTGTAGTCCAACCCACTTATAATGCAGAAGTGGGTTGGGACGAGGCGTGACCAGGAGCAGGGGAGTGAGCGAGGGGATTGGATGGAGGGTCCGAGAGAGAGAGAGTGCAAATTGCAGCAAGGAGAAACTCCCATCCGGACCAGATGGCTGCTATTGGTCAATTTCTTTGCAGTTTTGCAGGCGCTAGAGAGAATGGATTTATTTGGTTCCTTTTACTCTTCACATTGTGTAGGTCGTACTACTGGGCCATAACCATCATCTAAATAATGTTAATAATAATGATCAATCTTTCACATCGTAGACCATAGCTTTAAAGGGTCAAATTAGTTTCAATTGATCACAATTGAATCCACAGACGCAAACACCAGACTGAAAAAGTCATCATTTAGTTCTTCCTTTTAGTCCCTCATCTCTCCTGTTTAGCTAACACACACACACACACACACACACATACACACAGAGTGATTTACAACCCGACTCTCCTTTTACATTCTTTAGAGTTTTCTTCTCCTTCCAGATTTTTACAAAGTTAGAATAACTATTAAGCCAGAACCTAATCTTCTGGAAATCAACATATTATTAATCAGTAAACAAAGTTTATAAAATTGATATTAATTTCATTGCTCTGTGATGAAAATTGACTGAGATAAGTTAAATGTGTGAAAATGTCTTACATTCCAGGAAATCCACAGCGCTCTCCAGTGATGACCCCTAATAAGATTTGGACAAGTTTGAAAAGACTTTCTCTAACTCATTCATCCATATTACCGGCCAATGTTTAAACTATATTCCCTGTTACAATTACTATTAAGCTAGAACCAAAAGAAATGTGTATTAATTATTTCTACTGTATAAATCAATTATTTCTACTGTATAAATCAATTGTGTTTGAATATTTAACCAATTATTATTATTTTTGAATGTTAATGATTTAATGATTAATGTGATTTGTGTTTAAGACAGTCCACATTAAGCCATGGTGACATTCTGGGAAAGGTGAAACACAATTTGAAACATTAAAATGTTAGTTTAGTTTTAGTTAGTTTCTGAGTTTTCACACTTGTTATCTATTCTGAGGCGAAAGCTGGCAGCCCTGTTATCAGAGTGGAAAAAAGAGAGGGACATCTCCCTCTGAGCTCACTCCTATTCTTCTCACTTCAACTTCTAAACTTCACTTGTCACTCTTTAACACTTGTTGAAACTCTTCAATTTAAAGGAACTTGGGGAATTTGTGAAAAAATAAACATGCATTTTAAGTTTTTTAATGCTAATGGGTGATGAAGCATTCAAAACCAAAAAGAATGAGCCCACCCACGTCCATTGCCTTGAACAGGCTGTGTGCTGCATAATGTACTGCAATTCATGGTCCGAATTTCCCGCGCAGTCTTGCGGACGTGACGTCAGATGACGCTGAATGCGCGTCCTTGGATATGGGAAGAAGACAAGCACGGTGGATCCAAACTAGTGTTTGGGTAGTAATGGATTCTGCTACTGATAAGTCCACTAAAAAGTCATACTAAGAAGAAAACAAAGGTTTTATCAGCGGCGAGTTGAAACAAAATTACGACCAAAGCATAGAATAAACATCGGATACGCGTTCGACTCATTGAGGCAGCTTCAACTTGAATTGGGACTGAAAACAGATGCTGACATGGCTCATTTCCTAGTAACCAGGTAAGAAAACATTACAGGTCATGTTAAGAGCTGGATTTGAAAATCATATGAGATCACGAGGACTCGGAGTGACCTAACGTGCAAAGTAGAGTAAGTTGCAAACATGTAACTTAGTCCACCGCTGTGTAACACTGAATAGGTACAGACTGCACATTTTCCACTGTCCTTTATTCTGAAACCGAAGAGTTAGAAATTATCCCTTAAAGGGACGGCAATAGCTCAGTCCGTAGAAGTATGATGTGGACTAGTAATGGAGAATACTAGTTCACATCCTGGGCATTGCTGAGGTGCCCTTGAGCAAGGCACCGACCCCTAACACTGCTCGTTGGGCGCCGTTGCATGTGGCAGCCCTTTCACTCATTCTCCTCTATACTGTGTGTGTGTGTGTGTGTGTGTGTGTGTTATCCGGGAGGCGACGTTAAGCAGCTGGATGTAGCCACGGTAAATCGCCACGCTTGTGTGTCGCTACACACAGCGAGCCGGCTTCCCGGCTGCTTCGTGTGCGTACGGGATAAGGCATCAGCTGCACTGCTGTGAAGAGTTGGCTGGCTGATGGCTGCAGTTACCCTAACGCAACGGCCGTCGTGTCACTGTTGAGTCTTATTTCTTGTCTTGATTTCCATCTCCCTTTAAGCTTTAAGCTCTTTATTTTTGCTGAATTTGCTGAGAATTTGCTGAAGCGTTATTTTTGTAACTTTTATATTTTTGTTCCAGAATGAAGTTCTGTTTTATTTTGTTTTATTAAGTTAAGTATCGTGACCTGGCTTAGGAAAAGTGAACTTTAATTTGAAATCCTCTCAAACTATTAATTAAGGATAACTTGATCGGACAACGAAGCATCCTTCAGTTATTTTAGCGAAGAAGTTAAAAATTGGTTCATCAGTCAGAGCCTAAGAACCCCCACTCAAAGCAACTGAAGAAATTCATTATCACCGTCATCCTCTTCATCAAGACCATCATCATTAATGAAGACATTACGGCGACCGGCTGTTTAAGAAACCGTGTGAGCGGTTTCCAATGAAAGAGACTCTTTTGCCAGGCCGAACTGGCTCTGCTTTTACCCCCAATGAACCCAAGCGGTGCCACCTGCTGGCTATTGCATATTTCACTGGGCTTGGGTGATTGCAAGATGCATGAACTATTACGTTCAGGTGACACATCTTTATCAGAAATTTCTCACTCAGTGGCAGATGACAAAAAAGATGCAATCAGTTTATAAAAGTGTGTTGTGACATGCTGGCTCAACGCATGAAACATGAAATGGGGAGACCACGCCGAATTGCACACAATAATAAAGAATTTATTATTTAATAAAGAAGAATTTAACAAAGACTAAAGAATTAAAGAATATTAAAGATAAAGAAATGTGGTGTAAGTCAGTAAGGTGTAGTTTAACCAAATAGTGTCGTGCAAAGTCAGTCTAGGGGTTCAAACAAAAGACAAAGGAAAGCCAAAACGCCAGGAGGAGAGAGCAGCCACGATTGTCTGAGCGCAGAGGTTTTTATGCTGCTGTTCATTAGGCCCAGCACAGACAGGGAGAGAGCACAGGCCGCACCAGCAGGGGCGGAGTTAAAGACAAGGCCTGGGCCGTCACATCCCCCCCCTTAAGACAGAAGCCCACCTAAATGGGATTCTGTACTTACAGTATTAAAACAAAATAACCAAACCCAAAATACAAAACCAAATCCATCCACCAACACCAGTTACATCCATTCCACACTCCTACTGGAGTCAGTGAGAACCCCCCATACACACTCTCACCACTCCTCACGCTCACCAGTCACCCAACCTCCTGACCCACAGCAATTCCGGGCCCTGGAAAAGTAATCTAAGTGGAACAGGGGCATAGAGACAAGAAAGGAGAGAAGTTAGAAAGAGCATACAACACAATCACTTATCCCACCACATCCGGGGCGCAGGACAACGCATCTGCCATTACATTGTCCACGCCCCTAATGTGGTGAATCTGAAGATTGTAAGGTTGCAAAAACAACGCCCAACGCATCAGGCGCTGATTTGGATTTTGCAGTGAGTGCAGAAAAGTCAACGGATTATGATCCGAGTACACAATGACTGGGTGAATACCCTCACCTACATACACGTCGAAGTGCTGTAATGGAATAATTTACCTGGAATCGATTGAACTTTTTAGAAAAATAACAAACTGGTCGATCTATTTCCTGATCATCGGTTTGCAAGAGCACTGCACCTGCCCCGACCTGGCTGGCATCCACCTGCATCTTAAACGGACGGTCAAGCCGGGGAGCCGCCAGGACAGGTGCAGTGCTGAGCAACAATTTGGCATTGTCAAATGCTCTTTGACACTCGCCTGTCCAAATGAACTGAGCTTTTCCTTTTAGCAAATTGGTGAGGGGTGCAACCACTGTTGAAAAATTAAAGCAAAAACTCCGATAATACCCGACCATGCCTAAAAACCACATCAGCTCCTTTTTTGTTGCCGGAGGTGGGAAATTATCAATGGCCATTACCTTGGCCCCCACTGGCCGTACCTCTACTTGTCCCACCACCTTCCCCAGATAGACTACAGTTGCTTTCGCGAACTCACACTTCACTAAATTAACCGTTAGGTTAGCTGCCTGGAGTCTCTCAAACAACGCCGCCAATCGTGATAAATCAAATCAAATCAAATCAAATTTTATTTGTATAGCCCAAATTCACAAATCACAGTTTGCCTCAGAGGGCTTTACAATCTGTACAGAGACGACACCCTCTGTCCTTCGACCCTCGATAAGTGTACAGGCCAGGTATCACTCACTGTCACCACATCATCTAGATAAACGGCACAACCCTCAAGCCCAGATATTACATGGTTCATAAGACGTTGGAAGCTCGAGGGCGCATTACGCAAACCAAAACTCATCACATTATATGTGTATAAGCCGGATGGAGTGACAAAAGCAGATACCTCCTGTGCGCGCGCTGTTAGCAGGATCTGACAATACCCTTTGAGAAGATCTAATTTTGTAATGAACTTTGCAGCCCCTACACGATCAATGCAGTCTTCTATCCGAGGGAGTGGGAAGGAATCAGGCTTAGTTACCATATTAACCTTGCGGTAATCAGTGCAAAATCTAAACGTGTTGTCTGGTTTTGCTACCAGCAAGCACGGTGATGCCCAACTGGAGTACGACGGTTTTGCCAGCCCATTATCAATCAAATACTGGACCTCAGTCTCCAGAATTTTCTGTCTTACCGGTGGAACACGGTAGAAACGTTGCCTAATTGGCGCTGCATCACTTACATAGAAATCGTGCTCAATTGCGTAAGTGCATGTCGGTACATTGGAAAATAAAGATGAAAAAGATAAAATCAGTGATTTTAGTTCACCCCTCTGCGTCTCTGACATATGATCCAAAAGACCATCAAGGTTGTTCAACACAACTGAGTTTTTAAGTCGCGGCATAAACAAACTGTCAGCAGGGGCACCTTCATCCTCCCCATCTGCTGCCACCATAGGAGAAGATGAAGTTGCCCCCCGACTGCCAGCGCAGCAGACCCTATGTTACCTCCAACCACATCACTCCGGGAAGCTGGAGAATAATAAGGTTTTAATAAATTCACGTGACACAGCTGAGAAGATTTTCTTCGATTAGGTGTTGCTATTACATAGTCCTGTTCAGTAGCTTGGCGAACAATGTCATAAGGGCCAGAAAATCACGCACGAAACGGTGAGCCAGGGATTGGCAACAACGCCAATACCTGGTCTCCCGGACTAAACAGTCTACTCTCTGCGTGCTGATCGAAAATCTCCTTCATTCGCGCTTGAGATTTAACCAAATTCTTCTTTGCGCACCGCCAGGCTAAAACTAACCTGCGGCGAAAACCATGCACGTAATCAATAAGATTAACTGGCGGGTCCGACTCCTGCAAGCCATCTTTTAGCACGGACAGCGGACCGCGCACCTTGTGCGCAAAGACCAACTCATTTGGACTAAAACCCAGACTGTATTGTGAGACTTCCTGTGCTGCCATCAGCAACCACGGGAGGCCTTCTTCCCAATCTCGCTGTAGCTCGGAACAGTACACGCGCAGCAATGATTTTAAGGTCGAGTGAAATCACTCGACAGCACCTTGGCTTTGCGGATGGTATGCGCTACTCAGCTGATGCTTCACTCGAAGTTGTTTCAAAACCTCCGCAAACATTTTCGAGGTGAAATTGCTGCCACGGTCAGATTGGATTACTTTTGGGATACCAAATACTGAAACAAATTGAGAGAGAGCTTTTACGATGGACTTAGTATTAATGCTCTTTATTGGGAATGCCGCGGGATATCTCGTTGCTTGGCACTTAACGATCAACAAATATATCGCACCAGACTTCGACGGGGGTAGTGGACCAACACAATCGATCAACAACCGTTCAAATGGCTGGCCCACTGCTGGACTTGGGTGTAGGGGCGCGGGCTTAATTGACTGATTCGGCTTACCAGCTATCTGACAGGTATGACAGGTCTTGATGAACGCTGCCACATCACGTCTCACTCGCGGCCAATAAAAATGCTGCAGTAACCGATCATACGTCTTGTTCACTCCAAAGTGCCCAGCGCCCTCCCCGTGTGCTGTCTGCAACACTGGTTCTCTGTATTTCCTTGGCACAACAATTTGCAACACAGTCTCAATTAAATCATCATTAAAAGAAACGAATTTACGCACAAGCAATCCATCATGAACAAAATATCCCTGGTCTGCGCTTTGTATCTTTTCCCCTGGCAAAGCTCCATCCCTCAATTCAGCCAACCCATCATCTTCTTTCTGAGCTAGAATAAAATCATCACGCTCTAAAGCTGATGGCAAATTCGGAATCTGTGGGCATACACGATTATTTAAACTTGAAGCACGACTGTTTGCACACGTAACTGCGCAAGCAGTGAACACTTCTGGAAATTCTGCAGCGCACTCATCTTTTTTATCCAAATTGGTCGGCTCCGTGGTCACCACTGTAAACGCTTCTGCTCTACATCACGCACCTTCTCCAATTCCTGACGTTTTTGCTCGGCCTCTAGCCGCTTTAGTGCCAAATCTTTTTCCTGTTCAAGACGTTTTAACTCAATTTCGCGTTGTTGATCGCGTTCTGCCTGCTGTTGCTCCATTTGCAACTTTAAAAGCTGCATTTGCTGCTCAAAGCTTAGCGCATTTCTATCAGGCGGCGCATCTTTATCTGGGCTATTCGGAGTAGAGGTCCCAGTTGGATTTACCAACTCTACCTCAATAATGGATCTCTCAGCTAACATCGATTTAACCCGATCTTTAAGGTCTAGTTTTTTAAGATCTTTTGGCAGATCCTCCAATCTATAATGCTCAGCCACTTTTCTCAATTGTTCTTTCGTGAACCTATCTAATGCCGACTCCGATGGAGATGCAAAAAAAGTATCCAATTCCATTTTATACTGTGAGTTAAATGGACTAACATAAGTTTTGACAATGCTTATTTCTTAAGATCAGAAAATATTAGGCTATGACGCGACAATGTACAGCGCAGCCGGCAAACTGAATACAGGTGTATACATCCACCCAACTTCCCACCAGGCTAGAGCAGCCCCGCATCTAACTGCAGAAAAAAAAGAAGAGCCCTAAATATTTCTAAGCTGGTCTTCAGTGTGCCCTCATACAATTTGTTTGCAAGCAACCCCAGCGCGTCTGACACACCCAGAAATAAAAATAAAAAAGGCAAGATAACAAACAGCGGTAATAGCTCTACTCCTAGCGCGAGGGTTGTACGTGTGCTCCGGTAGGATCTGACCTACCTTCCCTCCCACAGTTATCACTACACCTGTACCTAATTAGCCCGCAGTCTGCACAAGGCACGTCTACCTGCAGCGCAAATATCAAAAGCTGCAGGTGGCCTCCCAAATTGCTCTCCTCCTCCACGGGAAATCAAACAAAGCAAACAAATATCAAACCAATTTAACAATTGTAACGAAATCTCAATGAAACTACAAAAACACTAAATTATCATTTAACAAAATGAAACAATTTTAGCGTGGGTATCCCCAAATATGGATAAGTACTGCACGGGCAATTTCTTCCCGACAGTACAAACAAAAGGCCATTTTAACAATACAGCCAATTCAAAATAAGTAACTTACTTTTTCAACCACTAGGTCTTACGAAATAGTGGAAAACTAAATTATCTTACCAAATTCCGGGGAAAAAAATCACGCAGCCCCCATACCTGCAACTTCCTCCTCCTTTTCCTCCTCCACATGTTGCGTTGCAGTCCAGGTCTTCACGACCCTGCGCATGAACTCCAGGAGGGTTTTACACTCCCCTGGGTTTCTGGATCTGTAGAGAACATATGCGTTAAACATGCATAGTTGGAAGAGATAGGCTACAAACTTTTTGGACCAGTTCAGCGACCTTCGGATGAATGGGTAATAAGCAATGTTTTGATCTAACTTATCCACCCCGTTCATGGACTTGTTGTACGCAACAACACACTCTGGCTTGAACTGAGGAACCTTGTCCTTGTGTCCCTTCTGCCACACGTCAACCCTCTGGATCTTATCTTGGTGGCAGGTTGTCACCATCTTCACCAACCGCTTGTCCTGCCACGCTACTACCATCACTCTCTCATTGTGCCGCACAACTTTTCCCCCCACACCCAAGTCAGTCTTTGTCACTTCTGTGATGATCTTAGGTTCCCCCCTATTCTTCCTCAATGTTCCACAGACATTGGTTTGTGCTCTCAGTAACCGCTCACAGAGTGCAACAGAGTTATAGAAATTGTCCATATACAATGTATAACCATGGCCTGGGAGACGATCAAGGAGAGAGAACACGATGTCTGGCAGAGTACTAGCTGTCCCTACATAAGGCTGCATGTTGAAGCAGTACCCTGTGGCGAGTCACACAGGATGTAGGATTTGATCCCATATTTCACAGGCTTTTGTGGGTTGTACACTCTGAAAGATAGTCGCCCCCGCCACTGCATCATTCCCTCATCAATGCAAATATTTTGCCCTGGTTGAAACATCTTGAACTTATTTACAATGTAATCCAACACTGGGCGGACTTTATACATTTTGTCACTCGCATCCTGTGATGCATTATTGTTGTAGTGAAGGAACCTCCATATAATCTGAAACCTGTTCCTTGACATGGTCTGGTTAAAATAGGGTGTGGCGTCTACCTCATCCACACTCCAGTACAGCTCAAGGTTTGGCTTTTTTATATAGCCGGTTAGAAAACTGAGTCCAAAGAAGGTTTTCAGTTCTTGGACTGACACCAGTTTCCATGCCTTACCTCTGCTATGAGGTAGACTGTCAGGGTGTGCCTGAAAATACTGACCAGCATATAGGTTTGTCTGATCTGCAATATGTTGGAGGAGCTCCTCAGTCAGGAAGAGGTCCAGGAAGTCAGCCGGCAGGTCAGAATCGAGCTCTGCAGCAGCTCTCTGGGGTCCAGGGGTTGCAGTGAAGGGGATTTGATTTGGTTGCCAGTTGTCTTGATGCCAGCCAGAATCTTGCCCACCTCTGCTTGATGCACGTGCACGACCTCTGCTTGATGCACGACCTCTGCTAGATGCACGACCCCTGCTCAATGTACGACCTGTAAATTATAGAATAGAATAGAAAATACTTGATTTATCCCTAGGAGGAAAAATCAGATAGTCCAGCAGCTCAAATAACAATGATATAAAAAAAGTAAACATGTATAACTAACAAGAGGTATTGTGCATTTTGATGGCAGCAGGAACGAATGATTTCCTAAATCTTTCTGTGCAATGGATATACAATAGAAATACAATTACCATTATTACTATACATTCATTTTTGCTGCGGTGTGATGTGGAGAAAAGTACTTTTTTTTACCTTGCCTCTCCACACTGCCAACGGGAGGAGTGGGCTCTCTGCTGGATGCACAATCTGTAAATTGAAAATTCCCTCACATCAGTACTGGAAACAGATGTTACAGTATATAATATACAGTATGTAATAATATAATATATTACTCGTGGGACTTGTGCTGCGTTTACATGGAGGCAGAAGAAGGCAAACAGCCAATGAGCTCCGCTGGGCCGAGCGTTAAAAACAGGCGTCACCATGTTGCTATGGCGATGTAAACATATTCAACTCATTCCTCACATTCGGTTGAAGATGCGGTTGCGGCAGACAACAAAAGTTAAAATATTTTTAACTCCGGACGGCATTGCCGCTTGATCAGTTTGATGGCAGCTTTGATCGCTGTGATCAAACCTGCCATCAAACATCTGACGGCAGTAAAAGTTAGATAGAGAGCTACGTTAGCAAGTTAGTTCTCACCTTCATGGCTTTCGGAGGACGAGTCCCCGCTGCTCCGTCCTCCAGATGGCAACCACTCATCTGATGAGTCCGGGTCAGGTTCACTGAACTCATCCGAATCCGACCCGTCAGTTGATTCAGGTGACTCAGATGAGCCTGGCTGTGCCAAAACACACCGCGCGCCGCTACTGCGCCGACCCTCTCCGCTTGACCCGGGTTGAGCTCCGGTGTCATCTTGTCCACCGATCTCTCCGTCATTTCTGCTGTCTTTTTTCCTCACCGAACTGCCGAGACTCTGTTCGAGCGTGAGCTGCCTTAACGATGTGCTACGTTTCGCCATCTTTCTAATATAAACCGTCTCTGTGATTTTCCGGCTAGCTCTCTTTTTTATCTTATTCGCCTCTCTTCATCTCGCAGCTTCCTCTCACAATCTTTCATCCGAACACAGCACTGGTGCCATCTACAGGTGTCAGTTCGTCATTAAACTAGTTACACACCTGGTATTGATGGACAAGCTTCGCCAGACCGTCCGCCAGCCTCCCCCGTTGAAAAACATAATTGACGACTATAGTCGTCAATGGCAGTGAACGGTTGTAAGCAAATTGACAATGGCAGCCAATGAGTTAATGTCCAAACATGGCATCTTCCCAATAAACAATAGTTTTTGAGTGTAAAAATTAAAGAATAGCAAGTTCCAAAAACATATGAAAACATAGGATTTGAACAGATATATTATAGGCCTTAGTTTTGGGACCCAACCATTATATAGACAAACTGAACAAAATCTGAGACTGTGCTGCAACAACCTTAGCTGATTTGACACAGAATGACCCAGCTGCAGACCGGATGATTTGCTGCAGCCTGTCCTTGGTGAAAATGTTTCTTTATCTTTTTCTCCCCGAAGAGCGTGTTTACCTTCAGTGAATACTCAATACCTTACATAGGTCATAAAACAATATAAAACAAGTAATAAAACAAGGTCATAAAAGAGGTAACAAGCTACAGGTCACAGTTCACATCTAACAGTCTCTCTCAAAAGGACTGTGTTAACGTCAATTCATATTCCTCTACATGTAGTACAAAATTCTCATCACAAGGAACTCCCGCTTGGGACCACCATTGTCCAGTCCATCCTCAGCTCGCCCCTCATCATCAGTGAATTTAACCAAGATCTCATGGGGTCAAATGAAGCACGTCTGAAGCCACGGATTGCTCCGTCCCACACATTGGCTCTGTTAATATTGAATCTGCTGTACGATGTTTTGTTTGTCTTTGCAGAGAGTTCTGAGACAATGTCAGCAGCAGTCAAGTCCTCTGTGCTGTAAAAGAAGAAGCGGTGTACTATAATTTCAAATAATAAAGCCACAAATAAGATTCAGAGAGATACTTATTAGTAGGAATTCATACCTTTCCTCTGCAGAGTGCTCCATGTGTTCTTCTGGCTCTGACTCGCTGTCGATAACAACTGGTGCATACACATTTGTGTAGTTGCTGCAGTAAGGGGACAGTTGAGTAAATATTTTCAAATACGTGTGTTTCAAATTTAATCTACAAAAGGATGGCAATCTTCCTCTCATTTCTTTGAAAAACATTAGGTTTACAACAGAAATTTCCAGCACATCTGACCTATTTCTGCACACTGCTTGTAAACATTTAACAAAGATGTAAGAAATAATGATTGAACAACACAAAATGTTTGGAGTGTGGGAGGTTTTCCTGAGTGTGTAAGTCAGGGGAGTCATTTGAAAATGTAAAAAAAAAGTGCTTTATACGCTCCTTGATACCGTTACTCATTGTGATTGGGGGCTGTATACAGTAGGTACTACTTCGTTGTGGCCGAGTTCACGCGTGATTCTCGCGTGAATCACGCACCTTTTTAGTGGAGGATCAATTCTGTTTTCATGAGAAGCGGCAATGTGCCCAAACAACCACCAGGTGGCATTTGTGAGCAGGAGGACGACAACATGCAGCAGCAGGGAGCAGTGACCATGAACGGGGAATGGACAGAGTTGCCTGATTTATGTTTCTGTTCGTTGTTGCTTAAATACAAGAATGTAGCTAATAATACCTCACCCACTCCACACCTCATTCCAACTCCTTCCTTCAACCTGTCGCTACAGGGTCCCTCTAGCAAGGACAAACTTAGTGAAAAAAATCATTCATCTCATCCGCCATCAACATCATCAACAACTCATTATGAAGCCTTTTAAATGTCTTTTAAGGTCTTATTCTTTGTATTTTGTATTTATCTGTGATATTCCCATTTTATGTTTATCTGTTTTCGTTTTGCTTTTATGTTTAACTGTGGTCTTTTTTTGTGCACACGTCAAAGACCCGAAAGACATCTGAGGTTGTGATTTCGCTCGCTCGCTCGCTGCAGCCACGGCTAATAAGCGGAGGCAGAAACAATTACGCACAGCCTACAGAAGTTTCAACGTCCATATAAGCATTTAAGAAATGATTCTTATCAGTTCCATAATTCAGAGAGGATTTTGCAGCACGTATGTCCAGACGCTGATGTGTGTTATGACGGACGTATAGCTCCCCTGGTAGAGCAGCTCCCTCAGTAAGCACAATCTTCTGCTAGTATGAGTTCGAATCTCAGTATAGGCAGTGCCTTTAGTTAATGTGTTTTCTTTTCTCATCATCATTATGATCACATATGGCTCCAAGTTTGAGCAAATAAATGAGAAAATGAGCATTAATTCTCCGCCGGGCCGCGGCACCAGCTTTCCTGCTTGTGTACATAAAATACATTAAATTCTGACACCACAACTGTAGCGTACCGAATATCAATAGATGATAACCAGAAAAAAAACGTTCTATTGATCTGATTCACCGGCTTCATGGACGTCGGAACTATTTTCTGAGAGGGGGGGCGGGGGAAGCACTCACTTTTATCAATGATTAAGGATTTGATTTGAAGTTATTTTATAATGGCGTGCAGTTATAAGAGAACTAGATGGATGAACACGGCATCTTTATTGTTAAGAAAATGAAACTTTGATCACTAAATCAAGCCATTTAAGGAACATAACAGCATTGGCGGCGTTTCCCAGATTCGATCGTTCTTAAGGACTTAAGAAGGCTCTTAAGAAGGGTTCGGCTAAGAAGGAGCGCTAAGATACGGGTGTTTCCCAGACGCGTTCTTAACTGCCTTCTTAGGAGAACCTTAAGATCAAGCCAAAGAAGCTTCTTAAGAAGCTCTTAGTGGGAGCTGTCCACCACGGTGCTGCTGAAACTGAATCAAGCGATGCCAGGCAAATCGATCACCCATCTCTTTATCAGCGCATAAGTCACACACAGCACCCCGTGGTCCCCCCCCCCCAACACAGGTGCAATTAGGCTACGCATGTATCGTGTGTGTGTGTGTGTGGGCGGGGTGTGGGTGCGGGTGTGTGTGTGGGTGTGTTGACGGCCGCGTAGTGCTTTCTACCGATCCAGCACGGATCCACCAGGGAGGGATTGTGGATTGGAATGAGGGTGCCATCCATGGCATTGCGCAGGAGAATCGGTGTCACAGCTGCCACACTCCGTGACACCGATGCCTTGCTGAGGCCAGTGCCGTCCCCCACCACCTCCAGGAAGCTCCCCACTGCGTAAAAACGCAGCGCAGCCAGGAGCTGCACCTCCGGGCTGAGGGCAAAATTGCAGCGGGTTGCTCTCTGGATGTGTGGAGACACCAGAGTGATCAGCCGTTAGATCTCCGCACGGGGCAGCCGGTACTTTGCCTGGACAGCCCGGTCTGACAGCACGTCCAGTGGGGAGAAGTGCTGACGCACGTATGCATTTATGTAAACCGTCTGGCTTCGCGCACGGCGTCGCTGTTGGTTCGCAGCGAGAATGTGCTGTATTGTAGCCATGGTTTCTCACACGCGCGGACTTTGGCAACGCATTTATATAGTGTAGCAGGTGAAGCCTCTCTGGATGAGGTTCAGCTGAGTTCAATTACATCTGTTTCCTTGATATCTGTGAAATGCCACAGGGTTGTTGTATTTTTATGTGTAGTACTATAAACTCATATGCAGATGTATGTGGAAAACTTAAACGTGTAATTCAAAAAAAAGTTTTTTTTTTTCTTCTTCTTCTATTAACCTATGTTTCTTGCGCCAGTGGTCCGCAGCTATGAGCGCATTTCAACATTGAGCGCATTTCAACATTGAGCATTGTTTTATTATTTCGAAAAGTGGAGGATGTAAATTTCCCTGACGCGGCTTGATCACTGAGCATTTGGTCGCTAAGAAGGCTGTTAAGAGTGGGTCAGCTCGATCTTACATTTCCTTCTTAGTGAAAGATCTTCTTAAGCTAAGAGCGACTCTGGGAAACACATCCTTCTTTCACAGCGTTCTTAAGAGCGCTCCTAAGAAGATCTTAGCACTTAAGAGCTTCTTAACAAATCTGGGAAACGCGGCCATTGGCAGGGCCAGACAGCTTAATGAGCTTCTCCACCTCCGAATGCAGGATGGACACATCCTGGATGGTGCTTACTTCTCGTCCCCTACACACATTCCTCAGTATGGGGGAATGCAAATGTTGAGGCATCTGGAACAATTTCGCTTAACTGGAAAGACCACATCCATCCCCCACACTTTTGAAAAGCTTGCTACGCCAGCGCCCCCACCCCCGCGCGCTGAGGACAGCAAAGAGGTCTGCAACAAATACATTGATCACTTGGCCAAGGGATCTCCTCCTGCAGGGAGACTGCTTCAGGGACTCACTCCGCTTTAAATAACCTTCTGTATATCCGACTACTGTGAAGCTGCTGATTATGTATTTTAATAAAGCTAGAGAAAACTGTCTGACATGACGTGGCGTCGTTCTTCTTTCTATAAGCCTGTTGTAGGAAATATAAGGAATAGAAAGCACAAATATTCGTGTTAAATTCTGACACCACAACTGAAAGAAAGAAAGCCAGTGAATCAGATCAATAGAACGTTTTTTTTCTGGTTATCATCTATTGATATTCGGTACGCTACAGTTGTGGTGTCAGAATTTAATGTATTTTATGTACACAAGCAGGAAAGCTGGTACCGTGGCCCGGCGGAGAATTAATGCTCATTTTCTCATTTATTTGCTCAAACTTGGAGCCATATGTGATCATAATGATGATGAGAAAAGATAACACATTAACTAAAGGTACTGCTTATACTGAGATTCGAACTCATACTAGCAGAAGATTGTGCTTACTGAGGGAGCTGCTCTACCAGGGGAGCTATACGTCAGTCATAACACACAACAGCGTCTGGACATACGTGCTGCTGTCGTGTCTTCAACCTAAAAACTGATCTTTATATATTTTTTCGTTGAGTAAAAATCCTCTCTGAATTATGGAACTGATAAGAATCATTTCTTAAATGCTTATATGGACGTAGAAACTTCTGCAGGCTGTGCGTAATTGTTTCTGCCTCCGCTTATTAGCCGTGGCTGCAGCGAGCGAGCAAGCGAAATTACAACCTCAGATGTCTTTAGGGTATCAGATATTATTATAGGCTATTCTTATATTTAAGCAACATCCAGTCAGGCCGTGATATAGGCTCACGGGGGCGGACTGGGACAATAATTCAGGTCGGCAATTTTACCAGTAAACAAATGTTCCTTAAAAAACGACTAATGTAGTTTAGCTCTACTGTAAAACAAAGAAAGCACAAGTGATTATCCAAGGTCACCCAGATAATTGAGGTGTCCCACCGCTGTGAAACAATCAGTCTGAATCTGATACGGTTTAGCAGTCCCCCTCTCCATTCACTCTACCTGTAGCCTAAAACAGCGCCACTCTCCATTGCAGCTACATTGTGGTCAAATGTGGAATTGTCACAAAATCGTTTGAGCTGCAATTCAGTACTATGCTTCCACCTAGTGGCTACAGTTGTCACTTACATTTCACGCGTTGCGTGAATCTCGCTCCGAGCGAGTGAAATGGCCACTTTGAAGTAGTACCTACTGTAAATAAACATCAATGTGACAATTAAGGTGGACACCCAAAAAGATAAAGCTCTAACAAATTTTTTTTTGCCAGAAATTCCGATGTCAGTATGGTGCTTTAATTTCAGACATAGGTCTATAGGGCAAAATTCAATATTTTTAATATAAATAAATCCATTCTCTCTAGTACCTTTAAAACTGAAAAGAAATTGACCAATATGAGCCATCCGGTCCGGATGGCTCATATTGGATCAATTTTCCGATCCAATCCCCTCGCACACTCTCCTGCTCCTGCTCACGTCTGGTCCCGACCCACTTCCGCATTTGAAACTTCAAGCAGACAAGAGGTTTGTTTTGCCCTGAGCAGTTCAGCTGCCTCTGCTTGCCCCACCGACAAAGAGTCAAAGAAAGAAAGTCTGTCACTGAAAAGACACAAAGCGGAGATGTGAAACTACGACGGAGTATTAGGGCCACATTGAGGGGGAAAAAAAATCACAAACTTCGTGAATAAAGTCGTAATTTATGAGAATTAAGTCGTAATTTACGAGAATAAAGTCATAATATTACGAGAATAAAGTCGTAATATTACGAGAATAAAGTCGTAATTTATGAGAATAAAGTCATAATATCCTAACCTGTTGTTTTAGAGGAAGACAGTTGGTAAAATGAGGGCCGTGGAGGATTTTGTGGAGTTGTACTTTAGGATAGGTTTCACAAACAAGGAGATACTTAATCTTTTGGCACATCAGCATCACATCATCATAAGTATTAGGACTTTAAAAAGACTATGCAAGAAAATGCATCTTTTCCAGAGACATATCTTTTAATAACTTCACAAGTAAGTAAACAGTCCGAATAAAATCTCTTCATACAAAGATCTGCAAGTGACCTCAAGAAATCCAATGTCTTTGGCTTACTTTTGTAATCCATGACAACTTGATCACAAATGATCCACACATATGTTCTGTAAACAATAATAACCTTGCTTTGATCACAACAGATCAATACATTTTCTGTAAACAATAAAAACTTTGGTTTGATGCAAACACATCAATACATGTTTCTGTAAACAATAAGCAACCTGTCAAGATCAACATACTTCTGTAAACAATCTGATCACCTGTTTGTCACAACCATTCAATCGACCTACTTCCGTTTTAAGTACTTCGACTTTTTTCTGACTTTATTCTCATAAATTACGACTTTATTCTCGTAATATTATGACTTTATTCTCGTAAATTACGACTTTATTCTCATAAATTACGACTTTATTCTCGTAATATTACGACTTTATTCTCATAAATTATGACTTTATTCTCGTAAATTACGACTTTATTCTCATAAATTACGACTTTATTCTCGTAATATTACGACTTTATTCTAATAAATTATGACTTTATTCTCGTAAATTATGACTTTATTCTCATAAATTACGTCTTTATTCTCATAAATTACTACTTTATTCTCATAAATTACGACTTTATTCTCTTAGTTTGTGATTTTTTTTTTTCCCTCAATGTGGCCCTAATAATCCGTCGTATGAAACAAAGAGGGCTCAAACCCGAATAAACATCGGGTCATCATTTGAACGGTGGCGAAAGGTCCATGAAGATATGGACCCGATGCTGATACAGCGGAGTTTCTGTTGAGCAGGTAATCTTTCGTCTTTATTGTGGATGTTGTGACATGCCGATGCTGCTTATGACTGTGAAAGCTGCCGCTAGTTTGTTTCTGTGTTATTAGACTGTCGAGACAATTTCTGTCTCTGCAGTATTGTCAACACTTGTTTACTTGTTCGACGGAGACGTTAGCCTCTATGCTAGCATTGTAAGCTAACAACAAGCTAACATTGCTATCATGTTTACACCAAATCAGCCTATGTATTTGCTCGTGGCAGCTAAATGAAGCAGCAAGTAATGCAAGTAAGATGAATTAATGGATGAATGGATTTATTGCCGGATTTTTATTTTATTTGTCCAGATTTATTTCTCCATAACAACCTCTCGCCCGGTCACTACTCAGCTGTTTTGCTAACCCTCCTCCCGGTCTTGTCCATTTGTTTTCAACGAAGCCTTTGCTAAATCAATATGATGGATTATCATATTGGCGTAACGATGTGTTTATTTGTGTGTCTTATCTGTCATAAACGAGATTACGGTTTACAGGTACGTTTGTGTCGCGGTCTGGTGCTACTCAGACAGCAGCTGGGACACAGCTGGTCCGAGGCTCACACAGGTTTATTTTTCAGCCACAATGTGGAAGCTAGCTTGGCTGTGGAGCTTAGCTGTGGACATCGACATCGTTACTCCGCATTCAAAGCTGAGCTGTATTTGGTTTCTGCTGGCCGGCTTGCTGCCCTTGGTGCTTGTTGCGGGAGGCTCCCAGGGCAGAGCGATACGAGCTCGGAGGGGTGCGATTAAGGAGCACAGAGGGGAGGGGTGTGTGTGTGTGGGGGGGGGGTTCTTTTTTCAAACCTGTCTCAGATCGTAGACCAGAGCTTTAAATCTTACATTTCCATCAATCATAAATGTTAAAATTAAAACTCACTATGTAAATCTGGTGAAATGGTAGAATCATGCGGTAACTGCACATTACAGTGTTCACCTCTGCCACCAGTCAAGGTTATTATAGTTCAGTAAAACTAAACTAAAAACTAAAACTAGGCGTGAAAAAAACATTTTAGTTAACTGAAATAAAAATAAAAACTAGACTTAAAAAAAACGATAACTAACTGAAACGGTATTGTGTGCTTACAAAACTAACTAAAATAAAGTAAAAATTCACGGAAAATGTCTTTAGTTTCAGTCTGTCAATTTGGTGAAATTTGTCAACACATCAAGCATGAGGAGGAGTTGGCGATTATGTTTATTGAAACTGGGATGTCTACATGAGTCAATTACCTTCACAAAGTAGTAGTAGTAAAGTAATGTATTTTAATACCTATTCTGAACTTCTTAAATCTTACCCCTGACAAATACCCCCCATATTATAATTTAAAAAAAAACTAAATCTAATACTGAAACTAATAAAAACTTAACTTAACTTAACATTTTTAAACAATAAAAACTAAACTGAAACGAGCAAACCCACTCTGGCAACTCACTGAAACTTTACTAAATTTAGAACAAAAATGAAAAACTAAATAAAAACTAATGAAAAATACAAAACTATAATAACTCTGCCACCATTCATACCAGAACATTTGACAACACACAAGTCAAACCAGACTGTGACGGATCATGGGTGGAATTTATCTTGTACAGAACATCAGATGTAGATTGAAAAATCTGTGATATTTAAATCTAAAATAATAGAGTGGAGCTTAAAACAAGGTGGAAAATGTGTCAGAAGCACTTACAATTGTTTTCAAAGTCCTCAAGAGTGCAAATGTATAATGTTATTCTTTGGTAGGACTTTCCAATTGCCTCCTTGTATTTCTGCACTGTGAAAGGGGTGGCTGTTCCCCGGATGTTTTTAACTTCCTTGGCATCAGGATACAACAAAACATGGGCACAATCTTCCATATCCTGGTTGAAATCTTCCTGCTTCTTTACAGCGGCAGCAAGCACTTGTTCAGATGACCATTGAGGTTGAATATCAAGGGGAAGTGCCTTCCCTGTCACGTGTTTAAGGGTGTCACCTTTCATCCTCATAACTCCAACATAAATCTAAAGAAAGAAAAGAAAATTAACATAATAAAATTATATTAATTGTTATTATCTGTCATTTTAGTGTACGAGTCTACATTGGTCACTTGTGCGTGAGCATACCTTCATTATTTTCTGTTTCTGTTCCTTCTTAGAGTTCTGACGTGTCTTTGAAAAGAATGTCTTTCTCTCCCTCTCTTTTCTTTCCCTAAATATGGTTCTGCATCCTTAATGTATTTGCAGTGTTTGGCCGTTGCTGCGCATTTGCCCTTGCTTATAAAAGTTACACATCATTGCCAAGCCAATAAATAACAGCAGTTTGGCCATTTCTTTTTCAAACTTAACTTTATCATTTCTACACAGAGTGTATCTATCAAGTAGCTTACTGCTGAGGATCCGCTGGGAATTTTGAAAGGGTTATTGCACAAAAAAAGTACAGTGTCATATTTTGTGCTTATAGAAAAATAAAAAATAAACTAGCTGGAGAGACTGATAGTGTGTTTCACTCCTCCCTTTATTACTCTTCTTCTCAGAACAACATAGCAACAGCCTATTCATCAACTCACCATGTCCTGTAGCGGGGCATGGGAGATGAACTGACATCAGCTGTCAGAAACCAAGTATGAGGGGTTTAACTCATGACTGAACATAGTAGTTAAAAACAGAATATTTGTCATGACTCACGTCATGGCAGCCCCTCCTTCTCCTCTGTTGTCTGTTTTCCTGTGTCTGTCTGATCCTCCTGTTTCTCCCCTCTGTCTGTGTTCTCTGTGTGTGGGTGTGGCCAACCCTCTCTTGCAGGTAGCACCAGGTGAAACTCATTTCCGCAATCTGTCCACTCTATAAAGCCTCTGGATTTCCAGCCACTCATCGCCAGATCGTACCATCAGCAAGAGCGTTCACTTCTGCCTGCCTGCCTGCCTGCCTGCCTGCCTTGCTTTGCCTTGTCTTGCCTGCCTACCTGATTGACTGCCGTCAATCCCAGCTGTGAGTTCCTCTCCCTCTGAGCTTATCTCCCCGTTGGACGCAGACCGCATGGTGACACGGGTCCACCATTACATGTGGGGACGCCTAACAAAGAGACTGAGATTCACCTGCCACCTTCGCCTAACCACGTGGGATTTCTGGATTCTCCAAACCCCTCCCCCCCTGCACATTGATTCACTGTGTCACAAATAAATATTGAACTTAAACTGCTTTCTGAGTACTGTGTCTTGCATTTGGGTCCGGTCCCTGTTATCTATGACAATAATGACCTCTGTAGTGAGATTAGAGACGAATGCCACTTAGTGTAATAGTCTGAGAGTTATTGCATCACAGCAGTCATATGTGGCATGTTCAAAAGGACCTGTAATGTCAAAAGGCACCTTTTCCTGTGGTCCATCTTAGAGTTCCACAGGTGTAAGTGGCGCAGGTGCAGTTTTTGCTGTTTTGTCATTGTATTGGCATGACACACATGAGGCTATCAAAGTCTGTACATAGTTGTCCATTTTTGGCCACCAATATAGTTCACGTAGTCTCTACTCAGTACGAACAAGTCCTTGGTGTCCTGTATGTTCCAAATCTACCACTCCAAGCAATCTGTGACCCTCATGACAAGTCAGTCCTTTACAGCCAGTTCATCTTGCACATTGAAGTAGGGAGTGAGTTTAGTTGTCACATTCTTTCTGCATTTTGGCCAGCCATTCTGTATCTGGTGTCTCAGTTGCGTCAGTTCAGGACATGTCTCACAGGCAGCAGTGAACTGTACAGACACGGCCCCGGTCTGGTAGGGCTGGGTATTGGCAAGTACTTCACTATATGATACGCATCAAGATACATGGGTCACGATACCATTATATAACAATTGTGATAAGATGCATTTTGCACTGATGTAGTTGCCATAACAATTTAAGTGCACTCTTGCACTTTAACTGGACACACTTAAACAGTGGACACACTGAAATAAAAAAAAAAAACATGACAATAAAATGCATATTGTGTTATTTTGTGACACTGAACTGTAAACATCATATAAAAATAGATAGCTTGTTTTAATTTCTTGTGTTACTGTCTGACAGTGAACTGAAATGCGTATGTACAAGCACTCCTTATTGTCACTGTAGTGTTAACCATATGCCTGAAACATACAATATAATCTACAATATAGAGGTGCAAATCATGGCAAATAAAATGCACCACCAACTCAGAGGCAGAGCAGAATGTGTCAGTAGCAGGGCATGTTAGGTAGCATGGCTAAATACTCCAGATGGAACACAGCAAACATTTCCCTGTGTAGCATGATGTTTCACTTGTGATTATTCAGTTTGATTGTGTGCCCCAGTTTAAAACACAGTAATGATCTGCCTGGCACCCTGGTTGTTTACTCTTATTTTTAATCCATTGATGAGGATCACAAGTAGGACCAACATGCTGGTAGCATAACAACATAGCAGCTTTGCCTTTCAAGTACTACCAGCTGCGACCTGCAGGAAGGCAGGGTTGGATGGGCCACATTCAGTACCTTAACCATACTTCATTCAGGACAGTGGGAATTCCGGAAGCTTGTCAATGTTCTATGAAGCTTGCTGCATTTATGATGCCCGCTAACTGTAGGATTTCGTAATTATCTTTTTAATGTACATAAATGTGTCATCTATAAAACTAACTGGAAAATCAACCAAAAAAAGACAAATGCATTGATATTTTGTAATATACATAGGCCTTCATCACTATTTGCCTCTCTACTTCATTTGGCATCTTCTTGGTATAAAATGGCAACGTTGGGTGAGTTGAATTTAACTTATATTTCCCACAGCATTTACAGGCCTACTGCGTTATCTATCATTTTAATACAGTATTTGATTGTATTAGGCAATTGTAGGCAATAAGGCAAATGAATAAACACTACTTTACAGCAGTGTTCATTAGTATGATATTTGCTATTCTGAAATATCCCAATGGGGTGCTTACAAAAGAATATCTTTCAGGTGAAACTCCATCGAGAAGTTGTAGTTTATACTGTTAATATATGGTTTACGAATCTTTTTCATAACCTAAAGCCAATGTAGACTATATTGCAATGTATGTTACTACCACATTCTATATGATTCTATATTAGGCAGAGTTATGGGGATAAAAGACAAATGTACACATGACAAATGTAATTATTACACTCACTGTCTCCCCCATAAGCTCAGATCATGTGAATAATATCACTGTTCCTATAATGACCCCTTTCATCTTCAATTGGACGTCATGGGGGTAATAAAAGCACACACACAGGTCCATTAAAAGGTATTATTTACTGGTAGTACTGCATTCATGTACACAGAACACTTCCACTCAGCCCTTGAGAGGGCAAACAATGAGGAAAAATATTCTCTGGTTTTGTTGATTAAAGCTACTAAATGTATCTGTAGGAGATACACTGTATTAAAGGCAATGTATTAATCACTGAAGATTAATAAAACACTCGTTAATGGGGCACCACCTCCGATGTTTTGTCTATTTGAATAATCCGGAGGTAAATAATCAAATCCGACTAAACAAGGTTAACTTGTATCAATTTAAATCAATTTAGTTAGTCTCATAGCTGAATTAGTGACTTCTTTATACAGTTTCCTCGATTCTCCACATCAAAGCAAGTAAGCACAGACAACGACGTACGGTTAAATATGTTTATTTACTAAATAAATCAAGGTGAATAAATGAAATGATGATTCAGACAACAATAAAACAAACAGAAATGTGAAGACTATATGGTTAAAGTGACAGGATTATTTAAGGTGGATGAGCGATGGTAAAGTCGTGAGTCTGGCAGCATTCAAATGTTACGAGAGTAATTTTGATACTAACGAGACCCTAACCGGACTTGTCTTGTGAAAAGATTATTATGAATTAGGAATTAAAAGAACACCAACTCATGAACGTTTAGTGAAACGTGTGCAAGATGCTTAGCCTACTTTGTCTGAAGAGTGGAGAAGCCTTTCGCTTCGATCTTTCTGCCGGATTTCGTCTGAGGGATTGCTGGCTCGCGGTAGCTGCGGGTCCCGAAGACTGAGGGAAGATGCGGTCGATCCGACTTCACAGCAGGCGGCTTTCTCTCGTCCAGGTGTCGGAGAGAGATCAGCTGATCCAGCGCTCAGCAGAGGATGGTCCGTTTCGACCTCACAGCAGGCGGCTCTCTCTCGTCCAGGTGTCGGAGAGAGATCAGCTGGTCCAGCGCTCAGCCGAGGATGGTCCGGTTCGCTGCCCAGCGGGATGGTACCGCTCGTGAGCGTAGAGGGCAGCTTAACTTCAGCTTGGCACAAAGTCCTTGAAACAGGCAGTGACACTGCGCGTTTTGCTTGGCGTTTTAGTCTTAAAAAAGACTGTTGTTTATCTTCACACTCTGAGTGGCGACTTTTAACTCTAATTCAGCTGATATTTAACTTTCCTGACGAGGATAACGAAAGGATGACGCTGGCCTGGCGTTTCCTCAGTTGTTTCTCAATACAAGAATAATTAAACTGAATTCTGTTCCACTGAATAAAATAGTGATACTTAACAAAAATAGCAAGGACGGAACTTACTTCTATTAACGTCTAACAAAAATAAAAGCTCTTAAAGATTATCGCACGTGGTCGATTGTACGGAGATTTTTATACCTAGAAGCTTGTTACAAAAAGAAGCAAAGTAAAGTGTTGAAAAATTTAGCAAAGAAGAGAAAGAAGAACGAAGAGGAGAGGAGAGGGAGTTCTGTCCCTTGGCTTTAGTAGTCCCGGCTTGCAGGCGGACCAAAAGGGGCGTACCGACCACACTCCTAGTGTGGATGTTTTAATTCCACACCTTTAAACTTGATTAATTCCAACTATCAAGTTAACGCTTCGAAATCGCGCTTAGCCTTTCTCAGAACTTTACCATGGCAAAAGTAGATGGACTTTTGTGAAACAATAAGACAATATGATCTGATTAAAATCATTGAACACTTAAATGAAATCAACACTGGATCAGAACATAAGAATACACTTGGAAACAACGTAGGACTGATGAAACTGGTCGCTTATACATGTTCCTTCTAGTGTTAGCTTAAGGCTTGTGAAGAAAAACATTTTACAGACTTTTAAATTGTAGTTTATAAACACGTTAGAAAACTAAAAAGATCTCCGACAGTCTAATCCAGTTAACCATAACTTACCACTAGATGGCACTGTGACTCCACCAAACACCAGACACCAGTGAGCATTAAGCAGGATCTCAGTCCATGTTCATCACAGAAACTTAGGAATTGGTTCAGTTTGATGAGCTTATTTTACTGGATTTCAAATTGTAAGAATAAAACAGGTGAGACTCTGATTTAATTGTTAATTAGAAATGCTTCTGAAGTCTAGAGGAAACTCTGATTATTTGTTTGGAATGTACCAAAGATAAGACTGAAACAGATGTGTCGTTAATCTCTTCAAAGAGAGGAGGTAGAGAAAGGGGGGTTTTCCACCGTCCTTTTCTCTAGTGTGTGTATTGGAAAGTAGGGAGAAGAAGAACACGTTTGAGGGACAGATAGCACGATCGGTCCATCAGACGTGTTACCTAATTACAATTAGAAAGACATTATATCACAAACAATTTTATCACAAACAATCCCTGTTCCTTTGGTTGAGGTTTTAAAGGAGAAGTAGCTTCATATGTTTCCTTCGTTTGACCTGTGTGAAAGGAATGTTCCGGTTTGTTAGGTCAAAGAGAGTTCGTACAGGGGGTTACCATCGTAAATTAATTCAAACTGATTCCCTCTGGTGGTTTTATGAGAGAGAGTGTTGTTCTCCCTCCTAAGAGATGACACGGGGAGACATCCCGGCGTCTCCATCCTGATAACGTCCTCACACAGATGGAAAGTGTTAATAATAAAAAAACAACAGGGCCTCAGCAGATCAAAGGTCCACATGAGAGCATTAGGCATGTTTCCCTACATATCCCCCACTTCGATCAAATGACCGTAGTAGCGGGAATCTTGATCGATGAAGTCATGCCGTCCATCGCTGAGGAACACAAGTGTTACACTTCACGATCAGAGTTGGTGTCTTGTTATTAGCATATGCTGAGGTCTAATATAAAAAGTTATGATATATATATATATAAAAGAAAAGAAAAGGAACGATAATAATACTGACAATCCTAATTCCTAAGGGTTAGTAGGAGGTGCTAATCGTGTAGGATTGTCGGGACCTATACTAGAGTTAGTAACTGTCATCAACTAACTGTAACAGATATGGTGTCACTACTACCACTTCGTCAATGCTCTCATTGAGTTCATCTGGCACTTCGAGTCCGGTACCAGGGTAGTTTGGTGATCTTCCACGCCTAACCATCCGAGCTAATCCACCCGTGCATTTGTCGAGCTTACACTGTAAGGCCTGAGTGCGCTTCAGGTAGAAGAAGGCTATGCCGAAAGTTATCAGGTATCCTAATGCTACAGTGCATGCTAGGACCGTGTCAGGGGTTGACCAGGCGTAGGTGATGGGTTGAATGGGGGCGTTGCCTTTTGAGGCTATTTCTTTGAGTACATCATCGACGGGGGTTATGTCGATGGTCTGGGTACCCTCGTACTGTAGCTGGGTGATCGTGTTTGGATCTAATTCAAGGGTGTGTTTGCTGAAAAAGTCAGACACCTCGATTTCACTCTCATATTGATTTGGGTCTAAATGGTAGAGAGCGAGATCGTCAATGTGCAGGATAGCGTTCTCTGGTACGCTAATCCATAAGTGGGATCTTCTTCTGATCCTTTGGAGGAGGGTCACGTTTGGAGGAGGATTTGGCCGGCTGGAGCGGTTTGGCACTTGAAGCTCCTTCCAACTCCAGCGGCGGTGTTTCAGTAGAAACGCTCAAGATATTTGTCTCTGTGGACATGCCTACGGTTTGTCTTTGTTTAGAAAAACCTTTTGTGGCTAGTTCGCGTAGTTGCTGGCTAGTGAGGGTTTCTGGACATGCCATGACACCAAGGTGGTGACTGGTCGTGGGATGGAGGTTTTGTACAAACAGCGACTTGAAATATAACTCTTCCTCCATCTCTGTCTCGTTCCTGGGCCCGAAGTAGGCTTCATGGAGCCTCTCGTAGTATTCCTGAGGGGATTCTTGCCTCCCCTGTTTGACAGCTAACGCAGCAGTTAGGCCTGTTTTTGGTGTGTAGCTTTTAAACTCATCCGTTAATGCCTTACTGAGGGCCTCATAGCTCTCTTTGATTCGGCGAGGTTGTCGCTCGATGAATTTGCTGACTCTCTGATTAGAGGTTACTCTAATTAGATAGATTTTGTCATCGACAGAGACGTCTGGGAATTTCCTCAGATAAAACTCTATGTCTTTCAAGTAAGCACTGGTGTCGTGAGTGCCACCAGGCTTGGGATCGAAACGGGTTATGTTTCGAGCCATTTTATCTAGGTCTAGCTCTTGGCTTTTTAGGACCTGTTTTAGCCCTGAGTTGTCTTCCTGCAGTTTAGTTTGTTCATCCTCTTGTGTTTTAACTTCAGACTCCAGTCGTCTGCTGTAGTCTGTTGCACTAGTTAGGGCTTCCTCTGACTCAGTTAAAGACTCCTCTACTTTGGCTAAGGACTCCTTTGTTTCCCCAAGTTGCTTTTTAAGAGTTTTGTTTTCGTTTTTTCTGGCCTTCATTTCAGTTAAAGCGTTATTTAGCAATTGGTTACTACGCTTTTGTTGGGCAGACATCACGATAACTATCATCCCTAGCATTTTCTCCTTGGCTTTTCCTTTCATTTCTTCGGTCATGGACTGGGCTACTAATGCGGACATCACGTCATGTAACTCACTAGGGTCGGTCTTCTGGATTTCATCTGCATATTTTGGTAGCGACTCTTTGGTGAGATCAGATATTGCTAGATCTAGATCGTCTAAGGGATTCTTTAGATCTATGTCGTCCAAATTTTCGGACTCTGCCATTGTTTTAGTTTGTTTTGAAAAATTTAAATCTTAAATTTATTTGCTTTGTTTATTTTATTTTATTTGGGCTTTAAATTCTAATTGTCTTCAACTAGAGGTAGGTTTCGCTCTGATTGACTTAAACCTGTGAAATTCAAAACAAGCAAGCGTTTGGATTTTAAAGAATCTGAAAGCTGATGTGTTAACAACAAAGGTTAAAGTATTTGACCTCACTGTAAGGCTACTCGGACGTGTAGTTAATGGCTTACTTCCTTGACTAGCATGCGTTGTAGCATATCAAAATCGAATTCAAAAGTAACCTTAAAAAAAAAAGAAAATCAATTGAATTTGGATTAATTTCAAATCTGGTTAAAGTTATCAAATGTAGTTTACAAATTAATTAATTTGATTTAACCTGAATGATGAGACACTTTAATCCACTATAGTAGTTATTGTAGTATCACAAGTTTACAATCGTACCATTTAGCAAGTACCTATATGTAGTGATAGTCTATTAAAGCTGAGGGACCAAATTCAGTAAACCAAGTTAGCCAGCAGAGTGTGCTATTTAGACGTATTTGTTGTTAACAGAATCAGCAAACAGGTGTATTGTTACAAACTTAATCTTTACCTGAATGATCATTGGAGGAAGCTATCATAAAAATAAAAGTCTTTAGTAGAGTCGAGCACTAGAGGGCGCTATTACAAATTTAGAGGTTTTAATAGAGTCGAGCACTAGAGGGCGCTGTTACAAATTTAGAGGTTTTAATAGAGTCGAGCACTAGAGGGCGCTGTTACAAATTCAGAGGTTTTAATAGAGTCCAGCACTAGAGGGCGCTGTTACAAATTTAGACTTTTAACAGGCTAGAGGAAGAGGGATCAGAGGGGGGACTTTTAACTCCGCCCACTGATATACCCCCCTTGTCTTAACAGAATTAAGCTCAGTGGGGTTTGGGCTCTGAAGAGCTCACTTCTCTTCAACTGTGAATTTGCAGCAGTTCAGTTCACTTTTCACACAACAGCAGAGACTGGGCGCATTGATTTCTTATTACAGACAGTTTTCAGCACATCAGGAAACACTCAACCAGCAACCAGCATTGCATTCAATGTTAGCTACAATTTTAGCTGATAGAGGTTATCTTCCCTCTTTTACACAGCCAAATATACTGTCTCTGATCGGATTGTTGCCACAGCAACCAATCTTGATACTACAGGAGTAGTACCATAAACAACCTCTCACTGTTTACACAGTTGTTTCCTGTTCAGGTAGCTAATCTAAATCAGAAAACACGAGGGTCTGATCAAGTTACAAATATTTCTGGAACATCGCAGCAAATACGAACTTTCTCAGGATGAAACTATGCTCTGGCGCAGCGCAGCAGCGAAGTATTCATCAAACCGGTTAACTTTAGAAGTGTACGCGACACTTATGCATGTAAATAACTCACAGCCCTGATTCAACACAGGATTTGTTCTTGAAACATTAACGCACGGCGGCGCTGACAACTTTTAACTCACAGATCTGGTATTACAGCGCAGAATCTGTCTCCATTCATTCCAACATGCAGCTATGTTGAAATTTATCACTCACGGATCTGGTGCTCACGCAGCATCCGTACACATTAATCTCATATTAAGCAGCACACAGCTCCGCGGAGTTTTATGCTCACACACAATTCAAGGTATTATGCAGTCAAGAATATAATGTTAAGTATCGCATTAATCATCCAGTGGACAGCTAAACAACGTTAAACAGCTTGGGATTTGATCTACAAAACCGATGTTTGTCTGTACACTTAATTTAATGCAGAGAACCGTGGTTATAAGTCGCCTCACGCGGACGGCACCATATTAATGTAGGAGATACACTGTATTAAAGGCAATGTATTAATCACTGAAGATTAATAAAACACTCGTTAATGGGGCACCACCTCCGATGTTTTGTCTATTTGAATAATCCGGAGGTAATTAATCAAATCCGACTAAACAAGGTTAACTTGTATCAATTTAAATCAATTTAGTTAGTCTCATAGCTGAATTAGTGACTTCTTTATACAGTTTCCTCGATTCTCCACATCAAAGCAAGTAAGCACAGACAACGACGTACGGTTAAATATGTTTATTTACTAAATAAATCAAGGTGAATAAATGAAATGATGATTCAGACAACAATAAAACAAACAGAAATGTGAAGACTATATGGTTAAAGTGACAGGATTATTTAAGGTGGATGAGCGATGGTAAAGTCGTGAGTCTGGCAGCATTCAAATGTTACGAGAGTAATTTTGATACTAACGAGACCCTAACCGGACTTGTCTTGTGAAAAGATTATTATGAATTAGGAATTAAAAGAACACCAACTCATGAACGTTTAGTGAAACGTGTGCAAGATGCTTAGCCTACTTTGTCTGAAGAGTGGAGAAGCCTTTCGCTTCGATCTTTCTGCCGGATTTCGTCTGAGGGATTGCTGGCTCGCGGTAGCTGCGGGTCCCGAAGACTGAGGGAAGATGCGGTCGATCCGACTTCACAGCAGGCGGCTTTCTCTCGTCCAGGTGTCGGAGAGAGATCAGCTGATCCAGCGCTCAGCAGAGGATGGTCCGTTTCGACCTCACAGCAGGCGGCTCTCTCTCGTCCAGGTGTCGGAGAGAGATCAGCTGGTCCAGCGCTCAGCCGAGGATGGTCCGGTTCGCTGCCCAGCGGGATGGTACCGCTCGTGAGCGTAGAGGGCAGCTTAACTTCAGCTTGGCACAAAGTCCTTGAAACAGGCAGTGACACTGCGCGTTTTGCTTGGCGTTTTAGTCTTAAAAAAGACTGTTGTTTATCTTCACACTCTGAGTGGCGACTTTTAACTCTAATTCAGCTGATATTTAACTTTCCTGACGAGGATAACGAAAGGATGACGCTGGCCTGGCGTTTCCTCAGTTGTTTCTCAATACAAGAATAATTAAACTGAATTCTGTTCCACTGAATAAAATAGTGATACTTAACAAAAATAGCAAGGACGGAACTTACTTCTATTAACGTCTAACAAAAATAAAAGCTCTTAAAGATTATCGCACGTGGTCGATTGTACGGAGATTTTTATACCTAGAAGCTTGTTACAAAAAGAAGCAAAGTAAAGTGTTGAAAAATTTAGCAAAGAAGAGAAAGAAGAACGAAGAGGAGAGGAGAGGGAGTTCTGTCCCTTGGCTTTAGTAGTCCCGGCTTGCAGGCGGACCAAAAGGGGCGTACCGACCACACTCCTAGTGTGGATGTTTTAATTCCACACCTTTAAACTTGATTAATTCCAACTATCAAGTTAACGCTTCGAAATCGCGCTTAGCCTTTCTCAGAACTTTACCATGGCAAAAGTAGATGGACTTTTGTGAAACAATAAGACAATATGATCTGATTAAAATCATTGAACACTTAAATGAAATCAACACTGGATCAGAACATAAGAATACACTTGGAAACAACGTAGGACTGATGAAACTGGTCGCTTATACATGTTCCTTCTAGTGTTAGCTTAAGGCTTGTGAAGAAAAACATTTTACAGACTTTTAAATTGTAGTTTATAAACACGTTAGAAAACTAAAAAGATCTCCGACAGTCTAATCCAGTTAACCATAACTTACCACTAGATGGCACTGTGACTCCACCAAACACCAGACACCAGTGAGCATTAAGCAGGATCTCAGTCCATGTTCATCACAGAAACTTAGGAATTGGTTCAGTTTGATGAGCTTATTTTACTGGATTTCAAATTGTAAGAATAAAACAGGTGAGACTCTGATTTAATTGTTAATTAGAAATGCTTCTGAAGTCTAGAGGAAACTCTGATTATTTGTTTGGAATGTACCAAAGATAAGACTGAAACAGATGTGTCGTTAATCTCTTCAAAGAGAGGAGGTAGAGAAAGGGGGGTTTTCCACCGTCCTTTTCTCTAGTGTGTGTATTGGAAAGTAGGGAGAAGAAGAACACGTTTGAGGGACAGATAGCACGATCGGTCCATCAGACGTGTTACCTAATTACAATTAGAAAGACATTATATCACAAACAATTTTATCACAAACAATCCCTGTTCCTTTGGTTGAGGTTTTAAAGGAGAAGTAGCTTCATATGTTTCCTTCGTTTGACCTGTGTGAAAGGAATGTTCCGGTTTGTTAGGTCAAAGAGAGTTCGTACAGGGGGTTACCATCGTAAATTAATTCAAACTGATTCCCTCTGGTGGTTTTATGAGAGAGAGTGTTGTTCTCCCTCCTAAGAGATGACACGGGGAGACATCCCGGCGTCTCCATCCTGATAACGTCCTCACACAGATGAAAGTGTTAATAATAAAAAAACAACAGGGCCTCAGCAGATCAAAGGTCCACATGAGAGCATTAGGCATGTTTCCCTACATATCTTATCCATGAAAGTAGCACAACAGGGAAAAGATAAAAAAAACTGAACTTATAACTGCTAAAATTAATTGAAATACCAAGTTTCATGATTTGGATTTGTTGTGTGGGTTTTTTCTGTGCTTGGTGTGGGTTTTTTCTGACTGTGTTTCAGAGGCTGGACGTGGTTTCCCTGGAAGGCTGGAGCTCCTGTCTCACACACCTGCAATGCATTTAATCAGCAGCTCCAGCTTAAATACCCTGGTCTGTGCTACTCTTGTTGCCAGATTGTTTTCCACTCCACATCGCGGTAGATGGTCGAATCGCTCGTGTCCTTTCGTCAAGCTTTTGCTTACATGTGTTTTTGCTCTCCCACTGACCTAAGCGTGTTTCTCCTCAACCTCTCTAGTGTTGATTGCCACCGAGCCTCATCTACACAAACCACCCTGCCATCCAGCCTCCCGCACCTCTGTCACCAGCCTTGGCTACACCAAGGACCTCCAGTGTCTCACTCCACCAGCGTCTCTGTGTCTCCCCCTCAAGTTTTCCCATGAGCCGCTACTGTCTCCGCTGTGAGCCTGTCCTCTCCTCCAGTGATCCACAGCCTGAGCCAGCCATTGCCGCTTCTACACTTTTCTACAGTTGTTCAATATTAGGCAGAGCATAATACCAAGCCAAAGCACACGTTACACCACCTGCCACTTCACGTTTCAAACAAATTTTCCCCACTCAGCGACACACCCGCTGAGAAACCTACTCTGGTCATTGGCAGCTCCATAGTACGAAACGTGAAGTTAGCGGCACCAGCGACCATAGTGAAATGCATCCCAGGGGCCAGAGCGGGCGACATCGAATCAAATTTGAAACTGCTGGCTAAAGCCAAACGTAAATACAGTAAGATCATAATACATGTCGGCGGTAATGACTCCCGGCTACGCCAGTCGGAAGTCACTAAGATTAATGTTGAGTCGGTGTGTAACTATGCCAAAACAATGTCGGACTATGTAGTTTTCTCTGGGCCCCTGCCAAACCTAACCAGTGATGACATGTTCAGCCGCATGTCATCATTCAACCCCTGGCTGTCAAGGTGGTGTCCAGCAAACGATGTGGGCTTTGTTGATAATTGGCGGACTTTTTTTCTGGGGAAAACCTGGTCTCATTAGGAGAGACGGCATCCATCCCACTTTGGACTGAGCGGCTCTCATCTCTAGAAATTTAACCCATTTCATTAGCCAACAACCAGCCTGACAACCCAGAGTTGAGACCAGGAGGCAGAGCTGCAGTCTTACACGCTTCTCTGAGCTTCCAATAGATCAGTTGCACACCCAAAACTTCATTGAGACTGTGTCTGCCCACCGACCACCTAAATTAATTAAATTAATCAAATCAAAAGTCCACAGAAGAGGAGTTGTGCATGAAAATCTAATAAAAATTTACAGCAACTCTGCAATCTCAAAACAAGACAAGAGAATTAAATGCGGACTCCTAAATATCAGATCCCTGTCATCGAAAGCTGTACTAGTAAATGACTTAATTTCAGATTGTAATATTGATTTATTCTGTCTTACTGAAACTTGGCTGCATCCTGAAGAATATGTCAGCCTGAATGAATCCACTCCACCCAGTCACATTAATACTCACATTCCTCGAGGCTCCGGCCGAGGAGGTGGTGTTGCAGCTATTTATGACTTAAGTCTGTCAATCAATCCTAAACCTAAATTAAATTATAACTCATTTGAAAGCCTTGTTCTGAGTCTTTCACATCCAACGTGGAAAACTTTACAGCCAGTTCTATTTGTTGTAGTGTATCGAGCACCTGGTCCTTACTCAGAATTTTTATCTGAATTCTCTGAGTTTTTATCAAGTCTAGTCCTCAAATCAGATAAAGTAATTATTGTAGGTGATTTAAATATTCATGTGGATGTCATTAATGATAGCCTTAGTACTGCATTTATCTCATTATTAGACTCTATTGGCTTCTCTCAGAATGTACATAAACCAACTCACTGTTTTGACCACACCCTTGATCTTGTTCTAGCTTATGGTATCGAGATTGAAAATCTAACAGTTTCTCCACAGAATCCTCTTTTATCAGACCATCACTTAATAACTTTTGAAGTTCTATTACTGGACTACACACCATTAGGCAAAAACTCCTTCACTAGATGTCTATCTGATAGTGCTGTAGCTAAATTTAAGGAAATTATACCGCTGGCACTAAATTCAATGCCATGTCCTAATATAATAGAGGACTCCTCCGCTAACCTCAGTTCCTCACAAATCGATCATCTTGTTGATAGCACTGCAGGCTCATTGCGAACAACACTGGACTCTATTGCCCCCCTGAAAAGGAAACCTATAAAACACAGGAGGTTAGCACCCTGGTATAACTCGGATACCCGCAAATTGAAGCAAACATCACGGAAATTTGAAAGGAAATGGCGTTCCACCAACTTGGAAGAATCCCGCTTAGCCTGGAAAGATAGCCTTAAAATATATAGGAAGGCCCTCCGCAATGCCAGAGCAAGCTATTACTCGTCATTAATAGAGGAAAACAAAAACAACACCAGGTTTCTTTTCAGCACTGTAGCCAGGCTGACAGAAAGTCACAGCTCTACTGAACCATGTATTCCTACAACGCTCAGTAGTAATGACTTCATGAGCTTCTTTAATGATAAAATTTTAACTATTAGAGACAAAATCCATCATCGCTTGCCCTCAACTGGCACTATTGTATCTTTAAACACAGGAACCTCAGAAACAGTTGTAAATTCTGACTTATATTTAGACTGCTTCTCTCCCATCGACCTCCACCAACTAACTTCGATGATTTCTTCATCTAGACCAACAACTTGTCTCCTAGACCCCATCCCAACTAGGTTGCTGAAAGAAACTTTACCTTTAATTAGCACATCTCTACTAGAAATGATCAACCTGTCTCTATTAACAGGATACGTACCACAATCCTTTAAACTAGCTGTAATTAGACCGCTTCTTAAAAAGCCTAATCTTGATCCAGAAGCTTTAGCCAACTATAGACCTATATCCAACCTCCCTTTCCTCTCCAAGATCCTTGAGAAAGCAGTCGCCAACCAGCTATGTGACTTTCTTCATAAAAATAGTTTATATGAGGATTTTCAATCAGGTTTTAGAGCACATCATAGCACAGAGACGGCACTGGTGAAAGTTACAAATGACCTCCTAATCACTTCTGACAAAGGACTTGTCTCTGTCCTGGTCTTACTAGATCTTAGTGCTGCATTTGATACCATTGATCATCACATTCTACTACAGAGACTGGAACACTTAATTGGCATTAAAGGACCCGCATTAAACTGGTTTAAGTCCTATTTATCGGATCGATTTCAGTTTGTACATGTTAATGATGAGTCATCCCTGTATACCAAGGTTAGTCATGGTGTTCCTCAAGGCTCCGTGCTTGGACCCATACTATTCACCTTATATATGCTCCCTCTAGGAAATATAGTTCGGAAACACTCCATAAACTTTCATTGTTATGCAGATGATACACAGTTATACCTATCAATAAAGCCAAATGAAACTAATCAGCTTACTAAACTCCATGCATGTCTCAAGGACATTAAGACCTGGATGACCTGCAATTTTCTGCTGTTAAATTCAGATAAAACTGAAGTTATAGTACTTGGTCCTAAACACCTTAGAGATGCATTATCTAATGATATAGCGAGCTTGGATGGCATTAACTTGGCCTCCAGCACCACCGTCAGGAATCTGGGAGTTATCTTTGATCAAGATATGTCCTTCAACTCCCACATAAAACAAATTTCAAGGTCTGCATTTTTTCATCTACGTAACATTGCAAAAATCAGGCCCATCCTGTCTCAAAAAGACGCAGAAAAGCTAGTCCATGCATTTGTTACTTCCAGGCTGGACTATTGTAATTCTCTATTATCAGGCTGCCCTAACAAGTCTCTAAAGAGTCTCCAGCTGGTCCAGAATGCTGCAGCACGTGTACTGACAGGAACTAAGAAAAGAGATCATATTACTCCTGTATTGGCCTCTCTTCACTGGCTCCCTGTAAAATCAAGAATAGAGCTTAAAATCCTTCTCCTCACTTACAAAGCTGTTAATGGTCAGGCACCATCATATCTCCAGGAGCTCATACTACCCTATTACCCAACTAGAGCATTACGCTCCCAGAACGCAGGATTACTTGTAGTTCCTAAAGTCTCCAAAAGTAGAATGGGAGCCAGAGCCTTCAGCTATCATGCTCCTCTTCTGTGGAACCATCTTCCTGTTTTGGTCCGGGAGGCGGACACCCTCTCTACCTTTAAGAGTAGACTTAAGACCTTCCTCTTCGATAGAGCTTATAGTTAGGGCTGGGCCAGGACAGGCCCAGGCCTGTCTTGGACCAGCTCTTAGTTATGCTGCTATAGGCCTAGTCCGGGGGACAATGGCACACTGAGCTTCCCTCTCCTCCCCTCTCCTCTCCTCTCCTCTCCTCTCCTCTCCATCTGTATACATTATGCCTGTATACATGCCCCATCTCTGCATGTCACTGACTTACTTCTTCCCCGGAGTCCTTGTGCTTTCTAGTCCTACAGGCTCCCATGGATCCTGGCCGCGCCCGGGTCGTGGATCGTGGATGCGCCCACTGCTATGGCCCTGCCTGATCGTGGATGCGCCCACTGCTATGGCCCTGCCTGATCGTGGACGCGCCCCCTGCTATGGCCCTGCCTGATCGTGGACGCGCCTACTGCTATGGCCCTGCCTGATCGTGGATGCGCCTACTGCTATGGCCCTGCCGGATCGTGGATGCGCCTACTGCCATGACCCTGCCTGACACCCACCACTACTGTCGCTAATATTAGTCACATCTCTGTTACATACGTTCCACTACTATTATTGTAATGCATTACTACATACTATCCTTACCATTAATCACTACTACTGTTGTCACTAGTAATCACATTTCCATGTGCATTTCATTATTATTGCTGTAATACATCTTTATGTACTTTCACTCCTTCCAACCATCGCTTATAATTGAATACATTGTGATCTCGTTGATCTGCTCTGTACATGCGACATCTATTGCACGTCTGTCCGTCCTGGGAGAGGGATCCCTCCTCTGTGGCTCTCCCTGAGGTTTCTTCCGCATTTTTTTTCCCTGTTAAAAGGGCCTTTTTTTGGGGCAAGTTTTTCCTCACTCGAATCGAGGGTCGAAGGACAGAGGGTGTCGTCTCTGTACAGATTGTAAAGCCCTCTGAGGCAAACTGTGATTTGTGAATTTGGGCTATACAAATAAAATTTGATTTGATTTGATTTGATTCAATACATTCCTTTTAAACCTATTCCATTCTGGTTGTCCGCTTCTGGGTCCTGCAACAAACACCCACTAATTGTAACAACCAAGCTTTGAGTGACCTTTGATGAATATGATTGGAAGCTGGATTTAACATCCATGGTAAAAACGATTTTGTTAATTATTACGTTTTTAAAAACCATGGTGTTATGCTTTTTTTTTTCAGTCAATACCTGAAGAAATCGTCAAGGACAAAAATCCTCTGGCTCTCTTCGGACCATGACAAATGTTGGAGACACAGGGGGTATGAATATCAGTGGACTCTGTAGCGTAAGGTGTGCATGAGAGATGATGGTGTGAGGATAGACGTTGGTCACATTAAACTGAGATGCTGGTCATTAGCTCTGCTTGCCAGAGACACCATTTTGATCAGGTGACGGTAACTCTTGACAACTGTGCTATTTCTCGAAGTTCAACTGTCAAGAATCTTGGTGTTACATTTGATTCTACCCTCTCTTTCAATGAGCACATCTAATTGTAGCTATGTTGCACAGGTGGTAAACTGCAATCTTGGTCATTTATTTGGTCTTTTTGCCTTTTTTTTTTTTTTTCAGGTCTACCATGTGAGAGTACTCAGTCTTAAAATGGTTCAAAGTGCTGCAGCTTGAGTCTTAACACATACAAGAAAATTTTATCATATTACACCACTCTTAGCCTCACTGCATTGGCTCTCTGTTGGATCATTGCACTCTTGTTTTACTATCTCCTGCCTTTTCATTCTGATGTTTTCTTTTTTATTGCTATTTATCTTGTGTGGCCTGCCCTCTTCCAGGTCATTACGGTGGAGGGGAGGTTGTGTGACCCAGGCACCACTTGGCGATGCCTCGGCCTGCTCTGTCGTGCTCCTGGATCCACACACTTTATATTTATTTTTTAATTTGTATCAGATTTTCTATAATTATAGTAATCAGATAATAATTAGTTAGCTTTAGAGTTGTGGTACTATAGGTGGATTTTGTTTACCTTCAAACAGAGCCAGGCTAGATGCTTCCCCCCCATTTCCAGTCTTTATGCTGAGCTAAGCTAATCAGCTGCTGATTTTAGTTTCATATTTAACAGAGCCTTGAGGTTCATTTATACGAAATGTTCAATGTGTATACGGACACGGACAGAGCCATCTGTCCGTACTCTGCGTTCATACCATATTGAGGCAACTAGTTGTACTGTGACATTTACAGGAGCAGAGGTTGTAGGCTATCCACAACCTGTTTAAAACATGAATATTTTTTTTTTCAAAATATCAATATTCAGTGCTGTAAATCAATGCACTATATTGTAAAACTAAATATTGCAATATATTGCCGTATTGATATTTTCAGCCCTAATGTCTGGTCCTTCAACAGCAACCCCTGTACTTGGAAGTGGAAGCCTAGACAGGTCAGCTGTAGCCTTTTGTTTGCCTGGACAGTAAGTCACATGTAAAGCAAAGCAGTTAGCTGACCACCTGATGATTCTCAGTCCAGTACAACCACTACCTTTTGGATGTGAGGAGTGTTGTAAGTGCTTGATGGTCTGTTTGTCATGATTCAGTGTCTTTTTCTTGTGTTTCCTGTTTTATTTTGATATTATTGCCCTCATGTGTCACTTCTTGCTTTTCAGTTCCTCCTGTGTGTTCTTCCCTTTGTGTGTGTGTTTTTCCATTCGTTCCCTCATCTGTCCTCTTCCCTCCTCACTCCACCTGTTCCTGATCCCCTTGTTAGTGTGTCTGTGCGTAGTCTTTGTTCTCCCTCATGTCTTTGTCGGTTCATTACGTGTTGTTCCATGTTACTCCGTCTTGGTCCGTCTTTCCCTGGTGTTGCCTCCCAGCATTCTTCTCAAGTGTTTCCTCCAATGTCTCCTGGATTTTGATTCCTTGATTTTTCATTTGATTTGTACTTTGCTTTTGTTGGGCTTTGTTTAAGCTTTTGTTGCAACTTTGTTTTTTGTCTATTGTGACTCATTCTTGGTTTATCTGGATTCCTGGGTTTTTGTATTTTCAGCTTTATTTAATTAAAGCTCGCTTTTGGTTCCCCTATTTCCTGCCTCCTGTGTGTTGTCTGCGTTTGGGTCCTCATCTCATTTCCCCTTAAATCGTAACAGTGTAGTGCAGTGTAACACTGTTCGCAGCACAAAGTGACATCCCCACAGATAGGTTCTCCACCTTTCCACTGCCCAAACACATGCAAGAGCTTTGAGTTCGACAGTAGAGTACTTTCTTGGACTCCGCCTAAGAAGTCCAGCTGAACTTCAATTCATTGGAGTCCCTAAGTGTGGCACATAATGGTTTAACAACAGTAGTGAGGAAACACAAAGGTGTCTGGTTGAACTTGCATTTATGCACATTCAGTTTGAGTTCCGCCTCATTTAAAGCAACACTAGGTAGTTTGGACTCATTACTACCCCCGGCTGGTTGAGAAGCGCAATTATCTGTTACTAGAGTCGTAAATACTGTCGCTGTATGAGCATCCCTGGGGAAAATGAATACATGTGAATTTGTTGACGTAGCCGGCGAATCACGAAATCGTCTGAAAAAACCTCAATCGAGTGCCAACAACAAGCTTGATTCAGAGATAGCAGTTGGTAGTTTGTTAGCATATAGGCTGCACAGCACATCAGCATGCTAGAGTTATTCTCATACCGAGTTGGTTGTAGTGATTGCACCGACTAAGTTACTTACAAAACACGACGCTTGAGCGTGAATGTGTTTAGTAACGTCTGAAAATATAACTACGTTTTCGGGAGTTACTGAATACAATCGCAAGTTGACGTTGTGTTCGGCGTAATAACTACAACCAACTCGGTATGACAATAGTAAGTAGCATACTAATGTTACCTCCCGATCACACTGTTCAACAATTACGTTGATTATCTGCATGAACTAAGGAATCCGCAACTTTTCAAGACAAGACGTTCATAGTGTTTTAGTAAGTTAGTCATCGTTTACAGTCACTACATGAAAACGTGTAAGCTGACGTTGTTTTGGTGTAATAACTACAACCAACTCAGTACAACAGTAGCTAAGTAGCATGCTAACGTTACCTCCCGATCACACTGTTCAACTATTACGTTGATTATCTGCATGAACTAAGGAATCTGCAACTTTTTAAGACAAGACGTTCATAGTGTTTTAGTAAGTTAGTCATCGTTTACAGTCACTACATGAAAACGTGCAAGCTGACATTGTGTTTGGTGTAATAACTACAACCAACTCGGTACGACAACAGTAGCTAAGTAGCATGCAAACGTTACCGATAACAACAATAGCCTGACGTTACCTCCCGACCACACTGTTCAACAATTATGTTGATTATCTGCATGAACTAAGGAATCTGCAACTTTACAAGACAAGACGTTCATAGTGTTTTAGTAAGTTAGTCATCGTTTACAGTCACTACATGAAAACGTGCAAGCTATCGAAACGGACAGCATTAGCTTATCTCCCGGCTTTATTACGGTTATAAACTGTGGACAAATAGAGCCCCAATGAACACCACATAACAACAAATCAACTCAAAGTAAAAGTCGGTAAGATAATAAATATGTATATTTGTAATATATGACTTATAAATCCAGTAGCATCAAGGCTAGGTCGCCATCAGTTCTTTCAGCTCGCACCACCAAGCATAAGCTGGTCCGATATTTATCCCTGTCCGGCTCATCACTATCACTATCATGTTCTCTTTTTCTTTTCTTCGCCTCCTCAGACAATACCATTTTGGCTTTTTTAGCTGGCTTGGCCATGGCGTTGGTTTACAAAAAATCCAAGTAGCTGCTGGCTAAATCCACTGACAAATAAACATGTCATAAAGCAGGTCGCACTAGACTTCTTTACGTCAGGTATGTAGCTACCTGCTCAGGGAAGTTACGCAGTGTGGTTTCTGCCGGCGCGACCCCCCTCAGGCTGCAGAGGCGTCACCATTCATCCTATTAACCCTTATTCTACCACTTAACTGAGTTTAGAAATATTATTTTAGGGTCGAAAAACTACCTAGTGTTGCTTTAAGGCATGCAGCACCCTCCGTAGGTTGGCATTGTGATCCTGCTGGGTGGCACCATAGCATATCACATCATCAAGGTAGGCCTGTACTCCTGGTAGGCCTGCTAATATGGCCGTCATCATTTTTGGAAACGCTGATAGAGCTGAAGCAAAGCCGAATGGAACTCGGCATTCTATGATACCCTTTTCTTGTAGATCTTTGAGCTCATCAGTCACAACCTGTCTCACGATAATGGAAGCCTCCTCAGTTTCTGCTGTATGGGCACAGTCTCTGGTTTCAGTTGTTTTACACGTTTCCTGTACCTAGGCCTCTGGTGCAGTCACTGGTGTGGCATTTGGTAGGTGCTCTCCGGACAGCAAGGGGGTTAGGTTGGGGGTCACAGGGTTCATCAGGGCTGCTAGCAGTCATGACTTTGTTACCCTTGACACACATATGCAGAGCAACAAATAAGTCTAGCCCTAGCAAAGCAGCTTGCTACTGGTATTGTCTCTCTTGAATATGTGAGCAGAGTCACTGTGGGCTTAGCAAGTTCACATGTAGGAAAGACTGTCTGGTATGTACTCATTAGGATAACAGAAACAGATGAGCCTGTATCACTGTTGGGACCCTCCACATGGTTCTGACATCAGATCGGCCCGCGTGTAGCTCAACGCTTAAATGCGGCCTCCTTGCACTAACAAAGCTTGGTAAACAAAGGAAAGTGCACCGACCGTAATGTACAGTAGGTGGCACCTGCTTGTCACAGTCTCCCCAGGTTTGAAAATTCCCATCTCCCATTGTCTGTGAGCGCACCTGAACGCATCAGTTCTGCGCGACCGGAGGAGATAAGTGCAGCTGCAGGATCATTTTAACTGCAGTCCCAGAGTTACGTGTTGCTGGAAGCATCAGCTTTCGCCTATGCAACTATTACTCAAAGGGAGCATACAGACGTCTGGATTTTACCCGCCTAGGCCGCAGTCTTTCATCTCGCTGGACGAGCCAAAACTGCCCCTTGTTTACCAAACACGCTCCAGATCCACAAAAGACGCTGTGAGAGACTTTCAGAGACATACACCTCGTGATAGCACGACTACCTTTGTGGAACAGTAGGTCACTGTCTTTCCAAATTCATCTCGTGTGCAATCAAAGTGCACACGAAGCCAACGGCGGTGTAACCATTGCTGTTGTTCAAGTCTTGCACGTTCGTTCATTTGACTACCTTTAGGTGACGTATTCATGTCCACCATTTTTGAATTCTAGACACATGATTCAGGAAAATCATTATCACTTTTGAATTCATGTCCACGCGTGACTTCAATTCACGTTTTGGCCATTTTTGTAGTCGAATGAACGTGAGTTCCCCAATTCCTGTTCGGCCATTTTTGTAGTCCTTTCAATGGAACACTCTGTAACGTCACCTTCCAAGAGAGCGTGACCGCCATTTTGGCTCTCCACCATCTTGGCTCTTTGACTACGACCACCACCTTGGCTCCTCTTTCTTTGTCTCTCCGACACAAACACACACACATCCATGCTTGTTTGTTATTTGCGTTTGAGTTTGTCTTAGTTTAGTTTCATAGTTTAGCTGCATTAGATGTGTGATCAATTTTTGTTTATTGAAAGTATTATTGATTTGATCAATTTGCCAACAATAATAAAGTTGATTATATTGTACATAGCAGTTTTCTTTGATTATTTTGTGATAATTGCTGGTTGTGATGGTCAGTGCTCAGATTAATTTCTTTCACTGTTCCTTTAATTGTAAATGTTTTACAGATGTTTACATTTAAAGTGAACCCTTCTTTTGAGACTATTTTTGGTCTGGTTATTGGTCCCTGATTCCAGGGTGGTGCCCTGTTTTAACGATTTGAAAATTAAAATTTTATTTTTTTCTTTAATTTTAATAATTATTATCAATAATTATTTCTAATAACCACACCTGCCCTACCATCAATTCCCAACACCACTATTAGCTCAACATCTTGAAAATGTCAAGTTGCATGCACATGCACAGTACAGAGGATTTTCGATCTGCAGAGCCAGTGTAGTAGCTTTAGCCAGAGTCAAGTCTGGATCCAGTAAAAGGCTCTCGAATATGTGAAATGGCAACATTCTCTATCAGTTGATCACAAAGCATTTGCTCCTCCATGTCTTCAAACTCATATGCTGCAGCGGGCTCATGTAGTGAGGCCAAAAACTGAGTAATCGTCTCGTCAGGTCTCTATCTCTTCTGGTGAAATTTGTAGTGTTCTGCCACCACATTAACTTTGGGAACAAAGTGCTTTGTTAGTCCTTCCACAGCAGAAGGGGATGTAATACCTGTATCCGCAAAGCGTTAAACCCCTCTATGCCAATGAATGACACATTGTCTTTCCTCGGGCCAGCTGTCCTCATAGCAGCGATAACTAGAATGTAGTTTTGAAACACTTTTAACCAAGTGGGAAGGCAATAGCTGGTTCACCTGGGCAGGGCATGAACGGTACAGGTAAAGGCACATAAATTGCCATCCTCGTTGTCAAAAATGTGGTATTTTGTACTTGCAGAAAAATAAAATAACTAGCTGGAGAGACTGACCGTGTGCTTCAATTCTCCCTCTGTTACTCTTCTTCTCGTACTCACATAGGAACAGCCTGTACATCACATCACCATGTCCTGTAGCGCCCTCTGTGAGTTTCTCATTGTAATAGCATAACACAACACAAGGGAGAGATGTGAGATTAGACATTTCACAAGCGCAAGAAACAGGTTGAGTGAGGAGAAGGGCTGAAGCTGGAGTGCACAAAATCAGTGCAAGCAACAATACATTTGAGTGCAAGTTTATACTGTAGTCTGAGAAAAAGCAGAGCAATTCTAAGCACAAGCAGTGGATATTTGAGTGCAAAGGGAGGGTTTAAAGGGAATACATAATAAATACACAATAATTCATGAAATCATGCTCTTGAATTGAAAGGCCACACTCTTGAAAAAACTCCATACACTGCCCTATATTTCAATCAATCAAAGCTTTATTGTCGTTTGGCTGTACCTACTGTAGTGGTATGAGGCACCACTGCCATATTAAACTTTTGCTGCACCACGGCCCCTCTGGCTTATTAGCCAATCGTTGCTCATACAAAGGGGATAAAAGTAGGCCGTGTCCCTCCGCCTGACGTTGCGAATGCCCCTTCTGGGTCGTTGCATTTGCTGTTAGCATCCAAGCACAGGTAGGCGCACGTTGCCGTGCTGTTTTGTCTACATTCGTCCGTGTTTTCATTTAATTCAAACCGTGAATAGATCCGGCATCCCCGCCGTGGTCGAGGCGATCATCCGGGGTCGTTTACCGCTGCCGTCCAGAGCATTGGTGAGTTAGGACGTGCTTCTGTCGTTTAGTGGTGTAGCCAGGTGCTAAGCTCCACTTCCGCTCCTCTCCCTCTAACTGTCTGCTGGTCGTGTGCTGCATGGTGGCTGTCTTCCCTGCGGCGCATGATTCCCTTCACCCCTCTCCCTCTTTGGAAGGGACGCCAATGCATCCGGACTTATAACCGAAGCTATGGACACTAAAGATAAGTAAGAGGAGCGCTGCTGATTTGTCACGGCTACTTGGCCACTGCCACGTCACTACTGCTGCTTCGCCGCTGTTCTGCCACTGTGCTGTTGCTGCTGCTTTGCTGCCGCTGCTCCAACGGCTTGCTTCAGGTCCGGTCGGCCGCCTTTGGTCAGCCTGTTTCTTGGTACTGGCTCTGCGTACCGCTGCTACATGTGGTGCTGCTTTGGCGTGTGTGTGTCTGTGTGTGAGTGAGTGTTTTAAAGGCAATCTGCCAAGGTTTGGTTTAATTGTTTATTTATCTTCTGCTTAATGGTTGAATTTCTTTTGGTAATTTCTTAGTAGTTTGGGTGTTTATTGTTTGGTTGGGGTAATTCATTTTGTTTATTTTGGGAGTTTATTGTAATTATTTAATTTTCGTTTGGGAGGGGAATTTCCCAGTATATGCTTGAGCCCTCCTTTGCTTCAATTCAATACTTCAGTTATTAATTGATCATCTACAGTTTGTTGGCACATATTATGAAAAATTGTTTGTTTTTCTTTAATTTTGGGCCCTCGTAATTGTGTTTCTCCTCTCCCCCTAGTGCTGAAGGCCGAAGTAGTTGGTGGTGATCCCTTGTGTGCTGTGTGATCCCCGTTCAAGATTTTCTTTGCTTGCATTTCACCTTTTTGCTGTGTGAGTGGGGTGTTCTCCTTCTTATTTTGGATGTCACCTCCCCTGCCAAAACCCCTCCTCCAGCCAGTAAGCCTCAGCCTGTATCCCCCCCCTCCTTCTCCAGTTGGGCTCGCTTCTCTTTTTCTGTTTACCTTGCCAAACCTTGTGCTTAATTTTAAACAATACACTTTTGTATGTGATCATTGAACTCCGTCTCCTGCCCTCCCTGAGTGAACAAACCTGAGTGTCCTTTTTGTAGGTAATAATTGACCTTACGGGTCCTTGGGCCCTAATCCAAGGTAGCGTTGTTGGTATTTGGTACATAACACAGTAGTAACCCTTGTGTCGCCACAAACCTGGCGTTGTCGGCAGGATCAACTCAGTGGAGGTGGAGACGTGTGTTCCATGTTTTTTTCTCTTCCTTTCTGTCTTTTTGATTTTCAGATTGCCTTTTGTGTTTGAATGAATGCAGCTTAAGGCGAACCAGCGGTGAGTCCATTGTTTTTCATTTGGTAGCAGTGGCTCTAGCGTTCAGATTAGCTGTAACTGTATAGGAATGGAGGGAGAGCTACAATAGTTGAGGGATTTGGTGGCACAGTTGAGGGCAGAGAATGATAGATTGCAGCAGGAACAGGCTGCGGCCGTGTCTGGACCTAGTGCTGCACCTTCCATTCCTGCTGAACCTCTCCCAGTACCGTCCACTCCTACCGCTCCTGTAACAGAGTGACTGGTCCTTGTACCCCAAGATAGGAAGTGCCCAGTGTTTAGGGGTAAATCAGGTATAGGGCTAGAGGAGTGGATTGAGGAAGCTCAGGCTTGCATGAGGGCTCGCCACCTGTCCCCATTCGATCAAGTGTTCTTTCTTTTTGACCATTTAGAGGGAGAGGCGCGTGAAGAAATAATACATCGCTTGACCGCTGACAGAAATGACCCAGCCAAAATTATTGTGGTTTTGCGAGAGCTGTATGGTTGCACCGACTTGTACGTTGCCTTACAGGAGGCGTTTTTCTCGAGGCGACAACAAGATGGGGAGACGCTCCAAGAGTTCTCCCTGCCGTTAATGAGTTTGATGTTTGCGGTGAAACAAAGCACTCCAAGCGAGATGCCAAATGCAGATGTTTTGCTGCGTGATCAGTTTATCGAAAACGTCATTGATGCTTCCCTTTGTCGAGAATTAAAACAATTGGTACGCAGGCAGCCTACCGTCTCTCTGCTGGATGCTAGGGCAGAGGTGGGAGTGAGAGGGATTGCCAGGGGGCGTGCGGGGCCGAAGCCACTCAGTTCCTTCGTTGATGGGCTTGCAGTGTGGTGTCCAGACTGCCCCTTCAGTGGCTAGTCCACCCCAGGCTTCAGAGCTGCAGGAGGTGAAACAAATGCTGAAGCTCCAACAGGAACAGCTTAACCATCTCACAGAAACTCTTGCTCAGCTGCAGATCAATCAGCAGCGTAACCATTCTTCTTACCGTAGTCCAGTCATCTGCCGGTGATGTCAGCACCCTGGCCACTTTGCCAGGGAGTGCAGAGGAGAGCGTCCCCCTCCTTAACCTTCAGCCCGACTTCTTCTTTGGAAATACGCTTCTGTCTTTTCCTCTCACGACGGCGACCTGGGGTGCACCAACCTTATAGCGCATAAAATCCTGCTTCTTGACGACACTCCCATACGTCAGCGCTATAGGCGTATTCCGCTATTGGAATGTGAAGTGGTCAAGGAGCACATAAACCAGCTGCTTGGTGCGCAGGTCATCAGGGAAAGCTGCAGTCTGTTTGCTTCACCGATCATGTTAGTTAAAAAGAAGGATGGTAGTCTGCGCCTGTGCGTAGACTTCCGGCAGCTTAACAACAGGACCCGAAAAGACGCATTTCCTCTTCCTTGGATCGAGGAATCGCTGGATGCACTCACGGGAGCCCGCTGGTTTTCCACTATGGATCTAGCCAGCGGGTACAATCAGGTCCCAGTGGCGGAGGCCGACCGACCCAAGACAGCGTTTTGCACTCCTTTTGGACTTTTCGAATGGACTCCCATGCCCTTCGGGTTGTGTAATGCACCCAGCACTTTCCGTGGACTCATGCAACAGGTTTTTGGAGATCAACAATGTCAGTCGTTGCTCTTGTACCTGGATGACATCGTGGTCTTCTCCTCCACCTTTCAACAACATCTTGAGAGACTGGAAGTGGTGCTGCCGTGGTTACAACATGAAGGTCTGAAGGCGAAGTTGTCAAAGTGCTCCTTCTTTCAACAAGAGGTTCGTTATTTGGGCCACATCATTTCGACCGAAAGGTATTTCCACCGATCCGAGCAAGGTTGAGGTGGTAGCCAACTGGCAGCCTCCCACCACCATCTTGGTGCTGCAGTCGTTTCTCGGGTTCGCGAGTTACTATCGTCGCTTTGTGGAGGGCTTTGCCAAGTCGGCTGCCCCTCTACATCGCCTTGTAGCTGAACTTGTGGGGTCCAAGTCCAGACGGTCTGAACAACAAGTTGTGGAAAAATGGACAGGAGAACGTCAGCGGAGCTTCGAGGCCTTAAAATCTAAGCTTACCACCGCACCCATGCTGGCATATGCTGACTTTTCCCTTCCTTTCATCTTGGAAGTCAACACAAGTCATGGAGGCCGGGGTGCAGTGCTCTCCCAAGAGTGAGAAGGTAAGGTGCGGCCCATAACCTTCACCAGCTGAAGTTTAAGGCCAACTGAACGCAACCCCGCCAATTATAGCTCCATGAAGCTCGAGTTCCTGGCGCTAAAACGGGCTATGACGGATACATTTTGCGAATACTTGCTTGGCCACAAATGCATTGTCTTCACAGACAATAACCCGCTTAGCCATCTGTCATCGGCTAAGCTTGGAGCCCTGGAGCAGCGTTGGCCAGCCCAACTTGCGTAATTTAATTTTGAGATCCGTTACCCTTCTGGCAAGAGTAACACAAATGCGGATGCTCTGTCTCGCTAGCACCCTCCCAGAACCATAGATCTTGAGACCATTGTGTCCGGCACCTCACTTCCTCAGCCCTTGAATCCTGCTCTCCAGGTCAGTGGGCCTACAGCCTGTCAGGCTGCTGTTCAGGCCCCGCCTCAGCATCTGCCGGCAGACATTGGAGAACTTCGGCGAGCTGATCCTGTGACCCAGGAAGTCCTTGTGTTTTGGCAGCAGAAACGATTCCCAAATCATGGTGAATGTAAGCAGTTATCTCCACCAGCCTTGGTGCTTCTCAAGCAGTGGGAGCGATTGATTGAGCGGGCCGGAGTGGTGTACCGGCAAGTTTCTCGCTCCGACGGGGGAGAGGTAGTTCTCCAGGTGCTTTTGCCAGCTGCTCTAAGGGACAAAGTCCTCATGGAGGTCCATCAAAATCACGGCCACCAGGGGGTGGGCATGACTTTGGTATTGCTCCGGCAGCGGTGCTATTGGCCGGGGATGTCGTCTGATGTGAAGCGCTGGTGTCAAACTTGTGAGCGGTGCCAGTTCATAGCTTTACGGGACATCTGCTTGTTTCAGAGCCTAACAAAATCCTGGCGATGGATTTCACCTTGAACCAACCCATAACAGGCTGGAGAACGTCCTTGTGCTGACGGATGTTTTCAGCAAATACACCGTTGCCATTCCCACTCGTGACCAGCGCGCCTCTACGGTGGCACAAGTGCTTGTCACGGAGTGGTTCTCAAAGTTTGGTGTTCCAGCCCGCATTCATTCCAATCAGGGTCGCAATTTCGAAAGTTCACTCATTCAGCAGCTGTGCGGTCTCTACAACATCGAAAAATCCCGCACCACACCGTACCATCAGGCAGGTCATGGTCAGTGTGAGCGTTTTAATCGCACTCTTCATGACTTGCTACACTTTGCCTCCCTCTAGAAAGCGTGGCTGGCACTCCTGTCTACCTCAGATACTGTACGCTTATAACACCACACCACATCAATCCACTGGGGAATCTCCGTTTTTCCTCATGTTTGGTCGTGAGGCAAGGCTCCCCGTTGACTTCTTGCTGGGAAGAGTGCAGGATCCTGTTGACGGGACTGTGAATGACTGGGTCCGGGATCATCAGACCCAGCTACATGTGGCTTTTGAACGCGTCCGGGACAGGCTGAAGGAGGCAGCTCAACGCTGGAAGGAAAACCATGACCAGCCTGTCTGGTTAGAACCGCTGGTGGTGGGCCAGTTAGTGTTTTTAAAGGAGTTCGGTTGGAAGGGTCGTCATAAGATCCAGGACAGATGGAATCCTGTGGTGCATCGGGTGATCAAAGCTCCCCCCGGCAATGGTGCGGTGTATACAGTTGCACCAGAGGACGACCCTGCCAATGTCAAACGGGTACACCGAACACTGCTTAAAGCCATAGTTGGGATGGCTGGTTCAGGCGACAACCCCACTCCTCTTCCCATCTCACTTGGCCGGCCGGCGGCGTCTAAGAGCTCATCTGATGACGAGGACGTGATGGCTGTGGTAAGGGACACCATCCTCTCTCACTCTTCTGGGAGTAGCGACACCGCTGCGCTATGTACAGTACCCTTACCCTCAGCACTTCCTGCCCACTCGACAGCACGGCCACCTTCGTTCAGCGCCACTTCCTTGGCAGTCCCCCCCCCAGGGAATGATGAAGCTGTCAGACACAGACGACCCGATCTACAGCTGGTCAACACTCAAAACTTCATCACTTACCCGGGCCTGCCAATGAGGTGGCTCAGGTGGGGCCTTCAGCCGCTCAGTCAAGTGCTGTGTCTCCTTTCCTTTCATATCTTGACTCTAAGACGTGGTCTCCCTCTAACCCGCAGATTCCACTGGATATGTTACGGCTGCGTTGCAGCTCCGGTAAGATTTTGCTCCGCTGTCCTCATCCGGCAACCCCCACCAGTTGCGTTTTGAGTCCGCTACGGTGCAGCTCCGCCGATCAGCTGGAGTTACGAAACCGAGGAATTCCCGCGATAATTACATAATCACACAGGACCCCAGTTATATGTATGTGTTATAAACACAACAACACGAATTGTTTCCGACCGACGAATTAGAAGAAGAGCTCGTATTTGTCTCTTTTTTGAGGTTTTTGTGTTTGTATCAACACGCTGTGTTTTATTTTGAAAATCAACCGGATGTCTTGTTGTTGTTTCGTGTCTGACTTCCTGTCTGCTCTGTGCTAAATTCGGCTGAATTGCTGCGTTGTGTTGCGGCATCCGCCAGAAATAGAAGTCCTGCGTATCTGCTCCGCAGGGCTGCGGACTGCCGGAGCTCGGACGCAGCAGACACGCAGCGCAGCGGACCTGGTGGAAGTTAACACATAGACTAGAGTGCTACGGATCAGCTCTGCTGCCATGGCGGAGCCGTAACGCAGCCGTAACGCAGCCCTACCGTATCCAGTGGAATCTGCGGGTAACAGTCTGCTGGTCGTGTGCTGCATGGTGGCTGTCTTCCCCGCGGCGCATGATTCCCTTCACCCCTCTCCCTCTTTGGAAGGGACGCCAATGCACCCGGACTTGTAACCAAAGCTATGGACACTAAAGATAAGTAAGAGGAGCGCTGCTGATTAATCACGGCTACTTGGCCACTACTACGTCACTACCGCTGCTTCACTGCTGTTCTGCCACTGTGCTGTTGCTGCTGCTTTGCTGCCGCTTCTCTGACGTCTTGGCTCAGGTCCGGTCGGCCGCCTTTGGTCAGCCTGCTTCTTGCTACTGGCTCTGCATACCGCTGCTACATGTGGTGCTGCTTTGGCATGTGTGTGTGTGCGTGTCTGTGTGCGTCTGTGTGTCTGTATGTGCATGTGTGTGTGTCTGTGTGTCTGTATGTGCATGTGTGCATGAGTGTTTTAAAGGCAATCTGCCAAGGTTTGGTTTAATTGTTTATTTATCTTCTGCTTAACGGTTGAATTTCTTTTGGTAATTTCTTAGTAGTTTGGGTGTTTATTGTTTGGTTGGGGTAATTAATTTTGTTTATTTTGGGAGTTTATTGTAATTACTTAATTTTCGTTTGGGAGGGGAATTTCCCAGCAAATGCTTGAGCCCTCCTTTGCTTGTGTTAAAACCGATTAATTATGGTTAATCATTAAGTTGATATCTCTGACCAGAGACTCTTTGATTTCTTGTCTTGTTTGTTTGGTTGATTTATTATAGATTCAATTCAATACTTTTCAGTTATTAATTGATCATCTACAGTTTGTTGGCACATATTATGACATATTGTTTGTTTTTCTTAATTGTGGGCCCTCCTAATTGTGTTTCTCCTCTCCCCCTAGTGCTGAAGGCCGACGGTGTTGGTGGTGGTGGTTCCCCTGGGTGGTGGTGATCCCTTGTGTGCTGTGTGATCCCCGTTCAAGATTTTTTTGTTTGCACGTCACCTTTTTGCTGTGTGAGTGGGGTGTTCTCCTTTTTATTTTGGATGTCACCTCCCCTGCCAAAACCCCTCCTCCAGCCAGTAAGCCTCAGCCTGTATTCCCCTTTAAAACTAAAACTATGACTAAGGCTCATGAAGTGCAGTAGTGCACATGCTCCAGATCAGCAGTTCAGCAATCTAACAGCTTGTGGAAGGAAGCTGTTGATTAGTCTGTATGTTGGGCCTTTTAGACTCCATCTTTAGAGACCGTTTTCCTGATGGGAGCAGTTCAAAGAATGTGTGGAGAGGGTGGAAGGGGTCCCTGACGATGATCAGTGCCCTGCTCCTGCAGCAGCTTAGGAAGCGTATTTGTTAAGAGCATGTGTGTCCTTTCACGGCTACAACATGGATTGGCTGATGTTAAAAGACTGTGTACTCGCAGAGGTTAAAGAAGTATTTATATGGGTAAAGCATGCCTGTTGGCTGCTGTAAAATTACTTTAGGATTGCTTAAATTGTTATTTTGCATTGTGTGTGAGGTTGAGACATTATGCAAATGATACATACAGCTAGACACCTTCCTGTTAAATAATAAGATAATTTTGCTTCACCTTGATTGTTAAAATCAGTTAGATATTCAGCCATAACTTAAGAAATACATTCTTGCTGGCAGTCACTCCTATTTCTACAACAGCTCACTTTTCTTAAAATTTCAGAGTGAGACTTCTTCTTGAACAAGACTTGTGTTTCTGGTTACAAAAAGGATGTTACTATTTAACAGAATGTCTCTTTCCATCAAATCGTTTCTGTAATGTAGTCAATCCCTTAGAATAATAATCTCTCTGCCAGTGACAAACACAAGCACTTTCAGTGGATTTAACTATGATGGTTGGAGCTGCCTCAAAGGATTACGTTGCAGCAATTGCAGCCGTGTCGTGGCTGGCAGTCGAGGCAATCTACTTGACCGATTTCAAAACTTTTGGTAAATATGAATCATTTACAAACTAAAACATGTAAATATAGGGCTGAGGTTTAAAAATACTCAAATTCCCCTTTAAGCCTACCTTGGTATAATCAAAATAGCACCATGCCAACTCAGAAATGTGTCCCCTATGTCAGCTGATGCCAAGTGTAAGTATCCCTTCCCACACACTCTCTGAGCAGTCTAACATCAACACTGCTTTCCAAACACCAATCAGAGAAAAACATCTGAAAAAGATAGAAAGCAGAGATGGCTCCTAACCAAGTAAGGGCTAAGTGACCACAAACTGGAAATAGAAAAAGGGAAACACCAAAAGTCATCGCAAGAAGTCATGAAAGAAAACAATATGTGGTAACTGTTCCACAGATAAGGTTGAAACAGAGACACATATCCCATGCAATGTAAAATGTGCAATAGAATATGGAACAATTTCTTGAACTTATTCAACTCTCAAACGTCATATATAGAGGAAAACAACGATAATTAATCTAAAATTAGAAATACTCAAACAGGTATGCTGCCCAATATACAGAATGCCACAACTTGGGACAATGACTGACCTAGACACACAGGGTTGGGTGGATGGTTTTTATTTGACTTGCTGTATTTATTGAAATTTTTACTATTATTTTTACTTTTGTGATATTGCTAATATTACTGTTTTTGTATATTGTCGTAATATTTAGTGAATTTGTACTTGCAATGCTTTGTTTTTTTGTTTGAAAGACAATTTTGCCAAACAAAAAAAACCAAACAAGCTTTAATTTCAAAGTCACTGAATTGACTTAAAATGAGAGAGACAGAGACCAGTTGAGGTCCTTAACTTCCAAGTGCACCATAGAATACTGAACTTAATTGAGACCAATGGGGCTAAATGAAACTGCACTGTTGAAGTCCTAATGACAACATTGTGTACAAGATTTCACAAAAATAAAGACAACAGGACTGAGAAGGGGAAGGAAATATACAGGGGAGTAGAGATAACACGGTCACAGATAATATCTTCTCCCACACCTAAAAAAATTACTGGGCGTCTTCTCTGACTCACATGTTGAGCTGAACAAACCCCAAAAGAAAAGCCTTTCTTTATCCAGACCAGCTAAAGTGGCTTTACCAGTATGTAATTCCACAGCTTTAAGTCAATTCCCCATTTCTGCAGCAACCAACAAACTTTTTCAAAAACAGACACATTTCCAAAGAGCACTATTTTCACCCACAGATGATCAAGATAGTGAGAGCTGAACTTGTTTCACCTTCATCAGCAATCATTTAGTAAGAATGCAACTCTTTGCCCACAAGGACTGCTCTTAACAAGACTTAACACCGTGATTCCACTGCGCACATCTCTGTCCTTGCATTGTGTTGTGGCTTCATACCCCCTGGGAGCATTTCAGAAGCAGAGCATCATCCCATAGCAAAGCAAAATCGAAGATGAGATCTCCTTTATGTCACATTTACATCTCCTAGATATAAATGAGCACTAATTGAGACCAAAGTGGTTTCTCAAAGTGTCTCTCCTGAGAAATAAGTCTCATAGTGAGCATTGTGCGAGTTCTCAAAATTCTCTCATAGCTGTCTCTTTTCCTGATCTCAGCTAAGAGAAAAATGAGACATATTGTGCTGCTTTCAAATGTGTCTCAATTTGATATCCTTACTTGGAAGCACTATCTCAGTTATGTCTCAGTGAGAAATATACATGGTTCTGTCTCTCAATGCTCACTATTTGAGTTCTCAGATTCTCTTACAGTTGTCTCTTTTCTAGTGTCTCAGCAAAAATAAAAATGAGAGTAGTGCAAGCTCTCAAATGAGTCTCAATATGACGCATGATTTAATATCATACCTCAATCACATCTCAGTTTATCTCATGCCAAAATTTGAGAAAATAAGTAATCAATTCAGGCAAATTATTTATGATATATGGTTCATTTACATAAGACACCTTTTTGAGACTTTAAAATGTGTGAACTTTCTAGATGTTAACATTGTGCTGTCAATTTAATTAACTTTTTTTCTGACAGTAGTGTAGATGAATACACAGTTGTTTTTTTGACAGAATTCAGAGCAAAGCTCTATTGTATAGAGCAGTAAAAGAGAGTCTTGGGAAGTGTAACACATAATAGAGCACATACTGTTTTAATAATCATTCAAGTCACCCTGATAATACAGTAGAGGCAGTTCCTCCCCGAAATGAGCATGCGCTACGCATGTTTTCCAGGAAGAGAATATCATTGGACAAATCTCCTTGAATGTTGCGCCCAAAGATTCGCGGGCGTTCACAGGCAGAGACGTGTCCGTTGGCCGCTGCGCAGCCTCCGCTGCTGCTGCTGCTGCAAGTTTTGCCCCGGCCACGACGAGACTTGGAAAGGTAAGAACCCTAATCTATATTAGTTGGTCAACTACGTAACGTTGTGAAGAGTTGAATAAAGAAATTCTTTTGACATAAGGTGAAATATTTAGCTGTTGTGACGACGGAGTGGTCCGTTGGAAGGTGGAATTAGGTAACATTAATGGCGTCTATTTTTATTTTAGTCATAGCCAGGAAAATGCTTACAAAACACATGAAAGACAGAATCGTGATTAACTTCAGAAGCCATATGATTAACGCTGATACTTCGTCATCATGAGTTTGTTAATGTCAACGTAACGTAATGTCTGCTAACTTAATGGAGAGTGTCTGATGCTAACGTTAAGTACCGGAGTCCAGGCTCCGTTAGCTCTGTTAGCTCGGCTACAGTCGAACTGGAGCGGTCCGTTTATTAAACGAAATGAGCAGCGCTACAAATAACCAGCGCACCTGTGTACAGTGTACGTGTGTCTCTGTTGTTAAAGATTAGCATTAGTTTAAAGACTCATTTTTACAATCTGGACTCACGTAAAAAATGACGTCACACGCGTCTAGTTCCGGTCAGTAGTCATGGAAACATGACGCTCTGTCAGTGGTTCGGCGTTTGGACCAGAGTGAAATCAAATGTGTGTACCAGGTGAAAAATGAAACCATGTATCACTGTAGACACCAGCATGTGTGGAAACACCCACTGTGGCTGCACTTAGGCAGTTTTTAAATCAATTATTTATTCCTAGATTTATATTTGTTGTTTTTCAGTTGTGTCTGACTGTCAAACTAGACAATAAAAGAAAGTTAAATGTCTTTCTTTTGCTGTATTCATTCATGTTTTACAAAGGGTTTAACCTGAACCAGGCCTGACAACAATAATAATCACATCACATCCAGCACACTGTAATTGGTATTATACATAATGATCCAAAATTATTTTTTTCATTAACAGGATGGACAAAAAGAAAATATCAGTAAAAAAGAGGGTACGGGTTCCCACCCAGAAAATTAAGGACCTGCAGAGCTCCCCTCCCCCAAATGAGCAATCTGGTAAGTATTGAGATAATACTGTGAACTGGTATAGTTTCTGTTATGTACCTTTATGTTGCAAATAGAGATGGGTGTGGGAGGGTTAATAATCATAACATTATGGTCCAAATGAGGTCTAAAAATACCAGTCTAAATTGTTGTGCCTAAATAGAAATTGTTAAACATTTTCTCTCTCGCTTGCTCATTTAATTAATAAAATAAATATACTTAGAAAATCAAATAAGACAAACGATAGGTTGCATATCTTTAGCTAAAAAGTATCCAATGGCAGCTGTTAATTTCTTGTGCCTAGGGCTGTCACAATTAAGAAATTCCCCCTGCGGTGAGTCAGGGCGGCTCAATATTGCGATATTATTGCACCATCTTTTTTTTTTTTTTTTTATCTATCCAGCAAATTTGTTTGTTAATTACGAAATTACTAAACTCATTGCAATATTTCCTCTGAAACATGGCGTTTACACATTTAAAAAAGGTTATAATTAGATCATAAATACAACTTCTGAAAGCTAGTTTACCATTATGAGCCTGTGCTGCGGGATTTGGACCAGCCAGCTATGGGAGAACGCACCCATTAAGGTGTGGCACAGACCCATTGCTCGGGATGTGCGATCCTTAACGCTTGCCATTGCGTTTGTCACTGACAGGTGTAAATTATGTCCGAAGCAGTTCAGCCACGTCCAGCTCAATTTTCTCACTGCTGCGGCGATGTCTGGCCCGTTGTTTTCTGGAGCAGCGACTTGAATGCAGGTTCCTCCACAGTGGAAAACGGCATCATCTCCTCAACCAGATAGCGTGTAACAGCGCCTGTTAGGCGTTTGTCTGTCACTGACTCTGCTATACTTGCCGACTCGAGCAAAGGCTTCGTCGACTCCAAGCTGTCGGCTGGCACCGACATGAGTTGCTCCGCGAGTCTGTGTGGCAGGAGGCGGCGGCAGCCGCGCCTCAGTACCTGGATGGTAGCTTGCTAGGTGAGGTCAGGTCATGTGCGGTGATGGCGGTGGCCCATCATGCACCGCGGTGGGCTTCGTAATATCGCGATATTTTATTTTTGTGATTATTGCGACAGCTCTACTTGTGCCTATCCGAATTTGACGGATAAGGAGTCGCATTATACAGTGTGTCTGAGATCGATGTCTCTGCAGTCTGATGGTGTTGGTGTCTGATAACTATACAGATCCTTCACTCAACAAAATATAGAGAAATGTCCCACAAAGCAACGTTACAGGACCAAACAACAGTAATGTAGTAACTGGTCGTGTCTTTGGCAACTTATATGAGGAAAAAAATACCGCAGTTATACGTGGAGAATTATCTGTCAGCCCATAAACGTAACTTGAGAGAGTGCCAGTCAGCAGGGCCACGTTGAATGCTTTGGGGGAGGGACTGAATTACGCATGCTCGTCTCTTTCAGAAAATCTCTAGGCTTACTGTACAACAAAAATGTTTTTAATATGTTCAAAAATGAACTTGCCTGCCATTAAAGCTGTTTAACCATTTTAAAGAGTAGTTTGGTATTTTCTCACTCTTGTATTGTTTGTACTATTTCTCCCTTTCAGATCCAGACCTCATTGGAGAGAGACATCGTGACAGCCCATCTTCACCATCGGGCCAGCAGGAGCTTTTTCCTGGGAGTGGCGTGTTCATCTCATCGTTCGCCTTGCTGCCATTAATCACGCATCAAAACCACATTGCATGCGTCTGTTTCATGCACTTTTTGATCATTTCTTCACTGTTGAGGAGTGTCAAAATGCAGTCCCCTTTGGTCACCCTGGCAACAACCCCTCAGGAAAGGAAGGCAGCGGGTCCTTGACCATAAAAAAGTTAACAGAATCCTAAGTAAGTTTTCTCAAAATAAGGCTCTGTGTGTTTTCAGGTCAGGATAGTGGGGATAGTGATTATATCCAATCAGGACAGTGTAGCAATGATTACTATCAGAATAGAGATTTAACACCAGAAATGAAGTTTTATCCAGTATCACTTACAGCCCCTTTAAGGATAACAGACTGTTGTTTATATTTATGTTTATGATTGGCCCAAAAAACTGACTTGCTGATTTGCAATTCTTTGAACTGAAATGGATGTTTCACAGTGTTATGTCCTTTTAACCTGAAGTGCAGTTGTGTATGGTCTATGTGGCAAGTCTTTTTGTCAAATTACTCATGCCAGATTTTAATGCTCATGTCTTGCAGCTTATGTCCTGAGATGTGCTACTCTACCTGGTTGGGAACAAATCGAGGAGGCCAAGCTCCAGAAAGCCTTTGTCAACATGTAGGGCCAGAGCAGGTTCTAAGGAGTAGGCCACTGCTATAGCCTACAGTATGTGGACTGCTTTCTCTCTCACCCTTTCTTTTTTCTTTTTCTTTTTCATTTTCATGGACCAGAGCTGTTAAGACAGTACCTGCCAAGTTGACTCTGAGGTTTGGTAGTATGTGAGTTACTGGTAGTATGTTCTCAGGTCCTTTTCACATGGTTTCATATGCTTGATCCAAAGTGTTGGTGCTGGTCAGTGTGTTCATTGTTTACAATCTGGAAGTGTCCATTTTCTGTATGTAGGCCAGATTGCTTTATACAATGCACCACAGTTCACATGGTGCTTATTCCAGTTCCATAAGCAAAGCTTTCACACCGTTCCAAACGGATCTCTGGGTGTAAACGGCACAGTTCCAATTTTGTAAATGTATTTCTGTTCACCAAAAATGAAAATTCAGTCATCATCTACTCACCCCCTTGCTGAGAAGAAGTCAGGTGTAGTTTTTAATTAGATAATTTTTCCAAACAACGGATTTCTACGGTAAAAATCTTTTTTTTTTTTCTTTTTTTTAGTTTTAGGTTTTGAGGATTAAAAAACTACACCTGACTTCTTAACAGCAAGGGGCTGAGTAGGTGACAACTGAATTTTTATTTTTGTATTTAATTTATTTCTATTTTTGTATCTTATTTATGTTTTATATTTTTGTATTTTGTTTTAATTTTTAAAAAAGTGTAAATGCTGCTACCCAAATGGTCTTACCCAAATAAGTTGTTAAGTGTTAAACTTTTCAATATTGAGTATTGTTTTTACAGTTAATTCTAATTACTAAAGATAATTCATCTTTAAATTACATTCTCAATTTGTTCTCATATTTCTCAAATATGGCTCAGATATTATTCTCATATATATCTTCAGTAAGACATTTAAGAGAAATAATCAAGACATGGAAGAGACGATGATAAGATCTCTTTTAGGGCTCATACTTCTCAGATTTGTCTCATAAAAGTCTCAGATTCATCTCATGTTATTCTCTTTAATTCTCCTTCAAAATAACTGAGACATAATTAAGATCAGGGGCATACAATTATGAGATCTCCTCTGTTTATCCTACTTCTCAAGTATTGCTCAAATGGTTATCTCAAATCAACCTCCTTTGTCTTAGTGATGTCTTGTCTCTTTTTAGCTTATCTCTTGCTCCTAAGGGACCCTTAGGAGAAGTAATTCAGACACAAATGATCACAGAATGATACGAATATGAGAAGCTCAAATTTATCTCAAGAGACGAGATTGAACAACAGATGAGCAACACATTTTTCCTATGGGATGCCTGCCTGATACTGTTGACTTGCTCGGGTTGTGTTTATTTTTTGTGCTGCAACCACAAGAGAGTGTCACACCGCGGTGAGGGATGTCTTGTCATGGGTTTTTTGTCTTGTGAATTTCATGTTTTATTTTGAAAAGTAACTCTCCTCTCGTTTCAGGTCACTTGCCCTTCCTCTTGTGTCACCGGTCTGACGTCTCCCCTGATCCCTGATTGTTTCCACCTGTTCCCCATCAACCTCATGTGTCTTATAGGCTGTGTCCAAATTCAGGGGCTGCAGCCTTCAGTGGCCTAGCCTTCGCGGTCCACGAGGGCCGGGTCCTTCGGACAGGTCTTTGAAGGCCTCGTCCACCGTTGTTAAATGGGACGGTCTAGCCTTCGGAGTATTTCCTGGTTGCCTCACCAGATGTTCCCGCCCCTTACCCTTACGTCACGATTGTGAATGAAGAGATGCATTAAAGTCTGTTTTGGTTCAAATCTATCAAACGTGTACATTTATTTGTGTGTGTACAAAAATTAACGACAAAATGTGTCAAATCTAAATTGAATCATTAACATTACAAAATAAACATTAACCCATTGGTGAAGAACAGCTATATTTACCATAGCATCACCAGCGTCACGTATTTTAACTGAAAGTTAACAGCTGGAAGTTTTATAGTCCCTTGAAGTTTAACATATCTGGCGTTGGACATTCAAATGACTAAAAACCGAGTATAAACCCATTGCTTAAATTTGAATGTCATGTCTGCGCCACTTGATGTCGCCATTTTCTCTTGCTTCCTCTTCTGTTTTGGGACTGAGCAGCGGTGCGCAAAGGATCTTGGGATATGGGAGGCCGCGAAGGATAGTAGCGGTGCGTCCTCCGAAAAGAGGGAAGGCCAGGCTGCATTTGTGGGCTGCGTTTGGAGGAGCCTTTGAATTTGGACAGCCTTCGCGCAGTGTTGTGATGTAATTGGCCTTCAAATGCGCACTTCGTGGGCTGCAGCCCCTGAATTTGGACACAGCCATAGTCTGCGTCTCCCTTTGTCCTGTGCCAGAGTGTCATTTGTCCATGCGCCTCAAGCACCCATGACCACAGCCTTGTCCTGTTTCTACGATCAGGTTTGTATTTTGATATATCTCTTGTTTCCTCTTTTGAAGAGTGATTTTCTGTTGTAAGTTTTTCCCTGTTTATTTTATAGATCTAGTGTATTTTCATAGCCTTGTTTTTTCCTCCCTTTTGGAGTGACTTTGTTTTCATACAGTTTTTCTAGCCTAGTCGTGCAGTGCAGTTTAAGTTTGTAGCCTCTCTTTGTTTCCCTCCTTTTGGAGCGTTTTTTGTTGTACATTTTCATAGTTATTCCTCTGTAGAGAAGAGTAGATTAGTCTTTTATTTTGTCCTCCCTTTTGGAGTGATTTTTCGTTCCCTTTTTGTTTGTTTCGTTTTCTGTGTTTTGTCTGTTTTGTCCAGAGTCTAGTTATAGAAGGTTTCATAGCCTATTTATTTATCACTGTGTCTAAAGAGCAAAGAAGACGATTTTTCAGAATAAAAGCTTGTTTGTTCTTTGAACCTCTGCATCTGACTCCTCCTTTAAGCCCAGGCCTGACAGAGAGTAGGTTACTTAGTTAAATGGTTTTAAATCTTTTCTGTTTTTTTCTGTTTTAAGTGTGTTTATTGTTAATATTGTGTTGTGTTGTAAATCCCAAGTCTGCACGGGGTGTTTTTCTTTGCTTTTTTTTGTTTGTTTTGTTTTTAAATTGACCTCTATGCAAGGGCTTCTCAAGGTCCGGAATCCACTCCAGAGTCCGAACCAAGCCCACGACTCCTGTTACACAGACTACGAGTGTAATGGTGCCTATTTTGAAATACATTTCTGATTGTTCAATAAATTGTCAGTCTAGCCTATCTCTTATACATTGTTTTACCACAGCCTATTTTTAAAAATAATTATTTACTAAAGTAGTAAGATGTGAGAAATGTGACATTAATTAAATGATTCAGTTACTTGCAAATTGTTCTGGACCCCTGATCTTAGATAAAAATCAGATGCCAACCTTGGAGCAAAAACATTTGAGAACCACTGCTTTATGATGTTCCTGTGTCTGATGACTTAATCTGCTCTGTGCAGCTTCTGTCCAAAATAGACTTGGTGCAGAGTGGCGAGCTGCTTCTTGGATGCTTCTGAAATGTGCCATGGTACACCTGGTGGAACCATAAGCATTTTCTAGAACGTGTTGCTGCTGGAACGTGATGCAGACGTGTCCTGTGGAATCTGGGGGTTGACAGTCCCTGTTCCTTGGATTTGTTTTGCCTAAGTTTTTTTTAATTGTCAGACACTGAATGGTATAAAGACTATTGAAATACAGTAGAAGCAAGCCATTCTTGCTTTTATATTTCATACTGGCAGCAGCTACAAAACACTTTTATATGTATTTCAGCCCATTCCTGCCTGTCAGTGTGCTCTTTGACAATAATAACCAAATACCTAATACCTAATTGTGTGTGTGCTAAAAATACTTTACTTGTTTTTATTTCCTTGCTCACTTGCAACTTATGTCTACACATACTTATATACTACTTTCTCTTTATGTCTCTGTCACTTTCTCTCTCTCACATGTTCACATTCCAGCCTCTGTCAAAGCTGATACACCAGTTGAACAACTCACTCAACGTTACACCACAACAACTTGGCACACCCATCTCTCCCTCTTTGTGTCTGTGTCTCTTTCCGTGTCATAATAAGCTAAATAAACCTCTGAACTCCAGGACTGCACAGAAGAGAGAAGGAAGATAAGGCAAAACCTTCATGAAGTTGTGGCGAGGAAGACGATTTTAACAGGTATTCAAAAAAGTAACAGGCCACTGTTGCTCAGCTTTACTGTAATGATTACAATTTTAAGGTAGTTGCCTATGTCATGTCAACCAAACCTGCCTTTGTTGTGTAGCAGTCACAGCACTGACTGCAAACCTGCTTGGAAAGCTAAAGGTTTTCATTCCAAATTAGACTAACAGACCTGCACTTTTAGAAAAGGACAAGCAGAAAAATCATCAGGTGTGATTTGAGAAACTACAGCCTACTTGAACATGTCTCTCTCAATAGTCAGATAGTAAATGGAAGTTAACTGGATACTGACAGAACTGTGTTAGCAGGTTGACAAACTTGATTTCTGCCCCTAAAATGAAATATGTTTGCTCTGCGACTACTGTCAAAAATCCATTCTTTTCAGGTGTTTCAACAAGCTGAGCGTAAGTCCTCATTATTCTTTATGTCCCAGTGTTTCACAAAACTTCTTTTTCTGGATCCACTTTTTTAAAATGACAAACCATTGTAACCTAATTTACAATAGGCCTTAAAATCTTGAGATGCTAGTATTGTGCTGTGGGGCTGCTTTGCTGCCAGTGCATCTAGTGTTCTAAAGAAAGTAATTGGAATAATGAAGAAGTAGTATTATCTCAATGTTCTTCAGGAAAACCAAAAAACATCAGCAAGAAGATTGGGTGTTGGGTGCAGTTTGGTGTTCCAACAGGACAATGATCCCAAACACACATCAAAGTGGTAGAGGAATGTCTAAATGAGGCTAGAATTGAGGTTTTGGAATGGCCTTCCCAAAGTCCTGGCTTGAACCCCATCGAGAACATGTGGACTGTGCTGACGAAACAAGTATGTGCCAGGAAGCTAAAAAATGTAGTTGAACTTAACTGATTCTACAGATGTCTCTACTTGTATATGACATGCTTGCCGCTGTGTTACCGCGGTGACAGCGTAAAAGGGGGGGCTGCACTTGATAACTGTAGACACTAGATGGCAGCAGAGTGCTTGAATCCTTATGATGACAATAAAATCCTGACGACAGGATTTTACTTTATACCCCGTTTGACCACAGTGTGATCAGCAATGGCAGAGTGGCGCTGTCCGTATTTCGGCTGGTTGACTCCATTGGAAGCAGATGTAGTCTAAGGCTATGTTAATATGACTGCTTCGGCTGATATTTAACTTTAACAGCTCTTCTGTGAACTAAGTTAAATTAACTAAAGATGTGTAATGTTAAGTTACTGTTTGTACTTGCATAAGCCTATAAGTGAAACATACAGTCTGACGTATATGTTTACACCAAGCTTGAAGGCAGTTTGGCGATCGCTGCTAATTAGCTGGGGCAGAGTGCAACCAGTGGTGCGGTATACGGCATATAACTACATATTTTTCAGTCGGCATTGCGTATACCCACTTCTAAAGCCCTCTGATGCACATCTTCGTTACATTGTTTGAGGGAACTGTAGGTAACTGCAAACTGTGGACGCTACCATCACTAATGCTTATTTAGCTCCTCAGGGATATAAGCTGTTATTTTTCTGATTTTGGCAGTCTAACCCATATCAACACATTAATTAAGGTTGTAAAGACTATGGCTGTTGGTAGTTGTTGTTGATCTTGTTATAATACGCCAAATTTTAATTTTGTGGGTTACTGTTCTTTAGACTAAACTAAACTAGCTAATGTGTGCTAATGACCATAGCAACGGTAAACATCATGTCACATTATGGGCTGATGGAATGTCAATACTGTAGAGCGCAAGATCAGGCTTTACAATACTGTGAGTGTTGCCATATTATTGTCAATTTCTTTATTTCTGTCGAAAAAAACTATTTGTTATTTCAACATTTGAATGTCTATAAGTAGTATGGAGAGAATTTTGTTCCTTTATTATTCAATCAAATAGAATAGATTTGAAACCAAAAAAGAGATTTGAGAGCAAAAGAGAGGAAGTGGCAATCAATTTTTTTTTTTTTTGAGATCGAAACAGAACAGGTTGCAATTGAAGAAAAAATATGAGAGAGCATATTTCTTCAACTTCAATCAAAACTCAAAACCATTTTGCTTATAAATCAGTCCTCTTTGCTTTCAAGTTAAAAACCTTTGCTTGCAAATCAGTCCTCTTTGGTTGCAAATTCTAAAGTTTTGCTTGCGAATTCAACTGCACTTGATGGGCGGGGCCTACGCTGGTGGATGAGAGAAGAGTTTCTATTGGCTGGTTTGACCTGGCTCCAGCGCCAGCTACGCCTTCCGCATTACACACACTTCTCCCTGTGCTGTGCTGCTTGGAGGTAAGTTGATAGCCTGTTGCTCTTGAAACGTTTCCCATAAGTAATGAATTGCGCTATATATCGTTGGCTACAGCCTGCCGTACATTCACAACAACAACAACAACAACAAGTAATGAATTATAATGCCCTGCTGCTGCAAGCACACTGATTAGCAGCATCATGGTTGTCTCTGCTAGTCACGGCCCGAGCAGAGTAGCCTAATGAGTGAGTGAATTACAGGGAGGCGTATACAACGTAGGGCTGTGATTTAAACATTTAGTGTTGCATGGTACTCGAGGTGCCAACACGTCACGGTTCCTACACAACAGTACTACCGTGGATTACTAAACTACTGCTGAACGGGGTGCCAGTTTCCACTGTGTAGCGGGCTGCTGCTACTCCTCCTGGCTCCGTTCTCACTACAGCTGTTCTAATGTCAACAAACACACGAATAATTTAACAAATTGATGCACATATTTCTAACCAGCCAGCATTACTATACAGGAGCAGCTGCGTCAGATGGTCCAACTTAAATGACACTGAATGATGCTTTTGACCTCCGAGATGTAGAATGTGTAGGCTATAGAAGAGAAACGCAAATTTCAGCACCACTGATCTGTTTGTTGACATTAGAACAGCTGTAGTGAGAACGGAGCCGGGAGGAGTTAGTTTAGTAATCCACGGTAGTACTGTTGTGTAGGAACCATGACGTGTTGGCACTGCGAGTACCATGCAACACTAAATGTTTAAATCACAGCCCTACGTTGTATACGCCTCCCTGTAATTCACTCACTCAATAGGCTACTCTGCTCGGGCCGTGACTAGCAGAGACAACCATGATGCTGCTAATCAGTGTGCTTGCAGCAGCAGGGCATTATAATTCATTACTTCTTGTTGTTGTTGTTGTTGTTGTGAATGTACGGCAGGCTGTAGCCAACGATATATAGCGCGATTCATTACTTATGGGAAACGTTTCAAGAGCATCAGGCTATCAACTTACCCCCAAGTAGAGCTTAGATCAGGCCCAAAAAATCAAGCCCGACCCTACCCGAGCCCGTGTACGTTGTGTCCGAGCCCGGCCCGGCCCGACACATTAACTGTAATTATGAGCCCGAGCCCGATTTAAACCCGACAATTTTAACAGCGTAACAGTCAGAGTTATTCAATGTAGCCTCCTTTTGTTTAGTGGGTAATGTAACCTGTACAATGAAGAAGAGCAGGTGTACTTCCGCTCCCCGTGAGACAGGATGCTGCCAACAGAGCGAAGACTCCCCATTTTATTTAGTCTTTATTTAGTAAAGTGTTGGTGCAAGAACCTCGGCCTGGATCGTTTGCGTATGCCTGTAACGTCTAGTGCCGTAGAGACCTGGCATGGTGTGGTCAGTATTATGAATAAAAGTGCCGTGCAGAAACCCCCACATGCTGCCTGCCGTCTCGTGAGTAACCGGAGGCAACGTACTAAAGTGGACCATCACCTTCCTCTTCACCAGTCCACGTTACAGTGGGCTGTTATAACTGACGCTCACAACTACAACTCCGAGTTGTTTGAACTACAGAACTCTGTTTACAATTATCTTAATGAATAATGCAACAAGGACGAAGCATGTACACTACGTTGTTTGTTTATTCAGAATGGAATGGATCGCAAATGAATAAAGTAATGATTAAAAAAAACAAAACACAAATGCTTGGCCCGGCCCGAGGATAGTGGTGGGAAATAAGTCTGGGCTCGGGCTTGGGCAGAATCTAAACTCTACCTCCAAGCAGCACAGCACAAGGGAGAAGTGTGTGTAATGCGGAAGGCGTAGCTGGCGCTGGAGCCAGGTCAAACCAGCCAATAGAAACTCTTCTCTCATCCACCAGCGTAGGCCCCGCCCATCAAGTGCAGTTGAATTTGCAAGCAAAACTTTAGAATTTGCAACCAAAGAGGACTGATTTGCAAGCAAAGGTTTTTAACTTGAAAGCAAAGAGGACTGATTTATAAGCAAAATGGTTTTGAGTTTTGATTGAAGTTGAAGAAATATGCTCTCTCATATTTTTTTTCAATTGCAACCTGTTCTGTTTCAATCTCAAAAAAAAATTGATTGCCACTTACTCTCTTTTGCTCTCAAATCTCTTTTTTGGTTTCAAATCTATTCTATTTGATTGAATAATAAAGGAACAAAATTCTCTCCATAAAGTAGGCCCTACTTGTTTTGTTAACGCAATTTTAAGGTCAGCAATATCCATGTTATCCATCAATATTCATTATCCTAAGCTGCTGACATAATTGCACAGCGCGCATTTGTAGTGTTACTGTACTAAAGTGTTCTCTCTTGTGACAATGCCCCTAGTGGCGGCTGGAAGACCTGTTAGATGATAGCCCATTAAGTGAACAAAAAGGTCCACTGTAATGCTAATCTGATGTTGTACTGTAAAATAAGCAGCAGATATTTGTGAACACACTGTTTAACTAGGAACCGCAACATCCCCAGACTCCCTTAAAAAAATCACACAATTTTGTGAGTTGTAAAGTTAGCAGAAACGTCTCTTTGTGAGGGACACATTTTAATTATTTTTGCGTGTACGTGTGGCAAATGTTATACATTGAGTTACTTCTTTGTATAAATCACACCCTCCAGGAAATACACAGCACTGTTTATTCATCATCAAATAAAACAAAACAAAGCACTGCAGTAGGGCTAAAATACAGGAATAAAAATGTTTAGGCCTATACAAATAAAGGCAGTGGAATATATAGCCTGTGTTAAAGCTTGTGAACAGGCCTAGAGGAGAGTATTTTCCCCGAACTGTTTCCTGGGAAAGGGCCATTGCCAGGTCTATGCCTAATAAATGAGTTGCATCACAACCTGACGCAGTGTTCGCAGCACTTTGTTGTCATCTCTCTGAGGGAAGGGAGGGGCCACTGAGGGAAATATCTGGTGTAGCGTACTGACGAGAAACTCTTTCAGGTTTCCTGGGAGCTCAAACTTTCCCCTGGATCCGTCCCAGTTTGTCTTGACACACCAAGCCCAGTATTTGTCTTGTGGTGTAACAAATCGGAAAATGCAAGCACCTGTAGCGATCCATGCGAGCCTGGCTCATTCGGAGGAGTGATGAAAGGTCCTCTGGTCTGACCTCACAGATTTTCATGTCCAGGTGCTGCCTGGAAAACCAATGAAAATGATTGCGGTCAGCCGTGATGATGGAGGGGGGAAACATAAAGCTGTGGGTCGCGTCGATGTTGGTGTTGAGGTGAGTCTGGGGGTGAACAGTGAACCTTTTCCGGCTGCGTTGTCTCGAGTCTAGAGCCGGCCGAAGTTCTCTGGTTTCTTCCGTCTGTCTCTTGCTCTCTCTCTCTGTGGCTCTCCTCTCTCCGGGCTGCCATCTGCACCCCCAATGCCTCTGCTCGCCTCTTCTCTGCATTACACTCCTCTGTTCTTTGTGCAAGCAGCGCAGACATGCTTTCTCCTGCATTGTGGTGCTGGACCTTTTTTTTAAAATTTATTTATTTTAGCAGCCTGAGTTTCAGCAGCCTGAGCCGCTAGGACAACCGGCATTTTAGCCCCCACTGCAACATCTTCCAGGGCATAATAATAAAATGATAAAAACCAGTGGCGACCTTTTACTGTGGTCATGCTGAAGTGTCAATACCATGCACGCCCGTAAGGGGGGTATTTATTTATTAATAAAAAATATAATATGTTTTTTAACTACTACAGTGGAAACCGCTTATAGTGATCACGTTGGTCCAGAGTACATTTGATCACTTTAAGCGGTTGATTAGTAAAATCGAATTGTTATTATTTCACTTGTTTTTTTATGCAGAACATCATCTAAATGCCAGTTGTATAGTTTTCCAATGAGAAAAATGTAACGAGACGGTCGTCAGCGCGATCCTCTCGTCAGCTCCAAACTCACCCGTCTGCACCTCAGTCACAGACCACAGCTGGTTTTCCACACAGCATTTACAGTAATTCACGTGGCACGTCTCTGATCAGTAGGCGCTGCTGCCGGTGTGTTTTTAAAATGAGCGAACTAGGCTAGTAGCGCCGCAGATTTCTCATTCCCCACCTTGTTTGACTGAGTGTTTCGAGATGGTTTTCATGAATGAACAGGCAATATGTCACTGTCAGACCGGATCGTTTGACGGTCGGGCCGTATGAGTTTCACTTCTACCGCGCCGTCCACTTGAAATTATAGTTTTCTTTTCCTCAAAAGTTCTCCGCGAAAATGGAACTGAACGCAAAGACTGAATAGAATTAATATTTTCACTCATTTTGACCAGGCTACACGATGAAATGAACCACTGACAGTTTCCCGCTGAACAATTCAAACAAGTCAGTTTTGCGCATGCGCGTTGGCAGATAAGCTGCTTCACTGACAGCTTTTTTGCCATTCAAAATGCTCATCTACAGTAAACACAGCCTCTAGCAGTAACTGTACTACTCGGTGTCACAGTGCGCATGCGCGAAACAAGCTGTCAGCTTTCCAGCTTTTCGCAAGCAAAACGGGACAGATTAGGCACGGATTTAAGACCAAAACAGTAGAACTAAGGTATTGTATAATTGAACACACTGCCAGATTAATATTTTCAATTATTTTTATTGAAGGGCTTGGGCATGCACTGCATTTATAGCTTATTATGACCGCTCGCCCATGATAAAAACATTTATATAGCACCATTAAAACAGAGTTTATCAGCAGTTAAGCCAAACACAAGGAAGTCTAGTCTAAGGTGACTTAAATGGCAACACAAAATGTAAAAACACTAAAAGTCTAAATGAGTAAAGGAATAAAAGTGATAAAACAGGCAAAATCACAGAAAAGGAAGAGGGAGAAGAAAGAAAATAAAGTTAAATAAATTAAAAAATAAAATAAAAACAGATCCTTTAAAAAAGTAAATGCAAAAATAGAAATAAATAAAATAATAAAAAGCAATGACGGACGATTAGGAGGTGACATCACAATATGTGTATCATGGACCTATGACTAGTGGACACAGCCCTCAAGGCGGAGCCCCATTCATTCCTATGAAAGCTGCTCAGTGGCACGTGAAACCAAAAACGCTCTACTCTGGACCATGCTCCGGCCGGAGTTCTTCCACATAGCTTCCACATTGTGCAGCCCATAGAGCTTGCACACTTGAGACTTCCGCCGACCAAGCTGGCCCAACTTGACTTGGGATAAAATAAATAAATCGTGCAGCTCTTCCGGACTTTCCAAATGCAATTGGACTGAATGGCTCAAATTATGTCATTTCACGAGGGTTGTGACGCTCAAAAAATGTATCCAGCGTTTTACAGCCCCTTCGATCACAATGTTAGCTTATGGGAAAAAGTATTTTTGGGCCGCAGGGCATCACATGACGCGGTAGTTACATGTTTTGGCCACTACGAAAATTGGCTTTAATGTGATACCCGTGTTTATTTCAAACTGAACTCTAAATGCCATTGCTACAGCATGTTGTCATTTCTTATTTTTCTTGTTTCATTGGTATGAAATAAAAAACATTTGTATGTTTTTTCTTTGTTTTGACTGAGTTGAGTCAGAGCGGGTAAAAGTGTCACACAAAGTTTGTTTTTTTATTTGCACATTTATTTTGAGCCTTGTTCATTGTCTTTTGCTGTAAGTGTTTTACAAAAATTGTTCTACCTGGAGATGACGGGCAAGCTCTCACAGAGACCAGTGTGTATGTGCTTTACCTTACCAAGATCTGTATCAAAGCATGTCTGGTGGGGAGGAGAGAGGCCCTGCTGTGTTCACTGTAGTCTAGACTGCTCACATGTGCCACCTGGTGGTTGTTAATGTGCACAGCAACTAATGCAAAATCAGCTGGTTAAAATAAAAGTCTGCCCTCCTTTTCTGTTGCGTCGCGGCACCTTTAACGCTGCGGTGAAGGCGTCAGATACAAGTAGAGACATCTGTATCAAGAGGAGTAGTTAAAAATACAGCCAGAGGACTGCCAGAAGCTTGTGAGTTAATTTAGTTGAATATGGGACAAGGGGACATTTAAAAGGGACATTTAACCAAATATTAGAATTACTATATGTATATTTTTGACTCAGCAGATTTGGTCATATTTTCATAAGAACTATAATGAATGTTTTTTGTGATGAAGTAGTATGTGTTCCACTCATTCCATTACAGAAAAATGAGACATGTAGAAATCATTGGAACTGAAAACTGCCACGATATACATTTTCTTTACAAGTGTTTGTAAACTTTTGACCACAACTGTAATAATGTTTGCAGTTTTGTTTAAGTTTGTTTAGTTTTAACAGCTAGCCCCTAGGCGTTGTCCAATGTTTTTCAGGCATTGTGGACTTTTGATGCATACCACTGATGCAGTGACAATAACTCTTACCTGGCAATGTTGAGGTGTTAGGGCCGTGGACTCTTATCACGTGAAATTTGGAGAAGGGATGACGGTGTTCACTCAAGTTACAACAACTACCTTTTGAATGGCCAATAATGCCACAGTAATGGTGTTCAATGACAACTCACAAATTTTACAACATGGCATCGTCAAGTTCCATCGTCAAGGATTTTCAGAACATCTTTGAAGTGGATCTGGTCAACCTGCTAGGAGGATAAATATGTAGAAGTATAGAAAAATTTCAAGGGACTCGGACAAAGGATATTGTTGAAGTTACCACTTCTGCTTTCATGGCAAAACACCAAAATTTGCCTGGCTGCATCAGCGATGCCTTTTGATGATTGCAAATTTGAACAACTTTTCATTGTGAAGGTCTTTCATATAAGCTGACCAAGTTTGAGGTGGATCTAATTTACCTACGAGGAGTTCCTTCAAGTATGACACCTGTAAATGAAAAAAAAATGACACTGTCCTCAGGCAAGGACTCAATTTGCATTGTGGAGTTACAAATACTTCCTGTTTCATGTCAAAACATGGAAATTAGCTGCACTGCCACAGCCATGATGTCCGTTGATTGCGCGTTCACTTTTAACAATATTTCATTGTTAAGGTTAGTTGTATAAATTGATGAGATTACCTTGGGAGGAGTTTGTTAAAGTTTAGCACTGCAAATGGCAAAAAAAACACCTTACAATTTCAAAATAAATTCAAAATGGTGACTGATGTAGGTCATGGCAGCAAGAGACTGGGGTTTATGCATGTATGCATGCAAGATCTTCCTAACTGAACTTTCACAAGAGCTTCATAATTAAATCACAAGGATTATTTTCTTTCTAGAACCACAGACATACAACTGTCACAAACTGAACAGTACTAACCATTACTAGTTACAGTCATGGTCAAATGTTTACATACACTTGTAAAGGACATGTACAGTATACCATGGCAGGTCTCATTTTTCTGTAATGGATTTGGTGGAACACATTGCACATATGCTTTACCACTTTTGATATGTGTTTGGGATCTTTGGCCTGTTGGAACACCTAACTGTACCTAAAACCCAATCTTCTGGCTGATGATTTTAGGTTTTCCTGAAGAATTTGGAGATAATCCTCCTTCTTCATTATTCCAATGACTTTCTTTAGAGCACAAGATCCACCGGCAGCAAAACAGGCCCATAGCATAATACTACCACCACCATGCATGAATGCCAACTTGCATCGAGCTTTAAGGTGCAGCGTCTGGAGCAAGGGCACCTTTCTTGCACCGCAGCCTCTCAGCCCATGTCAATGCAAAACACGCTTGACTGTGGACACTGACACCTGTCTTCCAGCAGCTTCAAATTCATTGCGGACATTTCTTTTGGTTTTCAGTTGACTCTTGACCATCTTAACCAATTTTCTCTCAGCAGCAGGTGATAGTTTGGTTTTCTTCCTCATTGTGGCAGGGACATGATTGTGCCATGCACTTTATACTTACTGTTACGACCCCGGCTCTTGGGAAGCAACACAGAAGTCAAAAAACAATCAGTGCAGCCAAAGTAACATTTATTGCACAAAAGAACAAACCATGGATAACATAGAAAACCCAAAGATGGAGGCTGGTGGCATTGCAGCAGGCCCAAGCTGCAGTGTGAGAGAGAGCGAGTGGGTGGAGCTACCCAGAACTCTTAAAGGCCTCCCAGCAGGTGCCAGAGATCAGGAGGGAACAACGGGGAGGAGTTTCTGATCACCTGAAAAATTAAGAAAATAGCCTTGGACATAACACCCCCTCCCATAAGCAGGTTGCTCTAAAGCAACCTCACAGTTCGACTACCACATAAATGGCAACATTATAGCCTAAAATAGATATACTTACGACCTTGAAAGGGCATCTGCGAGAACATTATCTTTCCTGCGCACATGCTGGATATCCAGGTTAAACTCCTGCAAAACCAAGCTCCATCGCTTAGCCGGTGGTTGGAGTTTTTCATCCTGTTAAGGAAAACCAAGGGGTTATGATCGGTGTAGACCACTAGGGTCTGGCTGGAGGAAACATAGATACCAAAATGATCCAGAGCTAGAATAAGGGCCAACGCCTCCTTCTCTATAGTGGAATAGTGTTTTTGATGCAAGTTAAACTTTTTCGAAAAGTAACACACAGGATGCTCTACCCCCAAGGAATCCTCTTGGAGGAGAACAGCTCCAACACCAGCATCACTTGCATCAACCGCTAGTTTGAAAGGCCTGCTGAAGTCAGGGGCAGCAAGAACAGGAGCGCTAGCCAGCAGTGCTTTCAGGCTCTCAAAGGCAAACTGACACATCTCTGTCCAACAAAAAGGAACCTTAGGACTAAGCAGATTAGTCAAAGGGGACGCAACAGTGGCAAAATTATTGCAGGAAACTCCCGTAATAACCTGCCATGCCAAGAAAACGTTTCAAGTCACGCCTTGAACTGGGCACACCAAAATTCACAATGGCCTCCACTTTGGCCTCAATGGGACAAACCTTTCCACGACCAACCACTTTTCCCAAATACGTTACAGTGGCCTGTCCAAATTCACATTTGGCTAAGTTCAGGGTCAGTTTGGCTACAGCAAGCCTGTTGAACACCTCTTCTAGCTGAGCTACATGTCGAGACCAGGGGGGTATTCCAGAAAGCGGGTTTTGTGAAAACTCTGAGTTTGTTAACCCTGAGATGAGAGAAACTCTGAGTTTTCAGTTCCAGAAAGAGAGATAACTTAAACTCTGGGTCTGTTACCGCGGTAACTGACTCTGTGAACATAACCTGCTCACTGGCAGGTTTACCTGAAGAAACCCTGAGTCTGACGGAGCTGTCTGACAGCGGCTGTCTGTTCCTTCTCAGTCCGATCATGTTGAAGCAGAAATAATTCACAGTTTTACACCAGGAGGAGAATTTAGATTCATTTAGATGAGCTCTCACTCCCTGACGAGGACTGAACCGAACAGTAGACCGCTCCGCATCAGTCCGTCATTTATATTCTCCGGCCGCACAGCGAATATCAGGCTACACGTCATCGCTGACGTGTTCTCAGGTCTGAACAATCCTCTTTAATCACTTCGCAGGTTAATCAATCACCTTCCAACAGCCAGAAAAGGAGAAATAACTCACATTTTTATTTGGCTTTCTGTATTTCCCACAGATAGCTACAAAAGTAACCATCAGTAGCCTATTGTATTTTTTCCAACAACGTAATTTCAAAGTCCGTGTTTCTAGTTTGCCGCCGCATTGAGTATAAGACTAAATGATTTCTAGTTCAATCTGTAGACAGTAAGTGTGTGTCTGCCTCTAATGTTGGGTCCTGGGGGTGAGTGACACCCTCAGCCTCTGGTCACCCAGCGAGCTGACTCAGGACCAGCTCCTCTGCCTCTGGCGGACGTGGTGGAGGTGGAGGTGAGCACCACTTCATGTTCCTCTACTCAGCAGGATGTTAGGACACAGATGTGTGTTAAACAGCATCTGTTGGTGGTAAAAGCCACTACAAGTTACAATATCCACTGAATAAACTTTTACTTTGTTTAATATGTGAAATAAAACCAAAGTGAGGAGCCATCGTGAGACTGTTTTTATATTTCATTTTCAGCCGATTTAAATAAAATAAAACATTGAACAACATTCAACCACTTCCTCAAAGGCTAATATAAAAGAAACTGATGTTAAATTCAAAATGAAAAGATGGCTGCTTCTAAAACTCTGTCAGTGATTTTTATTACGGCCGCAGCCGTGTTACTTTTTTTTCCCCAGAAAATGTCTGCTTCCTGTTTTCTCCCGTTACCATGGTGAATCACAGTATCGGAGCTCCATTGATGATGGCTTTTTACTAGTCGTCAGGCACGAGCTCAACTCAGAGTTAACATACTCAGAGTCGACTTACCTGACTCAGATCAGCTGTTCTGGAACTGAAAACTCAGAGTTTCACTTCACAGGGTAAGTCAACTCAGAGTTCAGGGATAGACTCTGAGTTTGTTGAACCTCCTTTCTGGAATACCCCCCAGTTTTACTCATTCCATTGCAGAAAAATGAGAATTGTAGAAATCATTGGAACTCAAGATTGCCATGATATACAAGTTCTTTACAAGGGCATGTAAACATTTGACTGTAACTATAACAGACCTTTGTGAGTACAATCAATTGAGTGTCCCTTTAAAGTACTGCACTTCAATTTATACTCACTGAAAATGTTTATTTTTGTGCAATCCCCAGCAATCTGTTCTGCTCTTTGGGTGTTTCCCTCTCTGTCTACTGCTTCCTAGTATGGGCTCCAGCCAAAGCAGTGACAAGCTCCACTGTAACCGCTATCTGAATGGACAGGGTCCTCCATCACTGGTACAACAAGGTCCTTTGCACAAATACACATCTAAATTTCTGTGTCTGTCCAGCTATCCATAATAATCTTCTAATAATTTCTGGATAATTTAACTTAAACTGGCCTTGTTTCTATGCAGCTAATGAAGGGTTGAATGGGATGTACAGAGCACTGACTGGCTGCCAGCCAGAGGGCCAGATGACCTCAGTGATCCTTCATAGAGACCTGCCAGGATTCCCTGATGACAACACCCTGCAGCTCAGCTACATATTCCCAGATGGAATGCAAACAGTAAGCTGGGCTAAAACCCTGCTGTATAGCTATTTACAAACAATTCGATGGTTGTTTGACTTACCATTAGTGTACATATGCAGATTCCCAGGAATTATGTGTAACTCATTGCCAAGATGAGAATTATTTGACCGGAAAAGATATTTGGTATGAACTGCTTTTTTCTCAAAAAGATGCACAACTAGCCTAAAACCTACCTTTGCGTTGATTCTTCATTAATGTCTTGTCCAGTGGACTCCCAGGGCCACAAAAATCTCTGTCAGTGTATCTGACACGTTATTATATTGGTTGTCTGTTGTTGGGTTAAATAATTTTTCCAGCAGTTGGTTTGTCAAAACAAACAGCCAATGGCCGAGCTGATATAGCCAATTGTGACCTGTAGTTTCCCTGCCGGTAAATACACCAACTTTTTGTCACAGCTGTAGCGTCTCTGGGTTTGTTAGGTGAAGCTTACACATCGGGTGGCAGAGCAGCGGCAGGGTAGCCTGGCGGTAGTGGACAGTCTGGGCAGCAGAAGACCAGGAGAGATGCCGAAGACCATTATTACAGCTAAAACAGCACTGAAAACAGATATCACTAAAGCTATTGTGTGAGTCGAGCATAAAGAATGCGACCAACGACGCCAACCAATAAGAGGCAGAGTAGGGCGGGTCTTATGAGAGATCACGTGGGAGCCACAATAATTGAGGTCTATCTTTTGGAGCAGTATGATTGCGCCCTCTGCTGTTCAAACAGAATAATACAATGACAAGGAGAGACGGTAGAATGCATTTATATTGCTTTTCCTTGATAGATGCACAAGCTTTATGAGTGAAATAAACATGTGACATGTTGGTAGCTAACGTCACAGTCCCACAACAGTATTGCTGCATTTTTTCTAATCGCGGAAGTCGTTATGTTGTTACATCCCTAGTATTTATTCATTTTGTATGTTCAAAATCATATTTTATTAAAGGTATAATTTTCATTTTAGATATTTTAATTACTTACAATCAACAAACAGGAACCGTCACCAGTCTGATTCATGCTGTAGGTAATTCTGGTGTACTAAACATTTTTGCCTTCTCATTTGAATGAAAAAAAACGAAAGAGCTCAGAGTAGAGCGCAGGCTTCTGTGGGGGCTCTGGCAGAATTCTCTCTGTAAAACAAGTGGATTATCTGGTTAGTCTGGTTAGCAAAGCTACAGAAGGAAGGGAATTGAAATTGCTCAATAGTGAAACAGCACAGATTTCACGCTGTGTGTATACTAATCCCTAGAATCCACCAGATACATGTCCGGTCCGGCTCCGCTTCGTCACGGCTCCGCCACGGCAGCAGGGCTGATAGGTTTCACTCTTCACAAGTTTTTGCATTTCCTGTATTACTGCATTATTGCTACTGTTACTACTGCAACTGCTCCAGCTACCTCTAGTATAACTATTCCTTTACTGTTGAGTGATGTGAAGGACCTCTTCAACAAAAATAGAGGGTGTTCAAATATGGAGGCACAGCTGAAACATGTTTAGGCAGAACTCGAGGTCCGGCTGAAAGAGGTAAAGCTACAAGTAAGGTGGAGCACAGGTTGAGAGGTAACAACATTAGGAATGGTCTGGGATGGTATGAAAACTGTCATGGGCTGTTAAAAGAAGAGCAGCAGCAAAGCAATCCAGGATATGGTGAGAGCTAACCAGTTCAACCACTCTACAACAGATTTGATGGCCTGCTTTTGCAGTCTGTCCAGTTATCACCCCCTCATCTCCCCTGTAAAATTCAGATCTACCAATTCAGTTCAGTCAAATTCATACATTGCCAAAGCAAGTCATAAATAAATAAAACAACAAAAATATACTACAGTACAGTATTTATATATGCAGTATTTACCTTCCACAACTGACATGAAAGTCAATTAATAAACATATAATGTGAACGTGATATGTGATAGAAAAATGTATCCTGGTGACTGGGCTGAAAAATGGGTGATTTTTATTTTTACTTCTACATTAGTAGGAACACATTTACAATTATTCTGCCTATTACCTCACAATTTAATCTTGTACGTCCCGCAGACAAAATATTGGCTCTTATCAGGCGTGTCTTTCAATATGCTGGTGCATACCCAAAGTTATTTATCTTTCATTATCCAGTATAGTTATATGGCCTTGTAATCAGCGTTCACGAAAGGTAATACCTTTGCCATTTACACAAACTACAAAAATGCTTCTAGATGTTTACATGCCTCCAGTGTATTGTAGGCAAATTCTTAATCTCTGGGATACCTGTTCAAAACTGCATAATTGTTTTGTACATTTTTAAATGTAGGGCTGCATAATTAATCAAAATATTACAAAAGTGCAATAATTGCAATTGCTAAGTGCAATAAATGCAATTGCTAAGTGCAATATCCAAATCACAAAGCTGTATTTTTTTATGAAGATAAAATGCCAAACAGCATTATAGCGATGTACAATATGATTTGTGCCATGTTATGCAGCCCTAGTTAAATGCATGCCAAATTGCTGATATTTCATAATACACTGCTTTGAATGACCATGCAGCCAAAGAAGCTGCCAAATTTAACATCCCTGTTCATTTAAAATCCTGTCCTTCCAGACCTGCTAATAATCACCTAGTGATGTAGCCCTTGTACAAGAGAGCTCTGATGTTGAGAATATAGATTGTTTCTTGTGTATGCACGCATCTTAAGAAAAAAATCCTTGATGTGAATATTTGTAAATGTTTTCTATGCAAGGATGGTGAAACATTCTTTCCCATGTGAACTCTTAAAGGTACAGTGTGTAATATATCGAGTATTTAAGGGCATCTAGCGGTGAGGTTCTAGATTGCAACACTCCCTCACTCACCCCTCCCTTTCCGAAGACGTTGGAGAAGTTCCAGAAGCTACAGTTGCCCTCATGGACAAGAAACACATTTTCTAAATACAGACTCCACAACAGCATAGAGTATTTCTACTAATTCAAGTGATGAGGTAAAGCTAGCTGTATTTAGTTATTTAGTCTATAAAACTATAGGTTATAACTCGAAAAAGAAAATTAATTAGGATCATACAAAGAAGTTCTGAAAAATATTCACAAAATGTATTAACTTGATGATGAGCTGACTTCTCCTCAGCTTGTCTGTCACATTAAGTCATTACTTTGACTGTCTTTGGTACACTCCCAGCCTAAATATCTTAGTTAGTTAATACAGTTGTTTCCTTAAGTTTACATACCCTGGCAGAATTTGTTGTTTGATAATAAATGGCTTCACCCAACCACTAACCATGAGTGAAAGAAAAGTTTTTGTATTATCATTCATATTCTCTGAAAAATGGCCAAAAAAAATCACAAATTCTGCCAGGGTATGTAAACTTATGAGCACAAGTGTATCTCCATGTGTTGTCTTGCTGCAACAGATAAGGAATAAATCTAAATGAATCTTGCTAATGCAATGTTACCACCAGCTCTCTGAGAGGCACACACTGAACTTATACGTGGTGGCATTTCTTTTCAGTGCTAATAAACATTGTACATTATCTAGGTTTTGTACCATTAGCAGCGGGGGTAAATATATATTTTGGTCGGTTGTAATCTTTGACGTTACTCTTACCTGTCCAACAGAAAGCAGGACATTTCAGCATCAGTCTGCAAACATTTATCTAACATCAGAGATTTCCATCTAGAAAAGGCAACTCAAATGTTTATTATTGTTTTATGCCATCGCTTTTCCCGATCTCATTTAGTGTCTTGGAGTTTTCGACAATGATTCATTCATTCATGTGATTTTTTTTGTACAAAATAAGTATGAACATCCATCCTTTATCAGATTGTGGTTTCAAATTTCTCACAATACAAATTGTTTGGCAGGAAACAGCAGCCACTCACTCTTCTTCACCTTCCAACCCGGACATTTCCGGCAGCCAAGCAAAATCGCGAAAGGCCCTCACTAGTTCCAGGTTTGCCTGTCTGGGCTACTGTAGAAACATGGCGGTACAACATGGTGACCTCCGTGGACGGGGGCCCGATCCCTATGTAGAAATAAATGACTCTTTCTAAGGTAATGAAAGCACTCTTATTTTTGCGCACTGATTAAAACATACTTATGATTATTATATTCCATTTCTGCCACATCTGTTCTGCTAGATGCCACTACATATTACATACTGTACCTTTAAGTGTAAAAATCTGTGTGAACTTGCAGAAATAGCCATCTCTGCTGTAGCATTCTCACCACATATGATATATTCTTAAGCACTCATTAGAAGGGGTATCACCTCCGTTGATTAAATAATCTTTTCTGTGGTGATGGGTAGGCTGATGATGAGGCAAGCTTCCCAGAACGCACTGAGCATGGCGAGCAGACTGTGTCCCTCAGTTGCCAGCTCACAGCTAGACCATGAGGGCTGTATAGTAGGTTCAATAAAGTAGCTGGTCTCAAAAAAGGTAATATGAGTCCAGGCTCAGACAAGGCCTATTTATCAAAGCCACAGAGGAGACAGACAGCATGTGTTCTCCCGTCTTGTTGCGTTCAGTGACAGGCTGTAGAGTTGGAATGCTCGAGCCAAAAAGTCTTCAAAAGTCAAAAAGTTAACTAGATTTAAATGAGGATTGCAAAATTAATTCTGGAGTTTTCTTTAGATCTCAGCAAAAAGTGAAAAACAAAAGCCCTCACAAGCCAAAAGTCAGGCTAAGAGCATGAGCTGAAAGGAGACCAGAGGTCCCTGATGGCATGTGTTGTAAAGTTTTATAGTCCATGTTTTGGAAGATGGGTTAGGGTTAGGGACGATTCTTAGCGCTCTTTTTCTGATTACTAATTAATTCCTTTGTGTGGAAAGAGAACTGGCCTCTTTAAAAAGGGGAGTAATTTGATTTCTAAATAATATTTGAATTATATGGGCTGGCAAATTGGAAACTCACTCATTCTGTTGTCAATATATGCAACATATCTTCAAAGCTCTTCATTGGGTCTTTTGATGAATTAATCAAATAACAGAGCAACAAGTAACATAACAAATAAAAATGTTCTTATCAGTAGTTTAGGATTATATAACAGTCAAGCTTATCTAAAATACAAAAAGATGATAGAAGACAAATCATAAGTAAATCACACTGGTTAACATCAACTACACTAATGTGGTACTGGCAGTACCTTACAGTATATCATTGTTTAAACTTTATTACCAAAACTCATCAGATGGCAGACAGGAATCCTGTAAATTAGCAGACTTTGAAGCAGAGTTAAAGTTTCATAATATCAAAAATGATTACATGTTCTGAAACACAAGATATACAGTAGTGGTCAAAAGTTTACATACACTTGTGAAGAAAATGTATATCATGTCAGTCTTGAGTTCCAATGCATTCTACAACTCTGCAACTCTACAACTATTTTTCTGTGATGAAATGATTGGAACACATACTACTTTGTCACAAAAAATTTTCATGGCGTTTAGTTCATAATGAATTTATTATAGGTCTTAAGGTCCTCTGGCTAAATTTTTAACTACACTACTTCTCTTGACAGAATCGGTGAAGGTCAACCAATGTTTTTAGCTTCCTGGCACAGACTTGTTTCTTCAGTACAGTCTACATGTTCTCTGTGGGGTTCAAGTCAGGACTTTGGGAAGGCCATTCCAAAACCTCAATTCTAGCCTGTTTAGCCATTCCTTTACCACTTCTGATGTGCGTTTGGGATCATTGTCCTGCTAGAACACCCTAATGCACCCAAGACCCAATCTTCTGGCTGATGATTTTAAGAATTTGTATATAATCCTCCTTCATTATTATTCCAATTACTTTCTTTAGAGCACAGGCTCCACTGGCAGCAAAACAGCCCCACAGCATAATACTACCGGCTCATGACCCGGCTCAGTAGGACACGACAAAAAAATGGGAGAACACACCATGCTCAATTGTCAAACAATGTTTTATTAACCCAAATTAAACCAAATTAAGAGAACCAAATTCATATTTACAAAATGGGACGTGTAAATCAGTAAGGTCAGTGGTGTCTGATGTGCATGAGTGTGAAATGTGTGGGGGTGTTGTCAGATGTGAACAAAGGGATAAACTCAAGACTATCACCAAAGTCTGGAGTGTGGCATGCCTGCAGGGGACCAGAGCAGAGAGAGAGACAGGCTGTATTCAAAACCGCATGCTATACTGCTAGTACGTACTGATTTGGCCAAAATGTAGTATGTAGTATGCAGTATGCAAACAAAAGCAAAATCTGCAGTATGCGAAAAGTTCCTGGATGTCGTACTGATTCGGAAAATATTTCCAGTTTCCGAAAACATCGAGGCAAATTACTAAACAGCCGTCATTTGAGTAAACTAACCACACATTGGGGATCTAAACGGTTACTTTCTTGCATGAAAAAATATTAAAACTTAATAAAGTGACATTAACAGCGCTACAGCGGGAAATAAAACAGCTTTGCACCTGTTTTACAACTACCGCTGCCAGTCGCCACGAAATGCATTCTGGGAAACTTGCACACTGCAAACTGCAGTGTGAATGGCGTCAGTCTGCTGAAGTAGCATACTGAATCCCACATTCAGTATGCAGTATACAGTATATACTAACACAGTATGTAGTAGGCAGTACGGTAGTATGCAGTTTCAAAAACAGCCTTAGAGTGAGGGTTGCAGCCGTTTAAATAGCTGCACTGACCAGGTGCGCTGAATCACCTCAATCAGGCTTACCTGCAAGGGAGCATTGCAGCTGTGCTGCTCTCTGATGACCCAATGGGACATCACACCGTGCTTGACAGCAGGTATGGTGTTCTTGGGGTTAAAGGTAGCACCTTCTCGCCCCCAAACATATTGCTGGTCATTGTGGTCAAACAACTTAATTTTTGTTTCATCTGACCACAGAGTTTTCCTCCATAAGTTTTTTACTTTGTCAATGTCAACTTCCGTCAAGCTTTAAGGTGGAGCATCTGGACCAAGGGCTTCTTTCTTAAATAGCAGCCTGCAAAACACACTTGACTGTGGACACTGACACCTTCCTGTAACTTCTTATTCATTGCAGACATGCCTTTTGGTGGTTTTTGGTTGACTCTTGACCATCCTGACCAATTTCTCTCAGCAGCAGGTAATAGTTTGTATTTTCTTCCTGATCATCGCAGTATCAAAACTGTGCCATGCACTTTATACTTACAAAGAATTGTTTTGACAGTTGATCTCGGGACTTGTAACTGCTTTGAAATGGCTCCAAGTGACTTTCCTGACTTGTTCAAATCAATAATGCGTTCTTTCAGGTCAATGCTGAGCTCCTTAGACTTATTTTTTTTGACAAAGTAGTTTGTGTTCCACTCATTCCATCACAGAAAAATGGGGGTTGTAGAAATGATTGGAACTCAAGACTGCCATGCGAAACAAGCTCTTTACAAGTGTATGTAAACTTTTGACCACGACTGTATGTCTAAAAGCGCTAATATGCCCCCTCTCCCTTCTCCCACCATTGCCACAAATCAGCTGAGGACACTTTGTCCCAGCAAGGCAAGTGGTCCAGACAGGGTCTGTCCAAGAATGCTCAAGGCCTGTGCTGTCAAACTGGGAGAGCACCTTCAATATTTTTTTAACCTGAACCTTTGACTGGGGAGTGTCCCTTTACTGTGGAAGACATTGTGTCTCACCCCAGTGCCAAAAAAGGCACACTCCAGTTTGCTGAATGACTCTAGGCCAGTCGCCCTGACGTCACATGAAATGAACACTCAAACCTTTAATGAAACGTCCCATCATTCCAACATTTTTTGCCTCCTAAGGTCAGAATGGTGGTATTCATTTCTTTTTTAAATGTCTTGCCATTCTGACACATCTTTTAAAAGGGTTAGGGTTAGGGTTACGGGTTGCGGAATACGTTGAAGCTTTGTCGGACTGCCGGGATGTTCGCATGTCGGAAGAGTGGTATGTCGGAATGGTGACATGTCGGAATGGCGGTATGTCGGAATTTTGGGATGTCGGAATTTTGGTATGTCGGAATACCAGCATGTAACCAATTGCTGCTCCATCTCCTTAGACCCCAGGTCTGCCATGCACTCATCGGGACTAGGGGGGTAGGGCCGTGAGGATGATGTTTTTTTGTTTGTATTTTCCAGTGCCTCCAACACCAGTGCCCCTCCTTTTGAAATATTACCGTATGTGGAGACCACAGTTTTTCAGGCTGAGGAACCGCTCCTGCAAGACTGTAGTCAAGAGCACTGGCACACCTCAGGGGACTGTGTTCTCACCTGTCTTGTTCACCCTTTACACTTTTGATTTCAAGCACAACTCTCAGTCATGTATATACATATATATATATTAGGGACTCGATTAAAAAAATTAATCTAATTAATTAGAGGCTTTGTAATTAATTAATCGAAATTAATCGCATTTTTAATCGCATATAAATATTTGACCTGAAAACAGTGAGAAGCACTTTTTTTCTTATGGGTTTTAGTATACCATTGAATAATGACTGAATACAGAAGCTTAAGCAACAAAACATTGTTTTTTTTTTTTTCTCAAGGTGGTACTTAACCAAGACCAACAGACTAGGGATGCAAATTATCGATTAATTCATTAATCATTAGTTGATGGACCTTATTGATCAATTAACGATTACCTGATAAGATGCGATTTTCCTGAGAACCTAAATTTAAGGGGAAAATTTCAGCTGAACATTCCTTATACAGGACTCTACACTAGTTTGTTAGTTTATTTTTTGAGCACAGCACAATGAAACATATTTAAGTAACACGTTATTTGGTAAATGGTCTTTCCTGCCACTACACTGTGATGATTACTGTATTTAACTACTTAAATCACAGTAGCATAAACTGATTTGTTGAAACACAGGCAGCTCTATGTTTTCCCTGTGTGATGTTCAGGGACAGGTCAGGACAGTCTGAAGACAGAGAGCTCTGAGGTTGAAGTCTTATGCACCGTGAGACAGTGACGGGTCTGTAGGCTACCTACGTCTTGACCACATGTCAGCTGTTCAGCTGCAGCAGAGGAAACTCCGCTGTTCTCAGCTCCACTGCGACGAGTTCTTTTTAAACAGTGCAGCGCAGATCCGGTGTGTTTATCAAAGCTTGGTCGCAGTGCTGAGGCACCGGGTCAGTTTGAGCTGCGTTCAGGCGACATTAAAACTTTATAGATCCATGGGCAGTGATCAGTGTCGGCGGCTTTTTAACTCGTTAAATAATTGTGCTCCAGTATAATCGGTACGCCTGAAACTCATCCAGTGAGAAACGTTCCGCGGTGCAAAATTAAGTGCGATTAAAATGCGTTAATTTTTTTAACGCATTAATTTTTTTGTGTAATTAATTAATCTTAATTAACGCGTTAAAGTCCCGGCCCTAATATATATATATATATATATATATATATATATATATATATATATGTATTCAAGTGGACACCAGGGCGAGAACAGGAGCTTGTTGGAGGACTTTGTCATGATGTAGGTCGAACCATCTGCTGCTGAACACTGCCCAGGGCAAAGACATGGTGGTGGACTTCCCAAGGACCAGGCCCATCTGCATCTGCATCTAATCTTTATGAAGGGTGTTGATGTGAAGGTGCTCAGTACCTACAAGTACAGCTGGATGATAGACTGGGCTGGTCAGTAAACACAGGAAGGGCATAGCTGGCTCTATTTCCTGAGGAAGCTGGGGTCCATTAACATCTATAGGAAAACACTGCTGATGTTCTATCAGTCAGTCAAAAGAATCCAGTATTGCCATGTGACAGGGCGGACTGGTGATGAGAGCTGGCCCTGTAGTTGGCATGGAGCTGGATTCCCTTTTGTCAGTGGCAGAGACAAGATGCCTAAATTAACTGTTGTGGATCATGGACAATGCCCATCACCCTCTACACAGCACATTCAATATTCAGAGGAGAATGTTCAGTGGCAGACTGTTGTTTCTGTCCTGCTCAATGCACAGACCGAGGAAGTCTTGTTCACCAGGCAATATGGCAATCGACATATGCTGGACCATCAGTGTCTGGCTATATTAGCTTCATGCACTACCTGCTTTTGTCCTTGTTATTATACATATTTTTTAATTGCGTTTAAATGATATCATCCAGAGCAATTATTATTCTTGCACCGCTTTTAATTCATGACCACCTTACTTTTGCAATACCTCCAGCATTATTCACCCTACAGTTAAGCCATGTCCATTTGCACAAACTCTTTTATAATTCTCTGCAGAAGTTCTAATATTGTTGCTTCCATTATTTATTCTTTTATTATAGTCTGTATCTTTGTTTTGTATGTTTAGTGATGCAAGGAATGATGTGACAGTTGCTTTATCTGCAAAGTGCAAATATGTCACTTTAGATTCCCAATCGCTACACAGCCTTGTCTGCTTCCATCTTCTCATTATCTGACTTGTTCACCATGAACTATAATAGAATACAACAAATTTATAAAGACACATTTTCTCTTCTCTCAAAGGTTAATAGGTCTCAGTTATTTACAAATAAATGATGCTTGCTCAGAGTAACACTATCCCAGTGAGCAAAGAGTGGTCTAGATCACGTCTTGTAGACGTCATTTAAGGACAACCAAGACGTCTAAAAGACGTCCTCTGGGGAGCCAGAATGAAAGTTGAATGAACGTCTTTTCTGGACGTTGTATAGATGTTTATATATCGTTTATCGACTAATTCTGGCTGTCAGTGGACGTCCAGATCATAGCCAGTACGAACATGTATTCTCAACTAATTCTGGATGTCAGTGGATGTCTAGATTATGGCCTGACTATTGACATGGCCAGGCCATGATTAGAATTAGAATTAGAATTAGTCGATAAACGATATATAAACGTCTATACAACGTCCAGAAAAGACGTATAAAAAACTTGAGGACATCTTTTAGACATCTTGGATGTCCATAAATGATGTCTAAAAGACGTGATCTAGACCACTCTTTGCTCGCTGGGATACAACACCATATTTCTTATTAAACATTGATATGAATTGTTAATATCAGCGACTGGGGCTCTCTCACACAAGGGCTCATCGTCATTGCGACCACATTAGGGGTCCTGAGGTCAGAGGCTGTCAGAGGTCAAAAGCTCTGTCACAATCTTTTCTAACCTCAGAAATTATCTGGTTTCAAGTGTTTTTGTGATAAATGTTTTAGATCACTATCATCTACAATCACATTTTTTACCTGGACTGATTTTTTGCCATTACATGTGGATTTTAAGTTGCATTTAATCAAAAACTAAGACGCTATCTCAGAACTGTCACTCTGAGTTGCCCCAGCATAAACTCATCCTGTTTGTTGAAATGAATTATGTTCAAATTAGCCACATAGTTGATTCCATGTGTACTAGGACTATGTACTGCTCCAAAAAGCAAACAGGAGTATCACTAACCTCAAGGCAGACATTCAGCGGCTCTCCGGTGAACTACGAAAGAAAGATTCACTGCTGTCCGGCTTTATGGAAGTGTCATGGGCAGAAGTGATGGCCCGAGGCAGAAAGAGAGGTCCAGTCAGGTCTTCCCTACCGCCTCGGGATCTCTTTAACTGGTTCTCTCCTATGAGGCCCCGGCTGATGAGGCCCCAGCTCACTGTGAGGTAAAAACAGTGGTTAACCCACTGGTTCTCCACCACCTGTGGCTGATGCAAACACTGTGGGCTCCTCAACACTGGTGGCAGATGCCGACGCTACTTCTTCTTCACTACTTCAGACTCAGGCTGATCTGATGGCTTGACCTTCCACCATGGAAAAGCCTAAAAGTTGGCCTCCTCCCCAGTCAATGACCTCCACCTCCGACCCTAAAATGCTGAAAGGGGCATTGTTCCGACGGGAGTTGACTCCCCTCCCGTGAGCGATGTTGGCTCCTCATCATTGCCTGTCCCTCGGCGCCTGGCACCACCAAAAGTGGGGTCGGCAGTGGACCACTGCCTTCCTGGAACCACAACCTGTGGAGTTGATGCCCGCCCACGTGATCTTCACCAACTAATGCCAACTCCACCATCCACCCTAACCATTTAGTTTAGTTTAGTTTAGTTTATTTCGAACATGTGCGAATAACACAACCAAGTAAACTGAAAAAAAACAACAAAAAACAAACAAATCCAATAAGAATAGTCAAAACAACAATAACAATAGTCAAAACAAAAATAATAATGTAAACCCAACATGTCCGAAAAGGAGTAGGATGAAGCATATGCTTATTTAATCCTACCCCTTCTCCACTACTCAATTACAATCTTTCTCCCCAACATATATATATTACATAAAAAAAAGAAGAAAAGAAATAGAAAATAAATAGATTAAATAAACAAATACATAAATCATTTATCATTTATGAAAACACCCGATTGTTAAAGCCCTTCTTCTTCCCTGTACCTCGTGTTTGTACCGCTTTTTAAACTGGATCATGCTTGGACATTGCCTTAGCCCCACACCCAGTCTGTTCCACAGCCTCACTCCACAAACTGAAAGACAAAAACGTTTTAATGTTGTACGTGCCCGTTGATGTTTTAAATTGAACTCACCCCTCAGATTATAACCCCCATCTCTGTAAAAAAACAGTTTTTGAATATTTCCAGGAAGTAGATTGTTTATTGCTTTGTACATGATTTGTGCTGTTTGGAAATGAACCAGGTCAGTGAATTTTAATGTTTTTGATTTTAAGAATAGTGAATTTGTGTGGTCTCTATAACCGGTATTATGAATTATTCTTATGGCTCTTTTCTGCAGTATGAATAGAGATTGTATTGTACATTTATAAGTATTGCCCCAAACCTCTGCACAGTATTGTATACATGGTAAAATCAGTGAACAGTAGAGAATGTGGAGTGATTTGTGGTCCAGAATGTGTTTTGCTTTGCTCAGAACTGAAATGCTTCTTGACAGTTTGCTTTGTACATGTTTTATGAGACTTTTATATGAGTTTTCATATACTCTTTCAACGTCCACCCCATCTACTTGTAACTGTATTTGTGTATTCTTATTGCAATTGCAGAATAACATGAATTTGGTTTTACTTAAGTTTAACGATAATTTGTTTCTGTCAAACCACATTTTCAGTTTGCACATTTCAGTGGTGATCCTCCCCATTAGTTCATGTAAATCCCCCCCAGAACAAAAAATACTAGTGTCATCTGCAAATAACACTAATTTTAATGTTCTTGAAACTTTGCATATGTCATTTATGTAAAGTATAAATAGTTTTGGACCTAATACTGACCCCTGTGGGACGCCACAAGCAATGTCCAAGCATGACGATGAATGTTCCCCCAACTTCACAAATTGTTTTCTGTTACTTAAATAACTTCTCACCCAGTGCAATACTAACCCCCTGATCCAGTACCATTCAAGTTTATTGATTATTACGTTATGATTAATTGTATCAAAAGCTTTTTTGAGATCTATGAATACTCCAACTGAATACAGTTTGTGATCTATAGTGTTTGTGATCTCCTCAATTGATTCTGTTAATGCCAGTGAAAATGTCACTTAATATGTCCCATATTCCTTTAATATTGCTTTTGTTATAATATAATATTTTACTATAGTATTCTTTCCTACATACCCTTATAATATTGGTTAACTTGTTTTTATAGTTTTTATATTTCTTTTCTGCTTCTTTAGTCCTTTGTTTTATGAATTCTCTATATAGTGTATTTTTCTTTTTACAGGCATTTTCTAATCCATTCATTAGTGATCATCAGTGATTCGATCGTCAAACATGAGATTCAGCAGAGCTCATACTCTCTCTTTTCCTGGTGCCACAGTGAAAGACATTGCTCGGACATAATACGATCTTACCATGAGGTTAACAGGATTGTTGGCCGTATAGGCACAAATGACATTAATAAAGAACAGACAGAAATGTTAAAACAGGACTTTACAAATCTCTACAATGTCCTCAAACAGTCCCATAGTTGTGTGTACATATCTGGCCCAACTCCCATTCTTGGCGGCAGGGTAGGGTGCTTCAGTAGACTACTCAGTCTCAACACCTGGCTCGTATCTGCATGCAACCTCAACGGTGTGTACTATGACAACTTAAATCTCTTCTGGAAACATGGCCACTGACTACCTTCAGCTTTCTTTTAACGGCCTCCAGAAAGCACTTATCCATCTCAAGCTGGTACTCAATTTAAGTAAAACAACATGTACGGTTTTCTCAAGATCAAAATACATGGGCTACTGTAATCTCAAAATCTCAACTGTCAGTGGTTCGAATATCAAAAGGGTTACAGATTTCACAATTAGTGAAATGGAGATCACCTGAGTGTAGTGAATGTGTCTCAAGTAATTGTAGTATAAAGACACCTATGTCTGAAGGTCCAGTCACAGGCAGTCCTCACAAACTGAGTGACCGTGCAAGAAGGATACTAGTGAGGAAGGCCACCAGGACAGCTATGGCTACTCTAAAAGCTTCGGCAGCTGAGATGGGAGAGACCATGCATGCAACAACTGTTGCCTGGGTTCTTCACCAGTCAAAACATTATGGGAGAGTGGCAAAGAGAAAGCCACAGTTGGAGAAAGATCATTACATCTTGACTAGAGTTCACCCAAAGACATGTGGGAGACTCCATGGTCAACTTGAAGAAGGTTCTTTGGTCTGATGAGACCGAAATGGAGCTTTTTTGACATCAGACTAGACGCTCTGTTTGGCGGGCACCAAACACTGAACATCACCACAAACACACCATCCCAACCGTGAAGCATGGTAGTGGCAGCATCATGCTGTGGGGATGTTTCTCAGCAGCAGGTAAAATGAATGCAGCACAATATAGCAAGACAATGACCCGAAGCATACAGCGAAAGCTACACAGAAATGGTTTAAAGACAACAAGGTGAATGTTCTGGAGTGGCTGAGTGAAAGCCCAGACCTCATTCCAATAGAAAATTTGTGGCTGGACTTGAAAATATAATATAAGAAAAAAGAATATAATTGCAGTGTCTGGATTTGCAAGCCTGACTGAGACCTAGCCACACAGACTGAGTGCTGTGATTGAGGTCAAAGGTGCATCAACAAAATACTGACTTGAAGGGGGTGAATACTTGTGCAATCACTTATTATACATTATATATTTTTAATTAACTGACTTACTTTGTAGAAATTTGTTTTCACTGTGACATTTAGTTTTTATTTTTTTTGTAAATTTGTTTATTTATTGCGTATTAACTATTATTCAATCTATAAAAGCAATATAACGGAAAAACAATTAAGTGGGTGAATACTTTTTATGGGCACTATATTCATTTTACTGTATGTGTCTGGATATTTCTCTGTGAACTATCTGGGGGGGTCTAGGTGCTGATGAGGCACTCCCTCCTCCTTCTCCCTTCTTTGCTGCCACTCATAGTTCTCCTTTTTATGTGTATAAACAAGTTTGTGGTGTTGCCACATCAATGAACAGCCTGAAACACACAGTTCACAAGAATTTCATTTACAGCTGTAAAATAGCTCCAAATAATACTACTCTTTCGCTCAGCTCTCACTGCCAAAGTTCGAATTATACTGTAGTGCTTCATGCAGCATTAATAGGGAGTTTTGGGTAAAATTTGGATATCAGTAATAATTAATGATTATCAGGGATAATTATTCATTATGATAAATAATAATATCCAATTTATATTAGATCACCTCGGGCACCACCCTTAAAGAAGGGAAAAGCTAGCCAGTTCCCCAAATCAGTCCCATAAAAAGGAACTAAACAGTAACTTTGTAACTCATATAATTTATAATTTAATATAAATAATTTACTTAATAACTACAACCAAAATTACCATAACAACCACTGGTTGAAGGATTTTGGAGACCTTGACAGTCGAGGTTGGCAACATTCACTTTTGTACAATATTAAATAGACAGCATGTAGGTTCTAAAGTATTTTATTCAACACAAAATTAAAATGCACAATCTATCTAACATGTACTATATACAGGTGTGTGTGTGTGTGTGTGTGTGTGTGTGTGTGTGTGTGTGTCTGGAAGAAAACAAACAAAATGGTGGCTAGGGTTCAAAGTGCCACACCGCATGGCATGGACAAACGCAGACTACAAACAAAATACTTTATCAAAGGGTTGGACTCAGGTCCAAGATAGTGGATCACCCCTTGTTTCTTTGATAGGAGAGAACAAAGACACAATGGTGGTGCTCACACCATTAGCTCACTGATATCACACGTAGATGTGATAAGTTCCAGGCTGAAGGAGTGTGTGTGTGTGTGTGTGTTTGTGATGTCCTGCCAGGTAAGAAAAGATGGTTATTTGCATTCAAAGACCTGGGAGAAGTCAAATTAGCCGTGAAGCAAAGCAAACTACCAATAACCTGACCTGAGATCACAATAACACCCGAACAATGAACAAACACATAGATTGAACACATAATGCATTACATCAACCACAGTTAAAAAGTCCTGTGCTTAGCCGTGCTATGCTATGCTGTGTGCTATGTAGGCCCAGTTCAACGTTACCAGTCTTTGAAGAAAAGGTGCTGGTGGTTCCTTAGCTGATGAGCAAGGTTGTAACCCCAATGTTGAACAGTGTTGTTCTTGCTGTGCAAGGTCTGATGAAAGACAGCAGATGGAAGAGACTCGTTGCTCCCTTCCTTTGCAGGGATAGCAGCTCAGTGCTGACTTGCTATGTGTTCTTTGGATTTTGGAGTTAGCCTGTAATCTTTGCGTCACAGCTGCTGGTGCTAACTGAGCTGGAATACTAGCAGGACCTCGCATTGCTGCTGTGAGGAAAGGTTCTTTGGGCCTGTTGGAAATGCAGCTGGCAGTTCTCAGCAACTGTTTGTCTCAGAAGAATCCAGGAGAAGAGAACCTGGGGGCAGGGAGCCCCATGGGGAAAGATGTAGAGGAGAGCTGGACAAAGGAAGGAGTTTGCCCTGGAGTTTGACTATCTGGTCAGTGGGGGTCTGTCACACTGACCAATAGTAGCTCAAAGCTGGGTCTCTTGGCAGTCTTCGCACCTAGGTGTGAAGACTGGAGAATTCTGGGGAACCAGAATTCTGGGGAACCACTGGGGAGTCCACTTGAAATCCACAATGAACAACTTCATCTGTGGGTCCCAACAATGCTAGTGGTCAGAGAGCGCACTGGGGTGAGCTGCATGTGCACAATGCACCAGATGTGGTGATGACAGGACAACAGCAAAGAGCAGCAAAGAGAAGGCTTAAAGGAATAGTTCACTCTAAAACAAAATTCAGTCATTATCGACTCACCCACATGCTGGTGAGAAGTCCGGTGTAGTTTCTTATTCCTCAAAGTGCAGCTGGAGACCCGCGGGGCTACTCTCCGGCAACGATAATCCATATAATGATGCTAAATGGCGCCCGGGAGAAAATGTCCATAAAACTACACAAAAACTTTGTAATATTCCTCCATACTGCTCGTCCGCTGCAATCCAAGTGTCCTGAAGTGGCAACATCCAGAGTTTACTCGAAACAACGTCATTTAGTATATTTTTCTAGCCTAAACAGTCAGTATGCTATGTTTACACGGAGGCACGCTCCGCGTTCACGCACAGCCGATTGCACTACGGAAGCCGCGCCGGACAAGATGAACGAGAATCGCGATAGATACACACCGGCATTTACATCCTGCTGTGAGTTTCAAAGTTTCAAATCACCAGTGCAGCAGATCCCTCTTGTGTTTGTGTGTCACTCGGTGGCTCACAGCAGGATGTAAATACCGGTGTGTATCTATTGTGAGTCTCGTTCATCTTGTCTGGCGCGGCTTCCGTAGTGCAATCGGCTGTGAGGGAGACTCGCGTGAACGCGGAGCGTGCCTCCGTGTAGATATAGCATAGTGACTGTTTAGGCTAGAAAAATGTACTAAATGACGTTGTTTTGAGTAAACTCTGGATGTGGCCACTTCAGGACACTTGGATTGCAGCGGACGAGCAGCATGGAGGAATATATGATGTTTACTGCCGGAGGGAAGCCCCGCGGGTCTCCAGCTGCACTTTGAGGAATAAGAAACTACACCGGACTTCTCATCAGCATATGTGTAAGTTGATAATGACTGAATTTTGTTTTAGAGTGAACTATTCCTTTAAATGTGTTCAAGACAATGAATTTGAGCACAACATAGCGAAAATGAAACTAATCCCTTTGTATTGATCCAATAGACGCTATTGAATAGAGTATTGATTTTATCGATATTTTGGGATCGATCCACAGACTACTCTCCACTACCTGCTTGTAATTGTATGTCATTTTAATTGACACTGTTTCCGTTCTGTTTTTAATCCTGTTTGTTTTTTGTTTGTTGCTTGATGTCTATGTTCACGCTCCGTATCATTGAAAATAAGAGACCCTCAATTGATTCCCCTAGTCTTAATAAAGGTTTGAAATTAAATTAAATAAACACGTTATATACAAAATCCTCTGCCCTTACATTACAACCAAAAAAATTGCTCTTTTTAATAATCAACACTTGACTTATTGTGCCACATGTGTATATCTAAGTGCTGTATCGTAGGCAACTGGACTTGTTTCAGTTTCTTGAAGATGTTTCACCTCTCATCAAAGAGCAGAGGTGGACAGAGCACACAACTTCACTACTTGAGTAAAAGTACAGATACTCCCTGTCAAATATTACTCCAATACAAGTAAAAGTAGCTTAGTCAAAATATTACTTAAGTAAAAGTACTTAAGTATTTGCTTAAAAAATTACTTAAGTAAAAGTATTTAAAAATATCTCAGGAAATACAGGAAAGGAAAGTAGCTTAATGTCATTATACAATACACTGATGCGATTCTGCTACAGACATGTTTATAGCTCAAAAATAAGCAAATAAAGGCAAGAAGCCTCAGAACACAGACTCCGCTGCATTCACCAACAAATGAAATATATACTATACTCACTCCATGCTACTCTCTCTCTCTCTCTCTCACACACACACACTCTATCTCTCTCTCTCACACACACACACACACACACTCTCTCTCTCTCTCTCTCTCACACACACACAACCACTCTCTCTCTCTTTCTCACACACAGACACACACACACACACACACACACTCTCTCTCTCTCTCTCTCTCACACACACACACACCCACTCTATAGCTTAGTTTATGCTTCTGCGTCGCGGCGACGGCGGAGCTACGTCGTCGACCCTACGCCGTCATTGAGCATTCGAAGTTCTGCGTCGAGGGAACGCGTTCAATTCACCGCCAAGCCGCGAGGGGGGGTGGGGGTGGGGGGATTGGTTTCGGGGGGTTCTTGCTCTCTTGCACTGCAGTTGCGGTCAGAGCGGATATGCTGTGTAGCATTCTGGTCACAGTGTGGGGCTACAAGCTACATGCTGCACAACACCAATACTCCTCCTGCCCTGCTGGGATCTCACAAAGCATGGAGTTCACAAGCAATAGGAGACAAGCATGCAAGCAGCAGAAGTAACTGGCGGTGTTGTTATACTGTTGACCGGAAAAGCAACTGCCGGAATGACGGTCTGAGCGGACCAATCCCAGTCCTTGCCGTTCGCGTCTCGACGCGTCGACGTGACGCGTAGTCAGGATTTTTTGGAGGCGCACGTCAGGCTACGGCGCAGGGTCTGCGTAGGGGTCTGCGTCGACGAAGTAGCTACGCCGTTGCCGCGACGCAGAAGCATAAATCAAGCTTATCTCTCTCTCTCTCACACACACACACACACACACACACACATACACACACACACACACACACCTAACCCCTACCTTGGACTCTTTGATATGAATTGTATAAAAAACATGAACAGAAAGTCAACTTAACCAGTCAATTGCACTGCAACAGTTGCCATATTTTTAAACCGTTTAAAAATGGCAACTATGATACTACAAACATATACAATTACGTTTAAAATGTTCATCTGCAATTTAACCAACATTAAGCTAGCTAACGTTAGTAACAACTTTACATACCGCAACGTGCTTTTTCAGGTTGGAAGACGAGTTTTTGTAGGCCGTAATATAATTTGTTCGCGATAAGCACAACATGTAAACTGAAACGAATATAACATGGGTTTGAGATAAGGCCGGGTGCTCGGTGGGAGCTTCCCCCGTGTTTCTCCAGTTTCTTCCTCCATTTCTTCGTATGGCATGACGTAGTACAGGTACGGCAATACGACTAAGACAAACCATACGCAAATCAGCAGAAACTGTTTATTTTCTCTGAATAATGCACACAACAAAAAAAAAATCATCAGCTGACGTAAGCTCAAAAGTAGCGAGTAACGAGAGCATCAATAGAAATGTAGTGGAGTAAAAAGTACAATATTTGTCCTTCTAATGTAGTGGAGTGAAAGTAAAAGTATCCCCAAAAAATAATACTTAAGTAAAGTACAGATACTCAAAAACTGTACTTAAGTACAGTACTCAAGTAAATTTACTTTGTTACTGTCCACCACTGTCAAAGAGGCTTCCTCAGTTCTAAATAACTGAAGGGGAGTTGGCAGGCTTTTAAACTCTGTGGGTGTGTCCTTACAGAGTCGTAAAGAACACGTGTCAGCTCTGAGTTTCAGAGTCGTTATGGCTACTTGTGGGTCGTTGACTCAACCGGCGTTCATGTGGGTTGCTAAGGCTAAGTGAGCCCAGGTGTGAATTGTTGTTAAGCTGTCTGGGGAGGGAACTCCTACTGCATTGTAGGTGCAGTGTTTCCCACACATTAACATTGTCGAGATCAAACTCCACAAAGAGCACCTGGCCTTGAAGCCATTTTTTTTGTCGTGGCCAAGCCGTTTAATTACATCGTCATGTGACACACTGGGGATTTTTTCTCATAAGCTAACATTGTGAAAGACGTGTCTGTAAAATGGTAATAAAAGCCGCACAACCCTTGCAAAATGACCCGATTTACTGTCAGAATTTGGGCAATTCATTCCAATAAGAGCTGCCCGATTACATTTTATCCCCATCCAAGTTAGCTTGGCACTAAAACAGCAGTCAGCTGACTCGGTCGGTGAAGTCTCGAGTGCGCATGCTCTATGACATCCCAGCTAGACAGCCGCCGCCACAATTAAAGTCTTATTCTGTGAGAAACACTGAGCTGGGTAATGTCTTAGAAACCTGCCAACTCCCCTCCAGTTAGTTAGAACTGAGGACACCTCTTGGATGAGAGGTGAAACATCTTCTAGAAACTGAAACAAGTCCAGTTGCCTACAATACAGCACTTAGATTTACCATGACCTGGATGACTGAGAACCTTCATCCACATATGTGCAGTATAAGCTACTGCATGCTTAAATTCACATGGGATCAACAAAATCTCTCACTCTCCTCTTACCAGTCACCATTTGTAATGTTGGAGATCTGGGAACACAATGGACCACTTTTGCACATTAACTTAATTTAGTTATCAAACTTACATCAGGTAGTGTAGACAGGAGCAGAATCTACTTTCAAAACATTTCGTTCACACAAAGGGCCAGGCTCAAACTAGAAGTTGTAAATTCTTAACTATTGTGAAGTCGGGTTGCAGCATCACATAAGGAGAATCTTCACAGGTGTTCTTCTCTCTAATCTCAAAACTCAGACTTGAAAATAATGGTATCACATAGAGGATATTATCACAATTATTGTGCCAGAGGGAGCAATGCAGCTTGTGATCTCTCAGATGTGATCTCATGGGGAAGCAGATGTAAACAAATGGTGGTGTGACAACTTGATGTAGTAACATTAATACTTTGCAGTGACAAAAAACAAAAGCAGAAGAACCAAGTCTGGATGAGAAAATATTCGGGGAGACCGGGTCAACTTGTCTATTCTTCAGTGAGATTTTAACGTTAGCTTAAGGGGCTAGGGTTGTTACCATTGCTTAGCCACTCCTCAGCTGCTCCAGGATATCACTCTCATTGGCTATTGTGAAACAACCACTGACATAATGACAATCGTAGCCATCCAGATTTTAAATCCAAGGTATCAAACACGAGACCTACCAAGCTCCCAGATCAGATTTTTCCTTCAATTGTCAGGATGGGCGACTCTGGGTTCAATCTGCCCAACACTCCTGTAGTGTGATCCTCGCCTAAGACAACAAGGTACACATAAGACAGTAAGGTGGACAAAAATGTGTAATTCGAGGACTAAATAGTAGATCATGATGAAAAGAGTGGAAGATAGTATATCAATGAAACATGAAGTAATGATCACTTGATTAATATCTCTGAATTGACATACTGGCCACTTTCTTCATGAGTTGTTCTTGATTAACAATGAACCAGCTGTTGAATGGCACAAACTGGTGATGACCCATTAAATATTAATTACTTAATCAAGTTACTCTTTCTGTGCCCCCAAAAGTAAAGTGGTACATAATACTGAGTTATTACTAAGTATACACTTATTACTTAATGATTATAACAATTAGCGACCGAGTTTTTCCTGGGAGTTCATAATAGGTTCCTTAACAAACTAGAGACAACATAATTCTCAAATATTTTTAGTCTTTGATCCTGCTGTCTCTTCTCTTCCTGCAGGAGAAACACCCTCACCCTGGTCAGCCTTATGTAGGTCTGCGGCTCTGCGCTTACCTGCCTAACAACCGTGAGGGCAGGAGGGTTTGCAAGCTGCTGGACAAGGCCTTCGATCAGCAGCTCCTGTTTACTGTTGCCACCAATAACAATGGAGAGGATGTGGTCACAACAGCTTCCATCCCCCTAAAAACACAACCAGATGGAGGCAGCAGCGTGTGAGTAAAAACAACAACCTAATCTTCCCCCATTGGTCACTGGGAACTGTCCAATCTTGTTTAAATTAAATTTAATAGACATTTCACAATTTGATAACAAGCACTTTTGGAGAGAAGAAAACATTTCCTTGTCAACGAGATGGTGTGCAAAGGATTTTATCACAGTGTAAAGTGTAGTTAAATGCCCTGTTAAAGAGGCATTTTCTGAGGGGGACACCAAAGCTGACCTTTAATCTCCCTCTGCACCGTCCTCAGCTCCTCTTCATCCACAGATCTAAAAACTTTTTCTTCTCGTTCAGCAGGGCTTTTAGCTCATAGGTCAACCAGGGTTTGTTTCTCGAAAAACACTACCTTCATGGTGTTCTCTACACAAAAATGTATGTAGTCGATGATACAGTGAGTCGGGCAGTCAATAGCACTTTTCAGACAGAGATTACTTAATATGCTGCAACGCTCGCCTCTGCGCCGCCTTTTTTTGTTGTACACTGAACCAAGCAGATCTGTGATTTATTTTTGTTTGTTTTTTTGCATTACCACCTGTATGTAAAACTGTCTCAGCAAACTATTTATAATCATATGGATGATGTTATAATGTGTTGTGAATGAGATCCTGACCCAATATACATCATGGAAACAACACAGATTAGGCTTTTGCTATAAATTATATAAAAGTTGTAGCTAGGTTATATTATTATAGGTTAAACCACCCAGCAGTATGTAAAGTTATCAAAATTAGTTCATCCTTAACCTGCTGCAGCCCTAACATTGTGAAGACATTAATGCATCAATAGTTATAATTCAAGAATACACTATACAGTAGGTACTACTTTGTTGTGGCCGAGTTGTGGCCGAGCTCACAACGAAAAAATCTATAAAGATCAGTTTGTAGGTTGAAGACACAACAGCAGCACGTATGTCCAGACGCTGATGTGTGTCAGCTGATCCATTTTTTTTCTGGTTATCATCTATTGATATTTGGTACGCTACAGCTGATCCATTTTTTTTCACGCACCTTTTTAGTGGAGGATTAATTGTGTTTTCATGAGAAGCGGCAATGTGCCCAAACAACCACCAGGTGGCATCTGTGAGCAGGAGGACGACAACATGCAGCAGCAGGGAGCAGTGGCCATGAACGGGAATGGACAGAGTTGCCTGATTTATGTTTCTGTTCTTGTTGCTTAAATACAAGAATGTAGCTAATAATACCTCACCCACTCCACACCTCATTCCAACTCCTTCCTTCAGCCTGTCGCTACAGGGTCCCTCTAGCAAGGACAAACTTAGTGAAAAAAATCATTCATCCGCCATCATCATCATCAACAACTCATTATGAAGCCTTTTAAATGTCTTTTAAGGTCTTATTCTTTGTATTTTGTATTTATCTGTGATATTCCCATTTTATGTTTATCTGTTTTCATTTTGCTTTTATGTTTAACTGTGGTCTTTTTTTGTGCACACGTCAAAGACCCTAAAGACATCTGAGGTTGTGATTTTGCTCGCTCGCTGCAGCCACGGCTAAGCGGAGGCAGAAACAATTACGCACAGCCTACAGAAGTTTCAACGTCCATACAAGCATTTAAGAAATTGTTCTTATCAGTTCCATAATTCAGAGAGGATTTTTACTCAACGAAAAAATCTATAAAGATCAGTTTTTAGGTTGAAGACACAACAGCAGCACGTATGTCCAGACGCTGATGTGTCAGCTGGGGCAGCGGGTCGGTGATCCATAAGACACATGAGAGCATTATGACTGATGCATAGCTCCCCTGGTAGAGCAGCTCCCTCAGTAAGCAGAATCATCCGCTAGTATGGGTTCGAATCTCAGTATAGGTTGTACCTTTAGTTAATGTGTTTTCTTTTCTCATCATCATTATGATCACATATGGCTCCAAGTTTGAGCAAATAAATGAGCAAATGAGGATTAATTTGCCGCCGGGCCGCGGCTTTCCTTCTTGTGTAGAATAGAAAGCGCAAATATTTGTGTTAAATTCTGACACCACAACTGTAGCGTACCGAATATCAATAGATGATAACCAGAAAAAAAATGGATCAGCTGACACATATCAGCGTCTGGACATACGTGCTGCTGTTGTGTCTTCAACCTACAAACTGATCTTTATAGATTTTTTTGTTGAGTAAAAATCCTCTCTGAATTATGGAACTGATAAGAATCATTTCTTAAATGCTTGTATGGACGTTGAAACTTCTGTAGGCTGTGCGTAATTGTTTCTGCCTCCGCTTAGCCGTGGCTGCAGCGAGCGAGCAAAATCACAACCTCAGATGTCTTTAGGGTATCAGATATTATAATAGGCTATTCTTATATTTAAGCAACATCCAGTCAGGCCGTGATATAGGCTCACGGGGGCCGACTGGGACAATAATTCAGGTCGGCAATTTTACCAGTAAACAAATGTTCCTTAAAAAACAAGTAATGTCCATATTTTAGCTCTACTGTTAAACAAAGAAAGCACAAGTGATTATCCAAGGTCACCCAGATAATTGAGGTGTCCCACCGCTGTGAAACAATCAGTCTGAATCAATCTGATACGGTTTAGCAGTCCCCCTCTCCATTCACTCTACCTGTAGCCTAAAACAGCGCCACTCTACATTGCAGCTACATTGTGGTCAAATGTGGAATTGTCCCAAAATCGTTTGAGCTGCAATTCAGTACTATGCTTCCACCTAGTGGCTACAGTTGTCACTTACATTTCACGCGTTGCGTGAATCTCGCTCCCCGCGAGTGAAATGGCCACTTTGAAGTAGTACCTACTGTACATATATTAGGGGTGGAGCCGAACCCGAATACGGTATTCGGAAATGCACAAATAACGTGTTTTTTACGAATACTTATTTCGAACAAATACTTTAAAAAATATTTGTATTCGGGAACAAGAAAAACATCATATCAAAAAGCTACGTTTCCTCATGAGACCGCAGTACATGCCCGGATGAGTGAGTGAGTGACGTTCAGGAGTCGGGGGTGGGGGCGTCAAAACACCGCTGTTCCGACCCCCCCGCCCCCGCAGCTGTCCATGGTGCTGCTGAACCAGGTGACGTTGTTTACTCTCTGCGTTGTGGCTTGTCTGTGAAACGCTCGCTGCTCAGGGACTGGGCAGATCTGTCCCACTTGCTTTGTCCCTCACTCCGTTGGGAGATCTTCCACAGAGTAAAAGAAATACACATTGTTTCTCTCCCCTGCTCCGCTCGAGCGCGGCTGAATGCGGCTTAAGCCCACTTCAGGGGCGCGAGGCTGCTGCAGCCGGCGACCCTGTTGGTTAAATTTAGTAAAAAGACCAGGTAGAGGCCAGAAGCATAATGACCGTTAGCTATAGGCTACTATGTCATATTATTTACAGATCAAGTTTAGTTCTTGGAATTCTGTGCATTAGAAAGAACAGTTCTTTTAAGTATTATTTGTTTTTATTCTGTCTGTTCAACGTCCTCCAACAAGGACGGGTGGTGGTGGGGTTCATAATGTTCACAATGATATTTATTAGTTGTTGGTTTAACCATGGATGAGGTAATGGCTGTTATGTTATTTTCTTTTCAATGACATTCCTTGTTACATGTTCATTGCTGGATTTATGGAAAAACATCAACCAATATTGCATATCCTTATTATTATAATGGATGATTAAAGAATACTTACACTATAACGAAAATTAGAAGTGTAACTCAAAAAAATATATATTTTTACGCCTATTTTGAATTTTACTCGAATACAAATACAAATACTTTCCCCCCCTCAACAAATACAAATACAGATACAAATATCGGCTGCTCTGCACACCCCTAACATAAATGATTCTGAAATTGACCATTTGTTTATTCAGTCGACAAAGAAACAATGAAAACAAAGACAAAATTGAAATTATCTTCCCCAAACTACATAGTGCACCTTTAATTAGTAGGCTTACATTTACTTTTGTGGCAATTTTAAAATGGCCCTTGCATAAAAGTGAGCTGTCTATTCAGTAGAAAGATACAAATATTTTTGAAACTGCTGCAGGCCGTCTGCTCTCACCAGGTGGGGGCGACCCCAGAAATAGGGCCAGTTATCCACGAACCTGTATCCTTGCTCCCTACAGTGACGCGCCAGCCAGCGGTTCATAGCTGTAAGCCTACTGTACGTCTCATCATTACCCCGCTAGGGTAAGGGACCACAGACAATTAATTGATGCCGACACATCTTTCTAGAAGCCTGAAAAGTCCTAGCTAGGCTATCTTTTGTGATTTCAGACTGTTTCTGATGAATATTTTTGGCGCCAGCATGAATTACAATGTTGCTGTAGCTTGTGGTGCTGTGTGCCTGAGTTCCCTGTTTCTCCCTGCGTGATGTCAGCACCCTAAGATTAGCCTCTATGTCAGAAGCTCTGGCCCCTGGTAAACAGTAAACAGTGGCTGACGCTAACTTAACGTTGCGAGTAATGGAGTCATCTATTACTAGCGTGTGGAGGTTAGCCCCGTCGGCGGGGGCCGGGGAGGCACGCAAGCCGGCAGAACTAACAACTAGGCTAGTGAGGACAGAAAACTCATTAGCAGTCGGGAGGGGCGACTGCTGACCAGACCACACAACCGGTGGCTTGCTCCTGCACCTTCCATGCCGCAACCGAGCAGGGACAAACTCCGCAGCAGCTGCCGACGAGACTGCGCTAGTGCTAAGGCTAGCAGGCCTGCTATCAGGCCCGGGGCTAACACTATCTGCAGTGCCCGTGTTTCTAACTGAGAGAAGCTGCTCTAGCTCACAGACTCGTCTCTCTAATAGAGACACCCTATCTGCAACTGCAGAACAGTCAGCACAAGCCATCGTAACACTTGTTTATCGAGGCTGTGTTGACTGCAGTGAAAGGCAAAAAGCAGTGAGCTAGGCTAAGTTGAGGAAGCTAACCGGGCAGTAGCAGACTACACAGTAACAGAAAAGCGGTTCGACAAAGTACGTACAAGTTATAAAGTCTAACGTTAGCTGCAGTACAAAACCAGTGTGACTATGAAATACTCAGAAATCGAAGAAAAACAGCTAAGATAGATAGAGAAAGAGAGAGACACAGTAAACAACAGCTTTCGATCTCACGGAAGTTCCGGTATGTGTCACAGGCAGCGTCACCACCATATTACTTTCACTTACATGCAGAAACTGTTGAAAACAAAAAGATGAAGCATAATATTGATGATAATATGATAGCCTAATAATCTAATAATATAGTCAATCTCCATGCAATTGCAAGTGTACATGTTATAATATGGTCAAAACAAAATTTAGATCTATTGCACTTTGCCCTGTACCTGAGAACTTCCACATAAGGAACCCTGTATCTTGGACCTGAAGGGAGAAGATCAAATGCCTCAGGGAGAGATTGTGGGCACCCTAAAATCAATCCTGCCATCCTTCAGACCTGATGAGAAAAGATTCCTGACAAGAGGGATTGTTGCTTGCTGACCTTCTTGCTGGCCAACTTAACTGATGTTACCCAGGCCGTTGAGACGTCCACCTTGGAGAAGACTGAGTGTCGATGTGTCTTTGCTCCACACATGCACAGAATCTGTATGATGAGGCTATGAATATTTTGTTCTGCTTCCAAAGGACGGAATGAAAGGAAAAGTCTGAAAACCATTGTGTTCAGAATCAGAATCAGAATTGCTTTTATTGCCAAGTAAGTTTACACATACAAGCAATTTGCTGTGGTCTAGGTGCAAAACAACAAACAATAGTAAAAGTACTTTAGGACATAGTAAAACTATAAAATTATAAATATAGTGTGAATATAAATATAATAGAGTGTGACCAATTTTAAAGTTGGTGAAGACTGTCCAGACATGTCCAGACATGTCCGGTATTGCAAAAGACCTAGATTGTGCAAGGTTGCAGTACTGATATTGCAATGTGCAATAACATCAACAATCAACAGAACAGTCAATGGGCCTCATGCAAGAAGTGATATACAAACAAATGTTATCTTTTTTTGTTTGTATTCACGATTTTCTCTTATTTTGTAAGTACCCATTGATTTATGGGATTCCCCAATGTTTTCTTATCTTTGCTCTTCTCTTTGGTAGGGGAAATTGTAACACTCTTACCAAGAAAAGAGAAAAACGTCCCGTTTACACAGTCCACAATTTGTTTTTCCAATGAACGGACACATGTTTTAAATTATAGGAACATAAAAAAGCTTAATGTTATCAAATTTAAATAAAATATAATATACATATAAGCCTATATGTTTTAGAGTAATTTTAATGGTTGGATTGTTTAATTCATGGTTAAAAATACTATTGGTCAATTGATCCTAAATAAGGCTATAAAAACCATAGGAGATTGCGTGCGTTCAGCCCCTGAATCATGGCTTACCTAATGCTACTAGATGCTTTGGCAAACTAGGCCTTAGTAAGTGATTTGTAATTCTAAAAACCACCATCCAGTTTAACGTTTGTAAAACTCAATTTTATATGTAACATAGGTGACCAAGGTTATGCCCTCACTCCATGGCTGATGACCCCCCTGGCAAATCCCCAAATCAGACAGGAGCACTCTTACTACCCCGTTGCACCCTCACTGTGGTAGAGCGCACAATTGGAGTGCTGAAGGCCAGGTGGATGTGCCTTAATACTGTGTTTTTGATGTTCCTGTAACGCCAGCGCTGATGCTGTAGAAGATCACGTTTACATTGTTTTATTTGTTAACAATACCTCAATTTCACTGCTGCTGACATTCTCCTTCTTCTCACTACCCCCCTTACTCTCAAATTGCTGTACCAGTGTCAGCTATTTGCACACGGCCCAACATCTGCCCTTATATGGTCTTTAGTGGGCAGTACCTATGCTAATTTCAAGCGTCTCCAATTTTCGCTCAAGCGGGATTCATTATTCGGCACACCTGGATAAGAGCAGATTTGGATGGTCAGAACGTTTGCTGAATTTGGAGTTGACTTCTCTTATTCTTTCTCTTGACTAAAAAGAAATAGAAAATATAAGAGAAATTTAAGAGAATGTTGCTGTATGAGGCCCATTAGTTGCGTTTCCATCCACCTTTTCTTATTCGCATTTTCAAAAATTGTGAATAAATACTTGGGTGGAAATGCCAGAAATTCGAAAAAAGGCAGTAAATTCGCAAAAAAGTTTTTACGCTTGGAGGGGGTGGATTTGTCAGCGTATCGATAAAAGGACTTTTTGTTATGGAAACAGGTTTCGTGAATAAATCATGACTAACCCGGATGTGACGTCGTGGTACATCTAAAGTGCTGCTGGACGACGACTTCCCAAAAGTCCTTCACCCGGTGACGTTCCCAAACAAATGGAGAATGACGCGGTCTCCCTCCAGCAAACTCCGACAGCACTCGTAACATTAAAAATCTTCTTTTCCTTCTCCTCTTCAGGAGGGTTTTGTAGGCTGTGAACGCTGACAAAATTGTAGCTAATGTTCTCCCAAGAGCCGACAGGTTCACCAGTAAATTGTCCATGATGTTGAGTGTCAGCTGAGTGTCAACTGTTGTCATGGATACATTCACGCTCTCTTATGACGTAATCTCACGGCGCACTCCTCCTCTCCCAATAATTGCAAAACAATAAGGAATGGAAACGGGCATAAATTTGCATTTGCTTTTTGCACATTTTCACAAAATCTGCTCTTAAATTAGATACATTTGGATGGAAACCCAGTTCTCATTGTCTCTCTGTAATTTGTGTTCTTTCAGTGATGGCTACCCAGACTCTGACTACCTGAAGACTGTGAGAAGGCTACTGAAGGATAAAGGCATTGAATAACAGACCACACACAAGTTTTTCTATGAATCTGTGCCAGAATTAAGTAGACCATATCTTTTAGAAAACATTATCTGATGTTGTTATTGACAATATGTAAGCTTGAGTGTAATCTGCAGTCCTTGCTTGTAATTTATTATAACATGTTCTGATTGCAACTGTAGGTATTGGCTTATCTGCAGTGGTATGGCCTTGTGTTTAGTGGTTATTTTATTATTACAAAAACTCAGTTTTAAAGTCATAAAATGGAGTCATAATTTTGTATTTCTAGGGCTATATGAATGGGCCATATCCTTGTGTAAGTGAGGTATTTCATTCATTTTACATGGAAGTACATGAAATGATCAAACACTATTTATTTAACAAAGACTTACAGTTATTGAATCAATTTGATATCATTTATTAAGACACACACCAGGATAAAAGCCATGACAGGGCGAAATGGGTGAAAGTATTCGGTCCTGTAGCAATCATTAATCCCCTACAGCAGGATTTAAAGTAAGAAGTTAAAAACCACTCAAAAACAACAACAGCAAAGGCATATATGCATTGGTTGATAATAAAGCTAATGAGTAGTAGGTAATGTCATGGTTTGGGTTTTTGGTTTCCTGTTTTATTTTGTTGGTCTTCCAGTCTCTGTCTTTTTCCTGCCCTTTTTTCTACTTACATTTGAGTTTCCTTTGTTCAGTTGCCCTTTGTGTATTTAAGTCTGTCTTTTTCCATCTTTATTTGTCAGTTTAGTTGTTCCTGGTGTCACTGCATTGCTCCTCTTGTTTTCTGCCCTCATGTTTTTTGCAAACCTGCCTGTGTTCACTATGCTTCATCTTGGTTTGTACTTAATTTAGTGTTGTATATCTCTCTAATTTTTGTCAACTTTGTTGCCTGCCTTTTATTTTTTATGGATTTAACTACGTTAATGAAGCTTGCTTTTTGTTTTGTCTTTCTGCCTGCCTTAATGTCTCTTGTGTCTATAAAGCCAAGTATCTCTATCTGTCTTTCTGTATGTTCTTTGCATATCTCGCAAACCATTCAGCCAATAGACTTCACACATGGCAAGTGTATTTCTTTCATTAGAAGAAAACATTTAGTGGATCCTGACCTCTTCAATATTGCAGCCACAAATAATGGCACAAATACTGGCACTTACTGGCTGAGAGGGAGTAAGTAGACATCCAATGGAAGGATTTAAACTGCTGTCGTAACAACTGAAAATCAGTCACTTGTCTAGTGCAGATGAAAGTTGGTCAAACCACCAAGTTGGACACAATATTTATTTTCTAGAAGTTCTTTATTGCTTGCAAGCAAGAGCCACACATCAGCAGCGCATAGATGACGACTGAAGAGAGGCAGTCTCTCCTCATCCTTTATAATAGCAGAAACCAATACACACAATTGAGGCAGTCACAAGGTTACATGTAAACTCACTTAAAATAACATTCCCACTATCTCCACATCCACCACAGGTTAACATAAATTTAACATACACGTACATTCCATAGTTTATGTCATACATCAACCATTGTCAGAACATGTATCCCCAGGAGAGGTTACAAAAACACTCTTCAGGATGAACTCCTTAACTAAGTTCTTATCTATATTAGTTTTTACAGCCCTCTATATCATATATGCTCTGCAACCATATCACTGCTACAAGACACAACAGTGCAGGAGGCCCACAAACAAGTTTTTTTTGTGAAACAAGTTTTCACCATTAGAGGGACATTAGAGAATTTCACTCACACTGCTTTTATGATCCAGCCTCATATTATTCTCACTGGTACAGTTTCTATCTGAATTTAAACAATTTCATTTGTTCATATTTTATGTATTGTTCTAACTGATACTGCTACTTGATATATTTAAACATACACAGATACATATATAGGCCTACTTACATGCTACACCTTTATTATAAATGAACTTTGAGGAAACAAGCCTTGTCATGTTAAAATAAATGTTTGCACTAATGATAATTTAACGTTACAGCATGTCATCTCACATTGTTATCAAATCAACTTTATTTAAATCGCCCAAAATCACAATGACATCGCCTCAGTGGGCTTTACAATCTATATTGTGAACAACATCCTCTGTCCTTAGACCCTCGATTCGAGTGAGGAAAAACTTGCCATAGAGAAAAAGGAAAGACCTAATTTTAGCTAGGTTGCATAGGTGGTAAACTGTGATCTTGGTAATTTCTTGAATTGAAAGTGAGGGCAGAATCAGATGTAATACCAAGATTCTTGACCGTTGAACTTTGACCCCGCTTGACAGAGACACAACTTGATCAGGTGATGGTAATTCTTGACAACTATGTTATTTCTCAATGACCAACATCTCAGTTTTATCTGAATTTAGGAGCAGAACATTTTCTGACATCCATTTCTTCACCGCATACAAGCAGGTTTTTAATTTTGTAATTTGAGATGTATCATCTGCTTTAATGGACACAAGCAGCTGAGTATCATCCGCATAGCAGTGGAAATTTATTCTATAACTGCGAATAATTTGGCCAGAAATATGTAAAGAGAAAAGCAAAGGGCTAAGAATAGAGCCCTGGGAAACTCCATGCTTCACATCAGTAAATATTGAAGTAGTGTTACTATAAGAAACACATTGTGTTCTTTCCAATCGGTATGACTTAAGCCAAGTGAGAGCCAGGCCAGGGATGCCAAATTTACTTTCAATATGCCATGATCTATGGTATCAAATGCAACACTGAGATCCAGTAACTGAAGCACCGTGGTAGAGTTTGAGTCCATGGTAAGTAGAATGTCATTTACACTTTAGTAAATGCAGTTTCAGTGGAATGACAAGCTCTGAAAGCTGGTTGAAAAGGTTAAAGAAGAGTATTATTAAGCAGGCAGCCATAAAGTTGTTGGGACACAACTCTTTCCAAGAGTTTAGAGTAGATATGGATACAGATCTATGATCATTTAGAGACCCTGGGTCAAGATGTGGTTCCTTAAGTAGAGGCTTAACCACAGCAGACTTAAAACTAGCAGGGACAGCACTGGTCATTAACATCGTAGGACCCAGTGAAGGCCAAAGATCATTTAACAGTTTTGCCAGTAGGGGTTCCAGGAGGCAGGTAGTTGGTTTTGAGGTTGAGACCGGTTTACACAATGTCTCAAGAGAGATACTTTCAAAAATATTAAGAGCTGAGACTAACTGGGAATCAGCATAATGATGTTTTTTGTTTTTTTTACAATTTTTATTTAGTTATCAATAATGACAATACAGACCAAAATACTGCACACTTTCTCAGTAAGATCTACAATATGAACCAGATTGCAAGTGATCAGACAAATAATTAGAGTTATAGGCAAAATGTGTTTTTTTTATGTAAAGCTCCCCCGGTGGCAGAATTTGGAAAGATAGTAAACTCTTAAATTAATTGCCATTCCTCCAAAAAACAAAACAAACATGTATCTCATATATACTTGTCTGTATAGCATATTGTATGATGAATAAAACCTCAGGTTATGTCTAATATATTGTTTTTATGCAGGATGAACTTGATGAAGTCGTGAGAACCTGGAATTCACACAAGATGAGAGTATGCAAAATGCATACAAAACATCACATAATTCAAAGAATATCTCAAGTTCAGTCAAACAAACATAGTTAACTTGTAAACACATGCCTGTGGTGGTTTTATAAAGTAAAAAAGAAAGAAAGAAACTGGTGAAAAATCACAAAAAAGAACATTTGCTACTTACAAAAAAAAAGTAATAAAATAATTTAGCAACCACTTAAAGGTCCCCTCTATAGTTAAACAGGTATGGCATGACTGCAGGGGGCCTATATGCACTTGAGAACTGCAACCACAATAGGCACAAATTAACAACTGCAAATTGCACATTGCACAACTGTGAACATATGTAGAAATATACAAAATAGTGCTTAACCAATATTTACGAGGGAAAATGTCACATTCAAATGTACGTGTACATTCTCTAGTATTTATTGAGTCTAAAACCACAGGAATACCAAGCATACCCTAGATACAAGTAGTGAAATAAAGGCTACTGGCATAAAATCATAACATCTAACATTTGAACAATTTAGAGGACCGTAATTACTGCACGGATAAACGGACAAACAGCACCTATAAAACAGTAGATAGAAATACCTATACCTGGTTTTTTTTGTGTGTCGAATAAGTAACACTGTGGTCCTTCTCATCATTTTAGAAATGTTGGCTTAGCCAAAATCTTGGTTGAGGAGCTGCATATCGTTTTACACAATGTCCATCACCCAGGCGTTGCTCTCAAGGATTCCATTGAATTCAACATGAAAGTCTGGGAAATGTTCGTCGCAGTCAGGCAATTGTAGGAACATTCCACACATCCGTCCAATTGGCCACCTTGTGAAATCAGACAATACTTTGAACTCAACAGAGACACTAGTCATCACTACAACCACTAGTCTGACACAATCAAGTCGGTTTTGCTTCATCCAGTTCATCTCATGTACCGTCTGAGATGATGTTCAACCTCTTTTTGCTTTGCTGTCATATCTGCTGGGAACTTCAGCAGCCTTGACACCTTCTTTGTTGTTGGTTTAAGGTCAGTGTACATCTTTGTCAGCTTTTCATAATTCAGACTCATCTGTGGTTTAGTGATGTCCCTCCAACAATCAATGACAAACATTGGCGTTTGCACAAGTTCTTTGTGGGAAATTTCTTCCACAATTGCTAGAAGGGTGTCTGCTGAGGCTCTTCTTCTGCATTCATAGTTGTCGAGGACCTCCAAAAGGTCTTCAGGTTCAACAGAGGGGAAGTCTTGTAAAGCTTGCTTGAGGACCTCTCTTTCTTGGTAGCTTATGAACTGAAGAAAGACTTCTGTCAGGTCACTGTACACTGCTCCAAATGACATCTCCTAAATGAAAGGGGGTGCAATTGTAACACTCCTATGAGAGACTAGTAGGTGGTGAATGAATATTATAGTTTGTAAAGGACCAGTAGGTTCGGCTGCTGGAGCAGAGTTAAATGTCTAAATGAGACTAAAAGACGTAAGGTTTGGTTTTGAAGTATGCTGGCTTCTTATTGCAAAGAACATAACAGGTTAAACATACAAAACAAAATATTGATTCCACTTACAATGACAGTAGTAACACCAGTTGTGTTGAACCAGAGTTGATATCACATTGCAATAAGGTACGGTGAACTTGAATTTAGAGCAATTGCTAAAGTGTCTATATTGGGTTCACCCTTTAACCTGAATGCACAGTAAGTAACATTCAATTCATGGCTTCTCTCTGATCAGATTCAATTCAAAACACAGTTCACAGTACGCAATCACAGTTTTGCTTACAACCACCACTCTGCTGGAAAACAAGGGCGGACTGGCGTACGGGGACACCGGGGATTTCCCCACCGGCCCATGAGAAAAAGAAAAAGAAAGGGGGAAAAAAGTCTATCGCAATGGCCAACAGCGTTGTGGTCCGCTGGGGGGCTGGGTCGGGCGGCTATTGTTGTGAAAGGCTATACCTGTGTTCATGTATCACTGCCTATGCTGATAGCCAATCACATTTCGTCCATGTGGGTAAGTCCCACCCATTTCCTCAGGCTGTTGCAGCTGTCACTTGTCAATCACACTGCGCTAACGGCGCAAGACAGCTTTGGTTGATTGAAAGCCAGCCCAGTCTGGGCAGATGGAGCATAAAAAACGAGCCCAAAAACGTAAAGGTGGTGCTGAAAAGCAAAAAAAGAAATCCCTCGAGGAAGTTGCAACAAGTAAGACAATTACGAACCTATTTGGTGGTCGTTCGGGTTTAGCCATCACCACCAGACAAGAATCTGATGATGTTGCCATACTCAGGCACTAGCAGCGTTAGCAGCGGTGAGCTTCGACAGCTGGATATTTCCAAACACGCACCTGAGTCCAGCAAAGATGATGAGTCTGACTCTGACACGGCAGAGCACGAAACAAAGCGGCCTCCGGAGCCCAGTCAAAGAACCAGTGATATAATAATGGTAGGCTAAGTTATGTTTGAAACTTGATGCTTTAGGTGAAAATGCTCATTTGGCTAACGTTAGTTAATGCCGCGAAGTGCCTAGCCTAGTGTTAGCTACCCTACGGAGTCCAAAATGAGCACCATTCACTGACCAGATGTTTCCTGTATTTGTCAACCTGCCTATAGATAATGTTATCGTCTGGTTGAAATCAACCTGTTACTGTCTTTGAATTGACTCTAATACTTAATGAGTATAAATGAATGAATAGTTTATGTGCCTGTACATGGCCCATCCTACATGGGATCATCATCAGACAGACACCACTTCATTCAGTAATAATATTCCAGAGTGTGCAACAGGCCTGCACGAAATGAGGAAAAACTGCAATGTGCGATAACCTTGTTAAATATTGCGATAACGATATGACCTATGATAAATAAACATGTATGGAGCCCAACAGTGGTCATGGGGAGGAAAATAAATAATGTGCTGATGTGCACAAAAGATACAGGTCATTAAGTCATAATTTGAGGCTACAAGATATAATTTATTACCACATCTTAATTAACTGTATTATTTATTTATACTTAGTGTGTATGTCATTATCTTGATCACAATGAAAATATGATTTTTAAATAACATTTTTATTGAAATGGGCTTATGATTGTAATTATGTTGCCCTCTAGTGGTTTACTCATGGTATAGACAGTGTCATTCAGTTCTAACAGCCTGGCAAATTGGTCGGCCAAATTTTATTGTATCAATGACCTGTTTGCATTAAAACCACTACATGCTGTAAAATCACTATACTGCTGTAATTATTTTACTGTAGGCTACTTAAGGGTTCAGGTTAATGATTACTATATGATTATGGTCCAAAACAACATCAGTTTTTTTCATCAAGGTACATGAAACTTGTATTGCCGGCTGGCTGGCTGGCTGGCTGGCTGGCTCCCCACACTGCGCATGAAGTGGGCCAGTTTGTCGATGACTCCCGGGCCACTTCCCCCCCCCCAGTCCGCCCCTGCTGGAAAATATCCTACCACTCAGTCATTAGTTCCATGAATTCAGTCAATCCAGAAGAAAAAATGAAAAGGTACGAGGTGAGTTTAAGTCCACAGTTCAAGAGGGAATGTGTGTGTGTGTGTGTGTGTGTGTGTGTATTGGGGGGATGAAGATATATATAAAGGGGAATGAAAATGATGAGGCCGAGTGTGAGGGCGTTTGTAGCAGTTGGCCTATCACACCACCGAGTGCAGTAGAAACAGGATGCGTTCAATAACCACAGCAGTATCTTGGGATACTGTTTCTCTCTCCCCCTCTCTAGATCCTGGTGGGAAGGCTCGCCATCAGCAACAAAGATCCTAATCCAGGAACAACCAAAAGTGCAAACAAAACAAAACAAACAAAAAAAACCTGACCTGTCAACAGACAGTGTCAGAGAAGTATCATTAGTTTTACTTTAACTACTGTTTGCCTATCAGTAGTAATTTTCTCCCTTTTTCAAATCACACAAAATGCATTAATATGGACCTTTAATTACAAAATAACACACTATGTAGGCTTTGCACCTTTCTACACTTGTAACATATAGGTTGTGTAAAAGTAACCAAAATATACATTGACCCATGTGCATAAGTGCATAAAAACGAATCAATGAGGTTCAAATTAAATAAAATCTCTCATTTAGAAGAAAAAATAACTGTCTTAGCGATCTCTCTTAGCTGGGCGCATTCACATGAAATGGCGACGCTCAGTTAACTCACAGGTTCACAGTCGTTGGGGTGCTACAAATGAAGTGTGTGCGGGAAGGTCACAGACATCAAAAGGACCGACCACTGTTGGAACTAGTGGCTATTAGCTAAGGCTACTAGCGCTGAAGCTAGCGACTGCGCTAATTCGCCTTTTCCAAAGATACTCCACAAGTAGTTTGTGAAAGTCACAGCATTTTTTCAGTCTTTTCACTGACTCTGTTAGCAGTGCTCCGACACGATGCCTTCTCTGTCTCTTCACACACACAGGACGGGAGCAGGGGGGTGGGAATAGATGCATTCAGTCATCTCTGATTGGTCCAAGAAGCAATCTTTTGTGATATTGGATATCCCCAGTGTGCAAAATACGGGGGGGCTCTACACCCCCGATTAACCCATGAGACCCCCTGAAAGCCTCAAAAGCAAAATTTGAAGGGGGCCTCAAATTTTGTCTAAAAAATAAAAACTACAAAATGTTATTGTCATTAAAATGTTTTTAAGCTCACCATGTCCAGTATTCAGAATTCAAAACATTTATTCACAAATATGTTATATTTTTTGCCAAGCAGAGCCAGACAGTCCTGTGCACGTATGCAAATTAGCCATGTGCGCCAAACAGAAGAAAGACTTAACGTTGAGAAGTCATACTAAAAATGGCTAGCAAGCGAAAGCTAAACCACAGTGTAGCACTCACACACTTTTGGTTCACATCCAAAAAGGTGGCACTCAGAGATGAAGAGGCACCGAAACAGAAGTACACAGCCTTGCGAAAGCACTTGGAGAACCAACCAGGGAGGCCGTGGAGCAGTTTCGAGACTGGAAACTACAGGGCACTGCACCGGGGAAAACATTGGAAAGACTGTGCATAGCAAGTCGCATGAATCTTCCCACGTCAGCTGAGGCTTTTCCGCAGTTAATAACACGGACAACCAGACATGCAACAGGTTGCGCGAAGACAGCATCTCTGAGACCGCTGGGTGATCTGTGATGACTGGGGGATTTGGAGTGATTGAGCAATCCGTGACAACTGGGTGATGCAGGCTGATCTGGTCCTGGCCGTGGTCTTGATCTGAGTAACTGGGTGACAGATATAGGGACTGGCTGTCACAAATGTCAATAACTTCATCCTGGTCCTGAAAGCTTAGATAATCATCTCTGAGTTCAGAGTAAGTGCAAGAAGTATCTTCACCTGATCTTGGGTTTGGCTGAGTGGCGTTGTAGAATAATTGCTTTGGTAGTTTGACAGTGTCATATACTATACCAATTAAAACATCATCAGAAAAAGAGTTTTGTTTAAAGTCCCATACATCAAATGTGAAGTCTGATTCATGGCCTTTACTTGAAACACCTTTAGGGAAAAAAAGACCCTCTTTCAGGATGTCTTTCAGGATGTCATTAAATCCAGCATTGATGTCCATAATAACCTTTCTTGTGCCCCCTCCTTGTTTTGCTCGAATCAGTTTAGTTTAGCCTTTTTCTTGGTGTATCCATCTCAATAGTGCGTGTAGTTAGCCTCCGTCTGGTATCAGGTTTAAAGGTTTGAGGCTCCTCTCTACTTTGTATGGATTCCTTTCTCAACACTATTTTCTCCCTGAGCTTTTCAAGAAGGCCCAGTTTGTACTTAGAGACAGGCTTTTGATTTCTGCAATAATTGAAAAGTGCAATTCTGTCTCCATATGAGGGAATGTAGTTGGCCAAAGCTGAATCGTCCTTAAGCTGGATGACATCAATGTCGATCTACAGGGCAAAGGAAAACCATGATAAGGGTAAAAAATATTAAATATATTTCACACATAATATGTGGCCATGAAATAAAAAACTAAAACTGACAGTGAGCTCAACAAGTAGATGGACAGGGACACACTGTTTAGTGTTTTAGCTCCATCTTATTACTTTGAATGTGAAATGACACAATGACTTTGTCATTAACATGTAAATTGCCATTGCTTTAATTTAATGCACATAGAATCATCAGTTAAAAAATGGCAGCCCTTGTTGTTCATGTTCCCCCATTTCATCATATTAATGAAGTAGTCATTTTCATTTAGTCAAAAATTATTTTCATATGTCCAATACTTTACGCTCAGGCAACACTGGCAGCTTGTATCGCTGATGGCTTGCTGAATTGCTGTGGCTTGCACGGCTGTGCTGTCTGCACAGACAGCCTTTCTGCTGTTGCGCTGCTGCGGTCATCTTAATAATTTTACATTAAGTTTGCCCAAGAGTTTCAGAGAGAGAGAGCGAGAGAGAAAAACTGTAGTAGGACGTATCATATTGCTGATATATAGAGCAGCCACCCAGCTTGTACGAGCTGTATTTTTCCAGTGTGCCCTCCCTTTTCTCTCTATCTCTCTATCTATCTGTCTCCCTCTCTCTCTGAACATAGTAAAAACTCACCGTTTCCTGGTTACAACACTTTTTTTTATTCAGAAGTCTTCTGCAAACTCAATGTAGAAATATAGGGCTGGCAGGGGCAGCACTACAGCAGAAAGGCTGTCTATGATGGGGCGGCAGCAGCAGTTCAGCAAGCTATCAGGCACAGGTACAAGCAGGCCGTGTGGATCAAACTTTAAAAAGAGGTCTGCAACTCATTCACCAGACTCTTGATATCTTACTCTTATGGTCCTCCTAGACTTTTGCATGTTAGTGTATCTCTGTAATTATAAGTCAAACTGAAATAAAAGTAAAACAATATGGTATTCACAAAGCAATTGAAAATCATGTTAAAAAAATTAACTTCTTATCATATTATTTGAATGCAGCCTATTCATCATCATCAGTGAACATTTATTTGTAAATCAAATCACTGTAACTGCTGTAATCACTGTAATTACAAACTTTGATTGTAGTCTAAGGGTAGGCATTTAGACAAGTAGTTATGTAAAAATTGAGTACATGATTACTCATGCGCATTCCTTTCTCAGCCCAACGTCGGCAAAACAAGGCTATTCCTCTGATATGGCTGAAAAAATTAGTAATTAATTATGTTCTGTTTCTCTGCTGTTTTCTAACATTCAAAGTAATCAGTATTTAACCAAAAAAATCATCACTCTGTCTCAGTCCTGTCTCAGTTTGTATGGATATTTACATTTGGATCTCACTGCATAGTTTGTTATTCACCTACCATGTGGATTGTTGTTATCATATCATATCACATTATTATCATAGCCATAGAAAGTCACACATTGCCTTTTTTCAATGAGAAGTTTCCTAATGAAGAGTGGCAGCTGAAAAAGTTTGAGTATTAAAATCAGTACAAAACACAAACGAATCCTGGATTTGATACTGAGAGGAACTATTTCACATATCCGTGAAAGGTTCCCAAATATGAATTTCACCAGTTACTGTTTTCAGGTAATAGATTCATTAATTTTCTTATCTTTCTCAGGGACTACCTGGCTAGCCCGTTTACTGGACTTCTGCATCTCAGTAGCCACAACGCACCTTTTGCTCCATTAGTGTGAGAGTTTCCTCTGGGAACCCCCGATCTCGTAGGAAATCTGTCACGGGGATTGAGATTTTGAACCAAGTCCAAGGAACCGTAGTTCTTGTGGCTTTTGGTCCTGTAAAACAGTCACATGAGGTTACATAATCCATTAGGTCCATTAGATATGGGAAAAATACCCAATAATGTACCTTGACATCAACAGTATTGTAGTGATGACTATTGGTGCTTTCACAAAATATTAACACCAAGAGATTTTAAATTAATAATCACAGTAATCAGTAAACATAATGACTAAGTGGGTAAAGACAAATAATAGAACAGCTCAAACAGTCTGGTAAGTTTAGAAAATTACATCAATTTACTTTAATACAACCTTTAAAACCAGGAATCTGAGATTATAACCATTCTTATGTGACTAAAATTGATATAATATCAATATATATTGCCCAGCCCTAAGCAACAGCAGTGAAAAATAGTGCAGGTGGTACCGATGAACAGATTATGTTGGAACAGAGCTTGAAGAAGTTAAAAACAGTATTAAGTGTCATTCCTTTTCAGCAACAGTTGGCCTTATTTGCAATGGTTCCTCAAAAGCATCAAATGTCTTATAATTACACACAATGTCCTTTCTCTCACAGGAGTGTTTAGCATACATATAAGCATTGTGATATTTGAGAAGACATGAGCAGATGAGTCTATATTGTAACTACATTTAGCACAGTGTTAAACTTTGAGTTTAACCAAACATTAAAAAGCTACAACCTTACAACCTTAGCTCTGCAAGCCTAAACTGCAGCGACTTCTTATTACTGACTGTATTTGCTGTACAATTAACAATAACATCGATGTCAGTGAGTGTTTACTACTTATCCGCTGCCAACCTCAGCACATAGAAGGCACCTTAAATGAATGAAACAGGTGCTTTACATCTTGTGTTGAGCATTTAGCAACAAAGTTGTAGCTAACAGCAAAACATTATGCTCTGGGGTTACATTAACACATTATTTCCTGTTGATTTGGAGAGGCTTTGCATCCCGACTAACCTGGAAATAGTTAACATAGTAAACAGTCCCGTTAGTAAAGTTGAGTGAATACAGCATGTCGTTCCAGCAACACCAAAAATAGCATCTCACTGTTTTAGCGAGCCTCGTGTCCTTTAGTGGCTGGTTGATGACTTGCATTAGGTTGGTAATAAGTTAACGATACTGATATGATACACGTGAACTGTTAAATGTAGGGCTGCATCATTAATTGAAATGTTTTCATATTTGCATATTTTATGAAGATAAAATGTCAAACAGCATTATAGCGATGTACTGCAGTGTTGCAGAGATGACCTGGCATGCGATTCTTGTTCTCCAGAAAAACCTGTTTGTTTGGTACAGACCCCAACAAATGTCACATCATCAGGATTTTAATAGTGTTTTAGTAAAAATGAAGGGTTGGGATGTGGAAATTGTCATTCCTGCTAGTTGTGTATTGTGTCCCAATTGTGATGTCTGCAAAAATAACTGCATTATGATTTTTGACATGTTATGCAGCCCTAGTTAAACGCATGCCAAATTGCTGATATTTCATAATACACTGCTTTGGATGACCAATTTAACATCCCTGTCCATTCAAAATCCTGTCCTTCCAGACCCAGTAATCACCTAGTGATGTAGCCCTTGCACAAAGAGGTTTGATGTTGAGAAAATAGATTGTTTCTCATGTATGCACGCATCTTAAGAAAAAATCCTATAGATCCTTGATGTAAATATTCGGAAATGTTTTCAGCAAGGATGGTGAAACATACTTTTGCATGTGAACTCTTAAAGCTACAGTGTGTAATATATTGTGTATTTAACAGCATCTAGCGGTGAGGTTCTAGATTGCAATACTCCCACGCTCACCCCTCCCGTTCCGAAGATGTTGGAGAAGCTCCAGAAGCTACAGTGGCCCTCCAGGACAATAAACACATTTTCTAAATACGGACTCCACAACAGCATCAAGTACTAATTCAAGTGATGAGGTAAATAGCTTTATTTAGTTGTTTAGTCTATAAAACTATAGGTCATAGCTCAAAAAAAAATTAATTAATTAAGAACATACAAAGAAATTCTGGAGCGCTGTGAAAAATATTAACAGAAGTTATTAAGTTGATGATGAGTGGACTTCTCCTCAGTTTATCTGACACATTAAGTCAATACTTCGACTATCTTTGGCATACTCCCAGCCTAAATATTTTAGTTATTGCTACATGTGTTGTCTTACTGCAACAGACAAGGAATAAATCTAAAATCTTGCTAATGCCATGTAACCACCAGCTCTCTGAGATGCACAAAATAAACTTATACGTGGTGGCATTATTCTTCAGTGAAACTAACGTACTGCTAATAAACATTGTACGTTATCTAGGTTTGGTACCATTAGCAGCGGGAAGAAATATATATTATGGTCAGCTGTAATCTTTAACGTTACTCTTACCTGTCCAGCAGAAAGCAAGACATTTTCGGCGTCAGTCTGCAAACATTTTTCTATCATCATATTCCCACCTGGGAAAGGCAACGCCAATGTTTATTATTGTTTTATGCCATCGCTTGTCCCAATCTCATTTAGCATCCTGGGATTTTTCTTGTACAAAGTAAGTATAATCATCCATCCTTTATCAGATTGTGGTTTCAAATTTCACACAATACAAATTGTTTGGCAGAAAATAGCATCCACTCGCTCTTCTTTATCTTCGTCTTCCAACCAGTTTGGAAAACTTGTTTGGAAGATCAGCTCTGAAGCTGTACATACCGTAAGTTCATACAATCACAACCTCCCAGTGTCAGAAATAACTACAGAGAACTTTGTCATGCATTAGAAGAGGAATTATCTCCTACAGCTGATGAGGCCACAGCAATGGTTGCAGCCCTCTAAGTTAAAGATTCTCATCATGAGCATCCCAGAGATTATTACATTTATTTGAGGTGTACTTTCAGGGCAAGAATGCACCAGGCGTAGAAGAGAACCTTACCTTCATGTCCTTGTTTGTGGATAACCTTCATGTATACGCACTCATATTGTACTTAGGACGCGTCAAGAAAACCTCTCACTGCATGAGATAAGGAAGATGACACAGGTGATTTGGGAAACTTGTCACTTCCAAATCCATTGGTAAGACAGCAGCGTCACAGAACTCTCCTGCCCAAAAACACCAGCCTAACAACAGACCAAAGGGGTGTGACAAAAGGATACATATGGACATTGAGCGTAACTGCCATGTCCACCAACTGTGTTGAAATAGGCATGCAGATAAAAGGAGGTGCAGAAGTATCATTAACGTCCTTAATGCCGGAAAAGAGTACGGGGCAAGGGTCCTTGAGTTTGAATCTCTAAAAAAATTAGTGACCAGGTAGGCCCATTCAGGAAATAAAGCAGATTAGGTTTGAATTATCCTCAGGGTGGAAGACCCAAAAAATTCAGAAAATTAGATTTTAGGTAGTCCCGTTAAGATCATTAGGATCTTGATAGGAAGTAATCAGATTAGGTTTGAATTATCCTCAGGGTGGAAGGCCCAAAAAATTCCGAAAATTAGACTTTAGGTAGTCCCGTTAAGATCATTAGGATCTTGATAGGAATTAATCAGATTAGGTTTGAATAATCCTCAGGGTGGAAGGCCCAAAAAATTCAGAGAAAGGCCTCGTGAAAAAAAAAAAAGTGTATATAAAGTCTGATTAACCTTTATCATAATCCTATAATGCATTGTGTGTTGTTGGTGTAAAGTGTGGGAGGTAGTTACAGATGTGTCTTGGTTCAGAAAGCAGTAGTGTCTTGGTGAAAAAGCGAACAGCAGAAACCTAACTGTTCGTGCTGTGACTGTTTTTAAAGGGTGACTTTTTTGGTCAATGCTGGGGTGCCAGTCAGGCGTCTGTGTCCTGACAAAGAGTCCGTGTCACGCTTAAGATTAACCCTCACAAAGGCTGTACCTAGTCAGTAATTTATGATAAGCACATTACCATCATTTAAAACACATTTAAGCAAACTGTACCCAGCACAAACGACAAAGAAACACACAACCAAGGCCAAACCATACCATACAAACTGACTGGCTGTTGGGGAAAAGAAGCATTGTGTTGTGTTGTGTTGTGTTGTGTGTTGAAGTTTCTGTGGGTAAGAAAAATAACGGTGTAAACAAACGTAAAGTGTTTTAAGCAAAAGCTGGTGGAACTTTTCGTCTCCATCCAGTGGACAAAGTATAGAATTACGCCAAATTTTGAAAATACCTCCATCTTGTGGCGCAAAAATAAAATTACATCAAAACTTTGTGTGGTTCCATCTAGTGGGTTAAAATAAACATTAAATCAAAAATTGTGAATTGCCCCACCTCGTGGTTGAAAAAGTGTTGCCTCCATCTGGTGGGGAAAAATTATGTAACACAAAGTAAAAAAAAAAATTAAAAAAAAACTCAGCAAGACATTTGATGTTGACAACTAGTGGTCAAAAAGTAGATTGGAAAATATATTAAGTCTCACCTGGCGATTGAAATGAATAAAAGGTAAAGTTCAATATCAAATTAAGTTAAAAAGATGAGGTGTGTCTTGCTGTAAGGAGGGTTTCACTCAGTCAAAAAAAAACTGACAATTAAATAAGAAGCTGAACACAATTAATTTTCTTCTCATCCCAGCAATTTGAGTGAACTGAAGGACTAGATTTTCCAGAAGAGAGAAGAAGCAACTAAAGACAAAGAGATGAGCAAAAAGGAGCTCAGGAAGGAGATTGAGAAACTCTGGAGCACATGGGAAGACCAAGGGTTAATTTCCAGAGACCCAACAGCGCCCCTGCCCAATCAGAGCTCCATTCTGTGCATCTCCACACTTGCAACAGGAAAATACAACAAGGTCAAAACTGACTGGAAGAGAAGAGGACGACACCGGTGGGGAAAGCGAGCTGTAGAGAAGGAGAAGGAGAGAGCTGACAAGACTGCAAAGGTGTGTAATCTCATGTCCCAAGCAGGAAAAATGAAGACTGACAGTGACAAAGAGAAGAGGAAGCGCTCCTAACTGGCTGGTGAAGGAGCCCCCTCCCCAACAGGCCCCACTGAGAGCCCTACAGCAACCCCTGGAGGTGCTACAGGGATATACCCAAGCCTAATGGGGTTAGAAGAGCACACCTCACCCCCTCCCTACTCACAAGCTCTATCTGACACAAACCCATTCAGGCAAAAACAAGGCTTACCACTACAGGCTCCCACCTTCGCAGTTACAGGCGGAGTATTGGAGATTGAGGACCCAGTACAAAACCAAACCCAATCAAACCAAATGGAGCAAGGGTCAGCACTAACTGACATTTTGGCAATACTGACCACCCCGACGGCTCAACTTGCAGATTTGTCACTGTTAGCCATGGAACGCAGCCAAGAAGCAAATACATCAAGAGGATTGAGGAAGTCGGGGACAGTGCAGACATCTGGAGAAGCGGAACAGAACATGAGCACAGAGCAATCATTGATAAATCTTTATGCCAGCCTCAGCCCAAGAACATCATCAATTCAAATCGCTCCAGCTCTCCTTGATGACATGGGCATTAATGAGGGACTGCGGAAAAGGATAAGTTTCCAATTGCCTCCACTGAACCAGGTGGTCGACAACACTGAAGGAGATCCACTCTCTATCACCTCAGAGGTAGCATTACCACCTGATTTTCTGCTGGCTCCAGACCCAGATGACTGGGCTCCTACTGATGCTCAGGTGATGGAAGGTACAGTGTATGTCCCATTTCAACACAGAGACATGCAGGGCCTGGTGGACAAATTGCCACCTCTCACCAGAGGAGCCTCACCATGGATCACCACCTTCGAAAGCCTCACAGCCGGCGAAGTGTTGTGCCTCGGAGATATGAGAGCTCTGTTGGCAAGGATTGAAGGAAATAGACAAGCCCAGAGACTCCTTGAAGAAGCCTCAGTAATGCCAGGCCTTTCGACCTGCATCCGATAACCTTAGGGAGGTTTTAAGAGCACGTCACCCTACACCCCGTGATTTAAACTCCGTAATGTCACTTCAGATGAAGGAGGGTGAAGATGTACGAGAATACCTCAAAAGAGCGGAAGGTGTGTGGGAGGAACATACTGGAAACAGATATGACTCCAGTGACGCAATGACCTCTCTCTGTAGAGATCAATGTCAGAAAGGCCTGCCCGAAGCTGTGCAACAAAAGCTAGAGGAGGTCGTCGGACTGGACTCCAAGTCAGACAAAGAATGGAGAGAACACCTCACACATTGGTGGAGAACTTACGCCAAAAACAGGACCTGGCAGAAAAATATGAAATGGAACGACTGAGTGCGGTGTTTACCGCACCATTTGCTTAGCAAATGATGGTCACCTCTCCAGCCCTCACTCCCGATGGCATACAGACTGCAGTCACAAAAGCAGTTCAGACTGCCATGACAGCCCAACAACAGCCAGCTGCAACAGGAGCAGTCAATGCCCAGCCTTATGCCACACAATCGCCCGGAGGATATGGCAGCTACAGAGGTCGAGGAGGATCATCAAGAGGACACAGATATCCCAGAATGGTTGGACATTGTTATAGATGTGGTGAAACCGATCACTACATAAGACACTGTCCTCAAGCAGATGCTTACTGGCAGACAGGACAACAGGGGCAGGCCACACCCTACAGAGGATGAATGATGCAAGGACATGGAAGAGGAGGAGGACAAGTTCCCCAAGCCCACCAGATGCCCCAGAGTGCATGGCCTCAAGGAGAATATCAACCTCAAAGCTACTGACGGGGTCTTGAGTTGGGTGCAGGTCAGCTAATTCCACCCACAGCAGAGCCAATGGTGAAAAGTTTGAACTGATGGCTAACACTGGAACAGCAGTTTCCAGTGTTAACACTCCCCTCCCTTTATCCTCTCAGACTCTCACCATTGTTGGATACTCAGGTAAACCACAAGTCCCAAGTTACACAACTCCATTAGCAGTCCAATTTGGATCTCAGACTCTCTACCATCAATTCTTATATGCCCCTGGCTGTCCTGTCAATCTCCTGGGAAGAGACCTCCTCTTGAAGCTGGGACTGACGATACAGTGCAGCGACCAAGGCCTGCTAATCATGCCCCTGTCAGAGCCCCAAATTCCCCACCACAGAATCCTCTACATGGCACCCACCCAAGAACCAACAGAAAAATTGACACAAGTGTACTGGTCCCGTCTGGTTTCCACAGGTGAGAATACTCCCCATGTTCAACGGATCTACATGGAATGGAAACCATGGATACAAACCCAGTTGACACTCACTGCCCCTCTTGACCCACTGCACTGCACCTACCTCACCACTCCAAATAAAGAATATTCTCAGGCTTGGGAAGAAGAAAAGGAGGGACAGACTGAAAAATTGAACATACAACACATCTACCTGGGACAAGAAGGCGTAGCTGCTCACTGCCTCCTCACGACGGAACAGCTCAACTGGTATGTATCTCCAGATGCAGAGCCCCACGTCACCCTTGCAGTAGGAGTTACACATGAGGCAAAATCCCTCGGCCCATGGTTAAGAAAGCAGTGCAACTCCAATGGACACCCACAGAGTCCCCTCTTCTACATCGCAATGATGCTGCTAACATGTGGAGAATCACCTGCTCTGCTACTGACACCGGCTTTCTAGAAGCCCAAGATCTGACTTGGATGTACGGATCAGATACTACTGACCCAGACACCTCAAGACTGCTCACACATGTGCCCGAATCACTCTGGAAAACGGGTCCCTATGATGTGGGCTTAACGCCAAAACACCCCGTTGATGTGCATCCTCTACAGAACCAACATCCTGTGTGGAGGCCGCAGTACTGTTTGAATCCTGAATAAGAGGAAGGCATTGCCGATACCATCGATGGCTTGCTAACAGCAGGAGTCATCATCCCTTTTCGCTCTCGATGGAACACACCAATCCTCCCTGTTGCAAAAGCGGACAACAAAGGCCAGGACTTCAGAGCCGTCAACACTGCGACTGAAACTACAGCCCTGCCAGTGCCTGATCCTTATCTTACATACCGGGGACAGCAGTACACTTACACCCGCCTTCCACAAGGCTTCAGAGACAGCCCAGGTCTGTTCAATGCTGCTCTCCGTGCAGACCTCCATGACTTGGAGCTGCTTCCTAATGTTCTCCTGATACAATATGTGGATGACTTGCTGTTAGCTGCAGCAACAGCTGAGATCTGCCTCAAAGCCACACAGTCTCTCCTGGTTGCAGTTGCAACTGCCAGCTACAAAGTGAAGAAGGAGAAAATCCAAGTGTGTCGACGAGCTGTCATGTTCTTGGGACGCAACATTAATGGAGAAGGACATACTCTCACCACAAACCAACATAACACCATCCTGAATCATGGAAAACCCATCACTGTCCAACACATGCTGGCCTTCCTGGGCCTGACCGGCTACAGCAGAAACTATGTTCCAAACTACGTCGCTTTGACCCAACCTTTGAGGGACATGGTGTCTGCAGCTGGGAACAGGAATCTCCCTGCCGCCCTCATCTGGACACAGGAGGCTGAAGAGGCATTCACCAACACCAAACAGGCTTTGTCAACAGCAACGGCGCTTGCAAGTCCTGATTACACTGCACCCTTTCACCTGGATGTTTCTGAAAAGTCAGGCATTGTGAATGCTGTCCTTTATCAGAAAAAGGAGAGAGAAAGAAGGATACTGATGTATCACAGTTCAAGACTAGACATGGAACATGGAATTAGGTCAAGGAGGCTGCGCCCAACACCTTGCTGCATTAGCGAAAGCTATAACAAAGACAGAACACATGGTAATGTGTCACCCACTCAAGATCAATACAAACCATGGTGTAGTGGCATTCCTGAACTCCAGTGCATTAACCTTCTCAGAAGCGAGAAAAGTCAAAGTCTCGGACGCACTGAAACAGCCACATATCACCTACCACACAGAAGGGATAAACATGGCCTTGGACATGACAACAGAAGAACATCTCCCACATGACTGCGCTGAAGTAGCAGCAAAAGACATCAGACTCAGGCCAGATCTGCAAACAGAGCCTCTGCAAACACCGGATCTCACTCTGTATACTGATGGATGCTGCTACAAAGGAGAGCAAGGAAACGTCGCCTCATATGCAGTAGTAAAACAAGAACAACAACATCACGATGTGATAGATCAAGGGACGATCCCACAGCCCACCTCAGCACAACTGGCTGAAGTAATAGCGTTGACAAAAGCGCTACAACATAGCAAAAGCCTCAGAGTTAACATCTACACTGACTCCGCCTATGCTCATGGAGCTGTACACGTGGATGGCCCCCAATGGGTGAGAAGAAATTTTCTGACTACTGCCAGCATGCCTGTGAAACATAGAGACCAACTGGAAAAACTGATCAAAGCAATACTACTTCCCAAAGAAGTGGCTGTAATGAAGTGCAGAGGACATCAAAAGGGATCCTCTGATGTGGCAAGAGGAAACGAAGCGGCAGATGCTGCTGCCAAACAGGCTGGAGGATACTGAAGACAAATGATGGCTGCTGTAGCAACAGAGCTACCAGAACTAACAGAAAAACACATAAAGGAAATGCAAGATGAAGCTGGAGCCTATGAAAAGAATGAGTGGATGAAGAAAGGAGCTACTCACAAGGAGGGACTTTGGAGATCTCATGATGGCAGACTAGTAGCTCCATCGAAGTTGTGTCAGTTACTCCTGAAGCAAGCTCATGGACCAGCTCATGAGAGCAACAAGACTACATTGAAGAACATAGACATTCTGTGGTGGCACCCATACATGACAAGTATGGTTGACAACTATGAGAATGAATGCACCGTCTGCACCGAACACAATCCCAGACCGACCTACAAGTGTCCCATGGGAAAGTTTCCTGTCCAAGACGCACTGTTCAAAGACATCACCATCGACTTCACAGACATGGGAGCAGAAAACCGAGTGCAAGGATACAGATACCTCCCTGTGATGGTAGACAGATTCACCAGTTGGTCGGAAACAATCCCTTGCTGGAAAGAAGTTGCCATAACAGTGGTCAAATGGCTGAAAAATTAACTCATCCCCAGATATGGAGTACCACGCTCCATTAAGTCAGACAACAGGTCCCATTTCAATAAAAAATGCTTAGCTAAAGTAGAACTAGCATTAGGGATCACACACAGGTTTGGAACTGTCTATCATCCTGCCTCACAGGGGATAGTAGAGAGAGCAAACCAGACATTAAAGAGAAAAATGGCTAAAATATGTGCAGGTACTAAACTTACATGGGTTGATGCCCTGCCATTAGCGTTCATGTCGATGAGGAATTCAGCTAGCGGTAAGACACACCTGACTCCACAGGAGTTGTTGACAGGCCGTCCTATGCCAGGCCCACCTAGAGAGGGGGGACACCTCCCCACTTTGGATCTGTGGCAGATTGACTGTGACGACTATATGACTGCTCTGACTAACCTGACTTGAGTTTTGTGCAAACAGGTGCAGAGTGCGGAGGAGGTGCCAGAGACAGCTCAACCGAAGACTCCTGCTGTAAGTGTGGGAGACTGGGTACAGGTAAAGGTCCACAAGAGAAAGTGGTCTGAGCCCAGGTGGACAGGACCATATGAGGTAATTGAGTGCACCTTGCATGCAGTCCGAGTAAAAGGAAAAACAGGAGCAAATTGGCACCACCTGACACATTGTGTACCAGCCTCACCACCAACTCACCCTTTGAGCGAAGTTAGAACTGATTTGGAAACTCAGGCTGCAGGCCCAAAACATTGAACTTAATCTGATTGAGTGGCTTTAACTCTACCTGCTGCTGCCCATGAGCGACAATGGAGAGACAGAGGCCATGGCACCCATTTAGACTGCCAGGTTTCTGTGGGCTCCATGTAACTGTTTGTTGCTAAGTAGTTGTTGCAGTTTGAGTATCACATTAACCTGTCACCTTCAGCACCATGGACAGCGCCGCAGAGGAGCTGCGGAGAGGCCACAGCTGAGCGCGTCTGCGCTAAGGGCTGGAAAGTGTGTTTGGATGGCTGGTGCAAGGAGAGGTCACCACACTGAATATTGTCACCGAAGCTGTTGACGTTGAATTGCTGCATGTCTGTGTTGAGCAAGATCAAGCGCTCTCCAACCAGTTGCGCAGTTTTGGGGAATTGGAATCACTCGGAATAGGTAAGGAAGAATTACATTCTGAGACAGATGAAACAGTCTGAAAAGATTTGAAGAAACTGTGAAGTTTGTTGACAGCAGATACGAAGTCTGACTGCCCTGGAAAAATGAGCATGTGACTATGTCTTCAAATTATGTTACAGCAAAAAACAGATTTGATAATCTAATGAGAAGGCTCAAAATTAATCCACCTCTTTTTGATAGATATGACGCAGTTATTCAAAACTATTTAAAAGAAGATATAGTGGAAATGGTCAATGATAATGTGACAAACGGCACAGTGTACTATTTACCACATCATCCGGTCATAAAAGAAGACAGAGCTACGACGAAATTAAGAGTTGTATTCGATGCCTCCTCTCATGAGAAATTTAGCTGCTCATTAAACGAGTATCTGTTTATAGGTCCCAATTTAAATCCTGACCTTTTGAACATTCTGATTAAATTCAGACAATATCCAGTAGTTATAATGGCAGATATTAAGTCAGCCTTTCTGCAAATCTCCCTCGACAAAAGCGACAGAGACGCACTGCGATTTCTCTGGACAGATGACAAGCCGATGTTGCAAAAGGAGATAAAGGTAAAAACACTCAGGATGACAAGAGTCCCGTTTGGAGTGTCATCGAGTCCTTTTTTGTTGGCAGCTACTGTACGACACCATCTGAAACAGCATGAAGAATAAAATCCCGAAGTCGTACGGACAATAAGAGAATGTTTTTATGTGGATGATTTCATAAGTGGAGCCGACAACAGTGACGCAGCGGAAGAGCTGTGCGTAAAGGCCAGAGAAATAATGGCAAGTGCGGGAATGGATCTTTGCAAGTGGAAAACAAACAGTCCTGGGGCCTCATTTATCAACCGTGCGTACGCACAGATGTGTGCGTAATGAATGCGTAAGAACTTTCCCACACAAAGTATGGAATTTATCAACTTGTACTTGTGCTTAAGAACGTGTGTAAATTTAAGCACAACTCTGACCATGCTTACACACAAAATCTAGAGGTAGAACAGTGAAACTACAAATAGAACCCATTAAGAGTGTTCAGCAATCTCAAACTTCACACATGTTCCCTGTTTCCTCTAATTAATAAAAATTCTCAATTAGTAGCAGACACTTTGAATAATTGGTGTGACAAGCTATAAAAGACAGCTGTGACAGGACAACCTGAGAACTTGAAATACAAGTACCATGGCCTATCTTGCACTATTGGAGGATTTGGAGAACCGTGCGCTCCGCAGGGAGCGCGTTTTCAAAGAGCATGCTGATGTGTTCAGTGAGAGCACAGAGTGGCTTCTCAGCAGGTACCGCTTCCCCAAAAACATATTGATGGATCTATGCCGTGATTTACAACCCATGTTGGAGCGAGAGACAAAACGCACCGAAGCCATCCCAGTGCACATGCAGCTTGTGTCCACCCTGGGATTTTTGGCCACCGGAACATTTCAATTGGAGATTGGAGACATATGCGGCATCTCGCAGCCAACACTAAGCAGAATCATGCCGGCAGTGTTGGATGCAATAATTTCTCTAGCCCCAACTTACATCCAGTTCTCATACAGACATCACCAACAAGCCGAAATTAAACAAGGATTTCACGCCATTGCCGGATTCCCAAACATAATTGGAGCCATAGATTGCACCCACATTGCAATAAAAGCACCGTCACACAATGAATTCAGTTACGTGAACAGGATAGGATTTCATTCAATCAATGCACAAATAATCTGCGATGCAACTATGTCTCTGTTAAACATTGTTGCCCGGTGGCCTGGAGGAATGCATGACTCATTCATTCTGCAGAACAGCTCTGTGGGTGTTCACCTCCAAGCAGGAGCTGTTGAGGATGGATGGCTTATTGGTGAGTGTTACAACATTTCGAAATTATTTTCTGGGCTTCGTATAGTATATTATAACATCTGTATAGGTGATCGGGGATATCCACTAAAGCCGTGGCTGATGACCCCCATAGCCAACCCGAGGACCCCGCAGGAGCAGCACTACAACTGGGCCCATGCGCGCTCAAGAACAGTCGTTGAACGCGCAATAGGCCTGCTAAAAGGCCAATGGCTGTGCCTGTCCACCGCGCGGGGGACGCTTCAGTATAAGCCTGAAAAAGTCTGCCACATCATCTTGGCTTGCTGTGTGCTTCATAACTTGGCCATCAGACAAGGCGTCCCTCTGCAGGAACCCTCTAGAGCAGATGAGCCCATGCCCAACGCAGAGCCTGAAACGGATGAATTCGTCTTTGAAATGGCAGAGGTGATGAATTATGCCAAGGATAAAAAACTCACAAAAAGAGCAGTACTCCAAACAGCATCAAGAATATTCGATCCCATTGGCTTCCTGTCTCCATTTATTATTAGAGCCAAAATCATGTTTCAAGAGATGTGGGAAAGAGGCTTGGATTGGGATGAAGGGCTGCCGACAGATTTGGCTGCATGCTGGAAGGAATGGTGCGAGGAACTGCAAGATGTGAGTAAAGTGTCAATAAACAGACGTTATGATAAACGGTTAAATCAGAACAAAAACTCCCAAGAAATGCACGAAATTCATGTATTTTGTGACGCTAGTGAACAAGCCTACTGTGCCGCTGCGTATTTACGCACGACTAAGTCGGATGGAACGTGCACTGTAAGTTTAATCTCTGCCAAAACTAAGGTGTCTCCACTGAAACGAGTAACTCTGCCTCGACTGGAACTGCTGGGAGCCCTCATCGGAGCCAGACTTGGTAATTATTTGAGTAACATCTTGAGTCTGAACAATGTTAAATGTCATTTCTGGACTGACTCGATGATCACTGTTTATTGGATTAAAAGCACAGCAAGACAATGGAAGCCGTTTGTGGCTAAAAGAGTGGCGGAAATCCAAAGTCTTACGCTGCCGGACAACTGGAGACACTGCAAGGGAAAAGAAAATCCTGCTGATCATGGAACTCGGGGACTCAAATCAGAGACACTTGCAGTTGACACACTGTGGTGGAACGGACCGAGTTGGTTAAGTACAGCCGACGTGACATCTGCGGAGGAAACAAACACGCCTCTACCGACTGGTGAGTGTATCGCTCAAAATCAGATAATAGAAGATGGAGAGGATGTTTGTTCTGTAACTGAGCCCATTCTAAAACTGGAAAATTACAGCAGTTTAAACAAGTTGCTTAGAGTAACTGCGTGGGCAAGGAGATTTGTGCACAATTTGCGCAACATAGAAAAACAGCGAGGAGAGCTCTGCACTCAGGAGATTGAAGCAGCAGAAAATTACTGGATCAGGCTGACACAAATGAAATGTTTTTCCAAGGAAATGAGACAATTGGAAACGAAGAGGGAATTGGACAGAACATCGAAGGTTCTCACCTTGAAACCCTTTTTGGATGAGGAAAATTTGATGCGAGTTGGAGGACGACTGCAAAAAACAAATTGGGCTTGCGGCCAAAAACATCCATGGATTCTGCCGTCAGAGGATAAGTTTTCCCGAGCTGTTAATAAAAAGGTCCCACGATGACGTCATGCACTCTGGTCTACAGGACACCTTGACCCAAGTCAGAGAAAGGTATTGGCTCGTAAGAGGCCGACAGATCACAAAGAAAATGTTGGAAAAATGTCTGATATGTCGCAAAAGTAAGGTTAAGGCTGGCCAACAACCTTTTGCACCATTACCACGTGATCGTATTACATAAGCTCAGCCATTTGAAGTGGTGGGTGTAGACTTTGGTGGGCCCTTACTTGTTAAACCAGACAGACAGAAAACGTATGTCGCTCTGTTCACATGTGCAGTTATGCGAGCAGTCCATCTGGAGCTAGTAGGGGTGTGCGGAGCAGCCGATATTTGTATTTGTATTTGTTGAGGGGGGAAAAGTATTTGTATTTGTATTCGAGTAAAATTCAAAATAGGCGTAAATTTTAAAAAAAATTTGAGTTACACTTCTAATTTTCGTTATGGTGTAAGTATTCTTTAATTATCCATTATAATAATTATGGATATGCAATATTGGTTGATGTTTTTCCATAAATCCAGCAATGAACATGTAACAAGGAATGTCATTGAAAAGAAAATAACATAACAGCCATTACCTCATCCATTACCTCATTGTTAAACCAACAACTAATAAAATATCATTGTGAACATTATGAACCCCACCACCACCCATCCTTGTTGGAGGACGTTGAACAGACAGAATAAAAACAAATAATACTTAAAAGAACTGTTCTTTCTAATGCACAGAGCTCCAAGAACTAAACTTGATTTGTAAATAATATGACATAGTAGCCTAAAGCTAACGGTCATTATGCTTCTGGCCTCAACCTGGGGTCCGTTTCACAAAGCAGATTCAACAAACTCTGAGTCTAACCTTGAACTCTGAGTTGATCTACTCTGAGATAGGAAACTCTGAGTTTTCGGTTCCAGAACAGCTGATTTGAGTTAGTTTGATCAACTCGGAGTAGTTTCACCTTGAGTTAAGCACGTGCACCACAAGTATAAAAAGACAGCATCAATGGAGTCCCGATTCGACGAGTCACCATGGCAATGGGGAAGAGGAGGGCTACGTTTTTCACCCCACTGGGCGTTTCAGGGCGAGGCACACTTTTCTGACCGCTCTGCATACAGTTTCCTTGCTCAAGTGCTCTGCATCTCCGACGTTGTATAAAAAAACTCCCTATTAAAAAAAAAAATAAAAAACGCAGCGCAACATAGAATATCTGCTGGGATGAGAGAGCATGACTTCGGTTGGTAATGTTGGAAATGTAAGGACGGATTAGGTTGTGTATGTAAATGATGGACTGTGACGTGAAACGGTACCGCTCAAAAAGATAATTGTCTGGAAATGCAAGAACATCTATGCGCGGTCTGATAATCATCTCCCGACGAATATTTAATTCTCTGCGCAGTAATGCTGCACCTTCATCCACGGATCATTATCAAAAGGACATGCCATGGTAGTGAAAATAGTCGCCACCTAATATAACTTCTAATGTAGGCCTACTGACTGATTTTTGCAATGATTTTCTCAAAAAACAGACGGCAGAACTATATTACGCCGAAACTCGCCTGCTGACTGAATGAATGAGGAAATCAAATACCGTGTGTGGCTGAAAGAGGGCGGAGACAGAGAGAAACTCGAGGTTTGTTGAGAAAAACCTGGTCCCGACCAGGTTAGGTTCATAGAGTATGTTACCATGGTAACTGACCGAGAGCTTAAGTTACCTCTCTCTGTGAAACAGGCTAGAGTTACCCCTCTTTCTCTGGTTTGAGTTACCTCCCTTTGTGAAACAGAAAACTCAGAGTTTCCCTCATTTCAGGGTTAAAAGACTCAGAGTTTTCACTAAACCTGCTTTGTGAAACGGACCCCAGGTCTTTTTAGTAAACTTTTCTCCCCCGGTCTGCTGTCAGCAGGGTCGCCGGCTGCAGCAGCCTCGCGCCCGTGAAGTGAGCTCAAGCCGCATTCAGCCGCGCTCGAGCGGAGCGGGGGAGAGAAACAATGTGTATTTCTATTACTCTGTGGAAGATCTCCCAACGGAGTGAGGGACAAAGCAAGTGGGACAGATCTGCCCAGTCCCTGAGCAGCGAGCGTTTCACAGACAAGCCACAACGCAGAGAGTAAACAACGTCACCTGGTTCAGCAGCACCATGGACAGCTGCGGGGGCAGGGGGGTCGGAACAGCGGTGTTTTGACGCCCCCACCCCCGACTCCTGAACGTCACTCACTCACTCATCCGGGCATGTACTGCGGTCTCATGAGGAAACGTAACTTTTTGATATGATGCTTTTCTTGTTCCCGAATACAAATATTTTTTAAAGTATTTGTTCGAAATAAGTATTTGTAAAAAACACGTTATTTGTGCCTTTCCAAATACCGTATTCGGGTTCGGCTCCACCCCTAGGAGCTAGTTTCTGACTTATCCACAGATGCGTTTTTGTTGTCTTTTCGCAGATTTATTGCACAAAGAGGAATCTGCACTACTATCTATTCTAACAATGCGAAAACTTTTAAGCGAGCAGAACAGGATTTAAAGGAATTGTGGAATGTGATGAAAGGAGAAAATATGAAAACCTTTTTTTCTGGAAGGAAAATCACATGGAAATACATAGTAGAAAGAGCTGCATGGTGGGGCGGGATGTGGGAAAGTCTTGTCCGCTCCGTCAAAACCTGCATCAGGAAAGTCCTTGGGAGGGCCTATCTGACGTATGAAGAGAAGCAAACTTTGTTAACAGAAGTGGAAACAGTGATCAATTCGAGGCCGCTTACCTATTTGCATACTGACTCTCGGGATCCATCACCCCTCACCCCAGCTCATTTCTTGATTGGACAAAGAATAACTACTTTACCCTCTCAGCCTGTTCAGGTCACAGACAACAGGAAGGTGGATGGAGAACAGCTGACGAAGCGCTGGAACTACCGCCGCAAACTAGTGGGTAAGTTTTGGAACAGATGGAAAACAGAATATCTGATGGAGTTGCGTTACGCTCACTGTACCAGAAATGTGAAATCAACTTCATTCAAGGTTGGAGATTGTGTTCTTGTTCATGATGAAAGGCTGCCACGTCACATGTGGAGGAAGTGTTTCAAGGCCGTGATGGAAAAGTAAGATCATGTTCTATTCGTTAGAACATGATCTAACGAACCGACACCTTATCGTGGTGGAGGGGTTTGAGTACTTGAATGATCCTAGGAGCTATGTTGTCCGGGGCTTAATGCCCCTGGTAGGGTCTCCCAAGGCAAACAGGTCCTAGGTGACAGGTCAGACTAAGAGCGGTTCATAAAGCCCTTATGATTAAAAATACATCGAGGAAGTTCACGTCGCCCGGAATGGCATCACCGGGGCCCCACCCTGGAGCCAGGCCCGGGGTTGGGGCTCGCAGGCGAGCGCCTGGTGGCCGGGTCTTTGCCCACGGTACCCGGCCGGGCACAGCCCGAAAGAGCGACGTGGGCCCGCCCTCCCGTAGGCCCACCACCCGCAGGAGGGATCAGAAGGGGCCGGTGCGGTGTGTTTTGGGTCGCTGTCCTGGGCGGGTGCCCTGGTGACCCAATCCCTGGACGGTGACTCTAGCCATGGGGACATGGAATGTCACCTCGCTGGGGGGGAAAGAGCCTGAGCTGGTGCGGGAGGTTGAGCGCTACCGACTAGAGATAGTCGGGCTCACCTCCACGCACAGTCTGGGCTCTGGAACCCAACTCCTTGAGAGAGGCTGGACTCTCTTCTACTCTGGAGTTGCCCGCAGTGAGAGGCGGCGAGCTGGTGTGGGCTTGCTCATAGCTCCCCAGCTCAGCCGTCATGTGTTGGAGTTTTCCCCGGTGAACGAGAGGGTCGTTTCCCTGTGCCTTCGGGTCGGGGATAGGTCTCTCACTGTTGTTTCGGCCTATGGGCCAAACGGCAGTGCAGAGTACCCGGCCTTCTTGGAGTCCCTGGGAGGAGTACTGGAGAGTGCTCCAACCGGGGACTCCATCGTTCTGCTGGGGGACTTCAACGCTCACGTGGGCAACGACAGTGATACCTGGAGGGGTGTGATTGGGAGGAACGGCCTCCCTGACCTGAACCCGAGCGGTGTTCTGTTGTTGGACTTCTGTGCCAGTCATAGTTTGTCCATAATGAACACCATGTTCAAGCATAAGGGTGTCCATCAGTGCACGTGGCACCAGGACACCCTAGGCCGGAGGTCAATGATCGACTTTGTGGTCGTATCATCTGATCTCAGGCCGTATGTCTTGGACACTCGGGTGAAGAGAGGGGCTGAGCTGTCAACTGATCACCACCTGGTGGTGAGTTGGATCTGCTGGCGGGGGAGGAAGCTTGATAGACTTGGCAGACCTAAACGTACTGTGAGGGTCTGCTGGGAACGTCTGGCGGAATCTTCTGTCAGGGAGGTCTTCAACTCCCACCTCCGGGAGAGCTTTGACCAGATCCCGAAGGAGGCTGGGGACATTGAGTCCGAATGGACTTTGTTCTCCACTTCCATTGTTGACGCGGCTGTCCAAAGCTGTGGCCGTAAGATCTCCGGTGCCTGTCGTGGCGGCAATCCCCGAACTCGGTGGTGGACACCGAGTGTAAGGGATGCTGTCAAGCTGAAGAAGGAGTCCTATCGAGCCTGGTTGGCTCGGGGGACTCCTGAGGCAGCTGACGGGTATCGGCAGTTCAAACGTGCTGCGGCGCGGGCGGTCGCGGAAGCAAAGGTTCGGGCCTGGGAAAGGTTCGGGGAGGCCATGGAGGAGGACTACCGGTCGGCCTCGGGGAAATTCTGGCAAACCATCCGGCGCCTCAGGAAGGGGAAGCAGCCCTCCACCAACACTGTTTACGGTGGAGGTGGGGAGCTGTTGACCTCGACTGGGGATATCGTCTGGCGGTGGAAGGAATACTTCGAGGATCTCCTCAATCCCACTGACATGCCTTCCATAGAGGAAGCAGAGGCTGGGGACTCGGAGGTGGATTCATGCATCACCCAAGCTGAAGTCACTGAGGTAGTTCAGAAGCTGCCCAGTGGCAAAGCACCGGGGGTGGATGAGATCCACCCTGCGTACCTCAAGTCTCTGGATGTTGTGGGGCTGTCTTGGCTGACACGTCTCTGCAACATCGCGTGGCAGTCGGGGACGGTGCCTCTGGACTGGCAGACCGGGGTGGTGGTCCCTCTATTCAAAAAGGGGGACCGGAGGGTGTGTTCCAACTATCGGGGATCACACTCCTCAGCCTCCCTGGTAAAGTCTATTCTAGGGTACTGGAGAGGAGAATTCAGCCGATAGTCGAACCTCGGATTCAAGAGGAACAATGCGGTTTTCGTCCTGGCCGCGGAACGCTGGACCAGCTCTATACCCTCCGCAGGGTGCTCGAGGGTTCATGGGAGTTTGCCCAACCAGTCCACATGTGTTTTGTGGACTTGGAGAAGGCATTCGACCGTGGCATTCTGTGGGAGGTGCTCCGGGAGTACGGGGTTGGCGGCCCTCTGCTAGGGGCTGTGCGGTCCCTGTACGACCGGAGCAGGAGTCTGGTTCGCATTGCCGGCAGTAAGTCAGACCTGTTTCCAGTGCATGTTGGACTCCGGCAGGGCTGCCCTTTGTCACCGGTTCTGTTCATTATATTTATGGACAGAATTTCTAGGCGCAGTCATGGGCCGGAGGGGATCTGGTTCGGGAGCCACAGGATTTCATCCCTGCTTTTTGCGGACAATGTTGTCTTGTTGGCTCCTTCGGGCCAGGACCTCCAGCATGTTCTGGGGCGGTTTGCAGCCGAGTGTGAAGCGGCTGGGATGAGAATCAGCACCTCCAAGTCTGAGGCCATGGTTCTCGACCAGAAAAAGGTGGCATGCTCCCTCCGGGTTGGGGGGGAGATCCTGCCTCAAGTGGAGGAGTTCAAGTATCTTGGGGTCTTGTTCACGAGTGAAGGAAGCATGGAGCGTGAGGTTGATAGGCGGATCGGTGCAGCGGCCGCAGTAATGCGGTCGTTGTATCGGTCCGTCGTGGTGAAGAGAGAGCTGAGCCGTAAGGCGAGGCTCTCGATTTACCGATCAATCTATGTTCCTACCCTCACCTATGGTCACGAACTTTGGGTCGTGACCGAAAGAATTAGATCCCGGATACAAGCGGCCGAAATGAGTTTCCTTCGCAGGGTGGCGGGGCGCTCCCTTAGAGATAGGGTGAGGAGCTCCGCCACACGGGAGGAGCTCGGAGTAGAGCCGCTGCTCCTCCACATCGAGAGGAGTCAGCTGAGGTGGCTTGGGCATCTGTATCGGATGCCCCCTGGACGCCTCCCTCGGGAGGTGTTCCAGGCATGCCCCACCGGGGGGAGGAGACCCCAAGGAAGACCCAGGACACGCTGGAGTGACTATGTCACCCGGCTGGCCTGGGAACGCCTTGGGATCCTCCCGGAAGAGCTGGAGGAAGTGTCCGGGGAGAGGGAAGTCTGGGTGTCCCTGCTCAGGCAGCTGCCCCCGCGACCCGGCCCCGGATAAGCGGAAGAAAATGGATGGATGGATGGATGTTCTATTCGTTTACCTTTTAACATTATTCTAAGAAGACCTATTCAGCTGCTTTATCATCTGAAAGTGGAGTGATGAACGTGATAATCGTCCATCGGCCCGGAGTTTGTTGCAGTTTGAGTATCACATTAACCTGTCACCTTCAGCACCATGGACAGCGCCGCAGAGGAGCCACGGAGAGGCCGCAGCTGAGCGCGTCTGCGCTAAGGGCTTATTAGGGCCTGATGTGCGTCACCTGTGAGACGCCACTGAGAGAAAGCCGATCTCGCCACACAGACTTTTTCTCCCCTACCCCTTCCCCTGATTTTAGAATTGTTAAAGTATAGGAAATAAAGTATATATTTTTTTCCTGCAACTTCGACTCTTCCTGATATTCGCACCTTACAGTAGTAATAGCTCTGCTAGTGGTCCTCCCCCTTTTATGGTACGATGCCCAACTCCACAAGCCAGTAGAAATAATCCACAAACCCAACAGCACAAACAGGCCAAAGAGATTTGTGTGGACAAGATCTGGACCAATCAACCTCAAATTCTTTGAAGGTGTAGACGGCACTGTACAGTTTGACTTATGTGATGTGATCCACTGTAACAAACAGCAGAAGAAACATAGCAAGTCTGCAAGGTACTTGTGCAAATTCAGAGAGTATTACGATGATTGGTTTCACCGCCACAGTGTTTGGTGTGACCACTGGTCAGAGGTGATTTGTAACACTGGAAGCCGCGATTGGGGTTACCAACGTAAGAACCCGCTGAAAGGTCATACCTCTATTTACAAGGGCACTCTTCAAGCTAATTGCTCACCATCTCACTGCAATCCCATGTTCTTAATTCTGAAAAACCCACGCAAAAGTGATACTGGTGAATATGTCATGGGGTCATACAATGCTAGGAGGGATCCTATGGGGAAGTTAAAAATGTCTGTGCTGCCCAAGACACTCCCCATTGCTGCTACCCCCTCACTATAGTGGCCAGCAATCTAACTACCTCAGCCCCTACTGAATCACCACTTATCTGAGACTCTTGACTGGAGTATTTGAAGCTTAACACCCCAGAAGACACGATCCACTGTGAGACAGGCTATTACGATAAAAACGTATGGCTAGACTGGATGTATTTCACAGCTAAAACTAACAATCTCACCAATTGCATTGCCTGTTCCTCTGCCAGACCCACTCTCAGTACGGTTCCAGCTCCATTGTTTCCTACCACTGACGAAGCCGGCTTTGAGTGTATGTTACAGATGCACATGACTGCCAATCCAGCTAACTGCTCAGCCTTAAGTAAGCTATTCCCTGTTGCAGCTAACGATACCCTTCCCCCTGTGTTCACCCCAAAGGAGGGTAATTATGTTAGTTTGACCCGAAACGGTGCTACTAATGTTGGTAATGTTCCTCCGTCCTGGTGTAATTACACTTTGAATGTTACATCCAGAGCAGACATGAGCACATTGACCCAGGCTCGTGCAGATTTGTTTTGGTACTGGGTGGTGGTAAAGTCTTGCATAATATCCTGCCCCCCACTTGGTCAGGAATGTGTACTCTTGTTAGATTGACCTTCCCCATCACTCTAATTGGAGAGAAACTGATCCCTAGTGTTAGCTTCCTTAACATGCACTCCAAGAGATCTGCTCCTGGAGACTTTGATTTGACTACCAACTCCCCCACTTACTTTGATGCTGTAGGGGTTCCTCGTGGTGTCCCAGATGAATACAAACTAGCTGACCCCATTGCTAACGGTTTTGAATTAATTTTGCCATGGATAACAACTAACAAGAATGTTGACAGAATCAATTATGTTCATTACAATGTCCAAAAGCTTTCCAATCTCACTCGTGATGCTGTTGGTGGTCTCTCTGAATAATTAGCGGCTAACTCTCTTATGTCAATCCAAAACAGAATGGCATTGGACATGCTTCTAGCTGATAAACGAGGAGTGTGTGCAATGATCGAAGGTACGTGCTGTACCTTTATCCCCAACAATACTGCCCTGATGGTTCTGTGACAAAAGCCCTAGATGGTCTTCGAGTATTGTCCAATATGATGGCTGAGGATTCTGGTGTTGATAGCGCGTTCCATAGTTGGATGACCAAGATTTTTGGAAAGTGGGAGGGAATCATCATCTCAGTACTTATGTCCTTAGCTGTTTTCACTGCCATCCTTACTTGTTGTGGTTGTTGTACCATCCCTTGCATTAGAACTCTGCTCACCCGCCTCCTCACCACAGCATTGACTAAAGAAAACGGTCCCCTTTATCAGCTGCCTTTGTTAGCTCACATGGACGACCTCCATCACTCAGATGATGAGGAGGTTGATGTTAGTATGCTGTAGCAACTACAACTGATCCTTATTGACCTCTCAATCACTGACAAGGATAAGTTGTAGTTTGCCCAGTTGACAAGTAGTAGTGTTTGCTGGAACTTAGCATTGTCAACTATTGCCTAAATTTTACCTCCACAAGTTATGCCCACTTTGATTGACGTCATGGTGTGTTAGTTTTATTTCTTAGATGTGTCTTTGTAGTGGGTTGATCATTACAATAATTATTAGATTGATTTAATCGTTAGGTTTATTATTTTATGTGAGATTTAGTCATTAGGTTTTTTATTTGCTATGTGGTTTTAATCTTTAGATTTATTCTTTCATGTGTGAATAAATTGTTAGATTTATTATTGGCTGTGTGAATAAATCGTTAGGTGTGATATTAAATTGATTTCTTTAGGTGTGATGTTGGATTGATTTTATTAGTTGTGGTTTTGGATTAATTTAGTTGATTTTGTTTGGGTTAATTTAGTTGAATTTAGTTGATTTTGTTTTTGATTGATTATTAGTTATGAGTTGTTTTGTTTTTTTCTTTTTCACTTTTGTCACTCGTGTGTTTGCCTCACTTTGCTCACATGCACAGCTTGTTCACTTGTTGTTGTTCACACCTATTAGGTGTGAAAGGAGGGATTGTTGAGATAGAGTAGGTTTTTTTCTCAGCTAGTCATATGCTACTTCACATGTTCACCTAATGATGTCCCCATATAGAGCTGTACTTATCCTGTTGATTGATGAGATTGATACAAGCATTGACCCCATGTTATGAAGGGTTAAGACATTGGAGAAACAAGCCACGATAAGAGAGAGAACATAGCTGCCTTTGTCTCTGCAACAGTGTTGCCTGCACGTGATGAGCTTGTGGTGAGTGGTATCTTTCTGTGGAATGATAGCAAGTGTGTCTTAGAGGAACTCAAAGTCGTGCAGAGCAGTGCAGGATGAGACAGGAAGAGAACAGGAAGAGGGCGAGTCTTTCCACAGGGTGATGACTTCACAGATTGGAGGAATCGTATTGCCAAGAGGCTGGGACCAGCCTGTGCACCAACGACAGGAGAAGCCAAGTCTAAATCACGGCCTCCTCACCTTTTTTGACTGATGAGAAGTTACAACACCTCTACAGCAAAAATATAACTGTTATTGTAATGTGAATATCTGCATCCTTTTTCTTGGTGATGGGTTACAGAGTAACAGCAACTGTGATTTGTCTAACAGAGAAAGGTCCATGATCATGCTTGCTTAATGATACAATTCTAAATAAATAGTCAAACGGGACGTCGTTGTATGTCTTCACTCATACAAACAAACACGCCGACTCTACTCAGAGTGTTACAGCCCTGAGCCACAGTTTAAGCAAAATAAAGGTACAAGTAGCTAATCAGCTACTTATAACTAACAACACGATCCATCCCTGTACTGACAGTTTGTAACAAGTAAGGTACACTTCTTACTGTTACTACAGGCAACCTTGGATTTGTAAGTAACAGCAGCAAACTCGACCATTCTGAATTTAGTAATAGCCAGACACCCTGCTATTAATTGGGAGCGTAAATTCTGATTGGACTCAGACACCAGTGTCTGACTTTGTAAATACACTTGGAACAACTCCTTAGTAATATTTCTTTTCAGTGGATTAACTGTTGTAAACATTAGGTTCAGACACTGCATTCTGACCTGATCCAACACTGCTTTACAACGTTACCACATCATCAAACAAAACCATGATAGAATAGTTTGGACTTTGACATTTGTGACATTCCACAGCAAAACCTGCTTGAAGGTCCAATTGTTAAGCCTGCCAAAGTAAGTCTGACAACACTTTGAGTAATCAGCATTGTCAGCCAACGAGTGAACATTAACTCTCTTGGACACTCCAGAAATGACGATATCATTGTAGGTGCCACTCCCTGCATCTCACCCTAACAGACTGACATCACTAACTTTTCTGCTCTCACTAACCCAGGGATTAAATGAGAAACAGAAGTTTTTCATGAATCCAATGTCATAATCCTAGTGTTTATCTGGATTTGCTTTTTCTATGTGTAATTTATGTCCTTGATGTTCTGTTCTGTTAATGCCCAGTTAGTTACAGAACTGCCCAGAGTCCCGTTGTGTAAGACTTGCTATCTTTTTTTTCTTTGGGCTGAATTTCAAAATCCCTCTGGATTCAGATTCAGATTACCTGTGCACAGGATGGGGAGACTGACCTCTAATTAATGAGTGAAAGCAGCTTTCAAGTAGTTGACATTTGGCATTTCCTGCAGATGTACATACTGTATGTTTTGTTTATATTTGTATGTAGGTTGGGGCTTGTTTGTAAGCATTTCACTGCCATAACTGCCACAATTTGAATGAACTGACAAATTAACTCCTTTTTAAACTATGAATTGTGCATTTGCATTTGTGCTCTCAGGACCACACATCAAGTGACATCCTGAAATGTTGGAATCCACAGATGAAGTCGTTCATTGTGGTAACAGCAGAGGTAAAATTAATTCTCCATTGTTCAGTTTGGGGAGTTTAAGCATTTTAGAGTGATGACCCGCTGCAATAACTTTGTAAGGGCTGGGGAAGGTGAATAATTACAATAATGTAATGAGCATGGAGTGATGAATTAACGTGGCTGATCACTCAGATGCCATTATCAGAAGCCCTAAACTCATTATCTAAAGATATGGTTACTTTATTTGGCATTGCTCTGGTCTCCAGCAGAGCATTGCAAGGAATCCTGGAGTTATCTTAGATGTGCTCTTTATCTCACTCATAAATCAAACATCGAGAACTGCCTTTTTTCCCCATCTCTGTAATATTGCAGAAACCAGGCTCCAAAACATGCAGAAAAACTATTCCATTCGTGTTATTCATTGTATTACTTCTTGGCTGTATTATTGCAATTCTATTATCAGGCTACGCCAATAAGTCCCTAAAGACTCTCCAGCTGATACTGAGGGCTGCAACACATGCACTGACAACATCGGGGTATTTTTGTCATTCATTTATCGTGCTATATCACAGACAATGCTGCTGTGATAATGTTTATTGTAGAATTAACTGTACTTTGATACTATGTTAGTTTGGGAAAATGACACATGATTTACTCTGTTGTTCCTACTGTCATGCACAACTACGCAATGGCTACATTTTGATCATAAAGTCTTTGTTAATCTGAACCTTGGTCCACCCAGCAGACCTCAATGCAGTGCAGCTAAGACACATCGGGGAATTACAGAGATTCCACTGCACACATTTTTCGGTAGAAGATGGTCAGAAGAACTCTGCAGGTTATTGGTCTTATTTTTCTCCTTTACCTTTTATGCTCTACCTAAACCCTTTCCGCTGCCTTATTGGTCCATATTGCCAAGTGTGAACTTTCCTAGTTTAATACCAGCCTGATGTTCTCTTCAAACTGAATTACAGCCAGGTTCTTGCACTCACAATAAAGTATAATCTCATTTGGGAGGTCTCTGTCATCCAGGAGCCTCTTAAACCACTTTCTCCTGGACACACGCATGCACGCACACGCACACACACACACACACACACACACACACACACACACACACACACACACACACACACATACATACAAACACTCATCTGTCCACCTCTGGCAGGTCACAATCTGTCTTCACCTCAGTATACAAACACACATGCACACACATACATCAGGTATGCACAAAGTTGTTGTGTTGTTTGTAACTCCTAGGGTAGCTGAATACCCAATCCTATTCTATTCAACAGGGTTTTCATTTTTTTCCCCACATGTATAATACTTTCCTTTACATATTCCAGACAGCTTTGAAAAGATAAGACTAAATATGTTGTGTGAAGTAGTAAAGCTTTACTTAAGAAACAGTACTTAGATATTTTATGTGTTGGCATTCTCCTACCTACTCTGTCATCACTGTCCTTTTGTTAGTTGTGATAAATTATCCACAGCAGTGTTTCATTAAGCTCTTTAATTTGACCCACAATTACAGTCCATCCTTTTTGGGAGGCAAAGCAGATTGTGTGCCAGGTAATTACAAGACATGGAGATGGTGGATGCCTAAAATGGATGCAATCTAGATATCAGTCTTTTGTCAATCAATCTTCTTCTGCCAAAGAAGCCAACAAACAATTAGATAGATAGATAGATAGATAGATAGATAGATAGATAGACTTTCTTTTCTTTTAAAAAGTGCCTGAACCAACCTGTGATTTTGACATCTCAAAATCCTTGGAATCAGATGACTAGCAGAGGGATCCAAAGGCTGTGGACCTTTTTTTTCTTTTCTTTTTTTTAGAGGGGTACACTTTCAAAGAGTCACTTATCGCTTCCTTTACATTCATCCCCCTTTTATTCCTCAATAACAAGCCCTTTCCAGTCCTGCCCACTCATTCACCACAATGCTATCATCGGCAGGCCACAGCAAGCCAGACATTCCCTGTGCTCTCACTTTATCCTTTCAAAAAGACTCAACAATGGCCTATGTAGACATATTGTACAGGGAGGTTAGTCCCAGCCATGGTAAATGGTATTGTGTGTGTGTGTGTGTGTGTGTGTGTGTGTGTGTGCGTGTGCGTGTGCGTGTGTGTGTGTGTGTGTGTCTGTGTGTGTGTGTGGCCTTACAGAGCTGACTTCCATACTCAACCTGATAATCTGCTATGTGATAGGATCTTCACTCCTCAGTTCTTTTCAAGCATTCTCGTCACTGATGATGCAGAAGTGTGATAGCGTATACATACGAGATGTCCTAATGTCTGCCTTTTCTGTTGTTGTCCTCCATATTCAGAGTGCAGCGAAGGAGCTTTAAAATGCTGATTCCCTGTGGACACAACCATTCATCCTGGGTAAAGGTCAATGGTCTAGATGGATTCTATGAAAGGAGATGACAGTTCTGAAAAAAATCCTTAATCTGAATGTGGTTAAGGGCAGTGGAAGACTCCAGTCACATGACTTGACTCAAGTCAGACTTCAGTTGCAAATTTGACCCTTGCGAACGATGATTCAAAAGGACTTGAATTTAGTAAGTTAATATTTGCATTTTCTAGGTAATGACATAGCACAGAACATTTTGTTTTTGAAATATGATGATTTCTGGTGTAATGTGTGCAAACCTGGGAACTTACTTGGCCAGCAGAGGCCAGCACACATGGCAAGCTATATATTAAATAATTATTATATAAATTTTTTTTATATATATAAAATTGGATTCCAGAATGGTGTTGATGATGGTAGCAAGAAAAGAAAAGGATGCAGTAAACTGACTATGGACACGTCCAAGAAATGCACCATATTCTTCCCTGTTAATGCTACATTGTGAACAACAAATCCATGCTCAAATGATGATAAACCAAAATAAACCCTCCATCAAAAAAGAAAAATCTGCTGCTCATCCTATCATCTGCGCACTCACTGTGTGCGAGGTCTCATTCATCTTAACATACTTCCTTTGTGCTTATTTCAACAAGTCAAAGCTATAAGTTTGCTCTTGATACAGTGGGTACTAGTTTCATTTGGATGATTTCATGCAAGATTCACGCGTGAGTCACAGGAGAGTCACACAGATTTTTTGTGGAGGAGTAATTGTGTTTTCACCAGAAGCTGCAATGTGCCCAAACAACCGCCAGGTGGCATCTGTGAGCAGCAGGACGCCTCCATAAGACAGCAGCACGGAGCAGTGAACACAAATGGGAAATGCAATATAATAATAATACAGCATGGGCGAGCGGTCATAATAAGCTATAAATGCAGTGCATGCCCAAGCCCTTCAATAAAAATAATTGAAAATATTAATCTGGCAGTGTGTTCAATTATACAATACCTTAGTTCTACTGTTTTGGTCTTAAATCCGTGCCTAATCTGTCCCGTTTTGCTTGCGAAAAGCTGGAAAGCTGACAGCTTGTTTCGCGCATGCGCACTGTGACACCGAGTAGTACAGTTACTGCTAGAGGCTGTGTTTACTGTATATGAGCACTTTGAATGGCAAAAAAGCTGTCAGTGAAGCAGCTTATCTGCCAACACGCATGCGCAAAACTGACTTGTTTGAATTGTTCAGCGGGAAACTGTCAGTGGTTCATTTCATCGTGTAGCCTGGTCAAAATGAGTGAAACTCATACGGCCCGACCCCCCCTCCCGTCAAACGATCCGGTCCGACAGTGACATATTGCCTGTTCATTCATGAAAACCATCTCCAAACACTCTGTCAAACAAGGTGGGGAATTAGAAATCTACGGCGCTACTAGTGTTAGGTTTAAGTTTTCGGTGGATCCGAAGGCAGAGACCGGAGACTGAATGTCTGGGAGCAAAAAGGTTTATTGCACAGAGTGGTTGATGGTTAGTGCAGGCGAGGAGGCCAGGCAGGCAGGTCGAACAGATAGACAGGCAGGTTGGACGAGGAGCGAGCAGGCTGGCAGGCAGGCAGGCAGGAGAGCAGGAAAACTGAGTTGAGGCACACCGGAGATTCTCTGGAGGGTGAGCCAAAAACAACAGGTATTAGAACGAGCAAAAGGTACAACAGAGTACGTAGTCGTGTAGATACTTAGGTACGTGGCACAAGCGATCACCGTGATATACGGAATAATCTGGCACTGAAGTTGTGGAGAGACCAGGTTGATATAGTCGGGTGATGATGATGATGAGGGACAGGTGCGCCGCTCTGCTACTGCCGCCGCCACGCCCGCCGGACACACACTGGGAAGGAGCTGGTGAGGGAGGAAAAGGAGGGGGGAAAACAGACAGGGAAAACACACACACAGCCAGTCTGCCACAGCAGAACCGTGACAACTAGCCTAGTTCGCTCATTTTAAAAACACACCGGCAGCAGCGCCTACTGATCTGAGACGTGTCACGTGAGTTAATGTAAATGCTGTGTGGAAAACCAGCTGTGGTCTGTGATTGAGGTGCAGACGGGTGAATTTGGAGCTGATGAGAGGATCACGCTGACGACCGTTTCGTTACATTTTTCTCATTGAAAAACTATACAACTGGCATTTAGATTATGTTCTGCATAAAAAAACAAGTGAAATAATAACCATTTCGGTTTTTGTAATCAACCGCTTATAGTGATCAAATGTACTCTGGACCAACGTGATCACTATAAGTGGTTTCCACTGTAGTAGTTAAAAACCATATTATATTTTTTATTAATAAATAAATACCCCCCTTACGGGCGCGCATGGTATTGACACTTCAGCATGACCACAGTAAAAGGTCACCGCTCGCCACTGTAATACAGTAGGCTATAGTTTTTCAATGAGACAAATGTAACGACGGCAGCTACAGTCTTTTTTCGGTCCTCAGTCTCGTCAGCTCCAAACACACCCGTCTGTGTTTTTAAAATGAGCGAACTACTGTACAGTAGTGCCGCAGATTTCTCATTCGCCACCTTGTTTGATTGAGAGTGTTGCTGGATGATTTCTCATGAATGAACGGGCAATAGCCTGTGTCACTTTTGGGCTGGGCGATAAAACATAGGATATCCTGAAATAACTTTTCCTAGATAGAAATAGGCAACAAGACGCGGCCGATACAAAGTTGATAGGTTTCATTCATCCCATAATTTCAAGTCAAGCGGGGAGGGGGGGATCCTTGTACCTGGGTTACTGTTACCAAGGATACGGAAATAAAAGTTGCGAAGCTCTGGACAGAGTTGCGGTGATTGTATCCACTTTATGATAGGCTACATTATGAAAACACATGAGTCTATCACAACAAGGGATTTTCCAGATCAAATCCGTTGGATTATCACGCTGATTATCCATACGAGAGGTAGACTGCCGGTTCTCACGGCCCGGACTTCTGCCAATATTTTTTTTTTTTTTTTTTTGGAGGGTGTGTGTGTGCCGAGCGGACCCGTTTAGAGAGACACATGTCTGTATAGGACAGGCTTTTATTTAATTTAGAACAAACCTTATGCTCAGCAAAAATTTCTTAGGGCGCCGGATCTGAACCCGATCGAGTTAGTCTGGGCTTCAATGAAACGCTACATTCGCTGTGAGGCCAAACCCAAGAACAGAGATGAACTGATCTCCGCAATAGAGTCATTTTGGAAATATAAGTTGACCAAAGAGGCCTGCAACAAATACATAGATCTGGTCGAACAGGTCATAGCATTAAAGGGAGGACCGACTGGCATGTGACTGCATGGCAGACGGCGAAAAATGCCCAGGGCCGAAGGATCTCCTGCTGAAAGACTGATGCGCACACTACGCAGACCTAACCCTAACCCTAACCCTGGGGGACACACTCTGCTTTAAATTACCTACTGTATATCATACACTGTTCTGTATACCTGTCGATTTTTTAAATAAAAATGTTTTATTTGAAGCACGTAGGCTACCATGTATATATCTTATATTTTTGGGAAGTCTGAATTCCAGTCACTACACATCTTATGAACGTGATGTAAAGTAATAACTTTATTTTTTTATATATATATTTTTTAAATGCAGCCTCTAAAACCAGAATGAAAAATATTTTACTATGTTCCACCTTCTCGGCTCTATTGAAAGTAATGGGCTTAATAGACATATTAGCGCCTCCATTTATCTCTGACCAATAGGTGTGCTTGTAATAATTGCTGTGACGACAGCTGGACACAATGTAACACATTGGCGACACATTAGCATCCTCCATTTATCTCTGACCAATGGGTGTGTTTGTGGATACTTCACTCAAGTACATTGTCAGACAAAAGTCCTGCCCCCCACAGTACTTCACACAGCTGTTTGCTTTGAACAGAAAAACCGGTTCCTACAGTAGCTTTCCTCACACTTTTCAGTTCATAAGTGAAGAAATTTTGTCGTGTTTCATGTAATAAATTTCACATGTAAGGGGAGCTGAACATACAGCCTCCATTCAGAACTCCAAGACACATCTGCCAGACGCACAGAGGCATGCGTAAAACACAGATTGAGACCACTTCATGATTTTTAGTTATTTTTTTTAGTTCATTTTTGTTTCTTTTGGATTTTTGTGCGTATTACTGAGCCGTTTTGGTCCATGTTTGTAAGCCTTTTTCCCCCTGGATTATATTTTCTAAAGTTGCAACAATATAGCAATATAGTAATATATATTGTTTTCGTTTCATTTTGTTAAGTAAAAATCAATCAATCCATTTTCTTTGAAACTATGAGATTGTAGAGCACCTAAAAACCAAAGCACCAGTTCACTGTAGCGATTTTCATACACCAGAGGCGATTGCTCTAAGACTGCAAGGGAAGCTCAGCTTCCCCTAAAATGTCACCCAAAAAAAAAAAAGTGGTGAAATATGTACTGCTGTGTGTACATTTCATTGACTAAATACGCGCTAGAAAGCCTTCATCTTTTGTTCAGAGTCAGCTACTTATCACAGGTAACCGGGGCAACTTCCTTCTCATTCATCCCCGCAGCGCCACAGCGCTTTACACAGTCGGACGCTCAGCTTCTGCTGACTTCAATGGGGAAGCGTAGAGCGGGTTGTTCCACTGCAGCAAAACTAGACGCTCATTGGATAAATGCTGGGCTTTGTCCCGCCCATCGGACGCTCAGCGTCTATGGGGCAGTGGGCTGGCCCGGACGCTCGGCTTCTGCATGATGATTGGATGAGCTGTCTGAGGCGGACCCTTTTTTGATTGACAGCTAAATAAGCGAATCAGCGGTCTTGAAGAATAAACATCCACCGGAGCATTTTCCAAGTTTTTCATTCTGTTGTTATGAACTGATCTGGAGACTTTACCGATCCCCAGCGATTGTGTCTTTGTTAAAAACGACTAGCGTTGTGTTTGGCGACTCTGTTCTGTCACTCTGCGGTTTCTTTCCCCAACGAGCAGCGGCAGCTGCGGAGCTTCTCCCCCCATCACGATCACTCACACTCACAGGCGGTCACACTTCACAGTAGGCCTAGCCTAAAAATGAGCTTCCCCTCCTTGAAAGACCAGCAGCCGCCACTGTCATACACACACCCAGTCTCACTTTCAATAAAAAACACTTGCATTCTATTACAATCAGTGAAATATATGAAAACACAATTTAAAAAATGACAGTTGTTGTTGCTCTAGTTATTTGTTTGGATAAGCTTCATATATTTTAAAGCGCAATGTTCAGCTGTCAGAAATTAAAAGCAGCCTCCTCTTGTTATATTTGCAGCAACACTGTTGCTTCAGGCTGTGATCAGCTTTTTTGTATCGCTCGTAGCCTACTTTCCATTTAAACAACCTGCTGCTCTTGGCTGAAATCAGCCCGTTGTGGCTCCATTCCACGATTAAAGTAGTATCAACAAAGTCACTGTTAACAAAATCAACATCTAATCTGTCCCTTCAAATTGTGTGTTCGGAGCAGCTGCAGACAGATGTGCATTTATGCTCCGCTGGTGAGTCCAGCCGCATCGGGTCCAGGCTGCTGGCACGAACGAAGCAGCTTAGAAACTGTTTAAACGAGCGATCGTGGGCTATAAGTGGATTGTTACATTCACGAGAACTTGCAGAAAATAGATATGACACAATTTGCTCAAACTTGGAGCCAGACCGGCCAGGCTACAGGAGAGATCAAAAATATGGAGGGGGCCAGGACCCCCATGAGAACCACTGATCCTGTTGAACGTAACCACTGTGAAACAATAAAAAACAACAACATTGATCTGATTCACCTGCGTAGCGGTCCCTCTCTCCATTCACTCTCTAGCTCTCTCGACCACAGCTGCAAATGAAGTAGCCTATGGCCTATGAACAGCGCCACTCTCCATTGCAGCTACGTTGTGGTCAAACGTGGAATTATCCCAAAATCTTTTGAGCTGCATTTCAGTACGATGCTTCCACCTAGTGGCTACAATGTGACCTACAATTTCACGCAACGCATGAATCACGCTTTCTGCGAGGGAAACCTCCATTTGAAACTAGTACCCACTGTAAATAAACTAGGCCACTCTTAAGAATGTTCAGTTTTGATTGACACTGAAAATGCTAAGATAAATGTTATTATTAATTATTATATTATTAGTATATTACAGTTTTTCTCAATTGTTTACACACAATTACTGGTACTTGAGACACAATGACCTCAACATGAAACTTGTGCACCAACCCCCTGAACCAATTCTGCTAAACTACAAGCACAATTCCTGCTTTACACTCAAATTGCAGTTCTAAAACACACTTTTTTCAGAACACTACGCACAATTCTCTGCATTTGGCACAATTTCCATGGAGAAAATCTCTTGTTTTCACAAGGAACACACTGTTATTCAAAATTCTAAAGTTAATTGCCCCACTATGCACACTGACACATCACATGGGCAAACACCTGTCACACAGTTTTACAATTAGCAATCAGAGCTTTAGCATAAAAGGGCAACATGATGATGCAATGTGGATGAGGTGCTGTGGCCCAACCGAAACAGAAGAGAGGATGCAGCATAGTTGTTTTTTTGTTTTTTTTTACTGTAAGTGCAAATTCTTCTGTTGTTTTGTATGTCGACCACACAACTTTGTGTTGGTTGGGATGTACACCGTGTACATTGTTTTTGTGGGAAAAATACAATATATTTGTTACTGTGTATTTGTGTGTTCTGAGTATAAAAACACAGTGCATACAAACTTATGTATGCACTGTCATCATAGTGTTTTACATTGAGCACATCATAGTTCAACTGGTTCTTATAAATGTCTATTCATATGATGGTTTGTGTGTGTCATTTGAAAACAAAATATCATTTTGAGAAGAAATAACATTGTTTTGAATGTAAAGTTTCATTTTGCAAGAGAAGTGAGGGGTTTTGCCCATTGTGTGTGGGTTTTTTGATTTGTGTGTAGAGTTCTGAGAGTATGAGGCATGCTTTCAGAAAATGTGTGTAAACAATCGAGAAAAACTGTAACAGGATAAACAGTTAAATTGACCAGATGTAAATGGAGGTATGTGGAAAACTGTGGGTTCCTGTATATAAATTAATCAAGTAGTATATATCAGGAGTATGGGTTAGACCTGCTCAATCTGGAAAGTTTCATGAGATGACTTTTGTTGTGAATTGGCGCAATACAAATAAAGATTGATTAAAGATAAAGATTTTTTTTTCAGCAACACTATGGAACGTTGAATGGAGGAACCTTAAAACAGACCATGCCTGCATTGCTCAAAGCTGAAAGTATTGACAGTAACCGGGAAGAAAGCAGGAAATCTAAGTTTGAAATTAGTACTTCTTATCATAGCCTACACTTATGGAACCTGTAAACCAACCACCTTATTCAACCTTTGGAAAGTTTGCCTCTGGTGAGGCTGTAGGGGAAGGAGGAGATGTTGAGTCTGATGAGGATGAAGAGGGAGAGGATGTTAAGATCTTCAGTCTCTCTCTCTCTCTCTCTCTCTCTCTCTCTCTCTCTCTCTCTGTTTCATTCACCCTTTGGGAAGGTGTGTAGACGATTTTCAGTTTCTTCATCTCTAACATTATTGAGTGAAGACACAAAAGTATAGCAGGCCTCAAGCAAACTTGATGCCAGCATCAAGCTGTTTAGCCCATAAGGCTGTGTTCTAACGTACTGTCTACAACATACTCAGTCAGTTTATACTGCATACTGCCTATAAAACAAACGTTTAAGTGTGTATACTGAAGTCATCCGCTGACCAGCGAGGCAGTTAGCTGGCTGGCTAGCTTACTACCCCAACATGCACTTGTGGAGCTACTCAACTCTGTAAACACTGAAGCATGTTTTCCATTCGCCATCAACTTTTGTAACACCAATACTTGAAATCTACACGGTTGATTTCTCATGGAAAGTACTGTCAGAAGAGAAGTTTGCGATGAACTAGCATATGAAAATTGTAAATAAAACTCCTGCTTGAGCTATGTGCCTTGCAGCCTGTCTGAAGATACACAATGCATTCTGGGGTGGCTGAGTATGTGCAGTAAGATCATGTGTATACTCAGATATTCTTTCTAATGTAATTTATGTAGAGTGTGTTGATGGTTGCCTGGACTATCGGCGGCGAGCAAGAAAGTCAAGGCTTACACCTTTCTTAACCTCGCCAGCCCCGATGCATTGTATAAATATGATACCTTCACTTTCGAGGGGGAGGAGGCTCGGGAAGAGCCTGAAGTACTGGTAAGGAAATTACTGCAGTACTTCAATGTGCACCTGCCCGTAGTGCTCTCTGCAGACGCTTCACAACATGGACTGGGCACTGTCTGCCTGCAAAACAACAAACCGGTGGCGTTTGCTTCAAGAGCCCTCACAGAAACTGAGTTGGGCTATGCCCAAATCGAGAAAGAACTTCTGGCACTCGTCTATGCTTGCCAGAAGTTTCAAGACTACATATATACAGCCTCTGCACGTCTCCAGAGAATGATGCTCAAACTACAGTGCTACAATCTCAATTCTACACCATGAGAGATGAGCTCACAACTGACAATGACCCGCTGCTCCGTGGTGAGTGGTTCATCATTCCCCACTCGCTGCAGCACTATTATGTGAAACAGCTGCATCAGGGTCACCCTGGCCTCGAAGCAACAAAACGCAGAGCCAGGGAAACCATGTTCTGGCCCACCATCTATTCTGACATTGGTAGGGAAGTTTCCAGATGTGCCCCCTGCAACGCTCCCAAACCGCACCAGCCTAAGGAGCCCCTCTAGCTACACAAAGTACCTGACCTTCCATGGTCACTCACAGCAGCAGAAATTTTTGAGTGGGAGGGGAAACAACACCTTGTGCTTGTTGACTCCTACTCTGGCTGGTTTGAAATAGACCCGCTCTCCAACATAACCAGCACAACACTGATATCCAAGCTGTAACGCCACTTTGCCACCCATGGGGTACCACGGCAACTAATGACTGACAATGCAGCATCATTCACAAGCAGGGTCACCAGCAGCTCTCACTACCCCCAATCAAATGGGCCTCTCAAATGAGAAGGCCATGCGCTCAGCCAAATACCTGCTGGAGAAATGTGCATGTGATGGCACAGACATACATGCTGCTCTCCTTAACCTCTGAAACACACCAAGGGATGGGCTGCCGTCAACAGCTCAGCGTCTGCTTTCTCGGTGCACCAAAGGCACTTGTCCCCATGACCAAAGCCACGTCCAGCCCAAGGTGGAGTTGCAGATCCAGGCGGCTCTAACACAGGCCAGACAGAGAAGAAAGACTCACTATGACAGGTCAGCCAGACCTCTAAGACCGCTCTCAAACAGGACAAGCACTGAGGATGCAAACAGCTAGAGAAGGGGTATTCAACTAAAATTCAAATAGGTCCAGTTAGAGAAAATTTCCTCAAGCAAAGATCCAGAACATCATAATATCTAACTTGCGTTATGATTTAGTGTAATATATATTAAAGTAGCCTAGTAGTTGTATCAATGTCTGCATGTAATCAACAACTGACTGTCAAATCAAATAAAGAAAGAACAATTCAAAAACATTTCGACAATATTTATTGTCACTTAACATTTAATTATACAGATATATAATGCTGTAGATATGTATTATTTTAAATATAATATATTAAAACTTTGTGCTCTGTCTCATAGTGGCGTTTCACATTAACAATTTTAATGGGTTCCACGGTCTCTGAGCATATGAGACTGACTGGTTTTATGCTTCCAGTGGGAAGAATGAACATGAATGAGTCTGTCCATTCTGGGTTGAGAGCTCTGTTTTCGCTGTCCACTTTCCTCTTCTTAGAGAGCGCCATGTGTAATTATTTTTCTCTGTTGTCTCCGGCTCATTCGTCTCTCTGTCTTCTCTCCCTGTATCGCTCACTCATCTTTCCATCTGTCACTCACTTCTCACCTCTTTCATCTGTCTGTGTTCAGAGTCGAAATGTTTTTCGCCTGGAATGCACAGATTTGACTGGCTGAGTAGTATCACGTGGGATAGCTTAATTCGCATGCAATTGGTCAGTGGATTTCCTGATCCGCTAAACCAGTACCGTAGAGTCTAGAAAAGCTGCGTCAGACAAAATAGAAGCGCCCCATCAAAATTTTAAATACTTAAATAATTTATTGACTATAGGTCCAGGTCCGTATAGTACGGCGTCTGGGTCCAGACTCGGACCACGGTCTGCCTATTAGTGACCTATGAGCTAGAGGATATGACAGGCTAGCGAGAGTTCTAGGAAGGGCACCACAGCCCAACAGCTACCAGATCCAGGCTGGAGAGGCCACATGCGTAAGGAACAGGTGCCACCTCTTTCAGACACCTGAGAGCTACACCCCTCCTACCACAGCAGAGGCCTCAACCAGCACCACCGAGCCCCCACTGGTCCCTCAGCACAGCACTGTCGATCCAGGAGTGCCGCAAGCACAAGAACCTGTGGTCATCACTCACTCAGGAAGGGTGTCGAAACCCAACTCCCTCTACCAAGACTATGCTACATGATCATTCACACACGCACGAAACACATACACGTTTCTTCCAGTTGGGACTTTTCATACTCCCGTATTGCAGCCTGTTGGGACTGCCACAGACTAAAAACAGGACAAAATGAATAATTCACAATTGAAAAGAACAGTGTACCAATTAAGAATGTGACAGTGTTATACATGTGTTTTGTGCCGGTGTTGCACATTCATTGTTACATGCCATGTGTTCACACCATGCACTCAGCCTCATGTTGCTATGGTCCTATGTTTACATGTTGACATAAGTATGGTTAAAAGTTTACACATACACAAGCCATAACTGTTACATATGTTGCCCTTAAATTTTACAGGCTCTTTGGCATTAAGAAGGGGGATGTAGATTGTGTTGATGGCAACCATCCAGGTCGGCAAGAGATGACGTGTTAATGTCAAGGGCATTGTGGGTAAAAGACACGGCATGTACACACAGGCTAAAGCTATAGCTAATAAAGTTTACCTGGCAGTTACACAGCACGTCGAGCGTTTGTAAATCATTGTGCCACATCTACAGTTTACGTCCAGGAATGTCTCGCATACACAAAATTCACATACTATGCAATTTAAACACACTGTATACTCAATTTGACATCACTGTTGGTTTGAATAGTACGTTCAGGGTCATAGCCAGGGCTTAGAAATTAGTAGGGTTTCTTTATGGAGCTGTTATGTGTTAATACCTGATTCTGTTGTCTTATTCTTTAGTGAAAAAAATGCTCAGTCAAGCTTCTCTTCATCTTTTTTCTTAATTTATTCTCTCCCGAACAGTTGGCTGACTTATTGAGAGCTGTGAGTTTGTGCAGAGACAGTGGGGGAAGAGGTGGGCAGAGTAGCCAAAAGCTGTACTCAAGTAAAAGTACTGTTACTTTGCAAAAACAAGTAGGCCTACTCAAGTAGAAGTGAAGGAAGGGTAGAGTAGGAAAGTACTGAAAATTACTTGAGTCATGAGTAACTTCCCAAATATAAAAGAAAAAATATTTAATGTGGATCTGATTGATCTGATTATTTCAATCACAGATGGTCTTTTTGGATTAAAGGTAAAGAGGTTTGTGATGAAATGACAAATCATCATCTCCTGATTAGGGCCCCACCAATATGTATTTCTTAGGGCCGATACTGATATTAGGGAGTAAAAAATACTGATAACTATGATATCGGCCAATTTGAATTTTTCAAGACAAAATGTAAAAAAAACAAACATATTTTTCGATCCCACACTTGTGACAAAATAAACTGAAGGCAGAACATTTTGTTTGAGAATATTTATCAATTAAGCATTGGCTTAAAAAAGTGTTACAAATATGCCTAAAGTTACATGGAACTCAGACATTAAACCAGACAACAGCGAAACACCAACTAAACTACGGGGACGAGACACTAAACATATACTGTAACAAAGAGATTCAGGGATTTAGACCAGCTAGATGTAAAAATAGCTGTATTCAGCAACACAATAGAACTCTGAACGGAGGAACCTTAAAAAAGATTGTGCCTGCATTGTTTAAAGCTGAGAGTATTGAGAGTAACTGGGAAGAAACCAGGAAATCTAAGTTTGAACTTAGTATTTTCCTTTCATAACCTACACTTATTGAATCTGTAAAACATCAACCATATTATTCAACCCTTGGAAAGTTTGTTATACCTGACTAGGCTGTAAGTGAAGGAGGAGACACTGAATCTAATAAGGAGTTAGTAGGCTGTTGGGACCGTCCACATGGCTCTGACATCAGGTTGGCCCCCGTGTGGCTCAATGCTTAAAGGTGGCCTCCTTGCACTAACGAAGCCTGGTAAACTAAGGAAAGTGCACCGACCCCAATATCCAGTAGGTGGCGCCTGCTTGTCACAGTCCCGCCAGGTTGGAAAAGGTTCCGCCACGACCGGAGGAGATAAATACAGCTGCAGGATCACTTTCATCGCAGTCCCAGAGTTACGTGTTGCTGGAAGCATCAGCTTTCGCCTACGCCACCATTACTCCAAAGGGAGCATACAGACGTCTGGATTTTACCCGCCTAGGTCGCAGTCTTTCCTCTCGCTGGAAGAGCCAAAACTGCCCTGTGTTTACCAAACACGCTCCGGATCCAGAAAAGACGCTATGCAACCAGCCTCTTTCCCCGCCTGTGGAAGGAGGATTTTTCCTCAGAAAACACTTTTGACCATTTTCTTATTTGCCCATGTCGACTACGCTGTCTTAACAGCCGACGCAGGACGCTGCAACTGCCTTTATCATGCCGAAGAAGCAAGCTGGATTAAGGAAGACAAGACTACAAGTGAGGCTTAAGTAGTGTCTGGGCAGATACTAGAAGTTAGCGTGTATTGTATGCTTGTGAGCTACATTGTTTGTGAGTTTGTGGACAGCCGTGTCCCCTTTTAATTGCTGTTAGTTTTACATTGTAAAACATGCTGTTTGGTTCTCTTTCGCTCATCACGAGGTGATTTGAACCTCTTCACTATGTGGAGCAGAAGTGTTAGCTTAGCCACCACTAAGGGCGTTAGCCCTTTGTCTTTGTCTTCCTCTCTCTTTCTTTCTCTCTAACTAACCCACATGTAGATGTACACACATATTAGGGGTTACGCGCACACACACGTAATCTTATGAGCGACCTGTTGGAGACTTATGGTTGATGACCTCGCTATAACATAAGATACGTGTGTCTTGTGATATCTCCCTTTTATGATTTCAGAGACGGACGATTTTGTATTTATCGGTGATATTCCCATTTTATGTTCTGTTTTATGTCCCATTTATCTGTTTTCGTTTTGCTTTTATGTTTAACTGTGGTGTTTTTTTGTGCACACGTCAAAGACCCTAAAGACATCTGAGGTTGTGATTTCGCTTGCTCGCTCGCTGCAGCCACGGCTAAGCGGAGGCAGAAACAATTGCGCACAGCCTACAGAAGTTTCAACGTCCATATAAGCATTTAAGAAATGATTCTTATCAGTTCCATAATTCAGAGAGGATTTTTACTCAACGAAAAAGTGTATAAAGATCAGCTTTTAGGTTGAAGACACGACAGCAGCACGTATGTCCAGACGCTGATGTGTGTTATGACTGATGTATAGCTCCCCTGGTAGAGCAGCTCCCTCAGTAAGCACAATCTTCTGCTAGTATGAGTTCGTATCTCAGTATAGGCAGTACCTTTAGTTAATGTGTTATCTTTTCTCATCATCATTATGATCACATATGGCTCCAAGTTTGAGCAAATAAATGAGCAAATGAGCATTAATTCTCCGCCGGGCCACGGTACCAGCTTTCCTGCTTGTGTACATAAAATACATTAAATTCTGACACCACAACTGTAGCGTACCGAATATCAATAGATGATAACCAGAAAAAAAACGTTCTATTGATCTGATTCACCGGCTGCTTTCTTTCTTTCAGTTGTGGTGTCAGAATTTAACACAAATATTTGTGCTTTCTATTTCTTATATTTTCTACAACAATCTTTATAGAAAGAAGAACGACGCCACGTCATGTCAGACAGTTTTCTCTAGCTTTATTAAAATACATAATCAGCAGCTTCACAGTAGTCGGATATACAGAAGGTTATTTAAAGCGGAGTGAGTCCCTGAAGCAGTCTCCCTGCAGGAGGAGATCCCTTTGCCAAGTGATCAATGTATTTGTTGCAGACCTCTTTGCTGTCCTCAGCGCGCGGGGGTGGGGGCACTGGCGTAGCAAGCTTTTCAAAAGTGTGGGGGATGGATGTGGTATTTCCAGTTAAGCGAACTTGTTCCAGATGCCTTAACATTTGCATTCCCCCATACTGAGGAATGTGTGTAGGGGACGAGAAGTAAGCACCATCCAGGATGTGTCCATCCTGCATTCAGAGGTGGAGAAGCTCATTAAGCTGTCTGGCCCTGCCAATGGCCGCGTTTCCCAGATTCGTTAAGAAGCTCTTAAGTGCTAAGATCTTCTTAGGAGCGCTCTTAAGAACACTGTGAAAGAAGGATGTGTTTCCCAGAGTCGCTCTTAGCTTAAGAAGATCTTTCACTAAGAAGGAAATGTAAGATCGACCTGACCCACTCTTAACAGCCTTCTTAGCGACCAAATGCTCAGTGATCAAGCCGCGTCAGGGAAATTTATATCCTCCACTTTTCGAAATAATAAAACAATGCTCAATGTTGAAATGCGCTCATAGCTGCGGGCCACTGGCGCAAGAAACATAGGTTAATAGAAGAAGAAGAAAAAAAACTTGTTATTGAATTACACGTTTAAGTTTTCCACACACATCTGCATATATGAGTTTATAGTACTACACATAAAAATACAACAACCCTGTGGCATTTCACAGATATCAAGGAAACAGATGTAATTAAACTCAGCTGAACCTCATCCAGAGAGGCTTCACCTGCTACTCTATATAAATGCCAAAGTCCGCTCGTTTGAGAAACCATGGCTATAATACAGCACATTCTCGCTGCGAACCAACAGCGACGCCGTGCGCGAAGCCAGACGGTTTACATAAATGCATACGTGCGTCAGCACTTCTCCCCACTGGACGTGCTGTCAGACCGGGCTGTCCAGGCAAAGTACCGGCTGCCCCGTGCGGAGATCTAACGGCTGATCACTCTGGTGTCTCCACACATCCGGAGAGCAACCCGCTGCAATTTTGCCCTCAGCCCGGAGGTGCAGCTCCTGGCTGCGCTGCGTTTTTACGCAGTGGGGAGCTTCCTGGAGGTGGTGGGGGACGGCACTGGCCTCAGCAAGGCATCGGTGTCACGGAGTGTGGCAGCTGTGACACCGATTCTCCTGCGCCATGCCATGGATGGCACCCTCATTCCAATCCACAATCCCTCCCTGGTGGATCCGTGCTGGATCGGTAGAAAACACGACGCGTCCGTCAACACACCCACACACACACCCCGCCCACACACACACACACGATACATGCGTAGCCTAATTGCACCTGTGGGGGGTGGGGGACCACGGGGCGCTGTGTGTGACTTATGCGCTGATAAAGAGATGGGTGATCGATTTGCCTGGCATCGATTGATTCAGTTTCAGCAGCACCGCGGTGGACAGCTCCCACTAAGAGCTTCTTAAGAGGCTTCTTTGGCTTGATGTTAAGGTTCTCCTAAGAAGGCAGTTAAGAACGCGTCTGGGAAACACCCGCATCTTAGCGCTCCTTCTTAGCCGAACACTTCATAAGTCCTTAAGAACGATCGAATCTGGGAAACGCCGCCAATGTTGTTATGTTCCATAAATGGCTTGATTTAGTGATCAAAGTTTCATTTTCTTAACAATAAAGATGCTGTGTTCATCCATCTAGTTCTCTTATAACTGCACGCCATTATAAAGAAACTTCAAATCAAATCCTTAATCATTGATAAAAGTGCGTGCTTCCCCCGCCCCTCCTCTCAGAAAATAGTTCCGACGTCCATGAAGCCGGTGAATCAGATCAATATAACATTTTTTTTTTTTCTGGTTATCATCTATTGATATTCGGTACGCTACAGTTGTGGTGTCAGAATTTAATGTATTTTATGTACACAAGCAGGAAAGCTGGTGCCGCAGCCCGGCGGAGAATTAATGCTCATTTGCTCATTTATTTGCTCAAACTTGGAGCTATATGTGATCATAATGATGATGAGAAAAGAAAACACATTAACTAAAGGTACTGTCTATACTGAGATTCGTACTCATACTAGCAGAAGATTCTGCTTACTGAGGGAGCTGCTCTACCAGGGGAGCTATGCGTCAGTCATAACACACATCAGCGTCTGGACATACGTGCTGCTGTTGTGTCTTCAACCTAAAAGCTGATCTTTATACACTTTTTCGTTGAGTAAAAATCCTCTCTGAATTATGGAACTGATAAGAATCATTTCTTAAATGCTTGTATGGACGTTGAAACTTCTGCAGGCTGTGCGTAATTGTTTCTGCCTCCACTTATTAGCCGTGGCTGCAGCGAGCGAGCAAGCGAAATTACAACCTCAGATGTCTTTAGGGTATCAGATATTATTATAGGCTATTCTTATATTTAAGCAACATCCAGTCAGGCCGTGATATAGGCTCACGGGGGCGGACTGGGACAATAATTCAGGTCGGCAATTTTACCAGTAAACAAATGTTCCTTAAAAAACAACTAATGTCCATATTTTAGCTCTACTGTAAAACAAAGAAAGCACAAGTGATTATCCAAGGTCACCCAGATAATTGAGGTGTCCCACCGCTGTGAAACAATCAGTCTGAATCAATCTGATACGGTTTAGCAGTCCCCCTCTCCATTCACTCTACCTGTAGCCTAAAACAGCGCCACTCTCCATTGCAGCTACATTGTGGTCAAATGTGGAATTGTCCCAAAATCGTTTGGGCTGCAATTCAGTACTATGCTTCCACCTAGTGGCTATAGTTGTCACTTATATTTCACGCGTTGCGTGAATCTCGCTCCCCGCGAGTGAAATGGCCACTTTGAAGTAGTACCTACTGTATTCATAGCCACCATTTTTGAATTCCAGACACATGATTCAGCAAAATCATTATCATTTTTGAATTTGTGTCCACGTGTGACTTCTCCAAGTCACATTTCGGCCATTTTTGTAGTCAAATAAACGTGAGTTCCCGAATTCCTATTTTTGTAGTCCTTTCAACGCAACACTCCATTAAGTCACCTTCCAAGAAATCGTGACCACCATTTTGGCTCTCCGCCATCTTGTCTCTTTTACCACGACCACCATCTTGGCTCCTCTTTCTTTGTCTCTCCGACACATACACACACACATCCATTCTTGTTTGTCATTTGTGATTGAGTTTGTGATTGAGCTGCTTAAGTTGAGTGATCGATTTTTGTTTATTGAAAGTATTATTGATTTGATCAATTTGCTAACAATAATAAAGTATATTGCAATATACTATTATATTGTACATAGCAGTTTTCTGTCATTATTTTGTGCATATGTTTTGTGATAATTCCTGGTTGTGATGGTCAGTGCTCAGATTCATTTCCTTCACTATTCCTTTAACTGTAAATATTTTACAAATATTTACATTTAAAGTGAACCCTTTTTTTGAAGCTAATTTTGGTCTGGTTATTGGTCCCTGATTCCAGGGTGGTGCCTCGTTTTAATGATTTGAAAATTAATTGTAATAATTTTTATTTGTTTAATTTTAATAATTATTATCCATAATTATTAATTCATAATAACCACACCTGCCCTACCATCAATTCCCAACAAGGCGTTGCATCAATCTTCCAGTGGGCTTTTGTTGGCATGGGGTCCTGCATCGCTCGCTCACTGATGCTCATGCACCCTTTGGGAAGGTGTAATTTGATGTTTTGGGACTTGAGGGTTGTTCTTACAGGACTCGTGTGGAATGGTTCTATGATGATTTTGTCCTATTTGTCAAATTCATTATTTAGTTTTAGTCCCCAAATTTCACTGCTATAGAGAATAATTGTTTCTAGTACAAATTGGAAATTTCCCATAAAATTATGAATGTAAATCAAATGAAACTATTTGTTTTTAAACAACAATGCTCTCTTCATTCACTGCGTTCATTCTCTCCCTTCACCTCTCTACCTCCACGTTCTCAGCAGCAGCAGGTGTTACAAAGCAGAGAGGAAGCATCCCCTCAACACAGGAGATGATGGAATAAAGTTACCTTTTTGTGGACCATGTCCTGAATATGATTCCAAAACAGACATGCAGAAGTCAATTTACTGGGTGAATCCTCAAATGTAAAATGATTGCATCAAATGCATCTCTTCATGCAATAACTTGAACAAGTGGAAACTCAGATGAAAACAGAAAATGTATAATCTTCTTTGTATAATCATTGCTTGTTGTTGTTTCTAATAATTCTGATAATCAATTATTGTTTGTTTTTATGACCATTTATTTGCTTTCATATGTGCGCACAGAAATCACTCACAAATACACACAAACACAATTAACATGAACACACGCACACAACACACATGGAGCAGAGAGAAAGGGAGTCAATCACATTGTACATTTTACACCATCTAGCTGGAGGCCTAGGAAAAATTATCCTGGTTACAACCAGACCAAATTCTCTGGTCTGGTCTGCTTTTTGAATATGTTCTGCAGTCTTACCAGGTCTACAATTTATAAAGTAGAAGCTGTACAATAAAAGAAAGCCTTTGAGCCTTTGCACCATAAAGAAAATACAAATTTCCCTGCGGGATCAATAAAGTAAACTTAACTTAACAACTTAACTAGTGTTTTATTCAATCGGAAAACGATGACAACAGAGATGAACACAACGCAGTACAGTACTTCATCACTGGTTACACTTTGTAAAATGCTCTTATGTCTTTAAATAAGCGTCCAAGAATGCCCTTCCTATGCTCTTTCCCGAGCCAGTGGTTCCACTCAATGAACCTTAAGTTCATCTTCAAGGCCTTCTCTGTCAGGTTCCCCCTGTACCTGTAGATGTCCTCCTTATAAGTCCGCCATGCCCGTTTAATGTGCTGTGTATGAGCACCAGTCCCAGGGTGGACAAAATACCTCTGGTGATTTACCTGGTAGTGTATGTAGCCATCATGGGACAACCGGTTGTAGGAACGCCAGCAATCACTAATGATTTCACTTCCAGGTCTAACATATGACTTCCATCATCCCAAAGACCCATGAGCGACGTCGCCAGGTCTTTCCAAATCGTCCAAGTCCATACTGAAAATAAACAAAATGTCATGCTTAAAGGCAGTCCAACTTAAATGCAACATTTGAGAATGTTAAAGTCGCAATCACTTTGGTGCTTTATAGATTGTAGATGTTTTTGAGTGGACTATCCCTTTCATTTCTTTAAAACCTATTGTCCTTGTTTTAACAGCTACTTAATACTCGACCGTACAACACAAAACAGAAATTGACATTTTATGAACAAAATACAAGCTTACCTTTCTTTTGTGTCTGAACTTGCTCTCATCTATCGCTACGAAAGCTCTTCTCCAGTTCGCATTTCCCTTCTTCTCTCCAGTCGTCCGACTGCTGCACAGCAAATTTCACATAGAAGTGTAGTCACCCTAGTCAGTGATTTGCTGCTCCCGCATACTCCATCCTCTAGCATATCCACATGTCTTCTCCTCAAACCCTGTGACAAACTGACCCAAAAAAGAGGACAACTACGTATTAGCAACAAGGATGGGAGAGTTTTGGAGTCAGAGATTATAGTTAGGTTGGTGCCTACAATAATCATTGTGCATGTTGTACATGTTGGGATGGATGAACATGTGTGATTTCTTGGATTTTTTTGGATTGACTATGTAATATGTGTGTATGCGTTTGGCTATTTATATTAAAGCAATGGTCTACGATTTGAAAGATTTGTTATTATTATTAACATCATTTAGATGGTGGTTATGACCCAATAGTACCACCCACACAATGTGGAGAGTAAAAGGAACCAAAAAAATCCATTCTCTCTAGTGTCTGTAAAACTGAAAAGAAATTGACCAATAGGAACCATCCGGCCTGGATGTAGACATCGGGTCATCGTTTGAACGGTGGCGAAAGGTCCGTGAAGATATGGACCCGGTGCTGATACAGCGGCGTTTCTGTTGAGCAGGTAATCTTTCTCTTTATTGTGGATGTTGTGACACAGATAACTTTCATGCCGATGCTGGATTATGACTGTGAAAGCTGCCGTTAGTTTGTTTCTGTGTTATTAGACGGCATCTGTCTCCGCAGTGTTGTCAACACTTGTTTACTTGTTCAACGGAGATGTTAGCCTCTATGCTAGCATTGTAAGCTAACAACAAGCTAACATTGCTAACATGTTTACACCAAATCAGCCTATTTATTTGCTCTTGGCAGCTAAATGAAGCAGCAAGTAAGATGAATGAAGGGATGGATGAAACCCCAACGCGAAGCGGAGGGGTTTCGGATTTATTTCCGGATTTTTATCTTATTTGTCCGGATTTATTTCTCCATAACAACCTCTCGCCCGGTCACTACTGAACTGTTTTGCTAACCCTCCTCCCGGTCTTGTCCGTTTGTTTTCAACGAAGCCTTTGCTAAATCAATATGATGGATTATCATAAACGCGTTACGATGTGTGTATTTGCGTGTCTTATCTGTCATAAACAAGAGATTACGGTTTACGGACACGTTTGTGTCTCGGAGCAGCTGTGTGTGTCCTAGCTGCTGTCTGGTGCTACTCAGACAGCAGCTGGGACACACACAGCTGCTCCAAGACTCACACAGGTTTGTTTTTCAGCCACAATGTGGAAGCGATCGTTGTGATGAAAGCTGACTGCAGCATCTGTTAGTCTCTTGGCCCTCAATAACTTTTAGAAGTGGCTAACTTAGCTGTTGTAACTTATTACGTAGCTGTAAGGTAACGTAGCTAAGGTAGCTGTAGCATGCTAATGACGTTATGCTAGCTTGGCTGTGGAGCTTGGCTGCGGACATTGTAATGACTTACAAGATTTACGTGAGTTTCAACGTGCATTGTAATAACTTTATCTGTGAATCCGACATCGTTACTCCGCATTCAAAGCTGGGCTGTATTTGGTTTCTGCCGGCTTGTTGCTCTTGGTGCTTGTTGCGGGACGCATAAAGTTCGTTGAAGAGAAAAAAAAAAAAACCTTGTAGCCGGAGGGGGTGTGTCGCGGGACTCCGAGGGGAGAGCGATACAAGCTCGGAGGGGAGGGGTTAAGGAGCACAGAGGGGAGGGGTGTGTGTGGGGGGGGGATGCTTTTTTCAAACCTTTCTCAGATCGTAGACCAGAGCTTTAAGACACACTTTGTACATCATGGTATCTGCATGTACAGTATCAGGTCAGCCTGATTGGAATAGTCTTAAAGATAAAATGAAATTAACTAAGATGTAAAAAAAGCCAATGTGGATTTAATCAGCTCTCACTGCATTATTATTGCGTTACAAAACACATTTATGCATCTTGAGAGAGAGCATGAGAGATAAATGTTTAACTTGTCAAAATATGTAGTGTTACATCATGCCTACATAGCCATTTGAACTGAAGTGAGAGGGAGAGAGAGAGCAACCAACCTGTGCATAATTTTCATCCATGATGATAATGACATGTGAGACCGAAGAATATTGAGCCATCTCTGATGGACCTTGTGATACTCCTGCCCCTGTGAATTGATTTTCTGCAGCTCCTGTAACATAACATACATGACCACAATTGAAACAAGCCCCAGGCTTTTTGTGCTAAAGGACCCGTATACAGGGCCTCTAGCGCTGAAGAGGTTAACATTAATTGTTAAACTGAATTTGCTGTACTATTCTCGCAATCTTGGCAAAAAAAGTATTTCAATCATTCATTCAACATAGCAAGTATGCACTGTAAAGATAGTTAGAAGGAGTAACATACATAAGATTGTCAATATGGTCATTTTTAGGGGGAAAACACATGCAACTTGCCATTAACTTCAATGTATAATAATAATAATGATAATAATAATAATAATAAGGCTGTGTGGCAATGATGCTCATCCCTTACCACCAATAGCCATCCTTGGTCGTGATTGTTCTTTTGAATTTCATTTTGTTGTTGCAAACAGGGCATCTTTTTTTCTTTGCCAATAGCCTCTCCTCCTGGAGCCATCCTATCAACTTTTTACATCCTTGCGCTGTCCTCTCAAGTAATCTTCTTATCAAAGTCATGTTACGCTTTGCAGAGTAGTCTGTCTCAAACTGCACAGACTAGCATCTCCGAGGGTCTCTTCGCGGGCATTCAACGGAGCATACGTAATGACGCAATGACGCATGATACGTAGCACACGGAAACGTGAGGGGGCAGGGGGAGAAAAACTTGGATGCAAGTTGCAGTCGGACCACCACCCACGGATCTTCTGCAATACCTCCACCTTGGTAAGAAAGACATGCGACCCCCTTTTTCTCCATTTACTTTAACTTTTTGGATACATTGTAGTTCTTAGAGTCTTGATTAACTTTGTGAGGAAGAGAGAGAGAGAGACAGAGAGAGAGAGATTACGCGCGCTCTGCACCGCTTGTAGCAATGACTATAGACGGGTTTCTGTGCAACGTCATCGCACATATGCGAGCACAGCCAGGGGGCAGAAAGCGGAACATTTCTTATTTGTTTACCAGCGGAGTCAGCGGAGAAATAAAATGACAAGGAGCTGTTGTGCTGTAAACTGAACAAATCGGCAAAAGGATGGATGGAAACTGTTTAATATCCCGAGGGGATCTCATCCTTTTGCCAAGAGAAGAAGAAGATTGTGGCTCCAGGCCATTAAAAGGGAGGATTGTGGTCCTGAAGGTCCCACAGGTGGCGAGAGTCTATGCAGTCTGTTTTGCCTTTAGCCTACTCCCTGTCTCTGGCTGGCGCAAAACGCTGAACTCCTGTCATAAAATTTTAAGTTTTGCACATGACCACAAAGTACATAATTATACGCGTCTAAAGATTTGTATGCACGCAAACTGTCCTTAATGTACACACTAGGCTTCTCAATTAGATAATTGTCGGGCCATATAATAGCTGGCCATTTGGACATATCTGAAATCCATTCCTCACTCGGAATATTATATGGGTCTGGTAATTTCTCACCAGTACTGAGGACCAGTTTGTTCAGGTAATCGGTGCAGTCTGAGCTGCTGAGGCTGTTGATATAATTGGTCTGATCCATCTCTGTCAAGACCTAGCTAACGAGCTGTCAGACCTGTAGTGTAATTTACAGTGACATTGGCGGGTTTTTTCCTTCTAAATGTTGGCAGGCCGTCGTAAACATTTTTACTTTGACTTTGTTAGCATTCACTAACATTGCCACCCTGCTCCTGATATTGTAGACATCTAAAACAACCGTCACAACCTGGTAAGTTGAGTGAAATTCATGGACATTTCAGCAAGTGTTTTTCTGATTTGTGATGCAATGAAAGACAAAGCGATTTTTCAATGAAATTACATTTTATTGCAATTGTGCCGGGAGAACTTACAAACAATACGGCATCTACATGATATAAGTTCACTCCGAAGCAGTCTTTTGCCCCCTGGTTGCGCGCGCACCTAGTATTGTTTGTACACAAGAAACCCGTCTATAGACAGACAGAAAATGGAGGAGAGGGCCGATGGTTTGCTGGTTGAAGGTGAGAAAGACAGATTCCACTCTCACATAATATTCTCAGTACATGTCAGGTGTCGTGTGTTCACGTTTAGCACCAGAGTTTGTCTGGTGCGTCACACACATGGTCGAACCGTGTGAGTCCATAAATTTGTATATGCTCCACATTTGTATTGTCCTGAGCTGTCAGTCTGTCTTTAGCTTCCCTACGTTTATCAGCTGTCTGTATTCACACTGGTTTATTAGCTGCTACAGTACAAGCCACATGATCAGTGAAGTATTGACATGAAATCAAATGTCCAGGTGATGTTACCTGAGGTAAAATCAACTATAATGAGATTCAATTCTGTGAAATGTAAACTATATAATAGCATCAGCTAAACAGAACATGATGAAAAGCTTTAATATAACAGTAGTATTAACAGTATGATAATATAACAGCTTTGACACATAGGCTTCATGTCCTGCTTATTAAAAGATTAGAGGATGAATGTAGTTTATTGGAGAATACATAGCAGCACTTTGACTATTTGTCCTCTCCACTTTATTCATTAATTTGATCATTTTACAGACAATAATTTAATAGAAAAAAAATCCTAAAAATAAGTACAGTATTTACAATATCAATCAATCAATCAATCAAATTTTATTTGTATAGCCCATATTCACAAATCACAGTTTGCCTCAGAGGGCTTTACAATCTGTACAGAGACGACACCCTCTGTCCTTCGACCCTCGATTCGAGTGAGGAAAAACTTGCCCCAAAAAAAGCCCTTTTAACAGGGAAAAAAAAATGCGGAAGAAACCTCAGGAAGAGCCACAGAGGAGGGATCCCTCTCCCAGGACGGACAGACGTGCAATAGATGTCGCATGTACAGAGCAGATCAACGAGATCACAATGTATACAATTATAATAGATGGTTGACAGGAATGAAAGTACATAAAGAGGTATTACAGCAATAATAATGAAATGCACATAATGGAAATGTGACTACTAATAATAACAGTGGTTAACGGTAAGGATAGTATGTAGATACGACTAATATTAGCCACAGTAGTGGTGGGTGTCAGGCAGGGCCATGGCAGTAGGCGCATCCATGATCCACGACCCGGGCGCGGCCAGGATCCATGAGAGCCTGTAGGACTAGAAAGCACAAGGACTCCGGGGAAGAAGTGAAGTTAGTGACATGCAGAGATGGGGCATGTATACAGGCATAATGTATACAGATGGAGAGGTGAGGAGGAGAGAGAAGCTCAGTGTATCATTTGTCCCCCGGACGGGGCCTATAGCAGCATAACTAAGAGCTGGTCCAAGACAGGCCTGGGCCAGCCCTAACTATAAGCTATATCAAAAAGGAAGGTCTTAAGTCTACTCTTAAAGGTAGAGAGGGTGTCCGCCTCCCGGACCAAAACAGGAAGATGGTTCCACAGAAGAGGAGCTTGATAACTGAAGGCTCTGGCTCCCATTCTGCTTTTGGAGACTTTAGGAACTACAAGTAATCCTGCGTTCTGGGAGCGTAATGCTCTAGTTGGGTAATAGGGTAGTATGAGCTCCTGGAGATATGATGGTGCCTGACCATTAACAGCTTTGTAGATGAGGAGAAGGATTTTAAACTCTATTCTTGATTTTACAGGGAGCCAGTGCAGAGAGGCCAATACAGGAGTAATATGATCTCTTTTCTTAGTTCCTGTCAGTACATGTGCTGCAGCATTCTGGACCAAGTGGAGACTCTTTAGAGACTTGTTAGGGCAGCCTGATAATAGAGAATTACAATAGTCCAGCCTGGAAGTAACAAATGCATGGACTAGCTTTTCTGCGTCTTTTTGGGACAGGATGGGCCTGATTTTTGCAATGTTACGTAGATGAAAAAATGCAGACCTTGAAATTTGTTTTATGTGGGAGTTGAAGGACATATCTTGATCAAAGATAACTCCCAGATTCCTGACGGTGGTGCTGGAGGCCAAGTTAATGCCATCCAAACTAGCTATATCATTAGACAATGCATCTCTAAGGTGTTTAGGACCAAGTACTATAACTTCGGTTTTATCTGAATTTAACAGCAGAAAATTGCAGGTCATCCAGGTCTTAATGTCCTTGAGACATGCATGGAGTTTAGTTAGCTGATTAGTTTCATCTGGCTTTATTGATAAGTATAACTGGGTATCATCTGCGTAACAATGAAAGTTTATGGAGTGTTTCCGAATCATATTTCCTAGAGGGAGCATATATAAGGTGAATAGTATGGGTCCAAGCACGGAGCCTTGAGGAACACCATGACTAACCTTGGTATACAGGGATGACTCATCATTAACATGTACAAACTGAAATCGATCCGATAAATAGGACTTAAACCAGTTTAATGTGGGTCCTTTAATGCCAATTAAGTGTTCCAGTCTCTGTAGTAGAATGTGATGATCAATGGTATCAAATGCAGCACTAAGATCTAGCAAGACCAGGACAGAGACAAGTCCTTTGTCCTTTGTCAGCGATTAGGAGGTCATTTGTAACTTTCACCAGTGCTGTCTCTGTGCTATGATGTGCTCTAAAACCTGATTGAAAATCCTCATATAAACTATTGTTATGAAGAAAGTCACATAGCTGGTTGGCGACTGCTTTCTCAAGGATCTTGGAGAGGAAAGGGAGGTTGGATATAGGTCTATAGTTGGCTAAAGCTTCTGGATCAAGATTAGGCTTTTTAAGAAGCGGTCTAATTACAGCTAGTTTAAAGGACTGTGGTACGTATCCTGTTAATAGAGACAGGTTGATCATTTCTAGTAGAGATGAGCTAATTAAAGGTAAAGTTTCTTTCAGCAACCTAGTTGGGATGGGGTCTAGGAGACAAGTTGTTGGTCTAGATGAAGAGATCATCGAAGTTAGTTGGTGGAGGTCAATGGGAGAGAAGCAGTCTAAATATAAATCAGAATTTGCAACTGTTTCTGAGGTTCCTGTGTTTTAAGATACAATAGTGCCAGTTGAGGGCAAGCGATGATGGATTTTGTCTCTAATAGTTAAAATTTTATCATTAAAGAAGCTCATGAAGTCATTACTACAGAGCGTTGTAGGAATACATGGTTCAGTAGAGCTGTGACTTTCTGTCAGCCTGGCTACAGTGCTGAAAAGAAACCTGGTGTTGTTTTTATTTTCCTCTATTAATGACGAGTAATAGCTTGCTCTGGCATTGCGGAGGGCCTTCCTATATATTTTAAGGCTATCTTTCCAGGCTAAGCGAGATTCTTCCAAATTGGTGGAATGCCATTTCCTTTCAAATTTCCGTGATTTTTGCTTCAATTTGCGGGTATCCGAGTTATACCAAGGTGCTAACCTTGTGTTTTATAGGTTTCTTTTTCAGAGGGGAAATCGAGTCCAGTGTTGTTCGCAATGAGCCTGCAGTGCTATCAACAAGATGATCAATTTGTGAGGAACTGAGGTTAGCGGAGGAGTCCTCTATTATATTAAGACATAGCATTGAATTAAGTGCCAGCGGTATAATTCCTTAAATTTAGCTACATGACTATCAGATAGACATCTAGTGAAGCAGTTTTTGCCTAATGGTGTGTAGTCCAGTAATAGAACTTCAAAAGTTATTAAGTGATGGTCTGATAAAATAGGATTCTGTGGAGAAACTGTTAGATTTTCAATCTCGATACCATAAGCTAGAACAAGGTCAAGGGTGTGGTCAAAACGGTGAGTTGGTTTATGTACACACTGAAAGAAGCCAATAGAGTCTAATAATGAGATAAATGCAGTACTAAGGCTATCATTAACGACATCCACATGAATATTAAAATCACCTACAATAATTATTTTATCTGATTTGAGGACTAGACTTGATAAAAACTCAGAGAATTCAGATAAAAATTCTGAGTAAGGACCAGGTGCTCGATACACTACAACAAATAGAACTGGCTGTAAAGTTTTCCACGTTGGATGTGAAAGACTAAGAATTAGGCTTTCAAATGAGTTATAATTTAATTTAGGTTTAGGATTGATTGACAGACTTACGTCATAAATAGCTGCAACACCACCTCCTCGGCCGGAGCCTCGAGGAATGTGAGTATTAATATGACTAGGGGGAGTGGATTCATTCAGGCTGACATATTCTTCAAGATGCAGCCAGGTTTCAGTAAGTCAGAATAAATCAATATTACAATCTGAAATTAAGTCATTTACTAATACAGCTTTCGGTGACAGGGATCTGATGTTTAGGAGTCCACATTTAATTCCCTTGTCTTGTTTTGAGATTGCAGAGTTGCTGTTAATTTTTATTAGATTTTCATGCACAACTCCTCTTCTGCTGACTTTTGATGTGATTAATTTAGGTGGTCGGGGGGCAGACACAGTCTCAATAAAGTTTTGGGTGTGCAACTGATCTAATGGAAGCTCAGAGAAGCGTGTAAGACTGCAGCTCTGCCTCCTGGTCTCAACTCTGGGTTGTCAGGTTGATGGTTGGCTAATAAAATGGGTCAGATTTCTAGAGATGAGAGCCGCTCCGTCCAAAGTGGGATGGATGCCGTCTCTCCTAATCAGACCAGGTTTTCCCCAGAAAGTCCGCCAATTATCAACAAAGCCCACATCGTTTGCTGGACACCACCTCGACAGCCAGCGGTTGAATGATGACATGCGGCTAAACATGTCATCACTGGTTAGATTTGGCAGGGGCCCAGAGAAAACTACGGAGTCCGACATTGTTTTGGCATAGGCACACACCGACTCAACATTAATCTTAGTGACTTCCGACTGGCGTAGCCGGGAGTCATTACCGCCGACATGTCGATGTCGCCCGCTCTGGCCCCTGGGATGCATTTCACTATGGTCGCTGGTGCCGCTAACTTCATGTTTCGTACTATGGAGCTGCCAATAACCAGAGTTGGTTTCTCAGCGGGTGTGTCGCTGAGTGGAGAAAATCTGTTAGAAACGTGAAGCGGCAAATGGTGTACCGTGGGCTTTGGCTTGGTACTATGCTTCCTTCGACTAGTCACCCAGCCGCCCTGCTCTCCCGGCTGCTCGGGAGTTGCTGAGGGACGGCTAACTGAAGCTACGCTAACTGAAGCTACGGTTGCTCGGTCCGCACTAGCTAAGGGGGCCTGGCTAACTGCAGCAGTTACAGTCTGAGTTTCCATGCTGCGGAGCCGAGCCTCCAACTCACTGAGCCTCGCCTCCAACACTACAAATAAACTACACTTAATACATGTACCAGTATCACTAAGGGAGGCAGAGGTGTAACTAAACATCTGGCACACTGAGCAAGAGAAAAGAGGAGAGCGAGAGGGAGAGAGAGAAGCCATCGCTAGCTAGGATACGATAGATTAGCTAGCAGAGCTAAGAGAGCTACAAACAGCAGTAAGTTTAGCGACTAAGCTATAAACACAGAGTACTGTTGAAAGCTTTAGTGGACTAGTACGTGCCTAATTGTAAGCGGGAATTCAGCCGCTGCAGTAAGGAATATAAAAATAATAATCTCGGACGAGCCGGAGCAGCACAGGTACGCTTTCACTATCAGTAACACAACAACAGGAAATGACGCAGTGACGCAATGACGCAACACGCTTACCGTAGTACGTAGCCAATGCCATCACAGACAACAACATTGTATATGGCACAAAACAGGCAACCATTCAAGGCACAACTTTTGTGGTAGGCATGTTTGTATGTAGTGGGACACATGCTGCCTTGCCCGAATTTAAAGAGATCAGAAACATATTGCTCATCAGAAGTGATATCTTCTTTCTATTGAAAGCCTATGAGACCTGGTATGTTGAGCCATTGCGGTCATATGAGCTAACAGACCATAAACACAAGAGCCATTCGGTGAAATCACTGAGTCGGCTAACTGACCAAATGCCACAGATTGCCTAGAAAGGTTCAGGCAGGCTAATTCTGACAACTAAACATTTCATTCCAGTGTTTGAGTAAAGGAGCAAGACCACACCAAGCAGCCATCCTCACATTGACCAGACGGAGACTGAAGATCGTTTGGACCCCTCTGTGAACACTTGTGGTCACCTGCTTGGGCACACTTGACAACATAATTTAAGGTAATGCCTATTGTCTATTATGAGCCATGTTTTATAGGTGCATGTGCTTTGTGTACATCTTAAAGTCAGAAAAAATGATTAGCTGGAGTATATGTGTGTTTAACTGTTGCTGCACAGCAGTAAAAAACAAGAATGTAGTTAGACTGGTGTAAAGTTTAGGCCTAACAATAAGGAAACAGTGGATACATTGTATGTATATTGTATGTGTGTAAATTGTATGTGTGGGTAGTTTAAAAGCTAGTGGAAAGGAGGGCATGGACAAGGAGAAGCTCTGTGTGTTTTTCTTTTTGTATGTTTCAGGCTTCCCTAACACACTGTAAATGGAAGCAACTGTTCTTAAACTAAGGGTCATCCTTGATGATGTCAATGCGGAGAGGCTTATTTTGCCCTCTTGTCCTGAGATTGTAAATGCCCTCATATTTGAAGTCAAAGATAAGTTGAACCTGGACTATGACTTTCGCCTTCAGTTTCAAGACCCAGAAATTTGACAATGCCCTATGTAATTTAGTAATGGAGGACCTACCATCTAAGGCAACCGTTAAGATAGTCAGAATTATTAAGTCAGATCTGAGTTCAACTAGCACAGATGACACTGTGTTATTGTCTGATAACACAGCATCACCAGAGCGACTCTGCAGATGGACAGCCATTTTGTTGTTCCAAATTTCTCATATGAGGTGGAGTATTCTCTAGGACATGGCAACGCTGCCTATATGAGAGAGGGGAAAACTGTCAGGTTGACCAGGGATCAAAAACACATCATACTGGATGTAATGGCTGCTGAAATATACAAGCATAAATCATATCCTAGTACCAAACAGATTGGCTTGGCTGCAGAGGCTCTGGTGAGCAAACAACCCTGTCTGAAAGAAAATGGTTCCAAAAGAGACTATAAGGGCTGGCAGAACAGTTTGTGCTTCAAGATGGGCAACTACAGGACCAAACTGAGCAGGGCTGGCATAAAGGCTGGGGCTGTGAATGCAGGAAAGCATAGCAGGACCAATCCAGAGGGTGCAGCATCCAGGGCCAGCATCAAAAGACCCAAAAGAGGGGAAGTGAACTTCCTTCCCAACTATCCCCATGGAGAAATTAAGCAGACACTTGAGACCTAGAGGCTTGCGATGGTTGAGCAGTTCAAGAGGACATCGGTGGAAAGAGACATGATATTCATCCATCAACATATGCAACGTCCCTTTGCACTCAGGCGTGAAGAAATTGTGAATTTAGCTCCTCCAGTTGCTGAACTAAAGGACAGGTGGCCTGCACTCTTTTGTGAAGCACAAGTGAGTAAAAACTTTCAAAGGATACTTAAAAATATGCATATACTGTATTACCAAAGTCATCATTAGATTGGAGTAGTTTATGGTATATGGTATGTCTTTTTGTCTGAAATTGTCTGAAAAGTCCAGTTTTACAGTCTCACATTGATTTTGTTTTTCATAAAGCTCTATAGTGAATTTCTTAGGATCACCAATCAGAATCTACCATCTACCTTTGCTGCATTTGGCAAATACACACCCCAGCTGCTGAAGCTCTACAAAAAGAGGACAGGCAGTTTTGGTCAGAAGATAGAAGCAGTTTTGATGGCATATGAGGAACAGGTATTTTTTAAATTTTATGTATTACATTGGTGTTGAATGTGAACAGTGAATACACTGTCTTAGTGCAACAGGACAAAAACAATATCAGTGCAGCTCAAACAGCAGCCCTGGCCGGCCTATCAAAGGAGGATTCACGAGAGGTCTTCAGAACCTTCAAGGTATTTGTTTGTTCTCATTTTCCCATGAAGATAACATCCTAGCAATTGAGGATCACTTTCCATTCCTTTTTAAAACTATAATGAAACACTACATTGCTGAATTAGTACCTTGAATTATATTCAGCATTTCTTTTTTGATATTACTTAAACTTTCATACTAAAATCTGGAAGTGATGATATAATAATGATGTTTTTGTTTTGTTTTTAATGATCAGCCTTTTAATAAGCTTGATCATTTGTAAAATTACACTTCCACATGTATTCCTTTTTCAGGATAAGCTGGAAGCAACCCAGGAGGGAGCTGTGGCTCTGCAGGCAGTAGTCAACGAAGAGGAGGTTCATCAAGGAGATCCCTTTGAAACCCAGCATGTGTCGATTGTCCTCGAGGATCAAGTTGTAATATCTCACAGATCATGGACTGATTCACTTATCTTGTTTGGACTGGTCTATGCTCTCCATTTGAGGTACCCTGAGAAGCTAAGTGGCTTCTTTGAATTCATCCAAGTTGTCCTTTTAGATCTTGATAATGGGAGAAAGCAGCTCAAACCTAAGTTACAGGCCTTGAGAAATGAGCTGGAATAAAGTTGTCAACAGGATTTGTTGTTGAAAGTCAGCAGTTTCCAAAACCCATGTGGCTTGCATGCCAGTTGCCAAAACCTGTTCTTAGGTCTGTTTTATTTTTTGCCAGACAAGATGAACGAGACTCGCGATAGATACACACCGGTATTTACATCCTGCTGTGATTTTCAAAGTTTCAAATCACTAGTGCAGACAGATCCCTCTTGTGTTTGTGTCGCTCGGTCACCAGTGTGTATATATCGCGAGTCTCGTTCATCTTGTCCAGCGCGGCTTCTGTAGTGCAATCGGCCGTGAGGGAGACTCGCGTGAACGCGGAGCGTGCCTCCAGGCAAATATAGCATAGTGACTGTTTAGGCTGTAAAAATGTACTAAATGACGTCGTTTCGAGTAAACTCTGGATGTCGCCACTTCAGGACACTTGGATTGCAGTGGACGAGCAGTATGGTAGTGTAGTGTGTGTAGTTTTATGGACCTTTTCCTCTCGGGTACAATTGACGCTCGTTACATGGATTGTTGTTGCCGGAGGGTACCCCCGCAGGTCTCCAGCTGCACTTTGAGGAATAAGAAACTACACTGGACTTCTCATCAGCATGTGGGTGAGTCGATAATGACTGAATTTTGTTTTAGAGTAAACTATTCCTTTAAGTTGTGATGCATATCTTAAGTTTTTATTATGTTAATAGAACTCAAATAGTTTAAGGCAATCAGTTTCCTCAAATGAATTGAGTACCTAAAAGTTGTCAGAACTAGAATGTAATAATTTATGTTAGTGAAAGAAAACAGTAATTTTAACTTAATTGGTAACATTTCTATAAAGTAGATCCATTTAAGTTACTTTTACTTAATTCAGATCAATTCAATTAACACATTTTTAATTAGATTGTAGAAATGTTACATACAAGTGTAACATACTTAAAATCCTGTAATTAAAGCAATAGTTTGACTTTGTTAAGTACTGTCTTTGCTCAGTAATGTATTTTGTCAATAGGAATACATAAATGCTTTGTTGTAAGATTGACAATAAAATAGTGACTTCTATTTTGTTGTTTGTTTTTGATGAGTAAAGGATGAAAAAGACAATATGCTTCAAATAAGAAATTCTGACTTAGACAAAGCAGTTTTGCGCTTGTCTCGAAAAAGCCTGATCAACCCTGATCAGGCTTTTTCGAGACTGTTTTCCTGTTTGGTTATTGGCAGAGGTGGACAGAGTACACAACTTCACTACTTCAGTAAAAGTACAGATACCCCCTGTCAAATATTACTCCAATACAAGTAAAAGTAGCTTAGTCAAAATATTACTTAAGTAAAAGTACTAAAGTATTTGCTTAAAAAATTACTTAAGTAAAAGTATTTAAAAATATCTCAGGAAATACAGGAAAGGAAAGTAGCTTAATGTCATTATACAATACACTGATGCGATTCTGCTACAGACGTGTTTATAGCTCAAAAATAAACAAATAAAGGCAAGAAGCCTCAGAACACAGACTCAGCTGCATTCACCAACACATGAAATATATACTATACTCACTCCATGCTACTCTCTCTCTCTCACACACACACACTCTATCTCTCTCTCTCTCTCTCACACACACACACACACACTCTCCCTCTCTCTCTCTCTCTCTCTCTCTCACACACACACACACACAACCACTCTCTCTCTCTTTCTCACACACAGACACACACACACACACTCTCTCTCTCTCTCTCACACACACACACACACACACACACACACTCTCTCTCTCACACACACACACCCCCACTCTCTCTCTCACACACACACACCCCCACTCTATCTCTCTCTCTCTCACACACACACACACACACCTAACCCCTACCTTGGACTCTTTGATATGAATTGTATAAAAAACATGAACAGAAAGTCAACTTAACCAGTCAACTGCACTGCAACAGTTGCCATATTTTTAAACAGTTTTAAAATGGCAACTATGATACTACAAACATATACAATTACGTTTAAAATGTTCATCTGCAATTTAACCAACATTAAGCTAGCTAACGTTAGTAACAACTTTAAATACCGCGACGTGCTTTTTCAGGTTGGAAGACGAGTTTTTGTAGGCCGTGATATAATTTGTTCGCGATAAGCACAACAAACATGTAAACTGAAACGAATCAAACATGGGTTTGAGATAAGGCTGGGTGCTCGGTGGGAGCTTCCCCCGTGTTTCTCCAGTTTCTTCCTCCATTTCTTCGTATGGCATGACGTAGTACAGGTACGGCAATACGACTAAGACAAACCATATGCAAATCAGCAGAAACAGTTTATTTTCTCTGAATAATGCACAAAAAAAAAATAAAAATCATCAGCTGACGTAAGCTCAAAAGTAGCGAGTAACGAGAGCATCAATAGAAATGTAGTGGAGTAAAAAGTACAATATTTGTCCTTCTAATGTAGTGGAGTGAAAGTAAAAGTATCCCCAAAAAATAATACTTAAGTAAAGTACAGATACTCAAAAACTGTACTTAAGTACAGTACTCAAGTAAATTTACTTCGTTACTGTCCACCACTGGTTATTGGTCCCTGATTCCAGGATGGGGCCCCATAATAATCAATTTATATCAATAATTGTATTATTTTTTTAATAATTACTATTAGTAATAATTGATTGCTAATAACCAAACATGCCCTACCAGTGTACAAAACAAAAGGGAATTTCATCAAATAAAAAACATACAGCTTGTAGTTTGTCAGTATGTTCTCATGTAGATATTGTCATTATGTGTTTCTAATATTGTGCTTAAGATAAGCAGTCAAAGATAGTGTAGTTAGATAAATTATTTAATTTTGTAGTTTCGTAATGTAAGCATTCTTTTATGCTTCATCACAGTGACACAATGTAAAAAAATATTTCACAGTATGTTATGAACACATAAGGGACCCAAGTCCAGGACATGGACAGAGTGGTGTTGTTAAGAAAGGAGATTTTATCATTCAAAAAGCATCTGAACGATGGGCTGACCACAGGGATTCAGGATCCAGCAGCAGCAGAGCCCAGTGATGATGGTACAGGATGGGGCTGGTGTGAACATGGAAAGAGGGGAAGTGTGGCAGGCAGTGGAAGTAGGGCAAGTGTGTTACAGTAAAGTAAAATATAAATGCTTGATTTTTCTTTGGTCTATTTTGATTTTTGCAGTTGTAGGAAGGTGTATAACCCTTTGATAGTGAAATTAATCACGCACCTTTTTAGTGGCGGATCAATTGTGTTTTCATGAGAAGTGGCAATGTGCCCAAACAACCACCAGGTGGCATCTGTGAGCAGGAGGACGACAACATGCAGCAGCAGGGAGCAGTGACCATGAACGGAAATGGAGTTGCCTGATTTATGTTTCTGTTCGTTGTTGCTTAAATACAAGAATGTAGCTAATAATACCTCACCCACTCCACACCTCATTCCAACTCCTTCCTTCAGCCTGTCGCTACAGGGTCCCTCTAGCTAGGACAAACTTAGTGAGTTGTTGATGATGTTGATGGCGGATGAGATGAATGATTTTTTTCACTATGAAGCCTTTTAAATTACGCACAGCCTACAGAAGTTTCAACGTCCATACAAGCATTTAAGAAATGATTCTTATCAGTTCCATAATTCAGAGAGGATTTTTACTCAACGAAAAAATGTATAAAGATCAGTTTTTAGGTTGAAGACACGACAGCAGCACGTATCTCCAGACGCTGTTGTGTGTTATAACAGATGTATAGCTCCCCTGGTAGAGCAGCCCCCTCAGTAAGCAGAATCTACCGCTAGTTCGAATCTCAGTTTAAGCTGTAACTTTAGTTAGTGTGTTTTCTTTTCTCATCATCATCATTATGATCACATATAGCTCCAAGTTTGATCAAATAAATGAGCAAGTGAGCATTAATTCTCCACCGGGCCGCGGCACCAGCTTTCCTGCTTGTGTACATAAAATACACTAAATTCTGACACCACAACTGTAGCGTACCGAATATCAATAGATGATAACCAGAAAAAAAACGTTCTATTGATCTGATTCACCGGCTTCATGGACGTCGGAACTATTTTCTGAGAGGGGGGGCGGGGGAAGCACGCACTTTTATCAATGATTAAGGATTTGATTTAAAGTTATTTTATAATGGCGTGCAGTTATAACAGAACTAGAATGGATGAACACGGCATCTTTATTGTTAAGAAAATGAAACTTTGATCACTAAATCAAGCCATTTAAGGAACATAACGGCATTGGCCGCGTTTCCCAGATTCGTTAAGAAGCTCTTAAGTGCTAAGATCTTCTTAGGAGCGCTCTTAAGAACGCTGTGAAAGAAGGATGTGTTTCCCAGAGTCGCTCTTAGCTTAAGAAGATCTTTCACTAAGAAGGAAATGTAAGATCGAGCTGACCCACTCTTAACAGCCTTCTTAGCGACCAAATGCTCAGTGATCAAGCGCGTCAGGGAAATTTATATCCTCCACTTTGCGAAATAATAAAACAATGCTCAATGTTGAAATGCGCTCATAGCTGCGGACCACTGGCGCAAGAAAAAAAAAATAAGAAAATGGTAGATGAAAAAAAAACTTTTTATTGAATTACACGTTTAACTTTTCCGCAACATCTGCATATATGAGTTTATAGTAGGCTACTACACATAAAAAAAACAACAACCCTGTGGCATTTCACAGATATCAAGGGAACAGATGTATTAAACTCAGCTGAACCTCATCCAGAGAGGCTCCACCTGCTACTCTGCGTTGCCAAAGTCCGCGCGTGTGAGAAACCATGGCTGCAATACAGCACATTCTCGCTGCGAACCAACAGCGTCGCCGTGCGCGAAGCCAGACGGTTTACATAAATGCATACGTGCGTCAGCACTTCTCCCCACTGGACGTGCTGTCAGACCGGGCTGTCCAGGCAAAGTACCGGCTGCCCCGTGCGGAGATCCAACGGCTGATCACTCGGTGTCTCCACACATCCAGAGAGCAACCCGCTGCAATTTTGCCCTCAGCCCGGAGGTGCAGCTCCTGGCTGCGCTGCGTTTTTACGCAGTGGGGAGCTTCCTGGAGTTTCATTTTCTTAACAATAAAGATGCCGTGTTCATCCATCTAGTTCTGTTATAACTGCACGCCATTATAAAATAACTTTAAATCAAATCCTTAATCATTGATAAAAGTGCGTGCTTCCCCCGCCCCCCCTCTCAGAAAATAGTTCCGACGTCCATGAAGCCGGTGAATCAGATCAATAGAACGTTTTTTTTCTGGTTATCATCTATTGATATTCGGTACGCTACAGTTGTGGTGTCAGAATTTAGTGTATTTTATGTACACAAGCAGGAAAGCTGGTGCCGCGGCCCGGCGGAGAATTAATGCTCATTTGCTCATTTATTTGCTCAAACTTGGAGCTATATGTGATCATAATGATGATGATGAGAAAAGAAAACACATTAACTAAAGTTACAGCTTAAACTGAGATTCGAACTCACACTAGCGGTAGATTCTGCTTACTGAGGGAGCTGCTCTACCAGGGGAGCTATACATCTGTTATAACACACAACAGCGTCTGGAGATACGTGCTGCTGTCGTGTCTTCAACCTAAAAACTGATCTTTATACATTTTTTCGTTGAGTAAAAATCCTCTCTGAATTATGGAACTGATAAGAATCATTTCTTAAATGCTTATATGGACGTAGAAACTTCTGTAGGCTGTGCGTAATTGTTTCTGCCTCCGCTTATTAGCCGTGGCTGCAGCGAGCGAGCAAGCAAAATTACAACCTCAGATGTCTTTAGGGTATCAGATATTTTTATTGGCTATTCTTATATTTAAGCAACATCCAGTCAGGCCGTGATATAGGCTCATGGGGGCGGACTGGGACAATAATTCAGGTCGGCAATTTTACCAGTAAACAAATGTTCCTTAAAAAACGACTAATGTAGTTTAGCTCTACTGTAAAACAAAGAAAGCACAAGTGATTATCCAAGGTCACCCAGATAATTGAGGTGTCCCACCGCTGTGAAACAATCAGTCTGAATCAATCTGATATGGTTTAGCAGTCCCCCCTCTCCATTCACTCTACCTGTAGCCTAAAACAGCGCCACTCTCCATTGCAGCTTCATTGTGTTCAAATGTGGAATTGTCCCAAAATCGTTTCAGCTGCAATTCAGTACTATGCTGCCACCTAGTGGCTACAGTTGTCACTGACATTTCACGCGTTGCGTGAATCTCGCTCCCCGCGAGTGAAATGGCCACTTTGAAGTAGTACCTACTGTATGGTAATTTTCAGATGCCACACTCAGACCCTGAGGTGCAAGTTCAGGGCCAAGGTAGAGAACCAACCCTCAGGTGGATACAAAGTTAGAAGCAAAGCAGATCAAAGACCAATGTTCTTAGACTAGAGAACACAACCCCCAATCCAAAGCTGGGGCTTTTGCGCTGGTCCTTTTAGCTATGTCTAGTTCAGCTGAGCTGCACCAATTTGCATATTCATTATCAGTTTCACTATGGCGACTAGAGCTGAACTGCGCATGGTTGGACCCTCTCCATAGTAGTGTGTGTCCCTGTTCCTACTTTCAGATATCTGCTGTATTTTACTGCTTCATTGTGTTCAGTTTCAGCTGTTGAAGAAGTCATGTTATGTTACTGCTGGTGATAAAACCAACATTTTCTGGGTTTGCTGCTTCATAATAAAACGTTTAAATAAGACTTTTACTGTGAAAATGTACAGGAAATGAAACGTGTTGGTCACCCTGTTGAAATGGAAATGCCAATCCCTCCTGCTTTGGGCTGAAACCGACCCAGCTGAGCCAGTGCATGTGTATGGAAAAGCCCCAGGCTTGTTGAGTTGTGGGCTGTTGGACATTTGGAACACAAGTTTGAGCTTCTGGAACAATTACTCATGCTTTTGCCCAGTTCAGACCAAGGATTCACAACAAAACTAAACTGCTTAAGAACTTTGAAGTGCAAAATTACAATGGTGTGACTGTGTGGTCTGTTACAGTTTGACTCAAGCTGGCTGATAGTGCGACACAGCTTCTCAAGTCATCTGTGGCTAGAACATAATGCACATCTATAGATCGGAATTCCTGGACATGCATGACTGTCTGGTAAACAGCAGCTGCAACTAGCTTTTGGGAGGAAGAAGCAGAAGAACTACTGTACATACCATTGATAATCAATGGAACATTCGTGGTGAGGGTGAACATCTTCAAGTACTTTGGGGTCAACATCACTATGAAAATGACATGGACCAAACAAACAAAACCCTTGGCCTTTACCACCTCAGACGACTTAGAAACTAAGTCATTCTAAAGACTGGCTCCTGTACTAACATGGGGCGCCACCAAATAGTCTGGGAACTGCTCTGCTCCAGATCGGAGAACCCAACAGAGAATGGTATAACATCAAATGTGCTCGACCAAATCTGCAGGACATAAACAGTAGGAGGTTCTGAACCAAATCTAGGAATGGGCTCCTTTCAGTGTGCACTTGTTTGCAATGCAATATATGTACGTGACTTCCGGTTATGGCGCTGTGCTGAGCAGATGTGTATCAGAGCTCCCGCGAAAATTTTGAGAATAAACTAACTAGATAGCCAGTATAAGACTAGTGAACAGTCACAATTTATGTTGGAGCGCAACTACCAGCTTAAATGGCTCCGAAACCGCCAGCAAAAGCTCAGAAATCCTCTAAAGTGGAAACTTTGTGGGGTCCGGAACCAGCGAACTCAAATGCTAGCAATGAAGACTCGGATGTGGTGGCTAGCAAGAGCCAAATCCTTAACGCCATCCACACAATGAAGGAGGACTTTGCATCCAGATTTGATGGCCTATTGAGCGCTATTCAGGGATTACAGAGTGAATTGAAGGCAGTGTCTGTGCGTGTTACAGAAGCAGAGGACAGAATTAGTAGTGCTGTCAACAGATTAAAAAAATTGAGAGATTAATTAATTAGGATCTGTAATTAATTGATCTAATTAATCTCTTTATTAATCTCACCTAAACATTTCTGAGAAAAGCCCTCATGTTGAGGTATTTCCATTTAGATTCATTACATTATTGTGTATCTGTTAACCCCTCATCTTTCACTGTGTTTATCCGCCTGCAGTTCATCGCTATCCACTTGGCAAGAACATTCGTCAGCCTGTTGGTCGCAGACTTGCTCATATGCAGGGAAGAGCTTTGCTATGGCTCGCTAAATTGTTAACATTTTCGCTGCTAATGTTAGCTATGGCTGCACTCGCGACTGGGTGCTTTGCGTTGATGTGGTAGGCTAAACTTGAGCTGCTTCGGTGGTAAGCAAACTCCTTCTTACCAAGAAGGCTTATCACTCTACATTTACCAACTGTAGGGCCCTATAAAATCCGTTTTATTTTTTCCCAAATTCTGTTTTTTCCATTTAAATTTTTGGGAATCCCATTTTTTTTTTTTTACCTTTTACTCTTATTTTACAACCAAAAACAGTGTGTTTTAATGCAAATGACTAAAATGTACACAAATTAAATAGAAATTAACTTAAATTTTTTGAGGTGACAAACAACACATTTCCTCTGTCCAGTACTGTACTGTATACTGTACAGTACAGTATTTTAAAGTCCATCAAAAACAAGGAGCCAGTAATGAAACTTTTGTTGACTTGTCATAAAACAACCACCAAACATTTTAAACTTCTTCAAAAGTAACTTAAATAAGTTATTTAAGCTGTAGGACTAGTTAGTCCATGTGAGCTACTCTCCAAGTTTCCCACCTATCAGAAGCCCTTTTTAAATAGAAAAGGCAGCACATTTGCTCCAAGGTAAGGGCGGCAACCTGCCGCCTTGTCTTTCTAAAAGGGAGGCGTAATATTCCTCCTTTTCCAAAAGCAGCCAATGGGGTAGGCGTAAACATGTGACGTGACGTGACGTGACGTGACGTGACGTGACGTGACGTGACGTGACGTGACGCACGAAGTTGGGCAGTGAACACTGACAACGAATTTGTCTTCAAAATAAGAGCTTTACATTGCACCCCATTGGATTTTAGAACTGTGTTCTTAGCGGGGGGCTTTTAATTTGAAAGTAGCGACCGTTCATAGCTTGCCGCTACACACAACAAGCTGACAGCAGCTACTAGCTGTTTAGTTGTGTCCGCTAGCTAGACAGAGCCGTGGGCGGCCGCTTCGCCATGCTTACATTGTTTTGAAGGGTAGGGGCTCAGTCTGTGGAGGGGGCTTGTTGTGCCACACAAATTTGCTTCCCTCTGTCCAGTTTTCCCCACACATACGTTCCTCTTCCACACGAAAACAGCATTTCAGTGAAATTATGTCAAATTCCGCGATATTCCGCGTTAAAAGTTAGATTCCGTATTAATAGGCCAATTCCGCGATTCCGTGATCGCGGAAATCATAGGGCCCTACAACTGTGCCGTCGGGGCGTTTGTGAAATGTAAATTTCCCATTCATTGGACCGACAACTCTCACATGCTCCTCCATTTTCACGTCTCCTCTCCGCTACTCACCGCTCCTCACCTTGCCCTCCCAACTACAATGGGAGCCTATCAGCTTATGCTTAACCATCCAACAACTCAAGCACAAGAAGCCCAACGCATAAAAACGGATTTTATAAAAAGGCAACTCGCATACAGAAACAGTAAAGTTAGAGATTAAAAATTAGATTAACACGATTAAAAAACATAATGCGCTAAATATGACTGTAATTAATTAATCGCAATTAACGCGATAATTTGACACCCCTAAGAATTAGCACCAACCAAGACGATATAGCATTACTGAAGACACAGACCAACGCCATGAAAGCGGCTATTGAGGAGCTTGTTTTTAAAGTGGACGACTTGGAAAATTGGGCCCGCCGCTCGAACCTATGCCTGGTTGACCTTCCGGAGAAGGAAGAAGGATCTGATGTGTGCTTTTCTGGAAAAGTGGATTCCTGAAGTGCTTGGTCAACATAACTTCCCGCAGCCCGTGCTGACAGAGAGGGAGCACAGAATTGGCGGACCCGGCACCACTGACAAGGAGGCTGGGGATCGTTCTGGTGTGCGCCCCAGAGTGATAATCATGAAGTTCCTAAACTATGCGGATAAGTCTCAGGTCATGAAAGCTGCCAGGAGATAGGGGCAAATACTCTATGATAACCAGAGAGTCATGTTTTTCCCCAACGTTTCTGTTGATTTGCTCAAGCAGAGGAAGGTTTTCGATTCGGTACAGAAAGAGCTGGCTTCCCTCTCTATCCCGGCACTGCGCTACGGGATAATTCCTCCTGCTAAACTTCTGGTGACTGTTAAGGGAAGACAACACATCTTTGACACTGCATCGGGAGTGAAGGCACTTGTGCGTGAGTTGAAGGCTGACACTCAGGGAACTGGGGCAAGAGAGACAACCTGAGTCTTGCCCTCTGCTCTCACGGAGGGTGAATTTAAGGACTGTTTAATTTGGGCAAAATAACTGTTTGATTGCTACAAATGTAAGACGTTTTACTTATAAATGCTTCTCATGGGGCTCTGCGGCGATTGTTAGTCATGCTGTTCCTCACCGTGCTGTGGACACGGGCGGACCAGTTAAGCTCCATAGTTAGGCTCCTTTTTTGGGCCGTTTGGATGTGTGAACTAGGGGAGTTGGGGAAGTACACTCAGTTATTTTTACAATGTTTTAAGGCACATTTTAAATTTTTTCTTCTTATGATGATTAATTTTTGGTTATCAGTCATTTCAAATCTACTACAGTCAACTTCATTAATATTACAGCATGTCATCCGAACTTCAGTTTACCTCTTGGAATGTAAGGGGTTTAAACAAACTTGTCAAGTTAAAGCAAGTCATGAGTAGGACCAGACAACTAAAAACCAAAATAGTTTTTCTCCAGGAGACCCACTTGACCTCTGAAGATGTAATCAGAGTGAGGAGGAGGTGGCCTGGTTGTGTATTCTCAGCTTCTTTCAGTTCACACTCACGTGGGGTAATAACACTGATACGCGATTCTGTGCCTTTTCATCTTAGAAATGTCAATGAGCATCGATTTGGCAGATACCTCATTATCCAGTGTGAAATTTTCTCGGTTAGATTGAATCTGGTTAATCTATATGGGCCCAATGACGACAACCCATCTTTTTTTAGAAGCCTGTTTTCATCCCTGGCTGCTTTGCCTGGTAATTTCATCATGGGTGGGGACTTTAATTGTGTTCTTAAACCTGAAATAGACAGATCTACTGGACTGATACTTCTCATAATCAGTCAAGGAAGGAGTTGCTACAATATATTAAAGAATTTAATTTAGTTGATATCTGGAGAGGGAGACATCCTGACCGGCTAACCTTTTTTTGCTACTTGAGTACTTGTCAGACATTTTCCAGAATTGATTTCTATTTCGCGTCTGCCTCTTTGGTGTCTATAATCTCACGATGCTGGTATGATAGCATTATAATTTTGGATCATGCTTTGGTTTCATTTATCTTGAACATGCCTTTATCTTTGAACTACTCCCCAAGATGGCGTCTACAGGCATTTTGGCTTAGGGATGCAGAATTTATAGAGTTCATTGGAGCACAAATTGATTTTTATTTTGAAATTAATACAAATCAGACATCTGCTGCTACGCGTTGGAAAGCCTTTAAGGCCTTCCTGAGTGGCCAAATGATAAGCTTCACAAGCTTTAAACAAACTCTGTAGATTGGAGATGGAACTGGAAAAAAGGATAAAGGATACTGAAACAGACTTATTTGCAAATCCTTCTCAACACTTATTTGTAGAACTTAATGAGCTAAGAGCTAAATATAATGTTCTATCTATGAACAAGGCAACTAAAAGCTTGATAAAACTGAAGCAGTCTTATTATGAACAGGGTGAAAAAGCTAGTAAGCTTTTAGCCTGGCGTATTAAACAGATGGAAACTGAAAGAGCAATAAACACAATACAGACAGATGAAGGTTTGGAGACTAGTGACCCAAAATAAATTAACAAGACTTTCTCAAGTTTCTATGATAAGTTATACTGTTCTGATTACTCAGCCTCAGCTTTTCAAAAACAAAAGGACAAACAAAAGTGTTTACTTATTTAGATGTGGTGATCGCTCCTGCCATTGATACAATTGTTCCAATAAACTACAATCCCCTTACAGAAAAAGTCACACAGCTTACAAATAGGTGGACAAGATTGCCTATATCTATGATCGGCGCATCAACATTTTGAAAATGTCAGTTTTACCCAAGTACTTGTACCTTTTCCAATCTATTCCACTTGCTCCCCCACCTTGACTTTTCTGGTCACTTAAAAATATTTTCTCCAACTTCATTTGGAACAACAGACGTCCTAGGCTCAGGCTCTCCTTGTTATATCTACCATATGATAGAGGTGGATTACAGTTACCGAATCTTATGTGGTACTACTGGGCAGCTCAAATAAGAGCAGGAATGTTTTACTTTGTGAAGGACCATCCTCCAGCATGGGTTTCAATGGAATCCCAATTAACTGACATTCCTCTCAACTTGTATATATATTCAGCAAACAAGAACAAATTAATCAAATGGACCATAAACCCTTTCCTCAAAAATACATTAATGATTTGGCACAGCGCTTTGGCTTATTTGGGAGAGACTACCAAATTATCACAGTTTTCTCCCATCTTTGGTAATGATAATTTTCAGCCAGGAAGAGCAGACACTGGGTTTCAAACATGGGCATCTCTGGGTGTAGCTAAAATATCTGACCTCTTTAAAGATGATCTTACTCTTATGTCATTTGAAGAACTTAAGGTCACATATGGAATCCTGTCAAAACATTTCTTTAAATATCTTCAACTGAGAAGTTTCATACTGGCCAGGCAGTGTAATAGTTTGAATATTCCCCCCCCCTCTGTCTACCCTTGAAGATTTTACAGTAAGACCTTTAAACTCTAGGGGACAGGTGTCTTTTCTATATGATTTGTTTGTAAGTAAATCCAAAGAATCATCACAAAACATACTACAATCATGGAGATCAGATTTGCAGGAGAATTTAACAGAGGGAGAATGGTCCAAAGCATGTTTAATAGCTCAAACCCAAACTGTGAATACAAATTCAATACAAGTTATTGCAATACAAATGGATAAGCAGACAGTATATTACCCCAAGTAAGCTGCACCTCTTTAACCCAAATATCCCAGACTCTTGCATTAAATGTAAGCAGCAGAAGGGATCTTTATTTCATTGTATGTGGGAATGCCTACTGATACACTCTTTTTGGAGGAAAGTGTTGAATCTGGCCAGTCAAATCATTGATAAAGAAGTGCCTCTCAATCCAAAACTATGTTTATTGAATAACGCCCCATTATGTAATAATCTGCCACATTTTGTAATTAAATTCTTGAACGCAATATGTAATAAACAAAAGGTGTTGCACTTTTTTTATCAAGAAAATGTAATAATTTGGTGCATTATGTAATAAACCACCAAAATGGATGTCTTAATTAGAAAAAAACATTATACCATCAGAACGACATTGACTTCAAGCAAACCAGCATGAATTGTCATGCATCTGCTAGTTTAACTTATCATTGCTAATCAGATCGTTAGCTTAAAAGTTTGTTCTTTTATCTCTTAGCATTTCATTTTAGTTGCAAATCAATCAACACAAAATTATAAAAGACATTTTCTGAGTCTGAAATCTGTTCTTTGTTCATTACCTTTCATCATGTTGCCTTTTGTTTATTTTCCAGCTGAAGTGTAAGCTATAGAGGACGAAAATGCTCCCCTAAACTGAAGCCAAAATGTTTGTCATCAGATTCATGTTATAACGTGATAAGTTGGTCTCGGGTGGAGGAGGCAGAAGTGAATCCATGAATCCATGATAGTCTCAGTTTCATTGACATATTTATACTGTCATTGTCATTTCATGCTGACTTTGGAGGTTTGTCCGATCCGAGCGTCTGATTGGAGGCCACAGCATGACATCGGGCCCGTGGAGCCCTAGGTGTCCCTCCAGCTGATCACATTATAACGATTATAACGTTATATGATTTTTTTTTTTTTTCTGGTATGGCAGCAATACCCTTTGGTACTTCCGTATATTAGTCTACTACAGTAAACAATTTCAAATGTATTGAGCGAGTTACTTTTTTCTTTGCTATTTTGAGAAAAGGTTGTCAGCTCTTGTCTGTAGACTACTTTTCACTCATATATATTGTGAGGGTTTGTTTTACATATCCTATAACTACAGATAAAGGGCAAAATTTGTTACATTTTCCGTTCCATATTTGTTTTGTGTTTTGTCTGCTTTCTATCACGTATAATATTTGCATAACATAATCCAGATTGCATGTGTGTATGTCTTCCAACATTTCAGTGCACCGACAATGTATGTGCCAGTAACACTCATTTAGTGCAGTTTTTGTCTCTATGAGCTTTCAAACACATTCTCTATGAATTCAGTTATATTTGATTTAGATTTGACCAATGAAACATCCTACTAGTTTTTAAAATTAATTCATATTAACGATTCATGCTGGTATGCTTAAAGTCAATGTCGTTCTGATGGTATAATGTTTTTTTTATAATTAAGACATCAATTTTGGTGGTTTATTACATAATGCACCAAATTATTACATTTTCTTGATAAAAAAGTGCAACACCTGCATTTTGTAATTACTGATGCAATATGTAAGAACTTATTACATAATGCAGCAAAGTTTATTACATATTGCGTTCAAGAATTTTATTACAAAATGTGGCAGATTATTACAAAATGCAGCGTTATTACATAATGAAGTGAAAATGTATTACATTATTACATAATGTGGTGCTACAGACCTTTAAAAATTAAAAACCCTTACTCAATATTTGTTTTCTAGAAGCTAAAAGATGTATAGCCTGTTCATGGAAAAATGAAAAGTCTTGTGTTACCTCACAATGGCTGACAGTAATTACTTTTTACTTTGCTTTTGCTTAAAAAGATTTCCACAAAGAACAAGCTAGGCAAGTTTTGGAAAATCTGGAAAGTTTTTTGTAATTTCTTTTGAGAAAAATGATATAGAAGTAGATGACTGGAATGACAAGCTGAACTGATTTTTTTTTGTCTTGTTTTTTGTCTCTCTTGCCCCCCCCCTTTTTTCCTTTGATTGTTGTGATTGATGTAGTACATACACAGTGTTAAATGTTAAATATTCCGTAAGCGATAACTCTGTGTATATGCAGAGAATATACAATTTTCTTCTTCTAGAACGTTGATGCTTGGGTCTATGTATGTACATATACCCACTTATTTATCAAATCAAATCAAATCAAATCAAATTTTATTTGTATAGCCCAAATTCACAAATCACAGTTTGCCTCAGAGGGCTTTACAATCTGTACAGAGACGACACCCTCTGTCCTTCGACCCTCGATTCGAGTGAGGAAAAACTTGCCCCAAAAAAAGGCCCTTTTAACAGGGAAAAAAATGCGGAAGAAACCTCAGGGAGAGCCACAGAGGAGGGATCCCTCTCCCAGGACAGACAGACGTGCAATAGATGTCGCATGTACAGAGCAGATCAACGAGATCACAATGTATTCAATTATAAGCGATGGTTGACAGGAGTGAAAGTACATAAAGATGTATTACAGCAATAATAATGAAATGCACATGGAAATGTGATTACTAGTGATAACAGTAGTAGTGATTAATGGTAAGGATAGTATGTAGTAATGCATTACAATAATAGTAGTGGAACGTATGTAACAGATGTGACTAATATTAGCGACAGTAGTGGTGGGTGTCAGGCAGGGTCATGGCAGTAGGCGCATCCACGATCCGGCAGGGTCATAGCAGTAGGCGCATCCACGATCAGGCAGGGCCATAGCAGTAGGCGCATCCACGATCAGGCACGGCCATAGCAGTGGGCGCATCCACGATCAGGCAGGGCCATAGCAGTGGGCGCATCCACGATCCACGACCCGGGCGCGGCCAGGATCCATGGGAGCCTGTAGGACTAGAAAGCACAAGGACTCCGGGGAAGAAGTAAGTCAGTGACATGCAGAGATGGGGCATGTATACAGGCATAATGTATACAGATGGAGAGGAGAGGAGAGGAGAGGGGAGGAGAGAGAAGCTCAGTGTGTCATTGTCCCCCGGACTAGGCCTATAGCAGCATAACTAAGAGGCCTGTCCTGGACCAGCCCTAACTATAAGCTCTATCGAAGAGGAAGGTCTTAAGTCTACTCTTAAAGGTAGAGAGGGTGTCCGCCTCCCGGACCAAAACAGGAAGATGGTTCCACAGAAGAGGAGCTTGATAACTGAAGGCTCTGGCTCCCATTCTACTTTTGGAGACTTTAGGAACTACAAGTAATCCTGCGTTCTGGGAGCGTAATGCTCTAGTTGGGTGATAGGGTAGTATGAGCTCCTGGAGATATGATGGTGCCTGACCATTAACAGCTTTGTAAGTTAGGAGAAGGATTTTAAACTCTATTCTTGATTTTACAGGGAATTTTATCTTATTTAGCATTATTATTATTATATTATTATTAGTGCTTTTGTTATTACTATCAATTACCTACATGTGCCTTCTCATTCTGTTGTTCCTTGTTTGTAAAATTAACAAAATGTGCAATAAATAGATGTTTTAAAAAAAAAAAAAAATGTATGTATATTATGTAAAGGTAAAAAATTAAAACAGGGAGAGGTAGTGCATTGACAAGGACTTTACAATACTGTTGAAGACAGACAGGGGCCTTTTATTTTGATGCTCATGCAAATAAGCAGGCTTAACAATATTCAAAAATCAATTTGTACATCAGCTTTAAAGTTCCCATGAAGTCAAAGTACATATTGAAGTGTTTTATTCACATACAGTATGTCTTGCTTTATAGCTTGCCTATACACCAATATCACACTCCTTGATGACAAAAAAGTTGTTTCGGAGATATTTTTACTGGTAAAAAATCTGCGCTATATAACTATAGTCAGGAGCTGAATCTATATAAGTCTGTGCACATTAAGTTAAGTGGCTGTTGGTCAGCTGGTCCCAGGTCTACTGCTCTATTATTTTACCAAAGCCAAGCCTCCACATGACTGTTCAAAGCAGTATAATGGCAGAAGCTGCAGCAGGAGTACAGTTTTCCAAATGCGCTCACCACTAATATTTACAGACAAATCACCAGTGCATAGTGTAGAAGGCTAAAGCTCACTGATTCTTGAGACTTTGGCAAAAACCTGTCCCAAGAAAAGTGTGAAAATGACTAACATTTTCTTGATTAAATAATTAGGGCTGGTCAACTGTGGGTTGTTGGAACAAGTCTAACAGTTTTACATATGTGTGTTCATAATTGTATTATTTATATAATTATATGTCAGCCCAGCACCCATAAAACCAGTTGTCCCAAAACAAGAGAATAACATTTCAATGTGATAAATAACTGTGAAAAAGCAGTGATAGCTGAGAACTTGTTCAATTGACATAACCTTAGGTTTCTTAATCCTTTTTAAACCTGTTTTTGAAAAAATAAAATAAAATTGAAACCTGTGTTATCCAAATTCTCAAGAATCAGTGAACACATGTTATTTAGGGAAAATAACTAATTGTGCGTTCAGTGACCAAACTGTAAAATGTACAGAAGCCACAAATGACTTTATAGTCAAACATTTATAAACTAATCTTCAGAAATGTGACAACAACAAAACACTGACACAGCAGGATGATTACTTTATAGCCGTTTGACCACAATGTGCTCAACAATGGCGGAGTGGTGCTGTCCGTATTTCGGGTGGTTGACTCCACAGGAGGCAGATGTATGTAGTCTAATGCTTTGTTAATATGACTGCTTTGGCTATTATTTAACTATTTAACAGTTTTGCTGTGAATTAAGTTAAATAAACTAAAGATGTGTAACGTTAAGTTACAGTTTGTACTTGCATAAGCCTAAAAGTTAAACATACTGTCTGAGGTATATGTTTATGCCCAGCTCGAGTGCAGTGTGAAAAACGCTGTTAATTTGCAGAGTGCAGCACACCCAAGTTAACTTGTGATTTTAACCATTGGTGCAGGAATACGGCGTATAACTACTTATTCTTCAGTCGGCATTGCGTATACCCACTTCTAAATCCCCTCTGATGGGCATCTTCGTTACATTGTTTGAGAGAACTATACTTGTGGACACAACCGTCACTAATGCTAATGTAGCTCCTCAGGGATTTAAGCTGTTATTTTTCTAATTTTGACAATCTAACCAGTGGCAACACATTTGTTAAGGTTGTAAGGACTATTACTACTACTGCTACTGTTCTTCAGAAGATGGTGCTAAACTAGCTAATATGTGCTTACGGCAGTTGACTCTTGTTGCCATAGCAACGGTAAACATCACGTGACATTATAGGCTGATGGAATGTTAATACCGTAGAGTGTAGAATCAGGCTACATTGTAAATACAGATAAGATCCCTTGAATTCAGCACAGTATGCATGATTTTAGTAGTTAGTAAACCTAAAGAGAAGAATACCTTTTGATATAATACAATGAATAATTCTTAGGGATAATTTGGGATACTGTGATTTTGATACAATTCTGTGATTGTTGCCATGTATTATTGTCAATTTCTTTATTTTCTATTTCTGTCGTTATTATTGTCACTAACTGATGAAATTATCGATCAATATTCATTTTCCTAAGCTGCTGATGGTTGCACAGCATGATCTTAGTGCAGCTGTTTCAATTGTTATTGTTACAGCTGAGTTATTGATCTTGGTGTGGACGGCCTTGTACAGTCGCTTGTCCGCAGATCACAGTGCTGGAGGTTTGATCCTCCTAAACAATCGGGCTGAGACTGTGCCCACAAAGATCAAGGGGAAGGAGAAGGAACAGAAGCACATCAGGGGAGCACTTAAAACCTGTGGCAACCCAAACTGGACCTTTGTCAAAACCTCTAAAAGATCCAGAGCAAACTTAACAACATTGGCCGCGTTTCCCAGATTCGATCGTTCTTAAGGACTTAAGAAGGCTCTTAAGAAGGGTTCGGCTAAGAAGGAGCGCTAAGATACGGGTGTTTCCCAGATGCGTTCTTAACTGCCTTCTTAGGAGAACCTTAAGATCAAGCCAAAGAAGCTTCCTAAGAAGCTCTTAGTGGGAGCTGTCCACCGCGGTGCTGCTGTGCTGAATCAATCGATGCCAGGCAGATCGATCACCCACCTCTTTATGTGTGTGTGTGTGTGTGTGTGTGTGTGTGTGTGCTGTCAGACCGGGCTGTCCAGGCAAAGAGATCCAACGGCTGATCACTCTGGTGTCTCCACACATCCAGAGAGCAACCCGCTGCAATTTTCAGCCCGGAGGTGCAGCACAGAGTGATCAGCCGTTGGATCTCCGCACGGGGCAGCCGGTACTTTGCCTGGACAGCCCGGTCTGACAGCACGTCCAGTGGGGAGAAGTGCTGACGCACGTATGCATTTATGTAAACCGTCTGGCTTCGCGCACGGCGTCGCTGTTGGTTCGCAGCGAGAATGTGCTGTATTGCAGCCGTGGTTTCTCACACGCGCGGACTTTGGCAACGCATTTATACAGAGTAGCAGGTGAAGCCTCTCTGGATGAGGTTCAGCTGAGTTTAATACATCTGTTCCCTTGATATCTGTGAAATGCCACAGGGTTGTTGTTTTTTTTATGTGTAGTACTATAAACTCATATATGCAGATGTTGTGGAAAACTTAAACGTGTAATTCAATAAAAAGGTTTTTTTTTTCATCTACCATTTTCTATTTTTTTTTCTTGCGCCAGTGGTCCGCAGCTATGAGCGCATTTCAACATTGAGCATTGTTTTATTATTTCGCAAAGTGGATGATATAAATTTCCCTGACGCGCTTGATCACTGAGCATTTGGTCGCTAAGAAGGCTGTTAAGAGTGGGTCAGCTCGATCTTACATTTCCTTCTTAGTGAAAGATCTTCTTAAGCTAAGAGCGACTCTGGGAAACGCATCCTTCTTTCACAGCGTTCTTAAGAGCGCTCCTAAGAAGATCTTAGCACTTAAGAGCTTCTTAACAAATCTGGGAAACGCGGCCATTGTCATTCCATATGTCTCAGCAACATCTGAGAATCTCAGGAGAACCTTTAATGAACATCATATCCCAGTTCACTTCAAACTTACCAACACACTCAGGCAGAAACTTGCCCATCCTAAGGACAAAACACCCAGGCATAAGCAGAGTAATGTAGTGTGGCGATCGCCTAAAATTACATTGCTTATAAAAAAATGTATATTATTTACGTTCCTTTTCACTCACCTCGACACACCCACTAGCCTTGTCAACCAGTGATCTGGCTCCGATTCACCTGCTTCCTGGAAGTACGGCCCTTTATGTTTTACTTTTGTTTGAACCAACAGGAGTGAAGTATGGCGTCTGATGCTGGCAAGTAAGGAAATAAACCGAGTCCTCCACTCCGTCAGCCTGCCCCAGGCATTTTGCACCGTAAAAAGTCTGCGATATACAAATGTGTGTTTGATCGTGAATGGATTAATTAACGAAAGAGTCTCTGGAGACCTGACTAAAAGCAAACCACTGGTACCCGTGAGTCGGCGGAAGCCTGGTGATCCCTTGTTTTGTTTTATTTGTATTATACAGTTATGATTACTAGGGTTTTTCCTCAATCCATCCATCCATCCATCCATCCATTATCTTCCACTTATCGAGGGTCGGGTCATGGAGGCAGCAGGTTTAGAAGGGTATTCGATTTCCGAGGCGCAATATAATCATTCCACATCTTCATCAGTTTTTTTTAACATGCAATGACGGTGCTGCATGGTGCTGTCATGGTGCCTGACTATGTGGAAGCAGAGGAAGAAAATAAACTTCAATTTACCTCGAAGAAATATCCTCTAGTCCAAGGAGCTGTTACTGTCAGGCTTTTTCCTGATAATTAAACAGATACAGTGGTATTTGGAGGTGCAGTGGATTTGTCCCAGTGTGGTCATCTGCCTCACCGGGATAAATCCTGGTTAGCCGCTGCATTGTTGAGCAGGTCAGATGCTTTTGCTTACACTGGCCTGTCTTACCTTTTTACAGACCCTCCCTGTTTATCGATCATATAACCAGAAAAAGAAGTTCCACATGTAACAACCTCAGGTGTAGCATTCAAGCTAGCAGCTATATATACCACGTTCCCTGGTTGTACTTCACTATTATGACCACCAACTGTTCTGCCATCATGAACCTCAAGTGTTGCAGTGTTGATTTGGGGGAGCACACGGAAGCGGTTAGATTGACATTTAATTTATTATAGGCTTTGGCGGCTATGTGTTCGGTTAAAATTTGCTTGAGCTTACAAAACGACCCTACTGACAGACTGCTATTTATAGGAAGAGGGAGGGAGGGAGGGGACCTAGGCGTCTTGCTACTGTTAAATCAAAATTTGAAGGTGGGCTAATTGAAACAGATATTTACTCTGCTTTTTTCTGATATGTCAATACAAGATGATCTGAATACAGGAGAAAGAAGGAGAGGTCTAACTTTAGCTAGCTGGAATGTACGTGGACTGAACAACCCAATAAAAAGAGGTAAAGTTTTTGCTCATCTTAAATCATTAGCACCAAATTTGATATTCTTATAAGAAACCCATTTGAAAAAGAACTCTCATATCAGATTAAGGTGTAAATGGATTAATAATGTATACCATTCATCATTTAATGTTAAAGCAAGAGGTACAGCAATCATGAGGCATTCCCTTCATTCACAGACACAATATCTGATAAGGAAGGTCGCTTTTTGATTGTAACTGGGGAAATATGTTCTACACCTCTTACCTTACTGAACATATATGCACCGAATATAGACAATCCATCAGTCAAGTTATCGCAGGGGACTTCAATTGTGTGTTAGACCTGTAGTTAGATAGATCTTCCACCCGCAAAATAGAGAAAAGTAATTTTAGTGTCTTTCTTAATACATTTATCAATAATACTAATTCGTCTGACATTTGGAGAATCGCTAATCCGACTGGCAGAGAATACTCCCGGCAACTCAGAAAACAGGAAAATGATCGCACAATACATAAAATTTAATCTGATAAAGGTGAGATTCTGATGAAACCCAAGGACATACACATGATTGATTTCTCCAATTTTATATAAACTTGTACACTTCCAAAAATGATACAGACTATATGGCTATGCAGGATTTCTTATATAAATGCAATCTCTCCCAATTAGATGAAAATGAGTCAGCTCAGCTGAACTCTGAAATTTCAGTTGAAGAAGTTAAAAAAGCCATCAAAGCCCCAGGCCCTGATGGCCTTCCAGGTGAGCTGTATAAAAAAATTTACGAAACTCTCTGCCCATATCTACATAAAGTGTTCACTCAAGCCCACACTGATGGTGTCCTACCTCCTACCTTAACAGAAGCGGTCATTACAGTAGCCCCTTTTAGTCAGAAAATGCGCCACATTTGCAGCCAAGTAAAGGCTGCAATCTGCCGCCTTGTCTATGTGAAACGGAGGTGTAATATTCCTCCTTTGCAAAAAAGCCGCCACTTGGGTAGGCGTAAACGTGACGTGACATGAAGCACAAAGTTGGGCGTGAACAGTGATGAGTGATCTGGTTATTGACGATTCTCTCGGCTGTCATGGTTAGCATCTCCCAGATCTCAGCGGCTTTCCAGTTGCATCTTGACATCAGCGGATGAAGTGATGAACTGACTGCTGTGATCAGCTGTTTCCTGCTTTTAAAACTCCCGGCTGTAGATCGCACAACAGTGCATGTCATCGACACCTCCGTCCATGTCACGCAATTGCTGGCACATCGACGCCTTGAATTTACATAGCAATGGAGGCGGCAAAAAGGACAGCCAAATTGGCAGGTTGCTGTCCAGTATAAAAACAGCTAGTGATACACAAAATGGGTAAGGACCCAGAAGAGGTGGGCTCTTTTCTACGGAGCCCCGTAAAGGACATGGTGGGCAAAAAATTGATGGGTGAAAAAAAAAAAAAAGATTTCTGCGATTCCAGATCCCTGACCCGGAAATACATCAACCTAGATTAAAACATTTTTGCGAGATCTCGCAGAATTTTTGCGGGATCTCGCAAAAGTTTTGCCGGATCTTGCAAAACCTTTGCGATTTTTCACCCCCCCCTGCCCTGTTTTGTTATTTATCTCTCAGCCACAAGTAACGATTCCGCAGATACGCGATAAAATCAATTCATTTAGGACCTTCTCCGGTTATAGAATAAATTGGAATAAAAGTGAGCTAATGCCTGTGCACGTACAGAACATTTCTTGGTTACAGAACCTCCCTTTTAGTATATCTCCAGAGAAATTCACATATTTAGGAATTCAGATTACAAAGTTCCACTCCTCTTTATTTAAGGAGAATTTCCCACTGCTGTACTCTAAATTACAGTCAAATATACAGTTTTGGAAGACCCTGCCAATATCATTACTGGGCAGAGTCAATGCTATTAAACTTATTTTTTTGCCCCAGTTACGCCAGGTTCAGACAGGACGCCGAAGCGCCCCGAAGCGCCGTGCTCGGAAATTCTCGCGCGAGCCGCAGCCCTTCTGTTCACACCGGACACGCGCCGGTCGGCAAACGGCTCTGCTCCTCAGCTGTTCTGTCGTCACACTTGGAGCTGTTTTTTCACCATAGGAAAGCAAATAACCGCATAAAATCACAACGCCATGTTTTTCTGACGACTGTACATGTATGTCCACTTCATGGTAATGAGTAGTTTTCTGTCAATCGGGGTGTTTAATTATCGAAAATAGTTTTATTTTGAAAAGTGTTTCATTTTGAAAATTGACAGGATTTCTCGTTGTTGCTTTGTTTGACTTCCTGCCCGGCTTGACACATTCGGCCGCGGCACGCGAAAAAATTAGACCAGACGCCGAAACGATCGCTGCACGGCGCGCGCCGGCAGCAGGGCAGAGCGCCACGGCGCTTGCTATCTGAACGACGCCATCGGATAACATGGGCGCCGAAACGAAAATGACTCCGCTCCTCGGTGCTTCGCAGCCGATCGGGGCGCTTCCGCGTCCTGTCTGAACCTGGTGTTACTGTATTTATTACAGAACATCCCAGTGTTTCTTCCGAAATCCTTCTTTAAAAAAATAGACTTGATTGTGCTCCCTTTCCTATGGGACTACAAAACTCATAGAATTGGCAAGAAACACCTTTGCAAATCTAAAATTGAAGGGGGCTTGGCACTCCCGAATTTTTTATCATATTATTGGGCTTCACAAATTAGGATTATGGGATACTGACTGGATGACACAGCAACCCCACCAAACTGGCTTGAATTGGAACAAGAGGCATGTCAGCCTTATTCTATAGGTGCCATCCTTTTTGCATCTTACACTATTGAGAAATCTTTATACAATTGCAATGTGATGATCCACAATACAGTGCGCATTTGGAAACAAATTAAGTCACACTTTAAGATGAAACCCATATTTTAAGCATTACCTATCACTGGGAACCCTACCTTTCAACCATCCATTCTGGATAATCCTTTTAATCTCTGGAAGAATGTAGGCATCCATACAATAGGAGACTTATACATAAAAGGCATATTTGCGTCCTTTACACAGTTACAAAGTAAATATAATCTACCAGGAAGTAGTTTCTTTAGATATTTGCAAATAAGAGACTATGTAAGAACACATCTGCAAAATTTCGAGACTTTCACAGGCTCTTGTCTTGATAGATGTCTCCGGCCCATATCTTGCTCAGAAAAATCGACATCTCAGATATATGACTCCTTGCAATCTATCAGTCCAGTGAATTCCACTCTAATAAAAACAAAATGGGAGGAAGAAATGGGCACTGAGATTTCGGACACTCTATGGGAAGAGAGTTTGGAACATACTCATTGATGCTCTACTAATGCTAGGCACTGCCTAATCCAATTTAAAATTCTACATCGTCTTCATTACTCTAAGGAAAGTGTTAGAGCCATTTTTTGGTTCATGTGTGCATTTGTGTTTATTTTTTTTAGTAATACTGGAAGCCACAGTAGGTGGTGCTCTGTACTGTGGGGTGCAGGAAATTGTTAAATAGAACAGCAGGTAATTACTCAGCAGGTGTGCTGCTGACGGTGGAAGCACACAGTTTTTGACCGTCGTCCTCATCGTTGTCATCCTTTTATTGCGTTGTGGCAAACGTGAGCCCTTTGTTTTTATTTTGCATTCAAGTTACAGAGTTAATGTAAGTGTCTGCACAGTTCGGCTGAGATCGCTTATTTGTTTAGAGCGCAACAATGAATAAATGTTTGGTGACTGCATACGACGCTCACGTGTTTCATTCATTGGACCCGGAAGACTACGCTTCAACTACTACAAGTACCGGTACAGCAGCCCCTCAGTGGCTTAGGTTCATTTTGTTGTTTTATTTTGATAAGAACAAGTCACAATGGAGAGGTTACATAGAATATACCCTGAGATGTCCCCTACATGTGACAGATGCCTCGTAGTAGAAGACACGTTGCTTCACAGCTTTGCTCTATGTCCCAAGGTTAAAATCTATTGGTTTAATATCTTCAGTTTAATATCTAATATACTTTGCATACAGTTAGAGCCTAAACCACTCATTATTATTCTGGGAATGTCCAAAATTAAACAACTCCCAGCAATGTTTTCTCTCCTATAGTCTTATCATTGCAAAGAAGTTATTTCTCATGCATTGGAAAAAGAAAGAAGCACCCACCACAAAGATGTGGCTTAGTGACCTTACTAGTACACTCCACTTAGAAAGAATAAGATATACTCTTATGGAAAAACTCACATACTTTGAAAAAGTGTGATCACCTCTCATTCATTATCTCACTCCTCTTAGCAGAAATTAATTTTTCCCCTTTACTCCAACAAAGTAGTGAATAGACGGAAGGGCAAGGTAAGGTAGGGTGGGGGAGGGATATTTATTTACTTTTGTTTACATTTTAGCTTATTTTTCTTCATTTGTATTTTGTATCTTACATTTATATCTGTTATTTCATCTACTATTGTTATATGTTCTAAGAAAACAAAAAAGAGGGCAATAAGACCTAACTGCACATATATCTGTATGGATGTACATTGTGCACATAGACGTGTATGCTGTAAATATGTAACTGTATAACAACGTGCTCTAATAAAAAAACATTTGACACTGACAGACTGCTATTTAATGCATATTAATCCGTTTTACAAGTTTCCCTTTTCAGTGCCTCATGAAACGTGTCCTGGAATCCAGGTGGACTTTCCAAACTTTACATTACAAAACCCTGACTTGATGTTCAGAATCACCTGTCATAAGACTAGCAACCATCAAGTACTACGGTGCTGAAGCTAGTGGGCTATGCTATGTCCTTTAGAGTCGTAAGCCTATGTATTTAAAAAAGGCTATGTATGAATAAATCCAAATAATGCAATGATCTTATTGAGAAATTCGGCAAGATTGCCTATGGCCCTGAAGTCACATTTATTTTTCACAATCATTCATGTAAATAGAACAACAAAAATATAATGATGATAATAACAATAAGAAATTGTGGTTCTACATTAAATGTTGTATGTTGTTGGTCTATATTGTGCACCTCTGTAGTCTGCCCATATCATGCTGTCATGCTTCATCAATCTTGAAACAGTTTACATTGTAAGATGTAAGAATTATGTGCAATAAACTAACCCCTAACTTTGGATAGTCCTGAGTAACAAACTAATATCCAAACAGGATTTTGATTCTGACAAACAGTAAACCGCTAATTAATGCGCTTTGACACATACGTACATATAATTACATGGGTTTTACAGCAAATGTGAAGAATAAATTCCCCAACAATAACAATCACCGTGTACATCAAAAAGATGTCTGCAAATGATCAACTGACACATTTTCACTTTCTCATCATTTTGATTTGTTTTTAGCTTCGGAGAGTCATTTAAGTGATCGTCTAAAAATACATTTAAATCACACAAAACAATCTTCCACTTTGCCGATACCTTTTGTCCCATTTAATGTTAGACAGTTGGTTACAGACTGGTCAAATGAATCAGAGAGAAAGCACCTGCTCATGATAGTGATATTTGTCCTCATTAGAATGCTCAGTACCTTCTTATCCTCAACAGCTCAAAATATCCAATCATTCTTTCATTTGGCCAGCAAGTGATAGCTCCACCTCCACTTCTGTTGAAACTCTAATGAAATACCTGTGTCTTACTCAATCTCTTTCTCTCTCCCTTGCACAGGGTATTTAATTTAGTATGGTCAGTAATAGCCAAGGAAGTAATAATTACATTCAAATATTAATCTCTGTTGTTGGGACGGAATGATGAATCAAAATCCATTACTTGTTCTCTTTCCAAAGTTCCTCCTTCTATTGGATTGCCTCCCCATATCCCCTGCGCCACTCCTCTTGGGCAGATTGCAATGACAAATTATTGTAATTCCTCTTCACATGAAAGAGGGCTGGATTTGAGGTGTGGTTTTGTTCAGGGGGTGTGGAAATTATTGGAGGGTGTGTGTGTGTGTGTGCGTGTGTCCGTGTGTGGCCCAATGAGAGCAGTTCACTCGTGTTGATGAGTGCATCGCACAACCAGTTGAGATATTGGTGGGACCCTGAACAATTTCCCCGTGGTAAGGATGAAATGGAAGAGATTTGGATTTCATAAGGAGGACGGGAATACACACACATATATATTTATATGTATGTATATATATATATATATATATATACATATACATACATATACACACATTGGGGATTAAAATGTTAAAACGCTATTAATCAAGCTGTAGCCACCCATTCTATCCTGCGTGCCTTTGATGAGGAGGAGGGCTCTCTGCATCAGCTGAGACCCCACATACGCCGCAAATACTACGAACAAAATTCAATATATATCTACAGTATATACACATTTTAGGGAGTGCTAGCAAGCCATTTTAACCCACCCATATACTTACATTTCCACCATGTTTGAATTTTGTACATAGTTTAATGAATTGTGTAATATGTTTAGCCCCTCAAAAAAGTGATTTACTTTGGCATAGAAAGAAAGAATATTAATTCCTTACATTTCGTTTTGTTGACTTAATGGAGCTCTGTTAGTTCACACGTACCACGGCAAAAGCCTGTCATGTGAAGCTCCTCATCTAATGCCAATTTTTAAACAAAATTTCTGTCAAATTGTTCTCATTTTGTTTTGAAGAACTCCAAACAAATAAAGAGACAAAACAGCAGTGACTCAAACTCAAGGGGACCAGGATGGAGGGAGACCAGGTGGTTGAGGGCGATGCAAGTGCTGGGGGGGGAGTAATTAACAACAGTCGTACAGTATGTAACCACTGTATTTAAGCCAGAAACATTTGGAAGACTGCAGAGAACACTGTGGGTCTTCTCTCCATGCTGCATGTATTAAAGTGATCTGATTCATCACACTGAGTTTAAAATTCTTCAGAGAATTAAGCAACTCTCTACCTCAACAAGGAGAATTTCCCCTACAGAGGCCGGCAGGATAAGGAACAAAAAGCGAGCTTTTAACAACAAGCTGAAATCCAAAAATCATAGAATCCAAAAACCAAGAATTGCAAAGTTACCAAAATACAAAGTAGAAACACAAGAAACAAGGTACACAAACATCTGCTGGAAAGTGGTCAAGGGAGTAGTGGGAAAAAACCATACACTAAAATGACCAATACAATTAACTAAAAAAGGGTTTAGAAAGCCTTAAAGCTCTGGTCTACAATCTGAGAAAGGTTTGAAAAAAGCATCCCCCCCCACACACACCCCTCCCCTCTGTGCTCCTTAATCCCTCCCCTCTGAACTCGTATCGCTCTCCCCTCGGAGCCTCCCGCAACAAGCAACAAGAGCAACAAGCCGGCCGGCAGAAACCAAATACAGCCCAGCTTTGAATGCAGAGTAACGATGTCGGATTCACAGGTAAAGTTATTACAATGCACGTTGAAACTCACGTAAATCTTGTAAGTCATTGCAATGTCCACAGCTAAGCGCCACAGCCAAGCTAGCGTAACGTCATTAGCATGTTACAGCTACGTTACGTTACAGCTAGGTAATAAGTTACTATTTATCGACAGCTAAGTTAGCCACTTCTAAAGGTTATTGAGGGCCAGGAGACTAACAGATAGGGTTGTCACGATACTTTTCAACTCGATACCGATACTTAGGAAAATATTCGATACTCGATACCATTTTCGATACCACAAGGATAAAAAAAAGACCCCAAAATTTAAAAGAAATGCTTTTATTAACGAGAAAAATGCAAAAATAACCTCTGTTACAACATGTAACAATTAACAGAACCACACGTTAAATATTCTGGGGACTTGGCATCATATTTTCGTTGTTGGTCAAACACAGATAGGTCACACACAGGTAGAGTCGTTGAGTGTGTGCTGCTGTTTGGTTGCAGGTTGACTTTTCTCTGCTTCATTCTGGGACTTTAACAGAGAAAATAACACTTTTCAGTCACCAACATCTATGTAAACTTAGTATACTGACACTGTGTCTATTAACGTAATATGGGCATGCCCGATAATTTTTTTTTTTTTTAAGTTGTTTATAATCATTAACGTGACGTCAGCCTTTAATCGCTAGCTGCGGCTAATGGCTAATAATAACACGGCCAACAACAATGCGGGCCACCGGCCACGAAAACATCAGTAATAAGTTTGAAACGAAAGACACTAACTTGTGGAAATTCACTGTAAAGGCCAGGGTGTCGGTCCTTAAGATGTTTCGCGAAGTTGGAAGTATTACTTGACTTGGTCGCCACCGCCTTGTAGCAGTGTTTGCACACATGCTTATGCACGTCCTTCGGCTTCCGTGCTCGTTAGACTCGAAGGCAAAATACCTCCAAACACTTTTCCCTCTTTCACTTTCAACCAAAACTGGTTGATTTGGCCCTCCTGCAGCAGCACTGGCCATGCTCTGTTGTTATTATGCACGTCACGGTGAGGGGGAGGGTGCCTGCTGCTGTGTGTGAAGGCAGAGAGGGAGAAGGACGCAGCGTCGGCGGCTCGGGGCAGGGGCGTGGTATCGATACTTTTGAAAATGAGCATCGTATCCGGATACAACATTTTAGTATCGATACTTTTATGAATTTCGATACTTTTGACAACCCTACTAACAGATGCTGCCGTCAGCTTTCATCACAACGATCGCTTCCACATTGTGGCTGAAAAATAAACCTTCATGAGCCTCGGACCAGCTGTGTCCCAGCTGCTGTCTGAGTAGCACCAGACCGCGACACGAAGTGCCCGTAAACCGTAATCTCTTGTTTATGACAGATAAGACACAAATACACACATCGTAACGTGTTTATGATAATCCATCATATTGATTTAGCAAAGGCTTTGTTGAAACAAATGGACAAGACCGGGAGGAGGGTTAGCAAAACAGTTGAGTAGTGACCGGGCGAGATGGAGAAATAAATCCGGACAAATAAAATAAAAATCCTGAAATAAATCCGAAACCCCTCCGCTTCGCGTTGGAGTTTCATTCATCCATTCATTCATCTTACTTGCATTACTTGCTGCTTCATTTAGCTGCCACGAGCAAATACATAGGCTGATTTGGTGTAAACATGTTAGCAATGTTAGCTTGTTGTTAGCTTACAATGCTAGCATAGAGGCTAACGTCTCCGTCGAACAAGTAAACAAGTGTTGACAATACAGCAGAGACAGAAATTGTCTCGACACCGTCTAATAACACAGAAACAAACAGCTTTCACAGTCATAAGCAGCATCGGCATGAAAGTTAACTGTGTCACAACATCCACAATAAAGACGAAAAATTATCTGCTCAACAGAAACTCGCTGTATCAGCATCGGGTCCATATCTTCCTTTCGCCACCGTTCAAATGATGACCCGATGTTTATTCGGTTTGAGCCCTCTTTGTTTCACATCTCCGCTCTGTGTCTTTTCAGTGACAGACTTAATTTCTTTGACTCTTTGTCGGTGGGGCAAGCAGAGGCAGCTGAACTGCTCAGGGCAAAACAAACCTCTTGTCCGCTTGTAGTTTCAAATGCAGAAGTGGGTCGGGACCAGACGTGAGCAGGAGCAGGAGAGTGAGCGAGGGGATTGATCCAATAGGAGCCATCCGGACGGGATGGCTTCTATTGGTCAATTTCTTTTCAGTTTTACAGGCACTAGAGAGAATGGATTTATTTGGTTCCTTTTACTCTTCACATTGTGTAGGTCATACTATTGGGCCATAACCACCATCTAAATGATGTTAATAATAATGATAAATCTTTCAAATCGTAGACCATAGCTTTAAAAGAGGCAAGTGACAAATCCTGACTTTTTCAGACTGCATTCATTTGCATCATTATTATATAGAAATATTAAATACTGGAGCTTTAAGTAAAAGACTAGTATGGCACAGTAGAAAGTATTTTCATTTACACTTTTAACTACAAAATCATTAGAGATAACTTGCAGGCAATTGACCAGAATTTGTGCTGAATGCCAGAAATAAGACGTCTGTAAAACATATACAAATGGCAACTTGACTAGTTAGGCAATATGATCCCGTGATGCCCATTAAGAAATAGATCGCATATGGTAGTCTTATCAGTCATGTATTAATTGCTGTGATTTACAGGGCCTTCCATGTCACTTTGACCTCTAGTTGCCCACACTATCGCCCATTAATCACACATAAACGGTTGTCACAGCTGGATTGTGCGCTCATCCAACATGAGCGCAGAAGCCCCAGCCCCTGTCAACTGGTTGACAGATGGCGAAAGGGGGGAGCAGGGACACTGAGCAGACAGGAAGGTGACTGGGCACCAAAGTGGGTCACATGGGGGATGTAATGATCAGTTCTCAAATTTGATTATATTGGTCAAGTCCTATTTTTTCTGTACTTGATCATTTACTATGTTGATGATAGTCCATTACAAACATGCTATGTCATATCATCACATCATAGTATTGGATTTTTCACAAACTCTTTACCATAACACAATCACACCAGCATTTGTGCAGACTAAAGAATAAATCCTACACCTCTATAATTTGATTATTTAAATATTTGCAAAACTTTTAACTGGGCCAGTTAAAAACAACGATGTACTGTCTTTCATTCTGAAACACATGCAAGATGAGCCATGTAGTGAGGTGTCTCAGTTGCCAGTGACTGATGGAAGTTAGGTCAGATTTGATGTGAGGCCTGAATGATGATATGAACTGTAGTTTTTTATTGGAGACTTTGTAAAATAACACTGGATGTCTTCTTTGATTATGATCCATTCAATAACAAAGACCATGCCAAGAAAGTTGTGAATTTTGAAGTTTATTGCATGTCATGGATATTTGAGATGATGTAAAAGGGATGGGTTGAGGGTAAGAGTAGGGGTATGAAGTAGGGGTGTAGGGGTGTGCTTATACCTCAGTGACACACCTGTTGTCTCATCCTGGATCCAGTGGTGGACAGTAACGAAGTAAATTTACTTAAGTACTGTACTTAAGTACAGTTTTTGAGTATCTGTACTTTACTTGAGTATTATTTTGGGGGGATACTTTTACTTTCACTCCACTACATTTGAAGGACAAATATTGTACTTTTTACTCCACTACATTTCTATTAATGCTCTCGTTACTCGCTACTTTTGATCTTACGTCAGCTGATGATTTTTTTTTGCAAAATTCAGAGAAAATAAACTGTTTCTGCTGATTCGCGTATGGTTTGTCTTAGCCGTATTGCCGTACCTGTACTACGTCATGAGCACCCGTGGCCTTATCTCAAACCCATGTTTGAGATTTTTGTCACAAAAACTGATTCGTTTCAGTTTAAATGTTGGTTGTGCTTACCGCGGACCAATTATATCACGGACTACAAAGACTCGTCTTCCAACCGGAAAAAGCACGTCGCGGTATGTAAAGTAGCTACTAACGTTAGCTAGCTTAATGTTTGTGAAAGAGAGTGTGTGTGTGTGTGTGTGCGCGCGCGCACGCGCATGTGTGTGTGTGTGTGTGTGAGAGAGAGAGAGAGAGAGAGAGAGAGAGTGGGTGTGCACGCGTTAGTGAGGTGCGGCTGTCTTTGATGTGGGTTATCCGGCTCATTTTTGGCTGTGATGTATGATATAAGTAAAGTAAACTAGTCAATAAGTTGTTTATCTGTAAATGTCAATATAAGTTCTTGTAGTGCCTGCATCTACATCTTTTTTATGTAGAGAAAGCATGGATGTCAGATGCAAAAATACACTGAACTGACCGCAGCTGTCTGCAATATATTTCATGTGTTGGTGAATGCAGCGGAGTCTGTGTTCTGAGGCTTCTTGCCTTTATTTGCTTATTTTTGAGCTATAAACTGTCTGTAGCAGAATCGCATCAGTGTATTGTATAATGACATTAAGCTACTTTCCTTTCCTGTATTTCCTGAGATATTTTTAAAATACTTTTACTTAAGTAATTTTTTAAACAAATACTTTAGTACTTTTACTTAAGTAATATTTTGACTAAGCTACTTTTACTTGTATTGGAGTAATATTTGACAAGGAGTATCTGTACTTTTACTCAAGTAGTGAAGTTGTGTACTCTGTCCACCTCTGCCTGGATCTGAGGAGTCAGTAGACAGTACAGTGTGAAGTATGGTTCCATTCAGTCCATTATTTCAGTACAATGACATTGCGTGTTCTTGCTAGTGCTAGCTGTACTAGCATCCTCGCCGTCTGCATAGGTTTCACCATGCCGTCTCACCAGGTGAATGTTATGATACATTCTACCACTGTTCTATGCTGTTCTACAGAGCTTACAATAGGCCTGCTGTTTGTCCAACTTCCCATCCTCCTTATGAAATCCAAATCTCTTCCAAACTTTTGATTTTAGATTTGACCATGCATTGTAAATCTTGTCAGCATTGTCAGGCATGTTGCTTTTGTTTCCTTGGCAATGGTACTGTGGCAGAGTGGTGCAGTTAGTTGCCGTGAGAACACCACCCGAGGGAATTTCACCCCCAGGAAATTATTGAATTAAGATTGAACTATTTTTATATATTATTTTATATCACTAACATGCAGTTATGCAGGACACAGGTTCAATAAAAAATATTCCACTTGGGCAGAGGAAAACAAAGGTAACTAGCTAAACAAAAGATGTCGGCCACCAGGGTTTAAAGCGAAACCTAATAGCACAATAAGGGAAACTAAAAAGGGGCTGAAGACAGGGCTGGGGCTTACCAAGGCAGCAGGGATCAAAACGAGGGAAGGAGGTCCACAACCAACAAAATCACCCGTGACACAGCAAACCAGCGAACAAATCAGGAGTGCGAAGAAAACCCACCACCAGAGGAGTGAACTGCTGCCTGGGCCCACAGCACCTGTCAAATAAAAAAAAAAGAAAATTAACACACATCTGTAAGAAAAAAAAAAACACAATACAAAAACCCTGGTGGTGACAATAATAAAATCAAACCGATAACCAAATTAAAGCAACACTAGGTAGTTTTTCGACCTTAAAATAATGTTTCTAAACTCAGTTAAGTGGTAGAAAAATGGTTAATAGGATGAATGGTGACGTCTCTGCAGCTTGAGGGGGGCCGCACTGGCAGAAACCGCACTGTGCAACTTCCCAGAGCGGGTAGGAACCTATCTGACATTAAGGCGCCAGTGCAACCTGCTTTACGGCATACGTCAAACGTTTATTCATCGGTGGATTTAGCCAGCAGCTACTTGGACTTTTCGTAAACCAACACAATGGCCAAGCCAGCGAAAAAAGCCAAGAAGGCATTTACTGAGCAGGCGAAGAAAAGAAAAAGAGAAAGTAATAGAACAGAGCCCGGACACGGATAAATATCGGACTAGCTTACAGTCGGTGGCGCGAGCTGAAAGAAGAAATGGGTTTCAAGACTGGTGGCGACCTAGCCTTGATGCTACTGGATTTGTAAGTCATATATTACATATACATATTTATTATCTTACTGACTTTTACTTTGAGTTGATTTGTTGTTATGTCGTGTTCATTGGGGCACTATTTGTCCACAGTTTATAACCGTAATAAAGCCGGGAGATAAGCTAATGCTGTCCGTTTCGATAGCTTGCACGTTTTCATGTAGTGACTGTTAACGATGACTAACTTACTAAAACACTATGAACGTCTTGTCTTGAAAAGTTGCAGATTCCTGAGTTCATGCAGATAATCAAAGTAATTGTTGAACAGTGTGGTCGGGAGGTAATGTAAGGCCATTGTTGTTATCGGTAACGTTAGCATGCTACCCACTGTTGTCGTACTGAGTTGGTTGTAGTTATTACACCAAACACAACGTCAACTTGTGATTGTATTTAGTAAATCCCGAAAACATAGTTATATTTTACGTTACTAAACACACTCACGCCCAAGCGTCGTGTTTTGGAAGTAACTTAGTCGGCGCAATCACTATAACCAACTTGGTACGAGAATAATTCTAGCATGCTAATGTGCTGTGCAGCCTATATGCTAACAAACTACCAACTGCTATCTCTGAATCTAGCTTGTTGTTGGCACTTGATTGAGGTTTTTCAGATGATTTCGTGATTCGCCGGCTCCGTCAACAAATTCACGTGCATTAATTTCCCCAGGGATGCTTGCGGCCACGCAATCATGCCAAAAACCCACTGCTTCACCACGCCAGGCTGCCGCCACCACCTCGGGGATCATCCAAGGAAGCAGAGAGAGGAAGAGGTGTGGTCGGGCACCTGCCTATGTAGGTGCGCATGGTGCTGCCCAGGCAACAGCACAGCGAGACCCTGGCACAGTGCCATACAGTGGCATGGAGAGCCACTACATCTTCCGGCCACAGTATGCTAACATTTCTGCCGCGAAAGTAGCAGCATAGCAGCTTTACTCAACCGATTCATAACTTTAAAATCGGGTCTTCGACTGGTTGACAGTACATTTAGATCGATCCAGAGGTCTACGTATCAGAGTAGTTGTATCTTTAACTTTAAAACCGATTTTCATATTTCATATTGGGTAATTTTTACACCCCTAGGAGGAAGGGATGAGGGTGTTAAGGGCAAGGGATGAGGGGATGAAGGTATGATGGATGAGGGTAGAGGGATGGAGGGATGAGTGATCGTGAAAGGTTTGATGTCAGACTGGTGTTGGATGGAGAAGGGAACCAGGGGAAGTGAGGCTCTGAATGGGGGATTCAACTCTTTGTACGTCTGGCTTTGTTTCTGGATGTGTATGGTATGTAAAGTTCCTGTATATCACAAGAGAGAGAAAAGAAAAAGGGGTTTGGGGGGGATGAGATGTGACGTGAGGATGTGAGAACTGAGTCAAAGGGGAAGGATATGGACCAGGTAAGCTTATTTACTATTTGTGCGGAACTGTCGTGTTTTAGGCGTGGGCTTTTTTCTTGAACCTAGGTCACTGATTCTTGAGACTTTGGCAAAAACATGTCCCACGAAAAAAAGTGCTAATTCTGTTAAAAATGAATAACATTTTCTTGTTCATCATGGTTGATCATCTGTGGGTCTTTTGCACAAGTGTAAAATGTTTACATATGTTTGTTTGTAATTGATGATTATGTGTCAGACCGTTACCCACAAAACCAATAGTCCCAAAACAAGAGAATAACATTTCATTTTCAATTTTAAAAAACTGTGAAAAAAATCATGTAGAATGTATAATACATACTCCAGGTGAAAGAGTAGAATGGAAAACATCTTTAAAACTAAAACCAGTGAATTTTCAACAATATTTATTCTTATTTTGTAGTAAGTCAAAATGTGTCTCTAGTTTCTGTCAAAACTGTCATACTTATGAAAAAGCAATAAAATCAGACACCCAGCTATGTTACAGAGGACCTCCTTTCCACCCTCCATGTTTGCTAAATGCAACAAGGTCAAGGTGTTGAGACTGTGTGAAGGGGGTTTAGAAGGTGGTGTGATGGCGACAAAGTTGCCAAGGTGATGACGTACGGGTGTTTGCAGTTTTTTTTCTATACTTTTTACACATTTTTTGCTGTGACTACTGTCACAACCACGACATGCCAACACTGTCTCTTTTGTATAGAAAGGTACTATTTTAAATTATGACATAAATGTATGCATTTTAAAAAGAAGCCAGAGGCAACAAGCAAAAAGAAAGAAAACAAGATGGCACCTGTATAAAACTTGTGAGTTTCTTGGAAAAAAGTGTGTTTTTGTCTCTGCCATCAGATGTCAGCACCGTCAGATTTGCTGTTTGACAGTGGTGACACTTAGTTGTTGATACAAACATCCAAATCATCCCTATGTGGAGCCTTGAATACAATTTAGGATCACAATAAACAGTAATATGGCTTGTAATGTTTCTTTTTAACCTCTTTATTTGTAATATACATGATTTCTCCTTTATTTCCTACACAAACAGGGGTATGTATCCCAACATGAATGTGACCCCCAATGACTAACACTACAAATTAATGTAGTTGCACTATTTCACAACCAAATTTCACCAAAATCTTACCAAATTAAACATAATTAACTTCATAGTCACTAATTGAATGGTAATTCCATTAAGTTCTTACTATTGAATTGTTTATTTTAGGCAGTTATGGCGAGACAGCAGCTATCTGTAGAGGGGTGATGTAAAAGAAGAAGAGCATACCAAAAAATGCAAGATGCCCAAAAAGATCAAAGCTTTGAAAAATAAACTTTAGGGGATAAAAAAAGACATAAACAAACTGAAAAGCAATGGCAAAAAGAGCAAACTAGAAATAAAACTGGAGCCTATCTTGTGATGGGATCACATCAGCAGCAAAGCCATCGACATGTTGACATTCATAAGTACTCAGTACTCATGGGTCAAAACACGCCCATGCTCTTCCCTAATTCTCACCACAGTCAGATGGACACTTTCAAATGAATTTGTTTACAATCTGTTCCTCCAGCTTTGTTTATTTATTAAGTAATTTTCTTGAGAATTAAAAAGACGTTATTTAATGTAAATTAAATAAATTTTATTTTGTATATCTACTGCTAATTATAAAAGTTGCATGACATAAGAATTTATAAAGGAGTACATGTGAAGTAGTATAAAAAATTAACTAAAGTGAATATTTAACATTTAATAGAATATATGTGTACTAATGGCATAGACATAATACTTTATAAGCTCTGAATTTATCATGGCCCAAATAAATAGGAATAGTTAGCTTTTTATGATGTCTTACCGTGATGACAAATTTCTCATGAATCAGTGATTTATTAAACTTCATTTCACTAATAAAGACCACACCAACAAAGTTATGAATTTTGAAATGTACTACATGTCATGGTTATTGAGATGATGTAAAAGTTATGGAATGTGGGTAAGGGGGAGAGTAGGGGAAAAAAGGCTAAGGGATAAAAGGATGAGGCGTTGAAGGGTATGGGATGAATGGATGAGGGGATAAAGGAATGAAGTGATGAGGGTAGAGGGATGGAGGGATTAGTGGTCGTGGAAGGTTGAATGTCAGATGGAGAAGATAACTGGGGGAGGTAAGAGAGAGATGAGCATGGGCGTTTTTGATGTGTTCAGATCTTTATGGATGTATGTGAGGTAAGCAGGAGAGGACCACCGTCTGAGAATTTTAATGATGTTGTCTGGGTTCCCCTGCTTTGAGCCAGAAGAGGTGGCTCCTATTCAAAATGAATGACCTGAGTATAACTCAAGGGAAATTCCAGATTGTGTAAATTTTGGCAAACATGGTTTAGAAAACCAGAAACACGTGGCCACTTTGCCTGTCTCAGAGATTAACACAGGGTCTTTGGGGATTGCACGATTAGCTAGTCTCAAGTTGGCATACTCACAGATGGGTTTGTAAGGGCTGATGTATGAGTCTAGTCAAAAGAGGTAGATGGGTTGAGGTGGACCGGACTGGTTGGTCTTGCTGCATTTGAGGAGATGGTTGCATGACGAGATGAATAAAAGTCAAGTGGTTTTGAACTCTGAGCAGAGCAGAAAGCAAAAAAATGCTAGAAAAAACATCAATCAATCTCAATCAATCTTTATTTGTATAATGTCAATTCACAACAAAAGTCATCTCATGACACTTTCCAAATCGAGCTGGTCTAAACCATACTCCTTGATTAATGTATTTGTAGAGACCCAACATTTCCCCCATGAGCAAGCTCTTGGTGAGAGTGGCGAGAAAAAACTGATGGGTGGTCATCAGCCTCGAATGTGGATTCTAAGGCTTTGCCTGTAAATGGACACAGATAGCCTGAGCGTAGAGCTCCAATGCAGGGGCTGCTAAGAGAAAGTCTGGAAATCAAGCTGAATATATACAATACAATTGTACACATGCACTGTATTCAGCATTTCCAGAAGTACATGTAAGATAGTTGTCACTCTGTCACTGTTAACAGAGACTCCAGTGTTCTGTGTAACTCATAGCTTTGACTCATTAACATTAATTCTACTGTTCTATAGTGGACACTTAGTCTTTTAGTTCTTTCTGTCCATGTTTCTTATACAGTACCCTCCAAAACTATTGGAACAGCAAGACCAATTCCTTTATTTTGGCTGTACACGGAAAACATTTGGGTTTGACATCAAAAGATGAATATGAGACAAGAGATCAGCATTTCAGCTTTCATTTCCAGGTATTTATATCTAGATCTGTTACAAAACTTAGAAGATAGCATTATTTGTAACAGAACAGCACATTTCTAGGTGAGCAGAAGTATAGGAACAGGTAGAATTAAAATAGATTAGAGTTAATAATACTTAATATTTAGCTGCAAATCCTTTGCTTGCAATAATTGCATCAAGCCTGTGACCCACTGACATCACCAAACCTTTGCATTCTTCTTTTGTGATGCTTTTCCAGGCTTTCACCGCAGCCTCTTTCAGTTGTTTTTTGTTTTGGTTGGGTTTCTCCCTTCACTCTTTAGCAGGTAAAATGCATGCTCAATAGGGTTTAAGTCTGGAGATTGACTTGGCCAGTCTAAAACCTTCCACTTCTTTCCCCTGATGAACTCCTAGGTTGTTTTGGTAGTGTGTTTTGGGTCATTGTCTTGCTGCATGATGACGGATCTCCTGGGAGGTATTCCAGAAAGGAGGTTCAACAAACTCTGAGCCTAACCCTGAACGCTGAGTTGACTCACCCTGTGAAGTGAAACTCTGAGTTTTCAGTTCCAGAACAGCTGATCTGAGTTAGGTAAGTCGACTCTGAGTATGTTAACTCTGAGTTGAGCTCATGCCTGATGACTAGAAAAAAGCCATCATCAATGGAGCTCCGATACTGTGATTCACCATGGCAACAGGGTAGAAAACAGGAAGCAGACATTTTCTGGGGGGAAAAAAAAGTAACACGGCTGCGGCAGTAATAAAAGTCACTGACAGAGTTTTAGATGCGGTCATCTTTTCATTTTGAATTTAACATCACTTTCTTTTATATTAGCCTTTGAGGAAGTGGTTGAATGTTCAATGTTTTATTTTATTTTACTTTAGGCTATTTTATTTGATTTAAATCGGCTGAAAATGAAATATTAAAACAGTCTCACGATGGCTCCTCACTTTGGTTTGATTTCACATATTAAACAAAGTAAAAGTTTATTTAGTGGATATTTTAACTTGTAGTAACTTTTACCACCAACACACATCTGTGACCTAACATCCTGCTGAGTAGAGGAACATGAAGTGGTGCTCACCTCCACCACATCCACCAGAGGCAGAGGAGCTGGTCCTGAGTCAGGTCGCTGGGTGACCAGAGGCTGAGGGCGTCACTCACCCCCAGAACCCAACATTAGAGGCAGACACACACTTACTGTCTACAGATTGAACTAGAAGTCATTTAATCTTATACTCAAGGTGGCGGCAAACTAGAAACACGGACTTTGAAATTATATTGTTGGAAAAAATACAATAGGCTATACTGATGGTTACTTTTGTAGCTATCTGTGGGAAATAAAGAAAGCCAAATGAAATGTGAGTTATTTCTCTTTTTCTAGCTGCTGGAAGGTGATTGATTAACCTGCGAAGTGATTAAAAAAAAACAAAAAAAAAACAACAAAGAGGATTGTTCAGATCTGAGAGCACGTCAGCGATGACGTGTAGCCTGATATTCGCTGTGCGGCCGGAGAATATAAATGACGGACTGATGAGAAGCGGTCTACTGTTCGGTTCAGTCCTCGTCAGGGAGTGAGAGCTCATCTAAATGAATCTAAATTCTCCTCCAGGTGTAAAACTATGTGAATTATTTCTGCTTCAACATGATTGGACTGAGAAAGAATGGACAGCCGCTGTCAGACAGCTCCGTCAGCCTCAGGGTTTCTTCAGGTAAACCTGCCAGTGAGCAGGTTAGGTTCACAGAGTAAGTTACCGCAGTAACAGACCCAGAGTTTAAGTTACCTCTCTTTCTAGAACTGAAAACTCAGAGTTTCTCTCATCTCAGGGTTAACAAACTCAGAGTTTTCAGAAAACCCGCTTTCTGGAATAACCCCCTGATCAGTTTGGTTCCATCTCTCTTTAAATTGGCAGATAAAATGTTTCTGCAAACTTCTGAGTTTATTTAGCTGCTGCCATCATGTGTTACATCATCACTGAAGATCAATGAGCCCATCCCAGAAGAAGCCATGCAAGCCCAAGCCATGACATTACCTCCACCTTGTTTCACAGATGAGCTTGTGTGTTTGGGATCATGAGCAGATCCTTTATTTCTCCACACATTAGCCTTTCCATCACTTAGGTTAAGGTTAATCTTTGTCTCATCAGTCCATAAAACTTTGTCCCAGAATTTATGAGCCTCGTCTCATAAATTGGATTGTTATACCTTCACTCCTGCTCTGGAGGTTGTTGGTAATGTCATTGACAGTTGTTTTAGTGTTTTCCTTTACAGCTCTCACAATGTTTTGTCATCAACTGCTGATGTTTTCCTTCGTCTACCGGTTCAACATCTGTTGCTGAGTACACCAGTGGTTTCTTCCTTCTTCAGCACATTCCAAATGTGGGTACTGGCGATGGCCAATGTTTGTGCAATGGCTCTGATTGATTTTCCATCTTCTCTCAGCTTAAAAATTGCTTGCTTTTCTCCCATAGACAGCTCTCTGGTCTTCATGGTGGTTACACCCTTTTAACTATAAATGCAGTCTGCAAAGGCAAAGCTGAAACTGAGAGTAGACATTTATTGTTTGAATAATCAATGTAATAGGACACATCCTGGCAGCAAAAAACACCTGTCAGTCACATGTTCCAATAATTTTGCTCACTTGAAAAATGGGTGGGTTCAAACAAAAGTAAATACCTGGAAATGGATGCTGACAGACTGATCTTTTGTCTCATATTAATCTTTTGGTGTCAAACCAAAATGTTTTCAGTGTACAGCTAAAATAAAGGAATTGGCCTTTCTGTTCCAATAGTTTTGGAGGGGACTGTAGTAATCCCTGCAACTGCACCACTATCCAGTGGACTATCCAGAGTGTTGCAGCAAAGAAAATAAAACAAACAAAATAGATATCCACAGAAATGTCCACACTGCCTTTGTCATTTACAATATAAATCTCTCCTGAAACTAAAAAAAAACTTGCATTCACCTGATCCTGCTGCTTGATCCATCCCTTAAACTACGACTATTAAGAGATAGAATAGATATTCATTCATTCATTTATCTGTAACTCACTTCCTTTGTTGTTTATTTATATGCTCTTGCTCGAAATGCAGTTTAAGGAGTGTATCAGCCTAAAAAAGTTCCCATAGAAATGTCCATCATGTCCATCAAAACCTTTGAGTTTTGGTAAAATTTGAAGTTTGAGTTAAGGAGCTATGGACGTTTATTCATTTTTCAGATTTTGAAAACTATAGAATGATGCAGTTCAACTGCATAGTTGCTTTGTGGTGAAGGTTTGTCACAATTCAGTGGATGTGTTGAAAAAAAATCTGGTCTTTAGTACATATGTGTGATTTGTAATGATTTTTTGAAGATTGGAATGTGAAATGTCATGAAATTTAGATTTTTGTCCACTTAAAATGATCATATTTCACAAAATTAATGAGGTGTCACCCTAGATCATGCACACCAAATTACATATGAATCAATCCATCAAATTATGAGATAGAAACTTCTCACATTTTTAGCACCCCCTAGCAGCTGTTTAGTGCCAACTTTTGTACAGACCCTCATCAAAGCTTGCAACGGTAAGCTCTCGAGTTTCATGTTATTCAGAGTGAGTGTTGCCAAGATATGGAACATTGTCTGTTTTGAATGCTAGCTCCAGGAAATTGTTGACTCATACCTTGAACAATTTTTGTGTTTCTTTTAACACCATTTTGTAATGACTGTCCATAGATTCTTTGTGCAACGTTTCATGCTGATTAGATACATTGCATTGCGCATATACAGTTACAGCAATTTTCCCCTCTTCCATCAGACTGCCTTCGGCTGCCAGCCAGTTCCCAGTCGATTCCCAGCCACTGAGAGTCCCCCTTTCTCCTGGTGTGCATAGATTCCACTGTTAACATGCCCATTCATTCAATTAACAGTTGTCACCATGAAATGACGCTTCCCTCACAAAAAACATATACAGCATAGATTGCCTTTAAACCTAAACCATATTCTTCTACCCCATTAGATCTCAGTGGCAAACATTACACTTTTATCTCACTACATTTATTTTGAAGCTTTAGTTAGTTTAGTTGGCGTTAGACCTACTGGTTACTTTACTTTACTTTACTTTACTTACTTAATTTATATTTTATTTCAATGATCTAAAGTTGTAGCTAGGTTGTATTATTATAGGTTAAGCCACCCAGCAGTTATACAGTTTTAATTAGTTCATCCTTTACCTGTTGCTAACATAATTATACAGTGCTATGCGATGACAATCGTTTCTGCTGAAAATGTGTTTTAAATTACTGTAACACACCTGTTCAATAATTCATCCATTTTGTAACAACATGGCATGAAGAATGCTTTTGTTTTTATTATATTCAAACGCAGCATGGAACCAGATGACAATGACACATTATCATTTTCCACTCTGTCCTCCTTTGTTCTCCATCACCAGTCTCACTACTTTGTTAAGGCCTGTAATGAGCCGGTTGCAGATATCTTGCGTCAGCCTCATCTGCCAAAACACCTCTATGGCTCGTATGAGCTACTGCTTCGTGCCTGGCTTAGCTTCCTTGCGAATGTTGTCCCTTCATCATGTGCCAGACAATCTTGATGGGATTCAAATCCAGTGACTCTGGTGGAGTTTTCACCCAGTTGATTCCCTGCAATGCAATAAAAGCTGCTGAAGCAGTGTGTTTTGGATGATTATCTTGTGGGAAGCGTTTGTTACGGCCAAAATGTCCCTTGATGTATGGTGCCGCCACATCTTTGATGATTTTGTCTTGAAAATAGTGTCCGTCCATGATTCCCTCGAAGATGACTATGGGACTTGAACTGTGACATGAAATCATCTGCCAGACGGGGACCTGCAAGGGATGTTTGGGTGTCGGCTTGGTGACAACGTGGTCCTTTCTGTTGAAACTACACCTGCAGTAATGTTCCAGAGCAACTGCACTCTTGTCCGTGTAAAGTACATCATACCATGTCTCCCCAGACTCAATCCACTCCTGCGCCTGCCTCAGCCTTGCCTCCTTGTTGCGTTCCTTTATCATCGGAAAGAAGTGTCTCTCCATTTTTCTACCCAAGTTTTCTGCGGGTGCGGTGTATTGTAGTCAGGCCCAGTTGAACACCATAATCCGCTTCAATTTCTGCATTAAATCTTGGGCGGTCATCTCCATCAGCCTCAGTCAAGTCATCAATGGCAGCCAGGATATTTCTGTCGAAGTCAAAGGCATAACTATTGGACAAAAACAAAAAACAAATAAAAAATGGACTGCATTGCACACTGTTGAAAGTTAATCCTTTAACGGAGGCTTCTCATCTAAAATACTTACTGGTGCAGTTTCATTGGAAGTGATTGGCCAGGCTGTCTCTCCTCAAAGTGATGGTGCACAGCTCTTGCAGTAACATTGATGCCCAGGCTTCGAAATGTTGCTGAATCCTCTGTGTTGATGTTCCATTTGCTTGCATAAGTTGAATCTGTTGGGACATCTCTTTGTTGATGCACGTCATTTAAGCTGTATGTGGCAAATCTATTCTAGGTCCTGGTTAACACACAGTTTTTATTATACACACACTTTAGTGGGTCCCAACAAATCTTTGCGATTGGTTAATGTAGGTAGCGCTGAAGTAGCCAATAGGATTCAACATACATGGTCACAAATACCTGGCCTGTTGTGAAATTCTTTCACATTTTATTTCATTGCGAAGACAAGAATGGTTCCCCGCCTCTACAAGTCTGGAAGACCATGCCTTGTCACAAAGGTAAGGAAAGTGGACTAACTTACACTGAAATGCATACAGCCTTTGTGTAATTTTGAACTTTAATTTGTGATGTGACCTAATTTGTGATCTTGTTTTCCTGTTAGACAAAACGCAGCACTCCAGCTATGCCTCCGCACACCACACACTCTACCAACACGACAATAACACAAAAGCAACAACCATTATCTCTCTAGCCTATTTCACTTGAGGTGAAAGGTGAAAATGTGTAGCAGTCATAATTCAAGCAGCATAATGATGTAAATAATGTAATCAGTACCTCATTCAGGCGTCGCGCTATTTACAGTAGGCTCATGAAATTTGATCACGGACCCGTCAATACAGGTGCATGTGACTGCAGTGAAAACGTTTTTTGAAAGGCTAAAAGCCAACAAATATAAATGGAAACAGGGTATTTTGTTAGGTAAAAGACAGCATGAGAAATTACATTTATATAACTACAACAAGAAAAAAAAAACTTTCTCAACTCTTACACTGTGACTGGTTTCCACACACGACTCTTAGGGGCATTACAATTACAAGGGACAATTCGGCCCCGCTTTCACTACGTCATCACAGGGACCTCATTGCAATGACGGACTCTTCCAGGTCCAAGCACGGACCCGTCAAGGACCAGTTAGGGCCCCATCATGGAGGAACGGGAAGTTTTTAAGAGGCTTCATCTGTATTGTAATTTTGTGAAAAAAATTTCAAGACAGAAATGGCCATATATCATCTGATTAAGCTCAAGTCAGCAACTGCGGCCATGTAAGGATTTTGAATGTGAGGTGACTGCTTTGGGAGTTACAGACCAAAACACATTGTCTCATCAGAAGCAGAAACAGATTTTCAGAATCAGAAACAGATCTATTGCCAAGAGGGATTTTACACCAACAAGGATTTTTTCTTTTTGACTAAGGTGCATGCATTGAAGACAATTAACAATAAACAAACAGTGACTATAATATATACAATATAAATAATATAAACACACAGAGGCAAAAAGTGTGGGATGACTGATAAATAAAGATGGAAGATAAAATATAAAAGATATTAAAAATAAAAGATGTACAAATTCTGCATTATTGTAATGCAAAGATTCAAGGGCGGTAGTGGGTTTGAGTGCCAGAGTGCAAGAGTGCAAGAGTGGGGGTGGGGGTGGGGGTCCCGGGACTTGTTAAGGATCCCAACTGCAGAGGGGAAACTGTTCATGTGGCGGGCAGTTTTGGTCCTGATGGACTTCAGCCTCCTGCCGGAGGGGAGAGTGTCAAAAAGTCTGTGACCGGGATGGGAGGGGGGATGATGGTGGAGACCAGGGGCGTCACTAGGTTTTAAGGACAGGGGGGGCTTAGCCCCCAGGAGATGCACAGAATGTGAGCGAACGTTTAATTTCACAAACAGCTAACAAAAACTGAGAAATTGCACGTTTTAGACAGATTTAACAGAGATACTTTACTGTGTAAATGTTTTAGGCCACCATTACATTTATAACACAGTACAACAACAAACACAGGAAGTACTGTATGTTTACAGCATATACATCTCTCTCTTGGCTATCTCCACTTTCCAATCATTACTCTCCTAAATAAAAGCTCAAGTTAAATAAGTCTTATATGGTGCACTTGGACTGAAATGTTTCATATTTCATATTCATATCGAGTTCCATAAAATTCCAAGACTGTCTGCATCACGAATGACTCTATCCTGTGAAATCCTTTAGACTCACCTTTCCAGTAGAGGTTTCTCCCCTCTCACTCTCTCTGCTCCTCTGCCCTGACTCCTACAGGTCAATAGGGGTGGTGGAGTGATTATTATTAGTGTATTACTATTATTATTATTATTATTATTATTACCGTATTATCATCATCATTATTATTGTCATTATTATTATTATTATTATTATCCACGTAATCATACGTGAATGAGCTGTTTCACGGTGTGCATCTGATGCTGGAGCTAATGCTCCAGAAGGAAGTCACCCCAAAGATAATATGAAGAGTGCACACCTAACTCTATAAACAACCAGGACCTTCACATTGCATTTCGGACTAACTAGCTAGCTACTGTAGCAGAGTAGACTTTTTGAGCTGAAATGTAACTTTTGGACGCAAAACAACAAAGGTAAGACGTGCACAGAGATATACAGCAGCATCTCACGCTGCCTCCTGTACAGGGGGCTCTCAGCTACAGAGTGTGCAAGCCAGGTTTTTATTTGTCAAACAGGGAGCATTTGGCAATTACGTGGGACTTTCTGCTGTTAGCTGGGGGGCTGCAGCTAACTTATTGTTACTATCAGCAGTGATGAATACTTACTCCCTTGAAAAAATTTAGTATATCCATTCTTGTTCACGTTCTTCTCCTAATGCTGCTCTAGTCGGTTCTGTGTGCTCCGCTCCCGGTACACACACTGCAGGTACCCAGGTACCGAGTGCAACCTAGGTTGCAGGGAAAACGTGGACTGGATTTCAGTGATGTGGGCGTGCTCTATATGAACAAGTGGAATGGACTGGATAACGACGCACTGACTCTGACTCTCTACCGCTTCCACTATGAAGTGAAGGGAAACTAAGATTTATGATCACATTTAAGTTAATAATAACTGGTTTATTTATTTAAACTCATAGTCTGGCCACATTATATTGAATTTGTCTGCACTTTTTTGTAAAAAAAAAAAAAAAATTAATAAATGAACATAAAATTATTTAGGGGGGCTTAAGAATATTTTAGGGGGGCTGAAGCCCCCCTTAAATAGGCCTAATGACGCCACTGGTGGAGACTTTGAAGCAGGCTGTACTTCGACCTCTTAAACTTGTCCCTGTCCCTCCTCCTGAACGCATCATCCTTTTGCAACCTTAGCTGTCTGAGTTTGGCTGTGAACCAGGGTTTGTCATTGTTATAACTCACCCTGCTGTGTGATGGGATACAGCAGTCTTCACAGAAGCTGATATATGACGTCACAGCCTTTGTATACTCATCCAGACTGTTGGTGGCAGTCCTGAAAGCATCGCAGTCTGTACAGCCTGCCTGCAGGTTCCTCACAGCTTCACTAGTCCACTGCTTTGATGTCCTCACAACGGCATGATATGCAGTGCTGACTGTGGTGTAGCAGTGGTCCAGAATATTGTTCTCTCTGGTCGGTCAATTAATGAACTGTTTGAATTTGGGTAGTTCATGGCTGAGGTTACCTTTGTTAAAGTCACCAAGCACAATCCGCAAAGAGTCCAAGTTAGTCTGCTCCACACTCAGTATCTGGTTGGCTAACATGCGCTGTGCCTCCTGCACGTTAGCATGCGGAGGGATGTAAACACTGACCAGAATGAATGAAACAAACTCACGGGGGGAGTAGAACGTTTTGCAGTTTATGAAGAATGTTTTCAGATGATGTAAACAGTGCTGTAGTATCACTGTCACATCATCACACCAGCCACTGTTGGTGTCTTAGGTACATGCACTGTTCTATTCCAGTCCCGAAAGTTTCACTTCCATAACTTTTATGGTTTAGGCTGTGGTATGCATAATCCCATGAACTCTGGTTGTTATTGTCATGTTTTGATGTTTTGATATGTTGTTGTTGAGGTTGCTGGTGTGTTGTACAATGATGATGTGTTGTCCTGTTACCATTTTTATGCTGTAATGTTTTACTTTCTTCACAGAGACATTGTTTCTGTCTCCTGCCCAGGGACTGCAGATGTAAATTAGCTTTTAGCTAACTCTGGTACAACTAAGAAGCTGTGCACTGTCTTTGTCAAATAAAAAACTAAATTGATAAAAAAATATTAATAAAAATCAAAGCAAAAACAATAGGTACCCCTGCAACGCTGGTGTCTGAGGTACGTGCACAGTTGTATAACAGTCCAAAAAGTTTTGCTTACATAACTTATTCAGTTTAGGCTGCAGAAAAAAAGAAGAAAAAAAAAACTGGCGGGCCCTGGCACCATTGTGTATGTTGCCATCCCTATGCAACCCTGATGAGAATACAGTGATGGATACGATTCTACTAAGTATTATTATTTATGTTGTGTTTGTCTTTTTATAAGATGTTTTATTTGCCGTTGGGCTAATTGATTCATAGCATTCCTTCTTTCATTGATTGGATTTTCCGTTTCTGTATCTTAATAATCTTTGCTCTCTGCTGAATATGAATTTAAACATACATTATAAGTGGCTCAAAAAATTGTGAGTTCCCTTAAATTTTAATTATGTCACTCTCTCTGTCTCTCCCTCCGTTTCTTTTTCTTTCTTCTCTCTCTTTTCCTAGAGAGAGTACAGTACATATAAACATTAATACTCAAATACCAAATACCAAACCTAAAAATGTAGTGATATAATTTATCATCATCTTCACCATTTAACATCACATTGTGCAAATTGCCTTTTTGTCTATCTGAACAGACTCACTCTGAAAAAGCAGTGTGAACGGGGCTACAGTGAGCAAAGTGGGAAACTTGTGCTGATATATTCTGCCTCGCCGTCTGTGTGAAAGTTACAGAGGCAAAATGAGTGGGACAGTTTCATTCCACCTCTGAGATGCAACAGAGGTGAGAGTTGAGTGTAACCCCTAAATTCCACCAGATCCATGTGTGGTCCCGTCTCTGCTCCATCATGGCAATGGAATTCCTGGGTAAGGGTAAGCCAGCAGCGTGGAACAGGGGTGTGTCGGTCTGATGGCGTTCACAGTATGACAACTAAACAGATCCTTCACTCATCAAATGCAGAGGTGTCAATACCCCTCCCCCAGGCAGTCAGAGGTCAGTAACTAAAGGCAGAGAGTTTAAAAAATGAACAAGAATCAAACTGTTGGGAGATGAACGTGACCTGCAGACGGGATGGCTCCGTAGCGCGGTTGCTCTTGCCCTTTCCGCCCAACCTTTACATATTATCCATCCATCTCGCATCAACTTAACAACTCTTTGCCCTGAGTCTCAGTAAATCCCGTGTATATGATGGCTGAAGGTTTGAGAAGCAAAGCCGGGTCTGACCTTCTGAAAGACGACGAAAAGCTTGAGTCATTTAAGCTAGCTGTATCGTCCATGCTAGCTACCGCGATGAAAGAGCAGCGAACCTTCATTGAGGAACAGTTTGCGAAGTTTGAAGAACGGCTGGACGACATAAAAACAGAGGTAACGAAGAACTCAAAAGAAATTAAGAAGATGAAAATGGATCACAAGGGGCTCTCCACTCAGCTGGCTAAATCCGAGCAGTCTTTCCAAACAACATGCTGCAAACTCGAAGCAAACATCGCGGAGCTAGAGGATGGGTCCCGCAGGGATAATGTTCGCATTATCAACCTGCCAGAGAAAGCTGAGAACGCCAGCAGTGGACTTTGTTCATCCTCGCTCACTAAATGGTTCCCCACTCTTATCGGTGGGAAGATGGAGGTGATGCGGGCGCATCGTATAGGACCAGAGCGTAACACTGGTGCACTTCTTTGAGACCCAGGCAGAGGCTGAGGATTTCCTCGCTGCTCAGACCCGGCCGACGGACTAACGAAGGATGCTGATGTCTGGTCTACTGAACTTCTAACACGGGATGTCTAGATAAGTAAAGTATAATTCCATGCAGCCCTAACACACCTCAGGGCATACTCAAAGTAACTATAGCTAAACAAGTTACCTGACAAAATGAGGGATGCTGTTTTCTGTTTGTTTATTATAATACTTGCTTTATGTGATTAAAATCTCAAGAGGCTCTGATATAGATGATATAGTCATGCAGTAGAGTTTCAAATATTTTCGTTTGGTAAATAATCTCAAAGAACTCTAACTTTGATGGATAATTTTCATTTTGTACTGAGGCTAATCTCAGCTGTTTTTCTTTTTATGACATTTGACTGGTCATACAGAATAATGTACGGGGGGTGGGCTTTTGTGATGGTTGCCAGCTCTCTCAGTTCAAGTGCCCAAATAGTGGGTGTTGTTTGTGGCTACTGCCACCTTGTTATACGTTATAATGTTAGATGCGAGTTCGTAGTTTTCCTTCTTCCTTTTTTCTTTGGCGACATGGGGTTGTATATTTGGATCTCCACATTTCGTACTAATGTGTGTGCAGGAACACAAGATTTTGCCCAGTCCTGTCTGTAATAATGACTATGCTACACATAGCTAGCTGGAATATAAATGGTCTTAATGCCCCCATTAAGCGCTCAATGTGTCTTGATTGGCTTAAGAGACACAGGATAGACGTGGCCTTCATTCAAGACTCACATTTTAAACACTGATAAACGACGCTTGTCGAACCGTTATTACTATACTTCAGCTGTGGCTACTTTCAACTCTAAAAGCCGCAGGGCCCTGGTGGTGTTCAGACGCAGCCTATCCTTAACAATAATTGGAAGCTATGGTGAGTGAGGATGGTCGAATTGCTTACATTAAAACAAATATATATGGTCATAAAAAAAATTGCATTTCTATGTATATATGCCACTAATCACTTTAGTCCAGAGTTCTTTGGCACAATTAGCAAAACTTTATGTGACCTGCAGGACTTTTCAGTTATTATTGGCGCTGACATGAACGCTGTCCTTGATCCCTTACTTGATAGATCTAGTGCACCATCTCAAAATATCCCTCCTTCTACAGTCCTCTTCCAAGGTTTAGTTGACGATTTCAGTCTCACAGATCTATTTAGAGCTGTAAACCCTTCTTCAAGACAATATAGTTTTTATTCGTACAGACACAAAACCTATTCAAGGATAGATCATTTATTGGCTTCTGCAATTTTATACTCTGAAATTCATTCAGCTGTGATTTATCCTAACTCTTTATCTGACCATTGTGTTATTACATCACAGCTCACGCCACAAGATGGCGCTTTAACATCACATTACTTAAAAACAATGATTATTGTAACCATTTCAGACCATTTATCTCAGAGAATGCTAACTCAGTAGAGGACCTTCGAGTCTTATGGGGCGCAATTAAAGGATTTGTGAGGGATACGACTATTTTGTTCGCTTCTTACCTTAATCAAACAAGGCTAGGCAAAATTAATTCACTTGAAAATGAATTACAAAGGCTTGAACAGGCTCAGCAGGGGAATGGCACCACAGAGGACAGTAAAAAGAAAATAGATGCAGTCAGAATGAAGTTGAACAACATTTTGAGATTACAAGCTGAATTTCAAATCCATAGGACCAGAAGGAATTATTATTTAAGTGGCTTGAGGCCAAGTCACCTGCTCTCTCTTAGTCTTCAAAAATGCGAAAAATATTCCAACATTACAGCTATCAGCTCAAACCAAAAATTGCAGACTGCTCCCAAAGAAAACATTAGATAAAACTAAATGTGGATCCTATTTACAAGATTTAGAGCTTCCCACGCTTGCGCAATAAGATGCACAGCACCTTGGGGAACCAATCACTCTGACTGAGTTGAGAGGTGCTATAGCTGGAATGAAAACAGGCAAGTCTCCGGGGTGGCAGGGATGCCCGTTAAGCCCTTTTCTTTTTATTTTGTCATTAGAGCCCCTCGCACAGAAAATTCGTCAACACCCAATTATTTCCCCCATTACACCACACACTCCATATTGCTGTATGCTGATGATATATTATTATATTGTGATAGTGCAGCCATATCATTACTGCATATTTTGGATACTTTTGACAAATTTAGCTCTCTATCCGGTTATAAAATCAATTGGATGAAATCTGCACTTCTCCCTTTAAACTCTAAATTGAACTTGAGCCCATTACGTCAGCACATCCCAGTGGTCAAACAATTTAAATACTTGGGGGTGGACATTTTTCCTTCATTAGCTAATATTGCCAATAAGAATTTTCAGGGCATCTATAATAAAATTGAGGCGGATCTCAATAGACGGTCTCACTTGCCAAAATCATTACAAGCTTGTGTGTCAATTGTTAAAATGGATATTTTACCACGCATAAATTTATTTTCTTCGATGTTGCCTTTACCACCCCCAACTGATTACTGGAAAAAAGTCCATTCTTTGGTCTCTAAATTCATTTGGGGAGGGAAACGGCCGCGTGTGAAGTTTATAACACTCCAACGACACAAAACAGAGGGCGGTCTTTCCGTGCCTAACTTTAAATACTATTTTTGGTCATTTGTATTGAGACCACTCACAGATTGGTTTAACCCTAATTCTGATCCCTGTTGAAAAACCTATAGAAAAGAACCTAGCATCCCCACACAGACTAGAGGATCTAATCTAGTCCGCTGTCCCTTTGAAATGAGCTAAGCTACGGCTTGGTCCCATAATGAGTTTCCTCTTATCAACATGGGTTATTGCAACAACAATTTTTCCCTAAACAACTATTCCCTACTCACTGGGGGGGTCCCATTCTCATCCTGGGACTGGAGTTCTAGGGATATCGATGTTTTAGCTGATGTATATAACGAGAATGGGCTTTGTGACTTTAATGATTTGAGACTGTCCAATTGCCTGGAACATCTTTATTTCTGTACTTTCAACTACGATCATCTATGAAAGGATATGGCGTGCCATGGAGTTCTCCTTTTACTCCCCCCCATTTGCACTCCATTCTGTTCAATAGAGAACGAAAAAGAGGTTTGGTCTCCCGAATATATTCACTTATCCGGGATGCCTCTTATAAAACCCTCCCTATTTTACATGTATGGTCTAGTGAACTGAAGCACTACATCGGAGGTGATTCACTGAACTGGGAAAAGATTTGGTCCTTGATTGTCTATGCCTCTAAAAACCCAGATCATCAACAGATCCATTTCAATTATATCCACAGGACTTACCTCACTCCAAGAAGAAACTTTCTCATGAAATGCTTAACATCTCCAATCTGCACCCTGTGCTCAGATGGACTTATAGGCTCATATATGCATATGTACTGGGAGTGCAAAGACGTGAGGCTGTTTTGGGGTGCGCTCTGTACTACTCTATCTAATGTACTGGATGTCACTGTACCATGTTCTCCCACTGTGCTACTCTTGAATGATACCACCTCACTAAAGCTGACATGTTGGAAAAGTTGTGTCCTCCTTACGGGCATCACTGCTGCCAAAAAGATGTTGGCTTTACGCTGGAAACCTCCACATACAGTTACTAAGCCCCAATGGATTAATACATACATTTACATAATAAATATGGAGTTATCAGTGGCAAGAATGCACGGTGCTGGAGCTGATACTATCCTAGCATGGCAGACAATAGCAGATAAGATTAAGGAATTGCTGTAATCACTATTTTTATTTGCATTTTTTTGTTAAAATGTGGTCTCGCTGCCAGATTTCTCCCCCCCTTTTTTTTTCTTTCTCTCTCTTTCTTTATCCCTTACTTTTCCTTTTCTATATTTTTGATGGCAATGTACCTGTATTGTTGTCTGACTGCTGTACTTGTTTACATTTAAAAACAATTTAAAAAGTTGTTCACAAAAAATAGTCAAACGGTTGGTGATAAAATTCTATAAAAAAAAATCACACACTAAAACCCCCTGGATGGAAACCCCCAAACATTTTGGTGGTTTCAGGTGTATTGTAAATCATTTTGGTAAATTTTGGTTATTACTTTGGAGAAAGAGAAAGATATAAAAATTCCATCAGTTTCAATAGGGTCCTTGCACCGTTCGGAGCTCGGGCCCTGATCTGAGCAAAAACAATAGGGTCCCCGATTTACTTTGGCATAGAAAGAAAGAATAATAATTCCTTGCATTTCAATAGGGTCTTCGCACCATTCTCTCTTCTCAACTCTTAACCATTACCTCATCTGTGAACATTTGTACCTGAGTCTCATCAGATGGATTTTCCTCAGCAGTGGTGGTTGTTTAATGGTGTATACATCAACAGCGAAGCGACATTGTGTTTATTGGCACTACTCATGTAGTTTTTATCCGCCACAAACTGCGTTTTTACTTTACTATACATTAGTCTTAAGCTAACATTAGCGAGCAACGGCACACACCAAGGATGTGTCTGTGTGGTTAAATTCAGGACAACTCTGAATTCAGTAGAGCTACTCACCAGAGACTGCTTCTCTCTCTTGGGAAACTTCAGTAAAATTATAGAGAAAATTATAGAGAACAGAACAGGTATATGTAGTGTGAATCTGGTAACATTCACACTCTAGATATTTAAATCTTTGTCATCATTATTCTGATTCCGTATGTTTTTTAGCACATTTTAACTCCTGCATGCTTTCAGCTACGGAAACCATTCAAATATTTAACGTTCATCTCTTATCATACCTATTGCTTTAGTTAGTATTAAGCTTTTTTCAACAACATTTTGCCATAGAGAATGAATGGGAGGCACATGATCACAAGGTTGATTGTTCTACTACTACTACTACTACTACTACTACTACAGCCTTTACATTACTAATACTTGTACTTCAGCTGCTGCTACTACTACAATTACTATAACTAAAAAACTATTGCTGGGGGGGTGCTTGAGTGTGTGTGCGTGCATGTGTGTGATTCATTGTGGCATAATGTGTTGTTTTTGTAGCGGGAACTACCACAGAAGGAATTGTGATTATCTTGCCAGGTCTGTCTGTCTGTTTATGGACAGATATGGTCTGTATCTTGCACGGTTGTGACGCCATCACACAATGGCAAATTTTTACAGGTCAGCCAACACAGACTGTGTTGAGTCTGTATTTAAGATTAAATGAAGACTATGGTCAGAGCAAGGGTGACAGAACTAGGGAGGTAGGAAGGAGGAAAGTGGTCACTGGTGAAGTAAAATGTTGTTTCTCTTGACCCTTCATCTCCTTTTCCAATTGCAAGATTCACCCAAAGGAACAAGACACAAGGACATTGAGTGCAGTATCATTGCACTGCTAGGGAAGCATTTGCCTCCAGAATAAATGTCACTGTGCTGGGAATTGAGGAGCCAGATTGAGTGATTGCAAGGTGAGGGAAGGGGGAATAATGGATGGCGTGGACAATTACTTCCATTATCCCTTCATAGGAAAACTATACTGCCTCACCCCTAATGGTTAATAGATATTTTGTATTTATATTTTTCTTATTTCTCTTCTGCTTTGTAGAGACGCAGCGAGAAAAGAAAGATGGGGCTAGAAGAAAGAGGGAACATTTGGCGGATAAATTCTGTAGCAGTTGGTCTGTCTTTGTAATACCAGAGCTCACACATTAACGTCAGAAACCACAGTTCCTTGTGGCTTACTTACACTTATCTTTACTCTCTCTCTCTTTTGTCTTCTATTCTCATCTCTTCCACCCATTCACTTCTTTTTCTTCTCTCTTCTCTCATAGATGTCTCTCCATCTGTACATTCTGCCACAACTCAGAGATGGCTTGTAAGAGGCCATCCATCCTACCTAGGCTCTGTTGTTGTTCATAAAAAAATAAAATGTTGTTTGACAATTTTGAATTGTTTGTTTTGACCAGCACAGGGACACAATGGACAATTACACCTCTCTTTCTCTTTCTGTCACCTCCATCACCTCTCTTTCTCTTTCTCTTTCTCTCAGTCTCCTTCCCAGAACAAAAGTTCAGCTTTGCGTGACGTAGTCTTTATAATTTTCATCTGTCAGTGAATAAAGTCAACACATGGTCAACTGATAAGCTATTTACATGCTACCACAGTCTACTAGAATTAAGTCATGAAAATACCAAGGCTAGCTACTGGGCAGAGTTTACACAGATGACGCAATCCAAAGATGAAAAAGCACCAACGTTTCCATAACATAATTTTTACACCACTTGTTGTAACAGTCAGTAAATTTGGGTTTGGTTTTGTAACTTTATTACCATACTTGTTTTAACTGATACTGTATAGACGAAACTGAGTTAATAAGTACGTCTCTGCCTCTCCTTTGGCAAACACATTGACCTGACGCCAGCTGGACTGACTGATTAAAATATACATTTACAAAAATATCTGATCAAACCAGGTGTACCAGCTGTCAAAATTTTTTCTTAGATTTAATACTTATTTCATATCATACATACATACAAAACGTGTTCGGCCCACCACCTGTTATTGGTGAGTCGATTTTAAAAAACTTTGTTTGAGTCTAACGTTACACCAGCCAGGATTCTGAAGTATTTACGGACATTTGGACCATCACAAAAGTCTAGCGTAAACTCTGCCAGTGGGCAGGCTACCTCGTAACATACATCCATTTTTATTTTCATAGTTTATTAGTCTATGGTTGGGAGAGATGACTTCTGGTGTCTCTGTCCGTATTGAAAACATAACTGGTGTTGATCTGTTATTTTTTTTGGCTTTCGTTCTTGCCTTTAGGTAGGTTCATGGTTGGTTTGCTTTTGCAGCACCCCCATCATCAGTTGATAGAAGTGACAAAGTAACACTTTGTGTCACTGACCGCACCATTTAATCCAGAGGCTACTAAAATGATTCTCTCTATGTATTGGGGCTAATCTAATACTAATATTATTAGATTATAATATAATATTCTAATATTCTAATAATCTTAAGTCTAGTGCACATGCGCCACTGTGCATGCAGCCTGTTGGTCGCTCCTGTTTGTTTTTATAATTTACTACTTTCTAGCTTGTTATTTAATATTTTGTTTTAAATTTTTTGTATTAGCTCTTACTTAAGCCGTGCCCTCTCCAAACATGCTGGTGGAGTGAGTTTTGGCCTTTGTTTTTGCATTGAAAGTACTTACTTCACTCAGCGGTGCCATGGTTGCACAGCAACTACATGGCTGTTTTGTTTACATGAGGGATCAGCTGGCCGGCATGGTGTCCAGATCAACAGACATCCCCAAAGAGATATGGAGAAATACACGCAGAGGCTGCAGGGGAGGAATAAAGCAGCACAATCCAAGAGCAAGATCGAGACAATGGAGGCTTACGGAGAAGAGAAGATTTAAGCCCTGTGTCCCCTCTCTCATCATGGGTAACATGAGATCGCTAGCTAACAAGATGGAGGAGCTAACGGCACTAGGCAAGAGTCAGAGGGAGTACCGGGATTGTAGTTTAATGTGCTTTACGGAGACATGGCTGCACCAGGACATTCCTGACAACAACGTTTCCATTGAGGGCTATGAGACTGTTCAGGCTACAGGGACTGCGGTAAGCGTAAAGGAGGGGGACTTGCTTTTCTAGTTAACAACAGGTGGTGCAGTCTTGCTCATATTACCCTCAAAGAGCGCATCTGTTGCCCGAACATTGAACTATTTGCCGTTGGACTCTGGCCATATTATCTGCCTCGGGAGTTTTCACATGTTGTTGTGGTGACTGTTTACATTCCTCCCTCTGCCAACCCGACATCGGCGTGTGACGTCATCCACTCTGCCATAGCCCGGTTACAGACTCAACACCTGAGTGCATTCATTGCTATCTCGGGTGACTTCAACCACGTCACCATGGATACAGTGCTGCCCAACTTCACACAGTATGTGAGCTGTCCTACCAGAGAGCAGAGGACTTGCTGTATGCTAATGTGATGGGATGCATACAACTCCTCTACCCTCCCCCAACTAGGTAGGTCAGACCACAACCTGGTGCACCTCAACCCCTGTTATGTGCCTTTGGTGAAGAGCCAGCCTGCGACCACAAGGACTGTGAGGAGATGGCCGGAGGAAGCTTATGAGACACTTCAGGGATGTTTTGAGATCACAGACTGGCAGTCACTTTGTGAGCCGCATGGATAGGACATTGATGGGCTCACAGAGTGCATCACAGACTGCATATCAAGACTCCACTGTTCCAACTGAGACCGTGCATTGTTACCCAAATAACAAATCGTGGGTAACAAAGGACATCAAAGAAATCCTCAATAAAAAGAAGAGGGCTTTCAGAGCTGGCAACAGGGAGGAGGTGAGAACAATACAGGGACGCCTAGAGGTGAAGATCAAGGAGGGTAAAGAAAACTACAGGAGGAAGCTGGAGTGGAAACTTCAGCAGAACAACACAAGAGAGGTCTGGAGAGGAATGAGGACCATCACTGGATTCAGGTCAGCTGGCAATCGAGGCGTTAAAGGCAGCGTGGTCTGGGCCAACGAACCCAATCTTTGATACTGAGTCCCCTGCATCCCCTGATAACACCATCATTAATCCCACTGCTGTCTACCAACTACCACCTTCTCCACCCCCCCCCCCCCCTCCTCCTTACAGCCTCCTCCTGTGAGATCCCTCCCCACTCCTCCTGGTCTCCAAACTCACTACACACTACAACCAATTGACTCTACACCTCCCCCTCCCCTACCTGTCACCTCTACAGTGAACATCACAGCTGACCACGTTAGGAGACAGCTGGTGAGACTCCACTCGGGCAAGGCTGCAGGTCCTGATGGTGTCAGCCCTAAGGTGCTCAAAGCATGTGCCCCCCAGCTATGTGGAGTACTTCACCATGTCTTCAGCATGAGCCTGTGTACAGAGGGTCCCTGTGATGTGGAAGACATCCTGCCTTGTCCCTGTGCCGAAAACGACACATCCCAGTGGCTTCAAGGACTACAGACCTGTGGCACTGACCTCCCACATCATGAAGACTCTGGCGAGTCTCATCTTGGTGCATCGGAACCCTTACAGTTCCCCTATCAGCCCAAACTTGGAGTTGAGGATGCTATCATATACATGGTTAACAGTGTATACGCCCACCTGGACAATCTGGCGAGCACTGTCAGAGTCATGTTTTTTGACTTCTCCAGTGCATTCAGCACCATCCGTCCGGCTCTACTGGGTGAGAAGCTGAAAGCAATGCAGGTGAATTCCCCCCTTGTGACCTGGATTATTGACTATCTGACTGGCAGACCACAGTATGTGCGCTTATGACACTGTGTATCAGATGGAGTGGTCAGCAACACCGGGGCCCCACAGGGGACTGTCCTCTCTCCCTTCCTCTTCACCCTCTACACCACGGACTTCAACTACTGCACAGAGACCTGTCATCTCCAGAAGTTCTCGGATGACTCAGCAATGGTTGGATGTATCAGTGAAGGTGCTGAGGATGAGTACAGGACTGTTGTGGACAACTTTGTCACATGGTGTGAGCGGAACCATCTACAGCTCAATGTAACAAAGACCAAGGAACTGGTTGTGAACCTGAGGAGGACCAAGGTGCCGTTGACCCCTGTTTCCATCCAGGGGGTCAGTGTGGACATTGTGGAGGATTATAAGTATCTGGGAGTCCACATTGATAATAATCTGGACTGGGTTAAGAACACAAATGCCCTCTACAGGAAGGGACAGAGTCACCTCTATTTTCGGAGACGATTGAGATCATTCAACATCTGCTGGACTATGCTCAGGATGTTTTATGAGTCTGTGATGGCCAGTGCTATACTATATGCTGTTGTGTGCTGGGGCAGCAGGCTGAGGGTAGCGGATGCAAAAAGACTGATCCGCAAGGCCTGTGACATTGTGGGAGTGGAGCTGGACTCTCTGACGGTGATGTCAGAGAGGAGGATGCTGTCCAAGTTACATGTCATCTTGGACAATGGCTCTCATCCACTCCATGACGTGGTGCTCAGCCACAAGAGTACATTCAGCACTAGACTGATCCCACCAAGATGCACCACAGAGCACCACAGGAAATCATTCCTGCCTGTGGCTATCAAACTGTTTAATTCCTCGCTCTGAGTGTGGCATTATTGCTCTGTATACATGCAATTTCTTGTATTTTTGTTTTGTTACGTACTACGGTAAGCGTGTTGCGTCATTGCGTCATTTCCTGTTGTTGTGTTACTGACTGATAGCGTAACTGTGCTGCTCCGGCTCGTCCAAGCAGATTATTGTTGTATTCCTTCTGCAGCGACCGAGATCCCGCTTGTGATCGGGCACTTGCTGGTCCACTAAGGCATTCAACAATACTATGTGTTTATAGCTTGGTCGCCGGGCTTGCTGCTGTTTGTAGCTCTCTTAGCTCTGCTGGCTAATCTATCGTGTCCTAGCTTAGCCACTATCAGCTAGCGATGGCTTCTCTCTCTCCCTCTCGCTCTCCTCTTTTCTCTTGCTCAGTGTGCCAGATGTTCAGTTACACCTCTGCCTCCCTTAGTGATACTGGTACATGTATTAAGTGTAGTTTATTTGTAGTGTTGGAGGCGAGGCTCAGTGAGTTGGAGGCTCGGCTCCGCAGCATGGAAACTCCGACTGTAACTGCTGCAGCTAGCCACTTAGCTAGTGCGGACCGAGCGACCGTAGCTTCAGCTAGCCGTCCCTCGGCAACTCCCGAGCAGCCGGGACAGCAGGGCGGCTGGGTGACTGAACGAAGGAAGCATAATACCAAACCAAAGCCCACGTTACACCACCAGCCGCTTCACGTTTCAAACAAATTTTCCCCACTCAGCGACACACCCGCTGAGAAAACAAACTCTGGTTATTGGCAGCTCCATAGTACGAAACGTGAAGTTAGCGGCACCAGCGACCATAGTGAAATGCATCCCAGGGGCCAGAGCGGGCGACATCGAATCAAATTTGAAACTGCTGGCTAAAGCTAAACGTAAATATAGTAAGATCATAATACATGTCGGCGGTAATGACTGCCGGCGACGCCAGTCGGAAGTCACTAAGATTAATGTTGAGTCGGTGTGTAACTATGCCAAAACAATGTCGGACTCCGTAGTTTTCTCTGGGCCCCTGCCAAACCTAACCAGTGATGACATGTTCAGCCGCATGTCATCATTCAACCGCTGGCTGTCGAGGTGGTGTCCAGCAAACGATGTGGGCGTTGTTGATAATTGGCGGACTTTCTGGGGAAAACCTGGTCTCATTAGGAGAGACGGCATCCATCCCACTTTGGACGGAGCGGCTCTCATCTCTAGAAATTTAACCCATTTCATTAGCCAACAACCAGCCTGACAACCCAGAGTTGAGACCAGGAGGCAGAGCTGCAGTCTTACACGCTTCTCTGAGCTTCCATTAGATCAGTTGCACACCCAAAACTTCATTGAGACTGTGTCTGCCCCCCGACCACCTAAATTAATTAAATTAATCAAATCAAAAGTCCACAGAAGAGGAGTTGTGCATGAAAATCTAATAAAAATTAACAGCAACTCTGCAATCTCAAAACAAGACAAGAGAATTAAATGCGGACTCCTAAATATCAGATCCCTGTCATCGAAAGCTGTACTAGTAAATGACTTAATTTCAGACTGTAATATTGATTTATTCTGTCTTACTGAAACTTGGCTGCATCCTGAAGAATATGTCAGCCTGAATGAATCCACTCCACCCAGTCACTTTAATACTCACATTCCTCGAGGCTCCGGCCGAGGAGGTGGTGTTGCAGCTATTTATGACTTAAGTCTGTCAATCATTCCTAAACCTAAATTAAATTATAACTCATTTGAAAGCCTTGTTCTGAGTCTTTCACATCCAACGTGGAAAACTTTACAGCCAGTTCTATTTGTTGTAGTGTATCGAGCACCTGGTCCTTACTCAGAATTTTTATCTGAATTCTCTGAGTTTTTATCAAGTCTAGTCCTCAAATCAGATAAAGTAATTATTGTAGGTGATTTTAATATTCATGTGGATGTCGTTAATGATAGCCTTAGTACTGCATTTATCTCATTATTAGAATCTATTGGCTTCTCTCAGTGTGTACATAAACCAACTCACTGTTTTGACCACACCCTTGACCTTGTTCTAGCTTATGGTATCGAGATTGAAAATCTAACAGTTTCTCCACAGAATCCTCTTTTATCAGACCATCACTTAATAACTTTTGAAGTTCTATTACTGGACTACACACCATTAGGCAAAAACTCCTTCACTAGATGTCTATCTGATAGTGCTGTAGCTAAATTTAAGGAAATTATACCGCTGGCACTAAACTCAATGCCATGTCTCAATATAATAGAGGACTCCTCCACTAACCTCAGTTCCTCACAAATCGATCATCTTGTTGATAGCACTGCAGGCTCATTGCGAACAACACTGGACTCTATTGCCCCCCTGAAAAGGAAACCTATAAAGCACAGGAGGTTAGCACCCTGGTATAACTCGGATACCCGCAAATTGAAGCAAACATCACGGAAATTTGAAAGGAAATGGCGTTCCACCAACTTGGAAGAATCCCGCTTAGCCTGGAAAGATAGCCTTAAAACATATAGGAAGGCCCTCCGCAATGCCAGAGCAAGCTATTACTCGTCATTAATAGAGGAAAACAAAAACAACACCAGGTTTCTTTTCAGCACTGTAGCCAGGCTGACAGAAAGTCACAGCTCTACTGAACCATGTATTCCTACAACGCTCAGTAGTAATGACTTCATGAGCTTCTTCAATGATAAAATTTTAACTATTAGAGACAAAATCCATCATCGCTTGCCCTCAACTGGCACTATTGTATCTTTAAACACAGGAACCTCAGAAACAGTTCTAAATTCTGACTTATATTTAGACTGCTTCTCTCCCATTGACCTCCACCAACTAACTTCGATGGTTTCTTCATCTAGACCAACAACTTGTCTCCTAGACCCCATCCCAACTAGGTTGCTGAAAGAAACTTTACCTTTAATTAGCACATCTTTACTAGAAATTATCAACCTGTCTCTATTAACAGGATACGTACCACAATCCTTTAAACTAGCTGTAATTAGACCGCTCCTTAAAAAGCCTAATCTTGATCCAGAAACTTTAGCCAACTATAGACCTATATCCAACCTCCCTTTCCTCTCCAAGATCCTTGAGAAAGCAGTCGCCAACCAGCTATGTGACTTTCTTCATAAAAATAGTTTATATGAGGATTTTCAATCAGGTTTTAGAGCACATCATAGCACAGAGACGGCACTGGTGAAAGTTACAAATGACCTCCTAATCGCTTCTGACAAAGGACTTGTCTCTGTCCTGGTCTTACTAGATCTTAGTGCTGCATTTGATACCATTGATCATCATATTCTACTACAGAGACTGGAACACTTAATTGGCATTAAAGGACCCGCATTACACTGGTTTAAGTCCTATTTATCGGATCGATTTCAGTTTGTACATGTTAATGATGAGTCATCCCTGTATACCAAGGTTAGTCATGGTGTTCCTCAAGGCTCCGTGCTTGGACCCATACTATTCACCTTATATATGCTCCCTCTAGGAAATATAATTCGGAAACACTCCATAAACTTTCATTGTTATGCAGATGATACACAGTTATACCTATCAATAAAGCCAAATGAAACTAATCAGCTTACTAAACTCCATGCATGTCTCAAGGACATTAAGACCTGGATGACCTGCAATTTTCTGCTGTTAAACTCAGATAAAACCGAAGTTATAGTACTTGGTCCTAAACACCTTAGAGATGCATTATCTAATGATATAGCGAGTTTGGATGGCATTAACTTGGCCTCCAGCACCACCGTCAGGAATCTGGGAGTTATCTTTGATCAAGATATGTCCTTCAACTCCCACATAAAACAAATTTCAAGGTCTGCATTTTTTCATCTACGTAACATTGCAAAAATCAGGCCCATCCTGTCTCAAAAAGACGCAGAAAAGCTAGTCCATGCATTTGTTACTTCCAGACTGGACTATTGTAATTCTCTATTATCAGGCTGCCCTAACAAGTCTCTAAAGAGTCTCCAGCTGGTCCAGAATGCTGCAGCACGTGTACTGACAGGAACTAAGAAAAGAGATCATATTACTCCTGTACTGGCCTCTCTGCACTGGCTCCCTGTAAAATCAAGAATAGAGTTTAAAATCCTTCTCCTCACTTACAAAGCTGTTAATGGTCAGGCACCATCATATCTCCAGGAGCTCATATTACCCTATCACCCAACTAGAGCATTACGCTCCCAGAACGCAGGATTACTTGTTCCTAAAGTCTCCAAAAGTAGAATGGGAGCCAGAGCCTTCAGTTATCAAGCTCCTCTTCTGTGGAACCATCTTCCTGTTTTGGTCCGGGAGGCGGACACCCTCTCTACCTTTAAGAGTAGACTTAAGACCTTCCTCTTCGATAGAGCTTATAGTTAGGGCTGGTCCTATAGGCCTAGTCCGGGGGACAATGACACACTGAGCTTCTCTCTCCTCCCCTCTCCTCTCCTCTCCATCTGTATACATTATGCCTGTATACATGCCCCATCTCTGCATGTCACTGACTTGCTTCTTCCCCGGAGTCCTTGTGCTTTCTAGTCCTACAGGCTCCCTTGGATCCTGGCCGCGCCCGGGTCGTGGATCGTGGATGCGCCCACTGCTATGGCCCTGCCTGATCGTGGATGCGCCCACTGCTATGGCCCTGCCTGATCGTGGATGCGCCTACTGCTATGGCCCTGCCTGATCGTGGATGCACCTACTGCCATGACCCTGCCTGACACCCACCACTACTGTCGCTAATATTAGTCACATCTCTGTTACATTATTGCTGTAATACATCTTTGTGTACTCACTCCTGTCAACCATCGCTTATAATTGAATACATTGTGATCTCGTTGATCTGCTCTGTACATGCGACATCTATTGCAAGTCTGTCCGTCCTGGGAGAGGGATCCCTCCTCTGTGGCTCTCCCTGAGGTTTCTTCCGCATTTTTTCCCTGTTAAAAGGGCCTTTTTTGGGGCAAGTTTTTCCTCACTCGAATCGAGGGTCGAAGGACAGAGGGTGTCGTCTCTGTACAGATTGTAAAGCCCTCTGAGGCAAACTGTGATTTGTGAATTTGGGCTATACAAATAAAATTTGATTTGATTTGATTTGATTTGTTTTTGTTGATATTGATATTATTAATATTATTATTATTATCATTACTACTATTATGATTATTATTATTTCTGCATATTCTGAACTTTAAATGGGAGCAGCTGTAACACAAATGTAGGAGATACTCTAATAATAAATGTAATATATTCACTGGCGATTAATAAAACACTCGTTAATGGGGCACCACCACCGATGTTTTGTCTATTTGAATAATCCGGAGGTAATTAATCAAATCCAACTAAACAAGGTTAACTTGTATCAATTCTAATCAACTTTAAATCAATTTATTCAATCTCATAAATGAAGTAGTGAATTCTACACAGTTTCCATCGGTTCTCTACATTAAAAACAAACCTTCACAGACAACGACATACGGTTAAATATGTTTATTTACTATAAAATGGAATAAATGAAATGGTAATTTATATGAACAACAAAAGTTAACAGACAATGTGGAGACTATAATGATCAAATTAATGGGGTTATGTGAAGATGTAGGCTGCAATGGTGAAGTCGTGATTCGGGTGAGGTAATTAATCAAATATTACGAGAGTAATTTCTAATATTAAGAAACCCTAATCAAACTTCTCTTAAACTAAAATTAAGAACCAGGAGCTAAAATGACACCAACCATCTCATGTGTGCAACCAGTAGTGTGCTGGATAGCTTTGTCCTACTTTGTTTGGAGAGTGGAGGTACGCGATTTTGGGCCTCTCCTCCGGTATTCGTAGCTTGACTGCGGGCTCGCAGTGTCGGTTCAAGAGCCGGAGGGGAGCCGCTGTCCGTCCGATGTCACGGGGGAGACTCCCTGGTTCCGATGTCACAGTGGGTGACTCCCTGGTTCCGATGTCGGATGAAGAGAACTAAACTATCGATTTAAATGTTTCAAGATCGTGTTTCACCTTTTACACAGTTTCACCATGGCAAAATATGTGGACTTTGTCTAACAATGAAATAAGATTATGTCATTATTAAAAATCACCAAACAATTAAAAGGAATTAAAACTGGATCAAAAGTAAAAACACACTTGAATATACCGTAGAACTGGTAGAATTGATCATTTATACGTATTCCTCCTAGTTCTAGCTTAATATTTGTTAAAACAAAACATATCAGAGACATTTACTGGTGATAACAATGAACATATTAAACAGAATATTTCTTAATCAGCTCGTCCAACTGTACCAGGACTCACCATCAGGAGGCGCTGTGGTTCCACCAAACACAAGGCACATTTAAACATTAAACTTGATTTCAGTCAAATTTCATCACAGAGAAACGGGAAAAGGCTCAGTTTTATGAACTTCTTTTACTGACTCTTAATTTGTAAGAATTAAGAGGGTGAGATCCTGACTTAATGGGTAATTAGAAATGGTCTGAAATCTGGAGGAATACAAAGACCATTTGGGTGGAATGTCCCCCAGATAGCTAAGCCAGATGCGTCGTAAATAACAAAAGTCAGAGCAAGAGCATAGAACAAAAAGTCAGAAGGTGTCTGGTGTCCTTTCACTCTAAAAAAGTGTTTTTGGGATCAGAAGTCAGAGAGACAGAGAGGGTGAGAGAGAGGCATCAGACGTGTTACCCAATTTGCAATTGTAAAGACATTGGTATTCAATCAATCAATCAAATTTTATTTGTATAGCCCAAATTCACAAATCACAGTTTGCCTCAGAGGGCTTTACAATCTGTACAGAGACGACACCCTCTGTCCTTCGACCCTCGATTCGAGTGAGGAAAAACTTGCCCCAAAAAAAGGCCCTTTTAACAGGGAAAAAAAATGCGGAAGAAACCTCAGGGAGAGCCACAGAGGAGGGATCCCTCTCCCAGGACGGACAGACTTGCAATAGATGTCGCATGTACAGAGCAGATCAACGAGATCACAATGTATACAATTATAATGGATGGTTGACAGGAGTGAATGGTATTAACACATTCTGACCACCAAAATAGTTCCTGTCCCTTCTGATGTGTGGAGAGTAGATGTCTCCATGCTGGACTCAGAGTGACCTGTAGGAGAAGAATTATCTGTTTGGAGGGGAAAGAAAGTTCAAAATGGGAGTTTGAGTCCATAAATTAATCAGAGATGTTCTCAACTGAGGGCTTTATGGCAAAAGAAAACACTGTCCTTTCTGCCAGGAGATAAGGTGGCAGACAATAAGGCGCCTTGTTCTTGTGAAAGTCTTCTTGCAGATGGAAAGAGTTAACAAGGATAAACAGGCCTCAATACCAAGAGTCAGAGGCGATAGGCATGTGTTCCTACACAAACAATTTTCCCCTAGGGGATAATAAAGTATTTCTGATTCTAATAAACCACCGTTATTCTGGTGCCGCTGGTCAGATGATAAAATCAGTTATCTTAGCACGGTACAATATTTTTGCATCTTTCAAGTAGAGTTATGTTTAGGTAATTATTGGACAACTTTTATGATGTGTACTTGGAGAAAAATACTGAGGTCTGGACCTCGTTGACCTCAATGCTGGGTGCGGCCATGATCATGGTGTCTCTATCCACTGAATTCCCTAGTTCTTTCTCCTTTCCATGTCACCTCCTTCTTTATACTTTACTTAGACTAACTAATTATCACATATCTCAGTGTAAGTTCTTGATTTAATTTAAAGCAATGGTGTCTTTTCCAAACATTTTTGTCCAGAGGGTTTACTTTGCACTTCTGGGAAGGAGGTGGGGGATAACGGCAATATTCCTCACATGTGAGAGGGGCTCACCAGGAAGAGTAAAAGAGTTACTCCTGGGACTTTGGGATGGGATTGTTACAGAAAAAATGATGACGCCTTTGACTTTGAAATTGCCATCCATATATCACCATCTATCATGTAGGTTGATTGATAATTTATTCTGCTGGCTATGAAAAAGGCAAATACAACAATACTTCATGTGTAAAGTGAACAGCCATTTGAGACTGCAGCTAGTCAGTGTATTACCTGTAGTAGATGACCATCAGCTCTCTCTCTCTGTGGAGAGGCAGCTCATTGGGCCAGCAGGAAGCAGGGCATTGTACTGCTGTAAACCAAACCAGCCACAGGGCCACCAAAAAAAGCCCCACATATAAAATATATATCCGTTTAAGTGTAGAATATGTTTTGAACATTTTTGGCAGCCTTTTCCTTTGGCACTGCATTCCAATTGTGTGTAGGAATACAGATGTTGTATGAGTCCTTGGCCTCTCTCTCAGTCTTCTGTTGCTCCTGCTCTACTCATCCTCTCAGAGCTGCTCTTCACTGTCAGCGTCTCTGTGCTCATTAGGTAGAGCAGACAGGCAGGCCGCCGCTGGGCTGCTTTGCCACTGCTCCGCCACCTGGGCTTCCTGCTCTAGCATCTGCTAGCCAACAGCCTACTAGCCTTTTGCCCAGCACCCCAGAGCCAAACCTGACCAGCGCTCCAACTGCTGTTGTGCCATTTCAAATCAATAAGAACTCCCTTGTCTTGGGACTTCCGGTGGTGCGCTAGATGGGATGACAGCATAGTAATAGAGCTCTAGTATCAGCCTTAAATTTCCCCTAATTCAACAATCTCTATCCATTCAAACCAATATACATTGACGCAATAATGAACGGGGATAAAACTAAGAAATGGGGATATTGGTTACAAAACAATTCCGAACGAGAAATCGAAAAAGAAGTTGTGGCCAGCGAAATCCCACCAGGACAAGATGGAGGCTGCAGAGAAAACAAAACTTTGGGCTCAACCGTGAGGTGGTGAGTGAAGTCATGACCTCGGGGATGGCAGCACTCCAGGCCAAACTGAAAAGAGATCTCTCATATTTCAGCACGTGTTTTCGGGAGGATATTAAAAGACAAATGGATGAATTCACAATGGAACTAAACCACAAAATACAAGAGATGTCACCCAGCTACTGACTAATCAACGGGCTTTGCAGGACAAAGTGTCCGATTTGGAAGGGCGCTCCAGGTGCAACAATATCAGGATCTATGGCCTCCCGGATGACTCTGAGGGGACCTCCACGGTGGCGTATGTTGAGAGCCTTGGAAAGTCAGAGCTGGGAGACAACCTCGGCAGCCTTGATCTGGGGATAGAGCATGCTCACCGCGCCCTGGCACCAAGACCACCAGCGAGCGCTCCACTGTGCTCTGTGGTGGTCCGGTTTCTTCAGTTCTCAGTTAAAGAGAAAGTCCTTTACACAGCTTGGAAGAAAGAGCTATGTGTCCAAAACAAACGGGAGTACCATAGGATGGAGCCAGCGGCTCAACGGGGGATGAGTGAGCAGTGAACTTGTAACTTCCCAATATTGGAATATAACAATGGTGAGACTAGGCCTGTAATGATAACAAATTTTGCTGGACGACAAATTGTCCCAGAAATTATTGCGATAAACAATAATATTGTTGTTTTGAGACCATTTTTCAACTAATATCATGATAATGACATAATAATGCAAGTACACCCTTTCAAAGATCAATAAACTTTTATTTCTAAAGAATATTTAACATTGGAATGTGAAGAAGACATTTTAAATATCCAAAATAAATAAACAAAACAACCAAAAACAATAAATAAAATGGACTCTCAGTCTCTGTTAACAAAAAATGCACTTGAATAAAATACACATACAACCAAAAACAATATATGAAATAGACCATGTTGCTGATAAGAAAAAAGCACTCAAATAAAAACCACACACAACCGAAACATAAATTAAAATGGATTATCAGGGGTCCGTTTCACAAAGCAGGTTTAGTGAAAACTCTGAGTCTGTTAACCCTGAAATTAGGGAAACTCTGAGTTTGCCGTTTCACAAAGGGAGGTAACTCAAACCAGAGAAAGAGGGGTAACTCTAGCCTGTTTCACAGAGAGAGGTAACTTAAGCTCTCGGTCAGTTACCATGGTAACATGTTCTATGAACCTAACCTGGTCGGGACCAGGTTTTTCTCAACAAACCTCGAGTTTCTCTCTGTCTCCGCCCTCTTTCAGCCACACACGGTATTTGATTTCCTCATTCATTCAGTCAGCAGGCGAGTTTTGGCGTAATATAGTTCTGCCGTCTGTTTTTTGAGAAAATCATTGCAAAAATCAGTCAGTAGGCCTACATTAGAAGTTACATTAGGTGGCGACTATTTTCACTACCATGGCATGTCCTTTTGATAATGATCCCGTGGATGAAGGTGCAGCATTACTGCGCAGAGAATTAAATATTCGTCGGGAGATGTACTTGCATTTCCAGACAATTATCTTTTTGAGCGGTACCGTTTCACGCCACAGTCCATCATTTACATACACAACCTAATCCGTCCTTACATTTCCAACATTACCAACCGAAGTCATACTCTCACATCCCAGCAGATATTGTGTGTTGCGCTGCGTTTTTTTGCAAATGAGTTTTTTTAATACGTCGGAGATGCAGAGCACTTTACAAAAGTAAAAAAAAGTCACGAAAGGGAAATAAATATTTTTATGAATAGGCTTAAAAAATATATATATAGGTCTAGGCATATTACATTTTATAAAAGCACTTGTGTCTTGGGGGGGTGAGCTCAGAGGATGAGCTCCCTCCAGGGATTCCCTCAGCCACTGGCCTTCCTAAACTCTGGCTCAGGCCCAGCTCCTCTGCCTCTGTTAGAGGTGGCGGTGCTGGGCCACCACCCGTTTTACGGGCATCTGCTTTCTTTCTGTTGGCTGAGTAGAAGTCTATGTTAATTTAAATAGGCTTAATTATTTAACAGAACATGATATAGATGAGAAGACATTTATGTGTGTGAAAACAGCATTATGTTGGGGATAAAACAACTGTACAGTCAAACAGCCATTTGATATTTATTTTACAATGTAAAACATGATCAAAATGAGGTACCCCTATGAGATTATGCCGAGGTCTTACCTGTTTGAACAATGTTTTTATGTTTCATCTTAAGCTGCTGCCAAGTGCGCTTCTCCCCCGCGGGATTGCACCTAAATGAAATAAATTAATAGGCTACCACTCAAGCAGTTTCCCCCTGTAATATTATTGTGATTGCAAAGGACTACATTTAAACTTAAGCATTGACTCGAGCACCAATGTTCTCCCACGCCGACTCCCTCTCTTTTGCTGCTACAGCGGTGTTACACTTCCTTCTAAAAAACATGCTCAAACTCACCGTATGAGCGCATTAATATTTCCAATTCCAGTGGGGTGAAAAACGTAGCCCTCCTCTTCCCCGTTGCCATGGTGACTCGTCGAATTGGGGCTCCATTGATGCTGTCTTTTTATACTTGTGGTGCATGCGCTTAACTCCAGGTGAAACTACTCCAAGTTGATCAAACTAACTCAAATCAGCTGTTCTGGAACCGAAAACTCAGAGTTTCCTATCTCAGAGTAGATCAACTCAGAGTTCAAGGTTAGACTCAGAGTTTGTTGAACCTGCTTTGTGAAACGGACCCCAGGAGTAGCAATGTAGCCAGCTGTGCTAAACATTCTCTCTGACCTGGTGCTTGTTGCACAAGTGCACCTGTATTTTTGGGCCTGCCTGGGCCTGACCTGTGAGATGACGAGCTCTTCTGTTTTGAAGAAGGTCACTCAGCCTCATCTTCTTGGTGGGTGCGGCAGCAGGAGGTTCATTCTCGTTTCCTCCAGCAGCTTTGCTGCAGCTCTCGCCACTGGCACCTTCTCCACTTCCTTCTGGCTCTTTTAAGTCCAGTAGCTCTTGTACAAGCTGATGTTTGACATCATCCAATACCTCTGCCTCCTCCATGCTGCCATGATACCTTGGATCCAAGATCGGGGCCTTTCTCAGGAGGACCTGGATTGCAGGTGAGATGTGTTTTTCAGTCAGTACCCTGCACTTGTTTTGTTTAATACTGGCTGTCAGTGCAGTGTCATCGGGGCCTGGAGAGAGAAGGTCGTCTTTAATCAGTTCCAGCACAGGCTTAACTGAGGACACTGTGACGTTTTTTCCCCTCAGAGGACATCTGTGAAGTCAGCCAGTGGTTTCATTGCTGTGTTGATGGACTCCAACACAGAAACATCCTGCCAGGTTGGGTTGAGGTGGCTATGTTTTCTGTCTTGAACCAGGACACGTCTTATGGCTGGGAGTTGCTCCAGCACCCTCTCTACCATCTTCTGCTTAGTGCCCCATCGTGTGGTATCATCCTGTGGGAAAGATAATATTGTTCTTGTTCATTATTTAATCTACATCAACATTCTTAAACAAATACTACTTTTTACATTTCCATTATTTATCATTATTGATTTGTATGTTTATATGTTATATTATTTTTATATGCCAGTGGATACATACTAGAAGACTACAGTCTCAATTAGATTCTACTGGTTATATATATGATCTAATACATACATGCTCATGAAAGTACAGACATTACAGGCTACTATAAAATAAAAATAACAACTCTTTAAATATTTTGTGTTGCAAATTAAACTATCAATGAATTAAACATCACTCACCAGTATTAGACTGTGTTGGGGGAGATTAGTCTCACTCTGTGCCTTCCTCAGGTCTCTCCTCTTAATCCAGCTCAGGTTGAATGTGTTGACCAAACTTTCACAGAGTCCTATGGCACGCGCTGTCCGATCTTTGTTGCTGTCCAGACCATGGGACACAACAAGATGGAGGTTGTGGCCAAAGCAATTGAGCCATGGCCAGCCATGATTCCTTATTGCAGCAACAATGTTTGCACCATTGTCTGTAGTGATGCAGACTAGTTTGTGCTCATCCAGTCCCCAGTCTGCTAAAGCAGACTTCAGGTTTTCTCCAAGGGTGTCAGCAGTATGGTTATCTGGGACACATCAGGGTCCTCATGTACTAAGACTTGCGTGGATTTCCTACTGAAACATGGCGTACGCTAGAATCCAGAAACTGTCGTACGCACAAAAACAATCTGATGTATCAAAGTGTGCGTACGCATCGATCCAAGCACTTTTCCTTTGTACATCCCAATCAACGTGGAATTGAGCGCACATGTAGAAGTGCTAAACTCCTCCCTGTCCACGCCCCCATTTAAATATGCAAATGTATTTAAATAGGGCCTGCACCGGGGATTCCCCTCTCTGCACCATCAGATTTACACAATGAATAAAGGTAAGAAGCGGAACTTTACAGAGTCTGAGCTCGAAACGCTCCTAAGCGAAGTCGAGACAAGACGACCAGTATTATTTGGCAGCCTTTCTACAGGCATAAACACTAAAAGAAAGAAGTGTGAGTGGGAGCGTGTGTGTGAGGCAGTGAACGCTGTGGGGTCGGAGAAGCGCACACTCCCAGAAATTAAGAAGAAATGGTCCGACGTGAAGGTGGAGGTGAAGCGGAGGATTTCGGCCCACCGCCGAAGCGTGACCGCAACGGGCAGGGGGACAGGAGGGGAGGAACTGACCCGCTTTGAGCAGAGAGTGGCGGCTATTGTGGGTAACACAGCCCTAACTGGAGTTGTGGGGGCCCATGAAGGCGACACAGATCATCCCCAAGGTAAATGTGTGAAACTCAGAAATGTTGTCATTATACTGGTCGTACAACAGGCTGCTCACATTACACATGCTCGTGCGTAGAGTTGCCAGGATATAAACACATTGACCCATGTTTAATTATTTAATTTTTTATTATCATTTGTAATAGACGATGAGCCAGGAGAGGGCACCTCCACCAGCACCGCGCGCCCTGGCGTCTCCACCGGCTCCTCCACCACCTCCACCAGCACCACGCGCCCTGGCGTCTCCACCGGCTCCTCCACCAGCACCGCGCGCCCTGGCGTCTCCACCGGCTCCTCCACCAGCACCACGCGCCCTGGCGTCTCCACCACCTCCACGCGCCCTGGCATCTCCACCGGCTCCTCCAGCACCTCCACCAGCACCACGCACCCCGGCGACTCCACCACCTCCACGCGCCCTGGCGTCTCCACCGGCTCCTCCAGCACCTCCACCAGCACCACGCACCCCGGCGACCCCACGCCAGCTGCTGACGCCCGCCCAACTGGCCGTGTCCTCACTCAGGCTGTGCTGGAAACACAGGAGGAAATTATAAGGGCAATCAATGGCGTCAGTGATCGTCTCGATCAACTGATCAATGTGCTAGAAAATGTGTGTCATGCAATAAATGCACTTAAACAGTAAATTGTGTCCTTGCCTCTTTACATCGTTGAAATCAGATGCTGCCGGGCCCGTATCGCTTCCCGGGGTGGGTCGAGGTTGACGGGTCCGGCATCCGGTTCCTCTGGTGGGGGGATGTGTTCTGGCAGTGGTATGCCATGGCGGTGTGCCACGTTGTGCAGGACACCACAGGCCAGCACAATGCGGCACACCTTCTCTGGTGTATACAGCAACACCCCCCCCGACCTGTCCAGACAGCGCCAGCGCCCCTTTAATAGGCCAATTGCCCTCTCCACCACTGCCCGAGTTCGGGAATGGAGGTCGTTGTACCTCCTCTCTTGCTCGGTGCTGGGGTTAGTGAGAGGGGTCAACAGCCACGTTCTCAGGGGGTAGCCACGGTCCCCTGGAGTCAAATGAAGAATATAACATGTGAAATAGACAAGACGGATCACACTTATATTAATGACTGCAGAAGTGCGCCGTGGCTACTGCAATGTGACATTTCCAACTTTACGCACGCGTTTGACACAAATACTGAACACAAGGAGACAGTAAAGGGCTTCTTAGATAGCTCTATCACTCTATTTTCACCAGGGAAAACAAATGCATATATTTGAATGCACGTGCCCAAATGGGCATTGTGCTGGTTTACATTCGGGGCGCAACTAAACGGATTTACTCACCGAGAAGCCACCCATCGCGCACCGTGCCAGCCTCCAGCCTGTTACCAACCATGCTATTGGTAAGAATGAACGAGTCATGCGTTGAACCAGGCCACCTTGCCACGATGTTGGTAAGCTGCATTTGCGCATCACATATTATTTGAACATTAATTGAATGAAAATGTTTCCTGTTGACAAAAACAAATTCATCCTGTGATGGCGCTTTTATAGCAACATGTGTGCAGTCAATAGCTCCGATTACATTAGGGAAACCGGCTCTTGCTGCAAATTGCGCTTTAATGTTGGCCTGTTCAACAGCATTGTATGGGAATTTGATGTACCTGGATGACATTCTTATGATCCCGTCCCACACAGCTGGCATGGCTCGGCTCAGAGTGGACTGGCACACTCCTGACCGGTCGGCCAGTTCCCTCTGGAAGGCTCCTGTTGCCAGGAACCCCAGAGTGGTCAGCACCTGTGTGGGCACGGACAACCCCTGGCTCCTGGCTGTGTGTCGTTCTAGGGCCGGCCGCAGCTCTGCGCACAGCTCCAGTAACACTGGCCTCGGCAACCTAAAACGACTCATGAGCCAGTTGTCGTCATTTGCCAACAGATCTTCCCGTTCTCTAAACACCCTCTCACGTCTGATATTACCATTTGCGATGTCTTCCAATAAGGCCAAGGCTGCCATTGTTGATGCCATTTTTTCATCACTTTGCGCATGCTTTTATATCCATCCATATGATTGCAAACACGTGTGTGTTCATTGTCCATTAATGTGTCTCTGATGTGCACATTACTCTGAGGACTAATCGTTTTCACATAATAAACAGTTTCCCAGCATCACCTCAAAGTTTCGCCAAAGGCACAATAGCTGTAGAAACGTGCGTACGCCAGCCATGAAGCTGGCGTGGGGCACCGCACATTTCCACGGTCGTTTCACTTTTGATACATCTGAACGTTGGCGTGGAAAATGACGTACGCCACTTTTCTGTGCGTACGCAACATTGATACATGAGGCCCCTGGTCTCTAAACACTTCGAGTGCAGGATCCAGTCAGCAGTTATGTAGTGTATGGTCAAGCTCATATAGGGGGTCATATTTGAACTTGACCACAATCTGTAGTGGCAGAGTAAAATGGGATGTCTATGTTCTCCCAGGCAATTCGTACTGGCTGTCAAATGTTTGCAGCATTTGTCAAAATGCCGGCTTTTGGATGGTGTTAAATGGCTGCATCTCTTTAGCGATGTAGCAAACTACACTTTCTGTGAGTGCGCACCATTTTGCACTGTCCTGTTTGTATTTTGTTTGCCGACTAAACGCCTCCTCAGTTATTGTGAACTATCGGGAAGGCAAAGACGGCCCCTCTCTAGCTTTGGTTGTAGTTTTTTTTCCCAGCTGGGAAAACTGCATTAGATGATTATGCTTGAGGTGCAGATGCATGTTTGTTGTATTGCCGCTTTTAGTTGCTACTGTCTGCCACAAATGCAACATACCGGCTTGTCCAGGTTAAGTGGTTCATCGCGGTCATTCGGTTTGAATCCGAAGTGCTCCCACATTGCAGCTGTCGCGTTCAGCTTTGAAACCAATCCCATGTTTGTTATTATTCCTCCAAATCTCAACTAGCATTACCTCTGGCTTGCTACTCCTCACGGGGCTCTCATGCTGCACTCTGTGGTACACCAGGTGCAGGGCCCCTCCTCCCCACACAGAGACAAAAGTGACTGACAAGAGGGTTCTAGTGAGAGACACGAGGAAAACAAACAAGCATGCAAATGGAAATTATCGAGGCCGGCAAAATTATCGAGCTCATTTTAATTTATCATACGATTAATTGATTTATTGATTATCGTGACAGGCCTAGGTGAGATTGTTTTTTTTCCCCCCCGATTCCTCTTATCTGAATCCAGTGATGCGCCATTTCTGGTTGGAATATGTTGGTAACATTAAGAACCCTATCCAGCCTTTTTCACTTTTTACTTTACCATAAAAGGCTGATACCTGCTGACCATAGAGAGCCACAAGACTTTTTTTTGTTCTTCTACCGAGGGGCCCCACCCTGTGGCCAGCCCCCTTGCCGCTAAAGGCGACATAGAACCTTTTCTGTTGGAAGCTCTGTTCAATGTTCTGTATTATAGTTCTGCAAGTTTTCTCATTCCATTTTACTCTGTTTATCTTTTGAGGTCTAGGATGTCACAAGTCCACAAATCAAGTGCAGTATCAACATTATAACATACTTTCATTGAATGTAAATGGGCTAAATAATCCAACCAAAAGAAGCAAAATGACAATTAAAATAAAAGAAGAGAGGATAAATATAGCATGTTGGCAGGAAACGCATCTTTCTGGAGCTGAGCGCAAAAAATGTAAAAAGATGGGCTTCAGGAATACTTTCTTCTCATCTTATAAAAACGGTAAAGTGGAGAAAGGGGAGTTGCCATTTTAATCTCAAATTCGATGCTCTTTGAATTTATATCTGAAAAATGTGTTAAAAACAGCAGATTTGTACTGATAAAAGGGAAGATTGATCAAAAGCAGTTGACATTTCTCAAAGTTTATGCTCCCCTGGGAGCAATACATTTTTTTCAGAAAGTTGTTTAATTTGATTGCATTGGAAACATATGGGACTCTTATCTGTGCAGGAGACTTTAATATACTTCTCAACCCTTTATTAGACACAACCAATAAGAGAAGAAGACGGAATCCCACTGAAAAATGCATTAACAAGACACTTAAAGACGTGGGACTGATTGACGTTTGGCGCTCCATGCATGGATCAGACCCAGAATACACCTTCTACTCAGTAAGACACACGGCTTATTCAAGAATAGATTATCTCTTCATGTATAGCAAAGATTTACATAGACTGAAGGACTGTAGAATAGGCCAGAGGGTCCTTTCTGACCACTCAGAAAGGAGGCTGAACACTGGCTTGCTGAACGATCCAACGTTTAGAAGCTCAATGGTGTCAGATTTGAGTGTTTATTTACATAACAATGATAGTGGAGAGGTAAACCCTAGTATATTATGGGATGCAGCCAAAGCTGTTCTTAGGGGGAAGATCATAGCCCGGACAGCCGCTTTAAAAAAAGCTGTGATGAGAATTTTGTACTACATGTAGAAGAATGTGAATTGATGTTACACAGCCCTTTTTGAGAGAGACTGTGAACTGTGACCTGTGACTTGTGACCTCTTTTTATAGCCTTGTTTTCACACCCAGAGTGAGAGAGAGAGAGATAAATACCCTGACTCCCTCTTTAGACAGCCAGTCTTCACTTTGTAACTGATCTGCGTGCTGCTCTGTGAATACTCCTCTTGTACAAGATTAAAACCCTTGTTTGAACTTTGAGCTGACTCCGATCTCCTTCCTCCAGTTCTAAATGAACGCAGAATTATTTTAACAAACTTTGGCACCCAACGTGGGGCCCCAACATCTGTCTCTCTCTCCACACCAGAGGACCTGAAGACCTTGCAAGGCAGAGTTAAAGACTCTTGAAAAGACCTCCACCACAAGGCCCTCAAAGCCTCGTTTGGCCAGGAGGCCAGGTCCCCTGGAGAGGGGGACAGTGACGGGGCTAACCAGAGGGGAGAAGGACCAGCCAGGCAAACATTGAGTCAGGGCTAAATTCATCAAAAAGGGTAAGAATTCATTTCTTCATTTCTTGGGAGATCAGGGATCTCTTATAACTTGGATATAAATTTAGAAAAATCTAGTCAGGGACTAGGGAGAGCAGGTATCTCTTAATTGGAAAAGTGAATAAATAAAAATTAAAAAATCAAGTCAGGGACTTGGGAGAGCAGGTATCTCTTAATTGGAAAAAGCAAGTCAGGGACTTGGGAGAACAAATTATCTCTTAGAAAACTGTCTTTGGAAGGACAAAGTTTAAATTAATCCCTTAGGTCTGAGTAAGACGTCAGGGTTAGAGTCCCTATAGAAGTGAGGGTTCGAGTCCCCACAGGAAAAAATGAGGGTTAGAGTCCCCATAGGAAAAGAAATGAAAAGACTGTTAAAATAAAAATAACGTTAAAATAGAAATACAAATAAAATTAAAAAATACTAGGGCCGGCACTCGATTAAAAAAATTAATCTAATTAATTAGAGGCTTTGTAATTAATTAATCGAAATTAATCGCATTTTTAATCGCATATAAATATTTGACCTGAGAACAGTGAGAAGCACTTTTTTTCATATGGGTTTTAGTATACCATTGAATAATGACTGAATACATAAGCTTAAGCAACAAAACATTGTTTATTTTTTTTCAAGGTGGTACTTAACCAAGACCAACAGACTAGGGATGCAAATTATCGATTAATTCATTAATCGTTAGTTGATGGACCTTATCGATCGATTGACAATTACCTGATAAGATGCGATTATCCTGAGAACCTAAATTTAAGGGGAAAATTTAAGCTGAACATTCCTTATACAGGACTCTACACTAGTTTGTTAGTTTATTTTTAGAGCACAGCACAATGAAAAATGTTTAAGTAACACGTTATTTGGTAAATGGTCTTTCCTGCCACTACACTATGATGATTACTGTATTTAACTACTTAAATCACAGTAGCATAAACTAATTTGTTGAACTCAGCCTGATGTAAACATTAATAAAACACAGGCAGCGCTATGTTTTCCCTGTGTGATGTGCACCGTGAGACAGTGACAGGTCTGTAGGCTACCTACATCTTGACCACATGTCAGCTGTTCAGCTGCAGCAGAGGAAACTCTGCTGTTCTCAGCTCCACTGCGACGAGCGCTTTTTAAACAGTAGCGACCGGCTAATCTACGGGAGGAAACTGTAAACCGGCGCAGATCCGGTGTGTTTATCAAAGCTTGGTCGCAGGGCTGAGGCACCGGGTCGGTTTGAGCTGCGTTCAGGCTACATTAAAACTTTATAGATCCATGGGCAGTGATCAGAGTCGGTAGCTTTTTAACTCGTTAAATAATCTTGCTCCAGTATAATCGGTACGCCTGAAACTCATCCAGTGAGAAACGTTCCGCGGTGCAGAAATAAGTGCGATTAAAATGCGTAAATTTTTTTAACGCGTTAATTTTTGTGTAATTAGTTAATCTTAATTAACGCGTTAAAGTCCCGGCCCTAAAAAATACATTTAAAAAAAGGGGGGGATCAAAATGGGAAATTGTTAAAGTTGTTGTAAATGTTGTTGTGAACCTGACGAGGTTCAATATGAAGGAGATGTAAAATGGATGGGCCAAAGAGCACCAGATAGTGTAAAATATATAAAGAAGTGGGAAAAGAAGTATGGGTTTAGAGGAAAGTTACAGATAGAAGAGTGTAGAAAATTGGTAGAAAAAATAGAGGCAAAGTCAAAGGGAAGTAAGAAGAGACAGAACAAAGAAGGTTACACACAGGCGAAGGCATGGTTAAATGAGGCAGAAGCAAGAAAGAGAGGAATGCAGAAGCAGAAAGAAAAGGAAGTGAGACAATGTGAAGAAAGGAAAAGACAGGAAGAAAAAGAGAAAAAGGAAAAGGAAAAAGATTTTGGAGGTAATAAACTTTATCCTGTTTTGTACACCGAGATAAACAGGAAGATGACGATTATGTGCCTCTGGGTCTCCATCCCAGTCCTCCGCCGTACCTCAGCCGCAGCCGCAGCTCCAATTCCTCCCCCTCCCTCTCTCTCTGCACCTACTCCCTCCGCTCCTACACCGACAGAAAGGGCCTTAGGAAGTCCAAAGACAACAAGGTCAGGTAAGTGGTATGATTCTCAACCCTTTTGCCATGACTGTACTCTCTCCTCCAAAGAAGTCAGTGAATTATAACATAGAAGAAGGAGAAATGTATCCGATGATAGAAATGCCTAACCCGAGAACTGGGGATGGGCAAGATGCAACAATTAGAGTGTACAGAGCATGGACAGAGGGTGACGTGAAAGACGCAGCATGTGGCGTTCCACACCCGAGGGAAAACAAAGGAGAGTTTAGGGAACAATTTTAAAGATTGTGTGAAAGTTTCCAGCTGAACACCTTAGAGGCAGAAAGAGTACTAAGGTGCATGGTAAAGCAAGATTGGTGTTTGATTAAAGGAGCATGGGATCCATTCTGTAATAATACTACCATACCACATGGAGATGCTCAATGGACTGCCCGAGTTAATGCTTTGGTCCAAAGAATAATAACTCATTATCAGGGAAGAGCAGACTATAGTAAAATAGCACGGTGTGTACAAGATACAGATGAAGGTGTGTTAATCTACCTAGAGAGACTGAAAGTAGTGTTTGCAGCAAATAGTGGTATGCAACAGGATAATGCTGACAATGGTCCCTACAATATGCAGTTGAAAAATGCATTCCTGAATGGAATGAAGCCAGAGATCACACAGTTTGTAAAGAAGCACCTAATAGGTGTTGGAACAGCTGGGATACAAGCTACAACCAACAAAGCCAAGAAAGGTGGAATAAAAAAGGCAAGTGAAGTATTTGTCATGGATGATGATGATGATGAAAATTATGCTAATACATTTGCTGATGTGTATTTCCGAGGCAATGTCAACCGTGGAGGCTGGAGAGGAAGAGGAAGAGGAGGAGGACGGGGAGGATGGAGAAATGAAGGAGATGACAGCTGCTATAACTGTGGCAAATTTGGACATTGGGCTCGAGAATGCAGAGCTCCAAAGGGCAGAGGTCAAGGAGGCTGGCGGGGAAGAGGAGGAGGAGGGACACCCAGACGAGAGAATGACTTACCGGCATGACTGGCCGATAAATCAGGTCATGCACACACACACACCGAGATACAGAAGATGAGGAAGAAGTATGCTCGCTAGAAAGCGCTGAAGTATTTTTGAGCATGAATCAAAAACCTATAGTCACCCTGTTAGTTGATAGTCAAAAGACTCGTTTTCTATGTGATACAGGAGCATGCAGAACAATAATCAGAAAAGATGAAGGCGGTAGTAGACTGCCACTCCAACACGGTAAAGGCATGAAGGTAAAATCTGCAACAGGACACATAGTTACTGAGCCACTTAGTCGACCTGTGTCAATTACTGATCCAAAAACAAATAAAACAGTCTTAGCAGCGGTTGCAGTCTCAAACATGTGTCCAGTGAATCTGTTAGGAAGAGACCTAATGGAAAAATTAGGAATAGGAGTATCTCCAACCCCGCTGGGTATGGAAGCCTGCAGAGTGACAAAAACAGCGCCAGATTATGAAGATGAAACAGAAGAAGCGAACCAGTATGTGTTTGAGGGGGAAGAATTGCATTACTGGTATGGTCTGGACTTGGTTACAAGCGGACCTAGTTCTGTAACAGACTATCACTGATCACTGATCACTGAAGCAAAAATGAAAATACCGCCAGGTACAGCATTACAAGATCCAAAAGAATTGCACTGCACAATGTACTATAATCATTATCAGGGTCGAGATATACTCTATGAAGGAACATTTTTCAAAGAGCCAAACACACGCTTGACGCTCACAAACCTATATTGGGATAACAAGGGAAATTGTGCAGCAGCAGTAAAATTATCCGAACCTGACCAACGAATGTTCCGCATGTTCAGCACACCACATGTGTCATGTGCCATAAGCGCAGACACACAATGGGCGGACTTAGGTCGCATAGTGCAACGTGCAGAAGAGTCAGGTGAACCATGGCTCAACATGGAAGGGGGAGTACAATACTCACCTTCCATCAAAATGTACTGTCTGAAACTCAACTGGGTTACACCAGCTAAAAAGATAGTCCATCTATGTGGCCGACAAATGTTTCAAATGACTGAATGATATTCATTGACTGATAAGGAAGAAGAGGAACTGAAAGATGTTCCTGAAAAACTATGGTCTAAAGGAACAGCAGATGTAGGGCTAATACGAGGTATACAACCAGTAGAAATAACCCCGAAGGGTTCATTTAGGCCCTACCAAAGACAATATCCTTTAAAACCAGAAGCAATAGTAGGAATAGAGCCAATAATCAAAGATTTATTGGCTGGAGGAATAATCAGAGAGTGTCCAGATTCACCATGTAATACACCATTATTTCCGGTAAAGAAGGCTGCACCATCACAAGGATGGCGCATGGTTCAAGATCTACAAGCAGTAAATCGAGCGATAATACCAAGAGCTCCTTTAGTTCCTGATCCACACACTCTATTAAATGATCTTGACCCAAAGGTAAAATACTTCTCCGTAATAGATCTGGCAAATGCATTCTTCTCAGTTCCAGTACGTAGAGACTCGCAATTTTAGTTTGCATTCCAGTTTGGAGGGAAAAAGTATACGTACGCAAGAATACCTCAAGGTTATTGTGAAAGTCCAACCATCTTTTCTATGGCCATGTCCTCAAATTTAGCAAAATTCGACCCTCCGTGTAAAAGTCAGATATTACTGTATGTGGATGACATTTTAATAGCGTCTAAAACTGAAAAAGACTGTAACACTGATACTCTAGCGCTATTAAAATTCTTAGCTGAACAAGGACAGAAGGTTAGCAAAAACAAACTGCAATTATGGCAAACGGTTGTAAAATATTTAGGTTTTAATATCTCACAGTCAGGAAAACATCTAGATAAAAAAAGGAAAACAGCTATTTTACAAGCACCGAAACCTACAACCAAAAGACAAATGATGTCTTTTTTAGGCATGACAAATTTTTGTAGACAATGGATTGCTAATTATGCTGAAATAGCACAACCACTCCAAAATGCTATATATGATCAACCTATGGCGGCTCAAGATAAAAGAAAATGGACTCAAGAAGCTAATGATGCCTTTGTTAGACTCAAACAAGTTTTAGTGAGCTCTGCAGTATTAGCTTTCCCTGATTATTCAAAGCCGTTTGTGCAGACTTGCGACGCCAGAAATGGTTTTATGACAAGTATTTTGACACAATCATTTGGTGGAAAACAGAGACCTATTGCATATTATTCATCTAAACTTGATAACATTACAAAAGCAATGCCACCTTGTTTGCAGGCAGTACAGGCAGCTGCACTCAGTGTGCAGAGTTCAGCTTCCATAGTTTTATTTCACCCACTGACACTTATGGTATCACATGCGGTCTCAGCACTTCTAATGCAGAACAAGATAGCTTTTATGTCACCAGCACGACATCTTAGTTGCATGACCATTTTACTGTCGCAGCCACATCTCACTATAGAAAGGTGTACTACATTGAATCCATCAACCTTGCTGCCAAATGAAGAAGATGGAATAGCACATGATTGTGTGGGAGAAACTAGTGCTAGAGTGTTACCAAGACCAGATCTCACCGATGTACCACTCCATACTGCTGATATTGTGATGTTTGTAGATGGTACATGCAAAAAGAATCTAGATGGAACAAATATCAGTGGATATGCTGTAGTAACATTCAATAAGGTATTAAAATCAGGCTCCTTACCGCCGCAGTTCTCTGCACAGGCAGCAGAACTAGTTGCACTTACTGAGGCGTGCAAAATAGGGAAAGATAAAAATATCACGGTGTACACAGATAGCCAGTATGCATTCTCAACACTTCATGTGTTTGCACAACAGTGGAAAAATAGAGGCATGGTAACGTCCACAGGAAAACCTATTACACATAAAGATCTTATTTTGCAGCTACTAGATGCCGTTCAATTGCAGAGAAAAGTTGCAATATGCAAGTGTGCAGCACACACTACAAGTAAAGACCCTGTTGCAATGGGGAATCAAAAGGCGGATGAGGAAGCAAAACGAGCGGCTGCTGCTCAGCAGCACGTAGATGATGTTTATACTGCTGAAAGTGTGCCTACACTGTAACAAATTGCTGTAATTTCTACAGTAAAATTTTACAGTAACTTCTTGTTCTGTCATTTTACAAAGTTTACTTGTATATTGCAATGCATTATGGGTCCAAAACAATTACAGTAGCTGACTGCATTTTTCCACAGTAATATATTGCGAAATTACAGGTAAATTGCGATTGACTGTAAATAATGCAGTAGTACAGGTATTTACTGTTGAAATTGAATGTTGCACAAGGGTTTGAAGAAGAAGATGATGGTGGATTGCAGAGGAGCAACGGCATTGTCCTCCACTCATCATTAATACGCAAGTATACTATTATAAATAGTCTACACAATTAAAATGTGATTAAACTTGTTAACGTTAGTTGACCTAACTTAAATGACAGTCTGGTGCACGCCTCAAGTTAATGTTAGCTAGCTGGAGAATTTTCAGAAAACATTTTGAACAAGCAATGTGAGGCGAAGCAGTTTAATGGTAAATCAAAGTAAAAGTACAGCGGATATAATGTTACAATGCGACCAGACATCATTTGCTAACGTTAACCTACTTCATATTTATTTAATTGTAAACTGAGTGTAACGCTGGACTTCACTCAGGCATGAAGCAGACAGAAGCCGACGGTGAGACAACCTCAGTGAACACCAACGTGAGGAGGCCACACTACGGAGTCAGGTCTTCGGTGAGAACAATGTTGTTTAATCTGAGTGTGACTGACTGTAATAATCGTCCGTCTGCACCGTTTTAGCTAACACTAGCGAACTAAAGTCAACTTAGGTGAAGCTAAAGCTAGCTGACTTAACGTGACATGTATTAGCCATATCGCCTGCAGAACAGGGGGACTGCAGACGGCCCATTAATGTTATTCCGAAGTCACAATAGTTAGAAAAATGTTGTTATTGAACCGAAAGCCCATAACGTAAGTCAGACGGTGTGTTATCCCGAGTTCACTGCTCCGAAAATACACACTCTTCAGCGCCGGCGTTACTACTTTCCAGACTCCATTAACATATTGTTCGATCTAACAGACAATGTTTAAATCATAATAATGTATGACTTTGTACGACCCCTGAAAAAAACCTTTTAATTTCGGCTGATATTTAACTGTAACAGCTGTTCTGTGAACTAGAGACCGACATTAAGCCGGTTCCTTGATGTCTCTATTTTATTGTTATCGTTAATGTTTGTGAAAACGAGGGGTCCCTTGACCTCTCAACTCAAGATATCTGAATTAAAACCAGGAGTCTCCCCTTTACAGACATGTCCAGTTTATGATAATCCCATGCAGTTTTTCTCATACAGTGCACGTGTGTTAATTTCACCTGTTCTAAAAATGGTGTATTTGAATATTTCTGCACATTGGGGTCCCTAAACAGTCTTGGAATTGCATACATTTGGTCTGGCTGGAAAGCTGAGACTGGATTCACTGAGCCCAATTCATGTGTGATGATGATGTATCAAAAATGGTTGAATTTAACACCAAATCTGTGTAACAAATGGTATCAACCCAACAATAGCTGCAACAACTTATTAGACATAATAGAGCAGGAGAATTGTCATCATATACTTCCATCATAATGTTTTAAGCCCTTATACACTCTAAACTTTCAACATTCGAATAGGCGCCTAACCAAAACACTGTTTATTACAGGCAGACAGCAGGTGTGGAATTATTATAGTTTGAAGCTTTCGAAAAATTATGTTGGTATGATGATGTTACCAACAACAGCCAACAGTTGAGCTGAGGAAAATGACTGTCAATTTTTAACATATTTTTTCTTTGTTTTTTTAGGTGTTGGCAATAGCAGCTTACGTTGAACAAACACTACCGCTTCCTGACTCTCCAAGACTTATTGTCTTAGGTAGTGTATATATTTTTTTAATCTGTTGTAAAGCATTGCAAAGACCAAGACTATATGAAGGACACACACTAATTTAACATGTGGATATGTTTATGTGGAAGGCAACAGAAAAAAAACATTTACATGTAAACCATTTGTTTATTTATGTTTAGTTGAAGTGCTCACAGCAACCGTTTGGATGCTGAGCATCGAGGGTCAGGTTGTTGTGCCTCCACCTCCCAACTTCATGGCTGGAATGGCAGCTTTGTTTTCAAGCTACTACAACTTCAATCTTGTGTACCAGGAGCAAGCATCTTGCACACTGGAATTCATTCAAAGGTAACTATGTGCTTGAAGTAGAATACTTGTGGGTCATTATTTTGTAAAGTTTGCCATCATGAGTAACAGAGATTTTATTTTGCCTTTCGCAAGCAGACAATCAAGACTTATGAGTGTACTCAAATCCCTTTAACATGATTTTTTTTAGTTTAAAATAAGGGCAACTATATCACTACTGGTCAGTAACAACGGTTTAAGGAATGATTGCTGTTTATGTGTTTATTCTACTGATTATGATGGAACTACAGAAAATCTAACGAAGTTGTAGCTTTTTGACTTGGCTTAAGCCATTTAGGAGAAAAATACGCACAGCATTTGTGAATACTGTACATATTGAAAATAACCCCATTTCTTTTACTTTTTTACGTGCAAGGGATAGCTTAGTTAGGTAGGGACAGGTCCATATCCAAGTACGATGGGTTGACCAGCTTGGTGAGGATGCTTATGTTTTGTTTTAGGGGTAACATTGTAGTAAAAAGTTTTTGAACTTATGTTTATTTTTATAACTTCTGTGCCTTGATGAATGGATTACCTGTGTGTGGTTGCCGTGGCAGTGGAACCGTGAGAGAGTTTCCCTATCTAGAAGGATAATGGTAAACTAGAATGTTTTGAACTGCCTGATAGGGTTTTCGCTCTCACACTCCACAAAATGTATGTTATGATTATGCTTAAAGTCAGCATAAACAGGAGGGATATGTGATGAGAATTTTGTACTACATGTAGAAGAATTGATGTTACACAGCCCTTTTTGAGAGAGACTGTGAACTGTGACCTGTGACTTGTGACCTCTTTTTATAGCCTTGTTTTGAAACTTTTTATGACCTAAGTAAGGAACCGACAGACACTGAAGGTAAACATCCTCCTCTCTGTGGGAAGGCTTGAATATAGTGATAACACACCCAGAGTGAGAGAGAGAGAGATAAATACCCTGACTCCCTCTTTAGACAGCCAATCTTCACTTTGTAACTGATCTGCGTGTTGCTCTGTGAATGCTCCTCTTGTACAAGATTAAAACCCTTGTTTGAACTTTGAGCTGACTCCGATCTCCTTCCTCCAGTTCTAAATGAATGCAGAATTATTTTAACAAAAGCAATAGCTCAAAAATTGTCTAGGTTGCAGGAAAAGTTGAGATACCTGGAACAAGTGCACATTACTAATACAGAACCCTCTATTACTTACCAAATCAGAACTGTTTAGTAGGAAATAGGTAAAAAACTTAGTGAGGAAGTTGAGAAAAATATGAGGTTTATGAAGGGAGGTCTTTATCTCAGTTAACCCTAAGGAAGGAAAGGACAGGATGGACTGTAAAGGTTATAGACCTATCAGTGTCCTAAACACAGACCATAAGATATATGCCACCATCTTAACAAAAAGAATGGAAACTACAATGCCTTTGTTAATAGATGAAGATCAAACAGGATTTATAAAAAACAGGCAAACCCAAGACAACATAAGGAGAGCCCTACAAATAATTGAATGGATCAATAAGGAAAAAGTTAGCTCTGTCTTCCTCAGCTTAGATGCGGAAAAAGCTTTTGATTCGGTTGGGTGGGAATTTCTCTATCAAGTAATGAACAGATTTGGCTTCAGTGAAAACTTTATACGTTGTATTCAGGCACTTTACTCCTCTCCCATCGCAAGAATAAAGGTTAATGGCAGCCTCTCTGACTCCATAACTGCAAGGTGGTTGTAGGCAGGGCTGTCCCGCTAGCCCTAGTCTTTTTAACTTACTCATTGAACCTCTAGCCCAAGCGATATGACAGGAGACAGAAAAATAAAGGGTATATCGGTAGGAGGAGAGGAGTACAAAGTGAGCTTATATGCAGATGACATACTGGTCACAATCACGGACCCAAATGCAGGCTTGCCTCGGCTAATGAAAATTCTGGAGATGTATGGGGTATACTCAGAGTATGTCCTTAATTCCCATTCCCACGCAATGATTATTTGCAAAGTATAACCTCAACTGGCACTGGTCCCACATCAAGTATTTGGGAGTGATTCTACCCAAAGATCTGTCACAGTTATTTGATTTTAATTACAATTGCATAAACAGAAAAATCTATGATGATCTTGGGGGTGGGGCCTGCTCCCTCTTGACTTTGGCAGCAGAATCAGATCTGTTAAAATGAATATTCTTCCCAGATTAATATATCTCTCCTTATCAATTTCCAGTAGAAATTCCTCAGAAACAATTTAGAGAATGGAATAAGCATATTTCACGATTCATTTGGGATAAAAAGAGACCAAGGGTAAAATTCTCTACCCTTTGGCTGCCGGAGGGGTAGGGGGGCATGGCCCTCCCATCCTTAGAGGATTATTATTTATCAGCCCAACTGAGACCTCCAGTATACTGGTGTAACACATCCTATGTAGCAAAGACTATGGAGTTATCTTTAATTGATACACCAATACAGTCATTACTTGGCTGTGTTGGCGAGGATAAGGAAACATCACAGACAGTAAGTCAGTGGGTGAATTTCTCACTGAAAGTATGGGTGGAAGTGGTTAAACATTTTCAACTCCTAAAGATCAAACTACTCAAATGGCCAGCATATGACTCTGAATTTATGCCAGGACTGCTAGATTATAGATATAGACAGAGGGTGTATTCTGGTATTAATTCCATGTGCAAGATTTTCAAAAAAGGGAAGCTTGAAAGATTTGATAATTTAAGTTATAATAATAATAAGTTTTGATCACCCCGAGTGCGACGTAACATGGAGCTTTCGACCTTTACTCTCCTCCATTCAGTCGCACTCGGGGATCAACACTTCTCGACTGGCAGGACGGTGGCGAGCGGAGCAACCTTCTTTTTGGTAAACTCTGTGTACACAAACAATGTTCTCAATGCTCGTGTTCATGTGTAGAGACCCTGGTGATACTACGAGCAAAGTTTCATGTTGTGTCGAATCTTCTTAGTGGTTTAAAAATAGCGATTTTGATGCTACCGTAAAGTTGCCCCTAGCATGCAATTGAAAATGATTTTGACCCAAAAACAAAAATACAGTAAATCTTAAAAGTGGCTTTTTTGATGTAATTATGCTTTTACAACATCAGGCTTTTGTGTGCAATGGGAATGTGTATACTCCGCCTTTACACCCAGGTCTATTGACTCTGCAGTAGACACAGGTTTTTATCACCTCGGCTCGGCTTTGATCTAAACGCAAGACATGTTTATTCCACCACGCAAAGTGATGACGTGTTATCAACATCCAGTGGTGGCGTGCAAATAAGGAAGTAATTTGGGATGCGGTCTATTTAAGGACGTTTTATACTGGACACAGTGTTGGAGGCGGAGCCCCATTCATTCCTATGAGAGCTGCTCAGTGGTGTTTTGAAGCCAAAAAAGCTTTGCCCAGCTATGAAAATACCGGGTTGCCGACTGAGCCAGCTAACTTCCACCTTAGCACCTGGTGAACTTGAATGGGGATAAAATAAGTTTATCATGCAGCTCTTCTAGACTTTCCAAATGTTATTGGACAAAATGGCTCAAATTATGATTGAAAGTCATTTTGCGGGGGTTGTAACGCTTAAAATAATGTGTCCACCATTTTACAGAGGCTTCTTTCACAGTGGATCTATTGTTGTTTTCTCTTCTGTTAAAACTGTTTCTGGCTCATTTGTGACGTTAAAGGCAGCATCAGGGTCATACAAAGTAACACTTCACTTAAAAATCGCAGACGGTCTGCTTTGCCGACGGGAAGTGGGAATGGGATCAATAGGTGATTTTTAGCAGTTGTACCCACGTTTACAAAACCCACTCGCTAATATTGTAGGAAAAGCAGTATTAGTTGACAGTGGGACATGTCCGCTGAGGCCCTGGGAATATGAGCTGGTGTTAAGAACCTCCCCAGAAACCTGTCGAAGATTCCACCCTGGGCCAAACTCTGACCTGTATGAGAGAGTAAATAGCTGCTCACAAAGAGATTAAACAACGCTCAGTGCCTGCAGTGGATCCTGCTGGTAGAGGATATGTTTGTGATTGCGGCAAAATGAACTAATTTGTAGCTTGATAAAGAGACAGAATTAACGTTTCATTTTCACCTCATTATTTTACTAAATTTGATGTGAGCAGTGATTCATACAAAGATCTCAGCAAAAATAGACCAGAGAACAACCTGTAGACTGTCCATGGACATACCAGTGTTTCACTATAGTTTTAATGTCTGTATCTAGAGAATATATCACAGACATGAAAAGAATACACACAACAGGTGGGGGAACAGCTTGACGTTCTGAAACCCCTCCCTGCGAAACCCCTCCATTCCAACACACCCCACTCCGACACACCACTGTTTCGAATCCGACTTTCAAGTTCCAATTACTTCCCAATATGGTTAGGGTTAGGGGCTAGGGTCAGGGGTTCCACAATAGCCTTTTTCGGAATAGCGGGGTCTTTAGATAAAATGGGAAACCACGCCATTACGATGAATGGAAGTCTATTTTTGGAACAGCGGGGTTTCGGAAAAGCGGGGTGCAACCAACAGGTGGAGGGCAGTTTTTTTCCTGTGCACTTTTTCTTTCTCTTTCTACCTCCCTCTCTTTCTCCCCTTTTGCTCTTTCAGTGGGGGTAAAGGAAAATAGGCCATCATATTTATTGACAATTATAAAAGGCAAACTCCATGTTAACAGATAAAGGCCCCGTTTCCCAGATTCGACCGTTCTTAAGGACTTAAGAAGGCTCTTAAGAAGGGTTCGGCTAAGAAGGAGCGCTAAGATACGGGTGTTTCCCAGATGCGTTCTTAACTGCCTTCTAAGGAGAACCTTAAGATCAAGCCAAAGAAGCTTCTTAAGAAGCTCTTAGTGGGCGCTGTCCACCGCGGTTCTGCTGAAACTGAATCAATCGATGCCAGGCAAGTCGATCACCCACCTCTTTATCACCGCATAAGTCACATACAGCGCCCTGTGGTCCCCCCACACAGGTGCAATTAGGCTACGCATGTATCGTGTGTGTGTGTGTGTGTGTGTGTGGGGTGGGGGTGGGGGGGGGTGGGGTGTTGATGGCCGCGTAGTGCTTTCTACCGATCCAGCACGGATCCACCGGGGACCCTTGGTGGACCTGGCGGACCTCGTCCCGTGTTGTGGGCAACTTTATGTGGGTCCGGGCATGGCGCAGGAGAATCGGTGTCACAGCTGCCACATTCCGTGACACCGATGCCTTGCTGATGCCGGTGCCGTCCCCGACCACCTCCAGGAAGCTCCCCACTGCATAAAAACGCAGCGCAGCCAGGAGCTGCACCTCCGGGCTGAGGCCAAAATTGCAGCGGGTTGCTCTCTGGATGTGTGGAGACACCAGAGTGATCAGCCGTTGGATCTCCGCACGGGGCAGCCGGTACTTTGCCTGGACAGCCTGGTCTGACAGCACGTTCAGTGGGGAGAAGTGCTGACGCACGTATGCATTTATGTAAACCGTCTGGCTTCGCGCACGGCGTCGCTGTTGGTTCGCAGCGAGAATGTGCTGTATTGCAGCCATGGTTTATCACACGCGCGGACTTTGGCAACGCATTTATATAGAGTAGCATGTGAAGCCTCTCTGGATGAGGTTCAGCTGAGTTTAATTACATCTGTTTCCTTGATATCTGTGAAATGCCACAGGGTTGTTTTTTTTATGTGTAGTACTATAAACTCATATATGCAGACGTTGTGGAAAACTTAAACGTGTAATTCAATAAAAAGCTTTTTTTCATCTACCATTTTCAATTTTTTTTCTTGGGCCAGTGGTCCGCAGCCATGAGCGCATTTCAACATTGAGCATTGTTTTATTATTTCGAAAAGTGGATGATATAAATTTCCCTGACGCGCTTGATCACTGAGCATTTGGTCGCTAAGAAGGCTGTTAAGAGTGGGTCAGCTCGATCTTACATTTCCTTCTTAGCGAAAGATCTTCTTAAGCTAAGAGCGACTCTGGGAAACACATCCTTCTTTCACAGCGTTCTTAAGAGCGCTCCTAAGAAGATCTTAGCACTTAAGAGCTTCTTAACGAATCTGGGAAACGCGGCCAAAGTAGGTAGGAGCCGCGCTGCAGCAGAAACACTGCCTGTGTAGACACACATGAGTGAGCAGCTCAGCTCAGCAATGCAGCTGCCACACACTACGGAAGCAGCAAAGGGTTAGGCAGAAAATGGGCAAGCGTAAGGATCTCAGGGACTTTGCCCAGGGCCAAGTAGTGATGGCTCAAATGATTTAAAGTATCTCTGCATGCTAAAATAAAATATGTCGTTAATCCAAATTTTTGTCTTGGTGCTTTTGAAATCTGTGTTCAGAGGCAATAACTCAGAGGCTCTGCTTTATGGTGGAAAGAGATATGATGCTAATAATGGTGGTCGTTGGTGAGAGAATATGTGAGCCACTCAACTATATAATTAATCGCTTAACTAATGTAACACTAGAATTGTTTAAATAAAACAAAGGTGTGCTGTGGTATCTGACACCAAGATGTTAGCAGCAGATCCTAAGTCCTGTAAGTTGCTACACTGAAAAAAGTTAAACAAAGCTGTTGTTCATTTAATGTATTTTTTCTCATTCCAATGGTTGAAAAAAAATACTTTGCTCATTTATACTAATCTTTCTTATTTAGGGTCCGGGCAGCTAAGCTGCCAGGAACCTATTGTATTCCTAGGAATTCTTTCTTTCTTTCTTTAGGGTCCGGGCAGCTAAGCTGCCAGGAACCTATTGTATTCCTAGGAATTCTTTCTTTAGGGTCCGGGCAGCTAAGCTGCCAGGACACTATTGTATTCCTAGGAATTCTTTCTTTCTTTCTTTCTTTCTTTCTTTCTTCTTCCGAGGAAGTCATACTTCCCATGGGCGAAAACTCACCAAACTTTACAGAAATGTCCGGCCCCATGCCAGATTTACTTAATTCCAAGGACATGTCAATATTCCTCCTGGGGGGGGGGCACAATAAGCGTTTAAATTTAAAAACTTTAAAAATACCTACAAAATCAACAGTACATGCTACAGTTTTGAAACTTTCACCAAACTGTAGCCCCAATACTGCTGAAACTTTAGTCCACTTAAACTCATTACAAATTATGAAGTCCATCACTCAGTTTTTTTCAAAACCTGTAAAACTTATAAAACCTATCTCCTCCCACAATTTTTGCTCAATTGTCACCAAACTTGCTAGAGAGCATCTTCAGACCGTCCTCCACAAAACTTGTTTCTCGGATTTTTGATTTATCAAAAATTAAGCCTACAGTGCATCAAAATGTTTGACTGTAAACAGTACTGTAAACATATACTATCAAATTCTTGCTAAATACATTTTCAATCTTCCTGAAAAAAATTGAGAATATTTTGCAGTCATGGTTGATGGAGTTTGGCAAATATCAGAATTCTATCTCAAAAACTGAATTTTTGAGAACATTTTGAATTCTGCTCTCATGGGAACAACTGGAGTCAATGGAAGAGTGGCATTTTTAAACATCAGATTTTCTCTTATGAAGCAAAACACTTTAAGTTAAAAACAAATCACCAACATTTCCATGCTGTCAAGATGCAATTTATGTATTATCAGATTTTTGTTCAGGTAACAGAATTTCTGACATTTTGACCATTTTTGAAATCTGCCTTGACAACAGCTGCCTGGACAGTGACTCCCTGAGTCGACAAATGAAGCCACACAGCAGGTCTCACTTCCAGCCAATTAGCTCAGTGAGTTAGGAGCTGGTGCTTGGTGTCAGGGGTTGTGGGTTCAAGACCCAGCGATGATGATGATGACGACAGATCAAAATATCAGATGTCCTCAACATGAAACACAAGACAATTGTCCTGACGGTGGCATCACAGCAAGCCTCTAAATTAAATAAAAGCAAATAGCTTGGACTGGACCATGGATGAAAGCTAACCAAGTTTTGCACAAAGGTCCAGTCTCATGCCAGATTACCTCACCTGTAAACCCAAGCCAATAGTCCTGATGGTGGTGCTACAGCAAGCGTCTAAAGTTCAAAACTTTGAAAAATCACAACAAATCAACCATACTTGCTGCAGCTTCAGAACTCAATATTGAAGAAACTTTTGTACATTTAAACCTATTACAAATTATGAAGTACATCACTCAGTTTTTTTTCAAAAACTGTAAAATTTCTTAAACCTATTTCCTCTCTCCTCCTTTGATTTATGAAAAATTGAGCCGCAAAAACTGAATTTTTCACAGCATTTAAAATTTTTCTTTCATGTGAACAATTGGAGTCAATGCAATGATGACATAGCTAAACATCAGTTATTCACTTATGGAGCAAATCAATCATTTTTAAAAACAAATTACCAACATCTCCATGCTGTCTAGATGCAATATGTGTATTTTCAGATTTTTTTCCTAATAACTGAATTTTTTATTACTTTGTGTTTGTTTTGTGGTGATGTAATTCCAGTCCAAACATAGGTGGCGGTAATGTGCTTTAATGCTGATTGACACCCTCCATTTAAACTGAAGAAGGAGAATCACTTAAAGTTGATCCAGCTGAGAGTAGGAGACAGGATCAGTGATCTAGTTCAGTGAGTGGGAAACATATATATAAAAAAATCACAGCAAAACAAAGATTAAATCAAGAGAGCAGTATTTCAAACCAATCTTTTTGGGGGGCATTTTTGCCTATATGGATAATACAGTGAGAGACAGGAAATGTGGAGGCAGAGATTTTTTTTTATCTTTACAGTGGTTACAAATATGCCTGCATGACAGTGTATAGCTTACACACTTTGTGAAGCCTCACATGATCTGTCACTAGCCAGTTAACTAAGTGAGATAGAAGATGGACTTAGGTGTCAAAGGTTGTAAGTTCAAGCCTCAACTAATGCAAAATGAACATTATGATGTCAACTGTCTGTCTTCCTGTTCTACACTTTGTTGCTCAGCCTCAGAGTTGCCTAAATTTGCCAAAAATAGCCCGGACCCGACCCATCGCTGCGCAGCAGCTATAATTCTTTCTTTCTTTCTTCTTCTTCTTCTTCCGAGGAAGTCATACTTCCCAAGGGCGAAAACTCACCAAACTTTACAGAAATGTCCGGCCCCATGCCAGATTTACTTAATTCCAAGGACATGTCAATATTCCTCCTGGGGGGGGCACAATAAGCGTTTAAATTTAAAAACTTTAAAAATACCTACAAAATCAACAGTACATGCTACAGTTTTGAAACTTTCACCAAACTGTAGCCCCAATACTGCTGAAACTTTAGTCCACTTAAACTCATTACAAATTATGAAGTCCATCACTCAGTTTTTTTCAAAACCTGTAAAACTTATAAAACCTATCTCCTCCCACAATTTTTGCCCAATTGTCACCAAACTTGCTAGAGAGCATCTTCAGACCGTCCTCCACAAAACTTGTTTCTCGGATTTTTGATTTATCAAAAATTAAGCCTACAGTGCATCAAAATGTTTGACTGTAAACAGTACTGTAAACATATACTATCAAATTCTTGCTAAATACATTTTCAATCTTCCTGAAAAAAATTGAGAATATTTTGCAGTCATGGTTGATGGAGTTTGGCAAATATCAGAATTTTATCTCAAAAACTGAATTTTTGAGAACATTTTGAATTCTGCTCTCATGGGAACAGCTGGAGTCAATGGAAGAGTGGCATTTTTAAACATCAAATTTTCTCTTATGAAGCAAAACACTTTAAGTTAAAAACAAATCACCAACATTTCCATGCTGTCAAGATGCAATTTATGTATTATCAGATTTTTGTTCAGGTAACAGAATTTCTGACATTTTGACCATTTTTGAAATCTGCCTTGACAACAGCTGCCCGGACAGTGACTCCCTGAGTCGACAAATGAAGCTACACAGCAGGCCCCACTTCCAGCCAATTAGCTCAGTGAGTTAGGAGCTGGTGCTTGGTGTCAGGGGTTGTGGGTTCAAGACCCAGCAAGGATGATGATGATGACAGATCAAAATATCAGATGTTCTCAACATAAAACACAAGACCATTGTCCTGACGGTGGCATCACAGCAAGCCTCTAAATTAAATAAAAACAAATAGCTTGGACTGGACCATGGACGAAAGCTAACCAAATTTTGCACAAAGGTCCAGTCTCATGCCAGATTACCTCAGCTGTAAACTCAAGCCAATAGTCCTGGGGTCCGTTTCACAAAGCAGGTTTAGTGAAAACTCTGAGTCTGTTAACCCTGAAATGAGGGAAACTCTGAGTTTTCCGTTTCACAAAGGGAGGTAACTCACACCAGAGAAAGAGGGGTAACTCTAGCCTGTTTCACAGAGAGAGGTAACTTAAGCTCTCGGTCAGTTACCATGGTAACATGCTCTATGAACCTAACCTGGTCGGGACCAGGTTTTTCTCAACAAACCTTGAGTTTCTCTCTGTCTCCGCCCTCTTTCAGCCACGCACGGTATTTGATTTCCTCATTCATTCAGTCAGCAGGCGAGTTTTGGCGTAATATAGTTCTGCCGTCTGTTTTTTGAGAAAATCATTGCAAAAATCAGTCAGTAGGCCTACATTAGAGGTTATATTAGGTGGCGACTATTTTCACTACCATGGCATGTCCTTTTGATAATGATCCCGTGGATGAAGGTGCAGCATTACTGCGCAGAGAACTAAATATTCGTCGGGAGATGATTATCAGACCGCGCATAGATGTTCTTGCATTTCCAGACAATTATCTTTTTGAGCGGTACCGTTTCACGTCACAGTCCATCATTTACATACACAACCTAATCCGTCCTTACATTTCCAACATTACCAACCGAAGTCATGCTCTCACATCCCAGCAGATATTGTGTGTTGCGCTGCGCTTTTTTGCAAATGGGAGTTTTTTATACAACGTCGGAGATGCAGAGCACTTTACAAAAGTAAAAAAAAGTCATGAAAGGGAAATAAATATTTTTATGAATAGGCTTAAAATATATAGATAGTTCTAGGCATATTACATTTTATTAAAGCACTTGTGTCTTGGGGGGTGAGCTCAGAGGATGAGCTCCCTCCAGGCTTAGTGCCAGCTCCTCTGCCTCTGTTAGAGGTGGCGGTGCTGGGCCACCACCCGTTTTACGGGCATCTGCTTTCTTTCTGTTGGCTGAGTAGAAGTCTGTGTTAGTTTAAATAGGCTTAATTCTTTAACAGAACATGATATAGATGAGAAGACAATTATGTGTGTGAAAACAGCATTATGTTGGGGATAAAACAACTGTACAGTCAAACAGCCACTTAATATTTACTTTACAATGTAAAACATGATCAAAATGAGGTACCCCGTGAGATTATGCTGAGGTCTTACCTGTTTGAACAATGTTTTTATGTTTCATCTTAAGCTGCTTACACTTCCTTCTAAAAACGTGCTCAAACTCACTGTATGAGCGCATTAATAAAAAAAACGTAGCCCTCCTCTTCTCCGTTGCCATGGTGACTCGTCGAATCGGGGCTCCATTGACGCTGTCTTTTTAGACTTGTGGCGCAAGCGCTTAACTCCAGGTGAAACTACTCCGAGTTGATCAAACTAACTCAAATCAGCTGTTCTGGAACCGAAAACTCAGAGTTTTCTATCTCAGAGTAGATCAACTCAGAGTTCAAGGTTAGACTCAGAGTTTGTTGAACCTGCTTTGTGAAACGGACCCCTGATGGTGGTGCTACAGCAAGCGTCTAAAGTTCAAACCTTTGAAAATTCATAACAAATCAACCATACTTGCTACAGCTTCAGAACTTTCATCAAACTGTAGCCTCAATATTGAAGAAACTTTTTACATTTAAACCTATTAAAAATTATGAAGTACATCACTCAGTTTTTTTTCAAAAACTGTAAAACTTCTTAAACCTATTTCCTCTCTCCTCCTTTGATTTATCAAAAATTGACCCTCAAAAACTGAATTTTTCACAGCATTTTAAATTTTTCTTTCATGGGAACAACTGGAGTCAATGCAATGATGACATAGCTAAACACCAGTTATTCACTTATGGAGCAAATCAATCATTTTTAAAATTACCAACATCTCCATGCTGCAATATGTGTATTTTCAGATTTTTGTCTTGATAACTGAATTTTTTACAGTGGTTTCAAATCTGCCTGCACAACAGTGAATGGCTTACTCAATTTGTGAAGCCACTGTTGTATTGCCACTTGCCAATTAGCTCAGAGCGATAGATGACAGTCTTTGGTTCCAGAAGTTGTGGGTTCAATACTCAAGTGGTCCAAAATGAACATTGTTGTCAACTGTCTTGTCTTCCTATTCTCCTGTTTGTTGCTCAGAATTGCCTAAATTTGCCAAAAATAGCCCGGACCCGACCCATTGCTGCGCAGCAGCTATAATTATATTTATGATTGAATCGATTTTTTTTACTGTACTATAATTCAAACTGACAGCGAGGCACCAAACTGAAATTTTTCATTTCAATCAAAGCATTTCATTAGATCGAGTATGATTCTCACATGCGCATTTTAAAAATTCTGGTTGCAATTGTAGTTCTGCCTCAAACGAGCCTGCATTTCGAAGCGACGTTGATGCCGTAGAGGAGAAAAAAATAAACCGCATTCTGGTAATGTTAAGGTAAGTCATTCCCGGTAAGGTAAGGGACTTGGGGCAGTATCAAGAAATAAGACTCAATAGTGACACAACGGCCGTTGCGGCCGTTAGGGTAACTGCAGCCATCAGCCAAGCCGGCACGGTAGCACGCATGAACTCTTTACAGCAGTGCAGCTGACGCCTTATCCCCTACACACATGAAGCAGCCGGGAAGCCGGCTGGCTATGTGTAGCGACACACAAGCGCAGCGATTTACCGTTACGGTTGATGCAGTCTGAAAGGCACAGGCGAAAGCAAAGACGGCATAGTGAGGGACAGAAATATCGTCTCTGATACGGGATTGCTGTGTGTAAGCGGCTAATGTTGCTACATAGACACAAACAAACCGTTAGCCTGTGGCTACATCCAGCTGCTAACGTCACCTCCCGGATAACAGGTTGGGCTTTCAGTCCCATATATAAAGGGACATATTTCCAACTCTTCGGACCGTGGAAAATGCGCAGTCTGCAACTATTCAGTGTTACACAGCGGTGGACTAAGTGACATGTGTGCAGCTAATGCTACTTTGCACGTTAGGTCACTCCGAGTCCTCGGTGATCTCATATGATTTTCGGTTACACCCCGCTTTTCCGAAACCCCGCTGTCCCAAAAATAGACTTCCATTCATCGTAATGGCGTGGTTTCTCATTTTTTCTAAAGACCCCGCTATTCTGAAAAGGCTATTATGGCACCCCTGACCCTAACCCCTAACCCTACCCATATTGGGAAGTAATTGGAAGTTGAAAGTCGGATTTGGAACAGCGGTGTGTCGGAGTGGGGTGTGTCGGGATGGAGGGTGTTGGAGGTGTTTCGGAACGTCAGGCTGTTCCCATGATTTTCAAATCAAGCTCTAAACATGACCTGTAATGTTTTCTTACCTGGTTACTACAGTAGTAAATGAGCCATGACAGCATCTGTTTTCAGTCCCAAATAAAGTTGAAGCTGCCTCCATGAGCCAAACGCGTGTCCAATGTGTATTCGGGTGCCAGCCCGGTTTTGGTCGTAATTTCATTTCGACTCACGACATGCCGCTGATAAAACCCTTCGTTTTCTTCTTAGTATGACTTTTTAGTGGACTTTGTGTGGTGGTGGGTCGTTTGCTGGCCGTAGCAGAATCCATTACTACCCAAACACTAGTTTGGGTCCACCACGCTTTTTTATTCTTCATGTATCCAAGTCGAAGGCCGTCAAGGATGCACATTCAGCGTCATCTTACGTCATGTCCGCAGGACTGCGCGGGAAATTCAGACTCCAAATTGCAGTTCATTATGCAGCACACAGCCTGTTCAAGGCAATGGAGCGATACGTGGGTGGGCTCATTCTTTTTGGTTTTTAACGCTTCATCACCCATTAGCATTAAAAACTTAAAATGCATGTTTATTTTTTCACAAATCCTGCCCCAATTCCTTTAAACATGACTGGGCTTAATTTTCAGCCTTCAGATAAAGACTCCATTTAAAGTTGTTAAAGACGGTAACAGCCTGTACAGGGTCCGAAATTAACACTCGCCAGGTGCCAATTGCCAGTAAATTTTCCATTTGGCAAGGAAATCTCAGAGTTCATCCGGGCAATGGTGGGTAAATGTTTGTACAATAATAGTCATGTTTTTCAGTTTTCATTTATACACTTTTTTGTTCCTCTGCTGTCTGCACGTCTGAGCTTCAAGGGGACGAGCCGACACACACACACAGGGAAGAGGAGAGGACAGAGACAGTAAATGACTCACTATGAACAAATCAGTGTGGCGCACCCCTGGGATTGATTCTTTCCTATTTATATCAATATCGAATGATATTTTAAAAATTATCGTGAAAATATTTTTTTCCATATCGACCAGCCCCTAGTTTCAACACAATGAAACAAGTGAAAACTGATTGGCGGTAATAACCTAAGCTCTAATACACTGTCAGATCTCTTTTAAAAGATCTCTTTTAACCTAAGGAGAGCAGCCACCAGATCCACTGTGTTCCTGCTGTGCAACCACCTACCAATTTGGAAGTCTCTTGTCATCTTGTAAGTTCTGTGTACAATATCATGAGGGCATTTGTGATAATTAGATCACTCTCCTAAAACCTTCTTCTCCTCCCCCTTCACCTCCCTTGTATTTTTCCTCAGTTACCCATGCATGTGGAAATGTAAAGATAGATCATATTCAAGAAGATCTGAACTTCTTAGACATTATAAACTTGATCATCAACATTATGGGCAGGGCCATGCTTACCCCTGTACTTATTAGAATTGCCCATGCACTTGCAAGACATGGAAAGCTCTGCTGACCCATTTAAGCAAATCTCATCCTGCTAAAAAAATTTCACCATTCAAGTGCCACAACTGCAAAATTGAAAAATCATGAATCTGTCGAATGCATGTTTGCTGATTGTTCATACAAAACAAATCTTTATGGTGCTTTCAGAACTCACAAATGGAGAAAACATACCCCCCACACAATTCACTATTTTAAGCCTGGAATAGTTGATGGACCTGTTGGTAGTCCTACTGTTGTAGAGTCATTTGAAAGCGGCACTACTGAGCAGTCAGATGATGATATACCATCTGAAGAACTTCCTGATGAAGAATCAACACATTTGACACAAGTTCTCGCTCTTTTTTTTCTTTTCAGCATGCCTATCACTGGTTTGAGGGAGTGATGTTCTTAATCTCAACAACTAAACTATCAAATCACACACAGTCTTACACGCTTCTCTGAGCTTCTATTAGATCAGTTGCACACTCAAAACTTCATTGAGACTGTGTCTGCCCCCCCGACCACCTAAATTAATTAAATTAATCACATCAGAAGTCCACAGAAGAGGAGTTGTGCATGAAAATCTAATAAAAATTAACAGCAACTCTGCAATTTCCAAACAAGACAAGAGAATTAAATGCGGACTCCTAAATATCAGATCCCTGTCATCAAAAGCTGTATTAGTAAATGACTTAATTTCAGATTGTAATATCGATTTATTCTGTCTTACTGAAACCTGGCTGCATGCTGAAGAATATGTTAGCCTGAATGAATCCACTCCCCCTAGTCATATTAATACTCACATTCCTCGAGGCTCCGGCCGAGGAGGTGGTGTTGCAGCTATTTATGACTTAAGTCTGTCAATCAATCCTAAACCTAAATTAAATTATAACTCATTTGAAAGCCTTGTTCTTAGTCTTTCACATCCAACGTGGAAAACTTTACAGCCAGTTCTATTTGTTGTAGTGTATCGAGCACCTGGTCCTTACTCAGAATTTTTATCTGAATTCTCTGAGTTTTTACCAAGTCTAGTCCTCAAATCAGATAAAGTAATTATTGTAGGTGATTTTAATATTCATGTGGATGTCCTTAGTAATGATAGCCTTAGTACTGCATTTATCACATTATTAGACTCTATTGGCTTCTATCAGTTTGTACATAAACCAACTCACTGTTTTGACCACACCCTTGACCTTGTTCTAGCTTATGGTATCGAGATTGAAAATCTAACAGTTTCTCCACAGAATCCTCTTTTATCAGACCATCACTTAATAACTTTCGAAGTTCTATTACTGGACTACACACCATTAGGCAAAAACTCCTTCACTAGATGTCTATCTGATAGTGCTGTAGCTAAATTTAAGGAAATTATACCGCTGGCACTAAATTCAATGCCATGTCTTAATATAATAGAGGACTCCTCCGCTGACCTCAGTTCCTCACAAATTGATCATCTTGTTGATAGCACTGCAGGCTCACTGGACTCTATTGCCCCTCTAAAAAGGAAACCAATAAAGCACAGGAGGTTAGCACCCTGGTATAACTCGGATACCCACAAATTGAAGCAAACATCACGGAAATTTGAAAGGAAATGGCGTTCCACCAATTTGGAAGAATCTCGCTTAGCCTGGAAAGATAGCCTTAAAATATATAGGAAGGCCCTCCGCAATGCCAGAGCAAGCTATTACTCGTCATTAATAGAGGAAAACAAAAACAACACCAGGTTTCTTTTCAGCACTGTAGCCAGGCTGACAGAAAGTCACAGCTCTACTGAACCATGTATTCCTACAACGCTCAGTAGTAATGACTTCATGAGCTTCTTTAATGATAAAATTTTAACTATTAGAGACAAAATCCATCATCGCTTGCCCTCAACTGGCACTATTGTATCTTTAAACACAGGAACCTCAGAAACAGTTGCAAATTCTGATTTATATTTAGACTGCTTCTCTCCCATTGACCTCCACCAACTAACTTCGATGATCTCTTCATCTAGACCAACAACTTGTCTCCTAGACCCCATCCCAACTAGGTTGCTGAAAGAAACTTTACCTTTAATTAGCTCATCTCTACTAGAAATGATCAACCTGTCTCTATTAACAGGATACGTACCACAGTCCTTTAAACTAGCTGTAATTAGACCGCTCCTTAAAAAGCCTAATCTTGATCCAGAAGCTTTAGCCAACTATAGACCTATATCCAACCTCCCTTTCCTCTCCAAGATCCTTGAGAAAGCAGTCGCCAACCAGCTATGTGACTTTCTTCATAACAATAGTTTATATGAGGATTTTCAATCAGGTTTTAGAGCACGTCATAGCACAGAGACGGCACTGGTGAAAGTTACAAATGACCTCCTAATCGCTTCTGACAAAGGACTTGTCTCTGTCCCGGTCTTACTAGATCTTAGTGCTGCATTTGATACCATTGATCATCACATTCTACTACAGAGACTGGAATACTTAATTGGCATTAAAGGACCCGCATTACACTGGTTTAAGTCCTATTTATCGGATCGATTTCAGTTTGTACATGTTAATGATGAGTCATCCCTGTATACCAAGGCTAGTCATGGTGTTCCTCAAGGCTCCGTGCTTGGACCCATACTATTCACCTTATATATGCTCCCTCTAGGAAATATAATTCGGAAACACTCCATAAACTTTCATTGTTACGCAGATGATACCCAGTTATACCTATCAATAAAGCCAGATGAAACTAATCAGCTTACTAAACTCCATGCATGTCTCAAGGACATTAAGACCTGGATGACCTGCAATTTTCTGCTGTTAAATTCAGATAAAACCGAAGTTATAGTACTTGGTCCTAAACACCTTAGAGATGCATTATCTAATGATATAGCTAGTTTGGATGACATTAACTTGGCCTCCAGCACCACTGTCAGGAATCTGGGAGTTATCTTTGATCAAGATATGTCCTTCAACTCCCACATAAAACAAATTTCAAGGTCTCCATTTTTTCATCTACGTAACATTGCAAAAATCAGGCCCATCCTGTCTCAAAAAGACGCAGAAAAGCTAGTCCATGCATTTGTTACTTCCAGGCTGGACTATTGTAATTCTCTATTATCAGGCTGCCCTAACAAGTCTCTAAAGAGTCTCCAGCTGGCCCAAAATGCTGCAGCACGTGTACTGACAGGAACTAAGAAAAGAGATCATATTACTCCTGTATTGGCCTCTCTGCACTGGCTCCCCGTAAAATCAAGAATAGAGTTAAAATCCTTCTCCTCACTTACAAAGCTGTTAATGGTCAGGCACCATCATATCTCCAGGAGCTCTTACTACCCTATCACCCAACTAGAGCATTACGCTCCCAGAACGCAGGATTACTTGTAGTTGCTAAAGTCTCCAAAAGCAGAATGGGAGCCAGAGCCTTCAGTTACCAAGCTCCTCTTCTGTGGAACCATCTTCCTGTTTTGGTCCGGGAGGCGGACACCCTCTCTACCTTTAAGAGTAGACTTAAGACCTTCCTTTTCGATAGAGCTTATAGTTAGGGCCGGCCCAGGCCTGTCTTGGACCAGCTCTTAGTTATGCTGCTATAGGCCTAGTCCGGGGGACAATTGACACACTGAGCTTCTCTCTCCTCCTCTCCTCTCCATCTGTATACATTATGCCTGTTAACATGCCCCATCTCTGCATGTCACTGACTTCACTTCTTCCCCGGAGTCCTTGTGCTTTCTAGTCCTACAGGCTCCCATGGATCCTGGCCGCGCCCGGGTCGTGGATCGTGGATGCGCCTACTGCTATGGCCCTGCCTGATCGTGGACGCGCCTATTGCCATGACCCTGCCTGATCGTGGATGCGCCTACTGCCATGGCCCTGCCTGACACCCACCACTACTGTTGCTTATATTAGTCATATCTCTGTTACATATGTTCCACTACTATTATTGTAATGCATTACTACATACTATCCTTACCGTTAACCACTACTACTGTTATCACTAGTAATCACATTTCCATGTGCATTTCATTATTATTGCTGTAATACCTCTTTATGTACTTTCCTGTCAACCATCCATTATAATTGTATACATTGTGATCTCGTTGATCTGCTCTGTACATGCGACATCTATTGCACGTCTGTCCGTCCTGGGAGAGGGATCCCTCCTCTGTGGCTCTTCCTAAGGTTTCTTCCGCATTTTTTTTTTCCCTGTTAAAAGGGCTTTTTTTTCCTCCCTCGAATCGAGGGTCGAAGGACAGAGGGTGTCGTCTCTGTACAGATTGTAAAGCCCTCTGAGGCAAACTGTGATTTGTGAATTTGGGCTATACAAATAAAATTTTATTTGATTTGATTTGAAAACTGACACACACACACACACAGTAGCCAACTTAATGACAAATGTAGTACTTGTAGTAGGCTTATGTAGTATGTAAATGTAGTACTTTACTATCGCAATAAACCAGTCATGTCTGAACTATGGTCTATATGGAGGTTTTAATGGTCTAAATACAGACGTTATGACGTGAACCCTATGTTGCGGTACAAGAAAAAAAAAAAAAGATTGTTGACTCAAGGTTTATGTGTTTGCCTCTTTATTTTCTTTTTGCCACCGGCTTTCCTGTTTGTGTACAATTTAGTCCTCCCGTTTATGAGAGTGGCAGAGTGGCATCGGACTTTAGAATTAGTGGGCCTAATGCATAACTGTGGTTACTATTGCGCGTTTCCTTTTGCTGCTATAAAAAACATTTGCTAAGGATTGTGATACAAACAGGATGGAAACTGGTAAAAACAAACATGTATCAAAATTACAGAAAGAAGTGCAGGCAGGGAAGTAAGCTTTGCTCGGCGGCAGAGGGAGAGAGCTTGAGAGCGACATGAGCAGAGCAGCAGAGACATTTACTGCTCCACAAAATGTACACAAACAGGAAAACTGGTGGCCAAAAGAGAATATATAGGCAAACACATAAGCCGTGAGTCTCCTTCGCCTCGAGCCTTTCCAAGCTGACCCAGAGCCGGTCGCGACACATCGTCGTGGAGGAAATGCATCTGCCGCGGGCAATCAGCACTGGGGAGAGCTCCCCAAACATCACTCTCTCTCTCTCTCTCTCTCTCACAGGCAGTGACACACTGTCAACGCTGCCATTCATTCATATTTCAGCACTGAGACAGTAGAAAAATATTTTTTTATTCAAAAGACAACGTTTCAAATGACTGGCGTATTTGACTCCTTACAGCAACAATATAATAATAATAATAATAATAATAATAATAATAATAAGTGTGCCCCCAGACCCCCCTACAGTGGTTCAGTTTGCAAGTATGGTGTGTGTTTTACATAGATACGCATGAGGAATGCGTAAAACACACATTTTGACCACTTCATGCTGTTTAGTTAATTTTTTAGTTAATTTGCGTTTCTTTTGGATTTTTGTGCGTATTATGGAGCCGTTTTGGTCCATGTTTGTAAGTCTTTTATATTGTCTAAAGTTGCAACAAGCGGGGTCGGAGTGTGTGCTTCCCGTTCACGCATCGCCTCCTCCGGATGCCGAGACATTGTGTTTATTAGTTTTAAAACATGAAAAAGGCAAGAACAGGAGCCGGACCCTCTACGCGCTTTTGACTAGACTGTGTGGCGCCGTCAAAATACAGAAGATTAAGTTGATATCTCAGTCAACATGTACTCCTATCCTGCTTCTGGGCCGGATTAGTCGGGCTAATACACTGTCGCAATTACTGGGAGTCGGAACACCGGGCATACCCTGCTAATAGGCCTATGTATTTGTGTATATGTATTCTATGAGAAACAGTGCCTCAGATGAAAAAAAAAAAAAAAAAAAAGGAAAGGAAACGTCTGACAACAACGTAATCAATCAATCAATCAATGTCGGAAAAGCGGAATGTTTGAAAAATAGTAAAGTGCCACTACTCCAACAATGAAAAAAAAAAAGTCGAAATAGTGGGACGCCTTTAATGCAGCTATTCCGACAGTTAGAGGTCAATGTCTAAATAGCGGCGTGTCAGAATAGCAGCATTTAACCCCTCAGTCCTACTTAAGTTAGAACACTCTTTTCTGGTGCCAAGTGCAGCTGTGAATGAACTGCTTGAAGAGTTGCAATATTTAATTTATACTGCCTCTGTGCCGGTCGCCCAGAAAACTCTATTCGACTTATACAAAATAATAGTTGCATAGTTGATGAATCTGTTGTTAAAGAGTTAGCCACTGTACTTTGCACTTCTAATCCCATTCAAGCTGCAATAGGAAAGCACGGTCCACTGTCGACTGCTTGGAAACGGAAGGCATACTACAGAAAAACCTTGAACGTTGTGGAACCTATTTAATATGTTTTAGAATGGAAGAATAATAAGACTTTTCAGTATGTACCTTTATTAAAATCCTTGCAGCAACTTTTAAACTATGAAACAACACTAAATAAGGCTATACATTTGAAAGAAAAACATCATCCAGTGGAGAGTGATAAACAGGTATACAGATCCTTTTGGGATGGACTCCTTTGTAAAAGAAATGAGAATGAGAAGAATGTGCAATTTCTTTGATTTTGTATGTTGGAAATATTGGATTTTAGGCAATCTGCCACCTGGTTGTCACTCCTCGTTGTCCTCTATCCATTTGGCTGCATTGATCAATAGCAATGATGTCAAGGTCTATGGTTACGAAAAAGTGTTAGAGCCTTTGATTACTGATCTCATAACATTGGAGCAACATGGGATTTTTGTGGAAAAGCTGGGGTAAACTTTGAAGGGGACATTGTTGTGTGTTATTGCCGATGACCTTGGCACACACAGCATTGCTGGTTTTGTAGAAAGTTTTTCTGGTAGATATGCAGGCTTTGTACAGGAGATAGGTTAGAAATTCAGGGCAAGGAAGTTGGAGCTGGAGTTTTCTCTCTGAGAACTGAAGAGATTCACACAAATCATCTAAAAACCCTTGAGAAAAATTTCTTGAACAACTGTTATGGTGTTAAGACTGAATGTGTTCTGTCAGAAAAACTTACCACTTTCAATGTTACTTGTGGTTTCCCTCCAGACATTGTCCATGATTTATTCGAGGGAATAGTTCTGGTTGAAATATCTCTCAGTCTGACTTCATTCATTTCCAAAAAGTATTTCACTTTGGACACTTTAAACAAGGCAATAGAAAATTTTCCCTATAAATGGACTGATAAAACAAATCGGCCTCACTCTGTTCCACTGACCCATGCATCCAGGAGAACAATTGATGGAAACGCACATGAAAACTGGACTTTAATAAGATTTTTTCCACTACTACTTGGACAGAAAGTGCCCACTGATGAACCAGCCTGGAAATTCCTTGCTGATTTGAAGGACATTGTAGAAGTTGTTGTTTCTCCAGTTCAGACTCAGGAATCAATTGCATATTTAAACTTTAAGATCTCTGAGCACAGAATTAGATTTAAAGAGATTTTCCCAGAGTCAAAGTTTCTCCCTAAACACCATTTCTTGGAGCATTATCCTCACTTAATCTGTGAGTTTGGACTGTTAGTTGCATTATGGACCATGCGCTTCGAAGCTAAGCACAGCTTCTTCAAATGAGTTGTGCGGCATACAACCTGCTTCAAAAATGTGCTTCAGTCCTTAGCACAAAGACATCAGTTTCTCATGGCACATCACCTTCACATGTTGAGTTTTCCTAAATCCCCCCTGGAGGTAGCAAATGTTTCAAGTCTTCCCATTGATGTTTTAAAAGAGGACATAGCATTTGCTCTTAAGCAGAGGCACCCAGAGTTGGATGGTGTATGCTTGGCTAAAAATGCAATGTACAATGGCTTGAACTATAGGAATGGAATGATCCTTGGACATGGCTCATTGGCAGGGCTGCCTGAATTTGGAAATAATCCAGATGATTGTTGTCAAAGATAACCTGCTTTTCATTGTCAGAAAGCTGAGTGCGTGGTACTGGGAACATTTCAGGGCATATGAACTGAAACTGTGTCCAACAAAGGAGTTGGAACTGGTTGACCCAAACCAACTGGCAGATCCATACCCATTGGCTGACTACACAATTGGGGGAATGCAGCTGATAACTCTCAAAAGATACATAAGGTCAGTCTTAAAGTTGAACACAACAAAATATTCATTTTAAAATTTTGCTTCCCATATTGAGCTTAATATTTTATTCTCGGACTCCACTAGAGTATATTTTGATTGATATTGATTTGATATTTTGAAAAACAGAACAATTTAATTCAGAGGCTTTTCAGTGGGGAGGAACAGTCAGCCTGCTGGAGGAGGAGGTCTAATGTAAATGTGCATTGTACATAATGTCACCTTAAGTTTAATTTTGAAAATATTAACTATTACAAATGTTAAAAAGCAACTGAGTCAGATTTCTCTCCAGTCTTCTATCACTCTTACAGGGCAACATGGCATATATCACACCCGTTCAATTGCTGGTTATGCTGAATGAAAACAGCAGCATAAGAATGGAGCTACGCAAGGGGATTCCCAATTCACTGGAAGAGCTTGAGGTCGATGAGGTCAAGAATGCATGTGGATTACAAGGATCTGTAGGAGATACACTAATAATAAATGTAATTTATTAATCACTGGCGATTAATAAAGCACTTGTAAATGGGGCACCACCTCTGTTGTTTTATCTATTTGAATAATCAGGAGGTAATTAATCAAATTCGACTGGACAAGGTTAACTTGTAACAATTCTAATCAATTTCAGATCAATTTATTCTATCTCATAGCTGATTTAGTGATTTCTACACAGTTTCCAAAGCTTCTCCACATTAAAAACAAACCTGCACAGACAACGACATACGGTTAAATATGTTTATTAACTAGATAAATCAGGGTGAATAAATGAAATGGTAATTTAAACAACAACAAAAGATTACAGAAAATTTGGAGACTGTGATGATTAAGGTAATGGGATTATATGAACATGTGCGGATGGTAAGATCGCGGGTCGGGTGAGGCATTCAAATATTACGAGAGTAATTTCAATAGTAACGAAACCCTAACCGAATTTCTCTTAAGCTAAACAGATATTAATCAGAAGCCAAAAGACACCAACTCGTGTTTCATGTGTGAATCCAGCTGTTATGAGTGATGGAGAGCCTACTTTCTTAGCAGAGTTGTGGAGTCAGCGGCAGCAGGTTTCTCTCCGGTGATTTGTGACTCTAGCTGGCACTAGTGAGCGTTGGGGGCAGAGCCGGTCTGGCTTTCGTTGGAAACTGCTTGCACGGTTTCGGACACAGCAAGTTGCTGTAGTGTCGTGAAGATGATTTTAATAAAGTTGTTCTTCTTTGTTGTTTCGAGTGGCTCTCAGGTTCTGAATTTGTAAACTAAATTTAACTATCAGGCGGATCTTCCAATACTTAACTGTATAAAACAAATTAAAACAGAACTTTGTTCTGGTAGAAACTTAATAAAAAAGAAGTTAATCAATACTGCGAAAAATATAAAAGTGAGAAAAATCAATGCGTGAGCACTTCTGCTGAGATCGCTGTCTTGTGTGTTTCAAAGTAAAAGTAAAGAGCAGAAAAATTTAAAAAAGAGAGTTTTTAAGAGTAAGTTTTAAGAGTAAGAGTTTTCAAGAGAGAGCGTTAAGAGTAAGAGTAGAGAGAAGTGATGTCTCTCTGTTTTGTTGTCTCCAAATGGCGGGCGTGCCTGGGGGCAGGGCTGCCGGCTTTTTGTCTCCGAGTAGATTGTAGAAAGTGTGAAAATTCACAGGAACTCACTAAAACTAAACTATAGTTTTAAATGTTTCAAAACTGTGCTTCACCTTCCCCAGAATGTCACCATTGCCTAATATGTGAACTTTGTCTAACATAAAATCATGTCATTATTAAAACCACTTTAACATTCAAAAAGGAATTGGTTTAAAACATCTAAACACACTTGATTATACAGTTGAACTCATATATTTCTTTTAGTTCTAGCCTAATACTTATTAAACAGGGCATATCAAAGACATTCACTGGTAATAATCCAAAAACGGATTAACAAGATGATTGAAAAGTTCTTCCCAGTCATACCAGGAATCATCCCTAGAGGGTACTGTGGTTCCACGGAACACAGGACATTTTACACATTTAATTTGATCTCAGTCAATCTTAATAGAGAAATGTAAGAAAAATCTGATTTAATGACTTTTATTTCTGTTTAATAATTTGTTAAAATTAGGAAGGTGAGGTTCTGGCTTAATAGCTATTTAGAACCTTGTTGAAATCTGGAGAAGTGTAGGGAACTTCACAGTGGAATGCAACCGATGAGAAAAACAAGATTGTAAATTTCTGAGCTGTCGACCCAGATCAGTAACGAAGAGGGGGATTTGACCAGACCTTCACTCTGGGAATGTGTGTGTGTGTGTGTGTGTGTGTGTGTGTGTGTGTATGTTAATTTGGATCAGGAGAGAACATAGCAAATCAGCCATTGTTAATCTAATTTACAATTGCAAAGACATAAAATTATAAAACATGATTGTCACAGTTCCTCACACACTGTTCCTCTTGATGTCTGGAGAGTCGATTCATTTGATGATGAACCTCTACTGACCTGAAGGAAATGAGTGTATCAGTCTTAAAGGGGGTGGGGGAAACAAACAGTGTTAGATCCCGTTTTACGCCCCCCTGGAGATGGGTGTAGATACTAGGGAGGATCTCTGAGAATCGTCTATTTGACGGTTTTATTGTAAAGACAATAAGTCCTCCCTGCCAGGTGAAGAGGATAGCTCATATCTGTAAAGGAATGTTTGCCTTTCAGGAAAAAAAACCTCAATTAAAAGCAGAGGCGAGGGACATGTGTTCCTACAGATACATAAGGCCGCAGTACAAGGACACAGATTTTGGAAACATATTTGTGAATCTGACCTCTACAGCTGTAATTAAGGTAGGTAAGTAATCCAATTAGACCCTGATTTAACTGTTGTCTTGTACCCAGTTGATCCCTCAGTGAGTAGCATCCCTTTGGTTGGACTGGACAGTGATGACTCCTTAGTGTCAGCACATACAGATGACACAAAACTTCTTTGCAGCCCTTCCTCAGACTCACTGAGGACACAGCAGTGGCCACAAGTGTTCCCACATCCCAATCCCACGTTTCTCCTATGACACAGAATGTCAACTGCAGAGGGGAAATGCAGAGTACATGAGAAGCCAAACTAGACTGACACGTAGCTTAAAAATGCTGTCAGACATACTGGAGAAAGTAGCTGAAAGCATCTACGCATACACACCATACCCTAAAGATTCTCACTTCAGTGATGTTGCTGAGGCACTGACAAAGAAGCACCCCTGCCTGAGAGAACCAGGGTCTTTCAATGTGAGCTATGGATGGAAATGCAGGATGAAGATAAAAATGGGGAACTACCGAACCCAACTTAAGGCACACGGTACATCTGCTGAGCTCACAGTGAATTCCTTGAAATCCAAGTCTCGAGAGGACGTCTATCCAGCAAAGAACGTGAAGAGACCTACACAAGCAGAGGTCAATCATTTTCCATCTTTGCCAATTGGTGAGACTACAGGAAGCCTGGAACAAGAGAGGATTTCCCTTTTGGCAGAACTACAGAAAAGAAACAACCGTCAAACAATAAAAGAAAAGATGGCAAAGACGTTTGGATACCGTAGACAAGAAATAGTGCATAAGCAGCCGAGCATTGAAGACATCTTGGTGAGATGGCCAGCACTTTTCCAGATGGAAGAGGTATGTTTTTAGATACACGGCACCTCAGACCGAATAGTCACTCAAATATCACTCACTCATTCATGTACAACTGTAGGAACGAGAACAAAAAAGAAAACACATTTTTGAGAGGAGAGGGACTTAATATATTTTTTAATGTCATTAATTAGACATTCATAGAAACTGATTTTAGAGCAGTTTGATCAAACCTTAGTTCTTCTCGGAAGATCATTTGTTCTTTATTCAAGACATATTTGATACATGCTCTGTTTTTTTTTTCCAGATCAACGCTGAGTTCATGCGAGTTACAACAGTTACCTTGGAGACAAAGTTCTTGGTGCAATTGGACAAGCACACGTCCAAACTGCTGGATGTCATCAGGAGCAAGGGAGGACTTGTGAAAGAGCAGACCCAGAGGACCTCGCAGGTTTTAGATGAGGTATCTATGTATGTATAATTTGGTTATCAGTGGGATCCATAGTTGAATAGTTTGGGCGTGTGTGTGCTTTTAATAAGTAGTAACTGTTCTTACTCAGACTGTGGACATCACAATAAGAAGAGAGTGCATCCTTAAGTCTTTGATGATCTACCTGGGTGAACCTGTTCATCACCTCATCAAAGAATACCAGGTAAGGGCATCTCTCTCACTAACACAGACAACATCCACACACCCATTTTTGTTGAGATGCAACATAGTACTGTATTTTTTTTTCTGGTAATAAACATTCCTTTGATTTGTGACTATTTAAATTTAATGGCCAAATTGCTATAAAAACAGCCCAAAGTGGGGGAAAAAGTTTGTAATTTTTAATGAGTCCTGACCTTTATTGTAGCACCATCATCAGTCTAAACTGAGAACTCTTGCTTCTGTCATTTATCCAGTAAATTGTCCAGTGTTTAAGAAAGTGGGGAGACAAACCGACTATATATAAAAACGTGCCGCTTCTTCTTGACATTATTGTTATTATTAATCTATTTCACAATAAACTCCTCAAAAAGTTTGAATTGATAACACCAATTGGTGTTGTATTTTATGTCATTGGAAAGCCTGATTTGTCACCTTTACAATGAGGTACAACTTGTAAAGATCGTGCATTCATGGAATGAGCAACAGAGCAACGCGTGGGTAGTGCCCAAAAAAATGTTTTGTCATGATTTAGTTTTGATTAAATTTTTTTAATCATTTCATGTCATTCAACGTCCTTTAAATCTGTTTTTATCAGCTTTTGCTTCTGCTATTGTGGCGAGAGATAGGTGAGAAGAAATTAAACTAAATGATCCGACCAAAAAAAACAAGAACCAACAACGCCACCCTGGGAATTTCACCCAGGGAATTAATTTAAAGTGCAAGGCACACAGGTAAGTTCACTCATTAAAAAGGCATGAGACGTGGTTTGAATGTTATGGAAAAATACAATTTTATTAAAATAATAGTGAGTGGACAATGACTATTGCAGGGGGGGTTCCACCAAAAATAAAGAAGTCAACCAAAATCACCCAGCATACGTGGCACACACACACTGAAGTAAACCCGCTCCCAGGACACAGCAGACGAGACAAGGGGGGACACCACCACCAGGACACCAGCACGCCACCACTGGTCTCAAACAACTGAAAAGAGAAATAAACAAATCAGTGGGCAAATAACAAAACAAAATTAAACAAAATAATTTCAGAAGTTAACAAAATTATAACTGTTGGGCAAATAAACTTAACACAACCAATATCAACAACTGCCCACTATTAACTCATGTAGTAATAAACAAAAGAATATGAAAAGAACAAACAAAAGAAAGCAAACAAAATTCAACCTAAATAATTACATAAGCTAAATAGAACTAAATAAGTAGTCAAACCAAAAACAATTACAAAATTACAAAAATAATCAAAACACACTTTAACACACACTCATTCACACATCGGGAGGGTAGGCCCCGGTTAAAACACACGCTGGATGAGCGCCCCTGGTAGAGCTACTCGGGACACGGTGTGTGCCGCAAGACACAGGTGGCGGTGGACACAATATGCCAGCCAAAGCACGTGGAGCAAACAGCAGCAGCGCGAAGCGGCAGCGAGTCAAAGCAGCGTGGAGACAAAGCATCGGCAGACAAAGCAGCAGCGACCCCAATAAGCTGATTGCAGTTAGTCCTAATCATGGGAAATACTGTTGGTGTTGCTACATTACCAAGAAATGCTGCGGTTGCTCGCTATGCTAATTCACACATACCTGTTTATGACCAAACATGGACACACACACACACCCACTTGCACAGGAGGAGGGAGGGAGAGAGGACTCCGGCGGCCATCGGCGTTTACCTGAGACCACACTAGCGTTAGCCGTCAGACAGCATCAACTACATCGCTGAAAGAGAGAACACTTACCAAGCAAGAAATACACCACAGCACATACGGGGAACCCGGAGCACAAGCAGTCACCCTACAAGACAACACTAACGCCGTGAGCACACAGAGAGAACCGAGTGACCAACGTGGTGAAGAAGTGTGGCAGCCATACCTGTCGGACCAGACAACCTTTGGCCCGGAAGTGACGCACCAGTGACAGGAGCGCAAAAGGAAGAGGCGGTGGAGGATGGCTGCTTTTATGCCAGCCCACATCATGGGTCTGATTAACATTACTTCAGCAATTTTCTTTAGCTGTCAGTTTCCAGTGTATAACAGCAGATTTGAATTCTTCAAAATCTTCAACTGTTACACTTTAACATGCCTTTTCAACATTTCAGCTGCTTTGAGCACTTTGAAAACCATTCATCTCTCAGCTTACAAGTTATACTTTTCAGTTATAGCATCAGCCTTTTCAGCATTGCTTCAGGAGTTCCTTCAGTGGATTCAGCATTGCTTCAACAATGGCGTTCAGCCTTCAGCATCCACATGCATAGTCTTCAGGAAATGCTCTTTCTAGCTGTCCTCATTTGTTGTTTTTTGTGTGTGCAGGATATGCAGGAAAATGAGGCTGAAGAACTGGAGCAGGCAACGATGGCTATTGTTGTCAGTGAAAAAGAGGACATTAAAATACTGTAGTCATCGATGGAATAGAGGTCCTAAAAAAGGTGTCCACAATTGCAACGGCTGTTGCAATGTTCTTCGGGCTCACCTACGCACTCAACCTAAAATATCCGAAAAATGAATTTGTGCAAAAAGTCCTGATGGAGCTTGGTGGAATAAAGATGTCCCCAAAAGTTCATAGGCTAAGCACCCAGCTTTACAGCCCAGAGTAGGCAGAGTTGAATTCCACTGGCTCGCCTGATTTTGTTTTCCCATTGTTGAGAAAAAATGTATAGTGTTTCTACAACCAAGACTTTGTACCCTTTTATATGAGGTTGGTGGTCGGAGTTTGCACTTGCATGACTGCATTTCCACTGCAGTATTGACAAAAGTTTCTGCCCAAGTTATCACAGTCACGAGTGGGCAGTGTGCTGAAAACTGGAGAGCGATTGCATTTGCACTGCAATGTTTGCACTGATTTTTGTACAGTAGGTATTATTTCAAAGTGGCCATTTCACTCGCGGGGAGCGAGATTCACGCAACGCGTGAAATGTCAGTGACAACTGTAGCCACTAGGTGGAAGCATAGTACTGAATTGCAGCTCAAACGATTTTGGGACAATTCCACATTTGACCACAATGTAGCTGCAATGTAGAGTGGCGCTGTTTTAGGCTACAGGTAGAGTGAATGGAGAGGGGGACTGCTAAACCGTATCAGATTGATTCAGACTGATTGTTTCACAGCGGTGGGACACCTCAATTATCTGGGTGACCTTGGATAATCACTTGTGCTTTCTTTGTTTTACAGTAGAGCTAAAATATGGACATTAGTTGTTTTTTTAAGGAACATTTGTTTACTGGTAAAATTGCCGACCTGAATTATTGTCCTAGTCCGCCCCCGTGAGCCTATATCACGGCCTGACTGGATGTTGCTTAAATATAAGAATAGCCTATAATAATATCTGATACCCTAAAGACATCTGAGGTTGTAATTTTGCTTGCTCGCTCGCTGCAGCCACGGCTAATAAGCGGAGGCAGAAACAATTAGGCTACGCACAGCCTACAGAAGTTTCTACGTCCATATAAGCATTTAAGAAATGATTCTTAACAGTTCCATAATTCAGAGAGGATTTTTACTCAACGAAAAAATGCATAAAGATCAGTTTTTAGGTTGAAGACACGACAGCAGCACGTATGTCCAGACGCTGATGTGTGTTATGACTGATGTATAGTTCCCTGGTAGAGCAGCTCCCTCAGTAAGCAGAACCTTAGTTAATGTTAGTTAGTTAGTTAAGAGTTCGAATCTCACTATAAGCAGTACCTTTAGTTAATGTTTCTTATAGAAAGAAGAACGACGCCACGTCATGTCAGACAGTTTTCTCTAGCTTTATTAAAATACATAATCAGCAGCTTCACAGTAGTCGGATATACAGAAGGTTATTTAAAGCGGAGTGAGTCCCTGAAGCAGTCTCCCTGCAGGAGGAGATCCCTTGGCCAAGTGATCAATGTATTTGTTGCAGACCTCTTTGCTGTCCTCAGCGCGCGGGGGTGGGGGTGGGGGTGGGGGTGGCGGCACTGGCGTAGCAAGCTTTTCAAAAGTGTGGGGGATGGATGTGGTCTTTCCAGTTAAGCGAACTTGTTCCAGATGCCTTAACATTTGCATTCCGCCATACTGAGGAATGTGTGTAGGGGACGAGAAGTAAGCACCATCCAGGATGTGTCCATCCTGCATTCGGAGGTGGAGAAGCTCATTAAGCTGTGTCTGGCCCTGCCAATGGCCGCGTTTCCCAGATTCGTTAAGAAGCTCTTAAGTGCTAAGATCTTCTTAGGAGCGCTCTTAAGAGCGCTGTGAAAGAAGGATGTGTTTCCCAGAGTCGCTCTTAGCTTAAGAAGATCTTTCACTAAGAAGGAAATGTGAAATCGAGCTGACCCACTCTTAAAGTGCGTGTAAAGCAGCAAAAAAAATGTGTTATGAGTTTGTCACACCACAGTAACATGTATCATTGACCACTGAGCCAAATTTGAAAGATTAAAAAAATTGCTAAGTATATAAAATTAGGTCTCAAAATCATGGAAAAACAAGCACTTCTCTCTGCTGTGAAACGCTGGGGGCGTGTCAGTTAGAGGCGCTTGAACCACGCCCATGCGCGGGAGGGGAGCCCTCTGTGTACTGCACAAGGACGTAGCCTAGCAACAATGGAAGCTAGTGCTAGCAGCATCGTCTGAAGGACCCAGCACTACCTGTTTGAGCCATCAGAGCCAGAAACTGACTCTGACACTGATAGTGCTCAGCCTCGTTCCTCACAGCCTCCATCAGAATGGTAATTTATTTCCCAGTAATTTAAACCCCAGTCTACATATAATTCCTTGTCATAGCTATATTGGTGCACATAAAATATTACCTGTGGATTATCATTGTGCTGTCAGATGGACTCGCTCAGGGAATCAGGCCAAATCATGTCATGATTAAATGCAATAACATTTGCTAACATTACATGGGCACGATGTAAAATCACTTTCAGGATTTGCACCTTCAGCAAAATGCATTTAATTAAACGAATACAATATTTATAACATAAGCACACACTTACACTGGCGGGCACGTAATGCCGGTGGCGGAGATGAGAGCACCTACTTTCGGCGGGACAGAGAGGATCGGTGGCGGGCACCATTATGTGCCCGCCATCGATCTTCTCCGTCCCCGGCTTGCATCCTCCCGTCCCGCCGAAAGCGGCTGCTACCATCACGGCCACCGGCATTATGTGCCCCCCACCGGAGATGAGAGCACCTGCCGTCGGTGGCGGGCACGTAGTGCCGGTGGCGTGATGGTAGCAGCCGCTGTCGGCGGGACTGAGGGAATCGGTGGCGGGCACGTAATGCCGGTGGCCGTGATGGTAACAGCCGCTGTCGGTAGGACGGGAGGCTGCAAGCCGGGGACGGAGAAGATCGTGGCGGGCACGTAATGCCGGTGGCGGAGATGAGAGCACCTGCTGTCAGCGGGACAGAGAGGATCGGTGGCGGGCACATCCTCTCCGTCCGCCGATAGCGGCTGCTACCATCACGGCCACCGGCATTACGTGCCCGCCACCGACAGCAGGTGCTCTCTCTCCGGTGGCCGTGATGGTAGCAGCCGCTGTCGGCGGACGGAGAGGCTCGGTGGCGGGCACGTAATGCCTGTGGCCGTGCTGTAACTATCGGGGGTAATGTGGACACTGCAGAGACTGGTGTTGGTGGTGATTTTGAACTCTCCACAGTAGCTCCTCTTGACAACATCGATCCACCATTTCCTTACGTTGTCTCGTAGGAGACTTAAATAGGCTAACTGAGCCGTTACCCTGGCCCGCACACTGTGGCATCCAGGAAAGATGCATGAGCTACGTGGAGGAGACATGACTGGTTAGCTAGCTGCAAACTATCATAAGCGATGCTATCTGAGACTCGAGAGCTAGCGGAAAACCACCGAAGCTAATGCACTGAACGTATTTATACTGCTTCCGCAGCAGGGCGGGGTTTATGCTGTAACGCGGCTATGATTTCTGACCCGCCCACTAAATCCTGAACACAGAAATGTTGAAATACAGTTTGGCAGCCTAGCTCCATAACTAAATTATAAATGGCTGAATGGCTTTTTACATGTTTTAAGGAAATACATTTATAACCTATTTAATGTGTTTTGAAGAAAATGGCTGAATTTGCGTTACACGGACTTTAACAGCCTTCTTAGCGACCAAATACTCAGTGATCAAGCCGCGTCAGGGAAATTTACATCCTCCACTTTTCGAAATAATAAAACAATGCTCAATGTTGAAATGCACTCATAGCTGCGGACCACTGGCGCAAGAAACATTGGTTAATAGAAGGAAAAAAAAAAAACTTCTATTGAATTACACGTTTTCCACACACATCTGCATATGAGGTATAGTACTACACATAAAAAACAACAACCCTGTGGCATTTCACAGATATCAAGGAAACAGATGTAATTAAACTCAGCTGAACCTCATCCAGAGAGGCTTCACCTGCTACTCTATATAAATGCGTTGCCAAAGTCCGCGCGTGTGATAAACCATGGCTGCAATACAGCACATTCTCGCTGCGAACCAACAGCGTCACCGTGCGCGAAGCCAGACGGTTTACATAGCCTAAATGCATACGTGTGTCAGCACTTCTCCCCACTGGACGTGCTGTCAGACTGGGCTGTCCAGGCAAAGTACCGGCTTCCCCGTGCGGAGATCCAACGGCTGATCACTCTGGTGTCTCCACACATCCCGAGAGCAACCCGCTGCAATTTTGCCCTCAGCCCGGAGGTGCAGCTCCCGGCTGCGCTGCGTTTTTACGCAGTGGGGAGCGTCCTGGAGGTGGTGGGGGACGGCACCGGCCTCAGCAAGGCATCGGTGTCGCGGAGTGTGGCAGCTGTGACACCGATTCTCCTGCGCCATGCCATGGATGGCACCCTCATTCCAATCCACAATCCCTCCCTGGTGGATCCGTGCTGGATCGGTAGAAAGCACTACGCGGCCGTCAACACACCCACACACACACCCGCACCCACACCCCGCCCCCCCACACACGATACATGCGTAGCCTAATTGCACCTGTGGGGGGGAGACCACGGGGCGCTGTGTGTGACTTATGCGCTGATAAAGAGGTGGGTGATCGATTTGCCTGGCATCGCTTGATTCAGTTTCAGCAGCACCGCGGTGGACAGCTCCCACTAAGAGCTTCTTAAGAAGCTTCTTTGGCTTGATCTTAAGGTTCTCCTAAGAAGGCAGTTAAGAACGCGTCTGGGAAACACCCGTATCTTAGCGCTCCTTCTTAGCCGAACCCTTCTTAAGAGCCTTCTGAAGTCCTTAAAACGATCGAATCTGGGAAACGCCGCCAATGCTGTTATGTTCCTTAAATGGCTTGATTTAGTGATCAAAGTTTCATTTTCTTAACAATAAAGATGCCGTGTTCATCCATCTAGTTCTCTTATAACTGCACGCCATTATAAAATAACTTCAAATCAAATCCTTAATCATTGATGAAAGTGCGTGCTTCCCCCGCCCCCCTCTCAGAAAATAGTTCCGACGTCCATGAAGCCGGTGAATCAGATCAATAGAACGTTTTTTTTTTTCTGGTTATCATCTATTGATATTCGGTACGCTACAGTTGTGGTGTCAGAATTTAATGTATTTTATGTACACAAGCAGGAAAGCTGGTGCCGCGGCCCGGCGGAGAATTAATGCTCATTTGCTCATTTATTTGCTCAAACTTGGAGCTATATGTGATCATAATGATGGTGAGAAAAGAAAACACAATAACTAAAGTTACAGCCTACACTGAGATTCGAACTCATACTAGCAGAAGTTTCTGCTTACCGAGGGAGCTGCTCTACCAGGGGAGCTATACGTCAGTCATAACACACATCAGCGTCTGGAGATACGTCCTGCTGTCGTGTCTTCAACCTAAAAGCTGATCTTTATACATTTTTTCGTTGAGTAAAAATCCTCTCTGAATTATGGAACTGATAAGAATCATTTCTTAAATGCTTGTATGGACGTTGAAACTTCTGTAGGCTGTGCGTAATTGTTTCTGCCTCCGCTTATTAGCCGTGGCTGCAGCGAGCGAGCGAGTAAAATCACAACCTCAGATGTCTTTAGGGTCTTTGACGTGTGCACAAAAAAAGACCACAGTTAAACATAAAATGGGAATATCACAGATAAATACAAAATACAAAGAATAAGACCTTAAAAGACATTTAAAAGGCTTCATAGTGAGTTGTTGACGATGATGATGGCGGATGAATGATTTTTTTCACTAAGTTTGTCCTTGCTAGAGGGACCCTGTAGCGACAGGCTGAAGGAAGGAGTTGGAATGAGGTGTGGAGTGGGTGAGGCATTATTAGCTACATTCTTGTATTTAAGCAACAACGAACAGAAACATAAATCAGGCAACTCTGTCCATTCCCGTTCATGGTCACTGCTCCCTGCTGCTGCATGTTGTCGTCCTCCTGCTCACAGATGCCACCTGGTGGTTGTTTGGGCACATTGCCGCTTCTCATGAAAACACAATTGATCCTCCACTAAAAAGGTGCGTGATTCTCGTGTGAACTCGGCCACAACGAAGTAGTACCTACTGTATGTCAGATTTTTTTCAGAGGAGATTTACACAAATCATCTGACAACACTTTTTATGTTAAGGAATAATTCCTCTCTGACTGTATTACGTTCCATTTTGAAATAGGACAATTTTCTGATTTTGTTTATAGGAACATTTTCTGTTACTATTTGTAATTTATTTTAGTCAGAGTATTTAGTTTGCATTTTCAAGTGAACACACTGCATGTAGGGTACATTTTGTTCTCGCTGAACAGAACCAGACATTTCTTGGTTGCTCTTTGTATTTGAGAAGGACTGTTCTTAAGGACAATCTTAATACATTTTGGAAAAAAATGTAGTTATTGAAAAAATGTTCATTCAACAATAAATAATGTGTTAAAAAGGAATGTGTTCTGAGTATTTAAATCAAAATGTATTAAAAGTATTTTTTTAAATTCAGTTCTATATACATTAAATGATGACAACTTTAAATTTTTAATTGAGACAACTTAAAAAAAAATTGCTCCCACATTCAAAAGTCGTTTACATGAAGTTAAAATATTCAGGTTTAATGAAGTGGATTATTTACATTAAGTAACAAAACCAATGTAAGTATTTTAATTTAGGAAAACTTGAAATAATTGGTTTGCTTCACCTTCAGAAATTGGTTTACATGAAGTTAATTATTTCAGGACAAACTAAATTAATTATTTACATTCATGTCAATGCTATAATAGTAGGTGTGACAGATTACTTCAATTTTTTTAAGTTGAGCCAATGTTTCATTTTTTTCAGTGTAGGTCAGGCCTCCATGTATAGGATTTGTTTGTTCAGCACATCCCACAGATGCTCAATTGGACAGGGGTCAGCATAGTCAAATCTTCCCAAAACATTACATGTTTGATAAGAGTCTTGGCCTTAGGACATTAACATGCCAATATTCAGTTACGGTCATAGAGTCACCTAGTGGCAGCAGGAAATTATATATTTCTATACTTTTATGTGTACTCCTCATGGCAGGTTCACCTGATGCAGCTCAGATTTTGTCAGAAAGCCCTTATGGCCATGCCAACTGTATGTGTTGAACATGCTGACCTTTTACTGGCCTTAGTGGTCGTGAAACATGAATTTGTTGTGACTTGACAGTTCATTGTCCAATCTTACCCAAATTTTATGTCTTTGATCAGAGTCCCAGACATAACACATCATGCGAATTAAGAGCCATAGTCATTGCGTCACCTAAGCATTTTGTGACAATTATTTCATTTAAATTACATTTTCATGGGGCCATCTACTTTTGATGAAATTGAACCAACGTGTAGCTGTGAGTGATCTCTAATGCCACATAGTGAACACATGAAGTTTAATTGTGTGTTGAACGGTCAAAGTCCGGCTGCTGGCACACCCAAGGGTTTTAGGGCCTGTTCATCACTGCTTGCAGTTTTAATCACAGACTGAGGAGGCAGTCACTTTATATTTGTTCTTTTTTTATTATAAACTCATTTAGTTTTTTTCAGCTGATTTTAAGACCTACTGTGAGACCGTATTCAGATCAGAGTCAACAGAGAAGTAGGAAGTAAGATATATTAAATTGGATCGCCATCGCACAGAAGTGCAGTGTGAATAATATTGTTGGTCCATGTGATATTTCAGTTACATTAGTAGATGTACGGTGTCAGCAGAAGGTGCATTGAGCATTGTACTGATTCATTTGAAGGATCAACAACAGGTTTGAAATAATGGATGAATTTCATGTCATGAAATCAATGAGGGAGGCAACAAGAGGATTAGACTTCTTCGACAGAATGTCAAGATTACTTAGAAAGCCTTTACTTGCCATGGGCTATTGCTGAACATGATGGATCTCCAGATTTCACCGGGAAGAACATCAGGAACCTGTGGAGTATACAGGACAGGATAAGAAAGGACAACCCCAACTCAGATTTGATCTTCCCACATTGCATCATCAACCGGAAATACCTGTGTAAATGTATTCTGCAGCTAGAGTGAGAAGTGAGATAGAACACAGATATGCTGTACCACTCAAATGTTTGCTGACTGAGCCTAGGGAAGGTGTTTCGCTGGTTGTGTCAGTTGAAAGGGGGGATAGGGACATTTCTGACTGTTGGTAAAGTCGGTAAACTGTTATTGGTTTGCAGAGTTTCAAGACCTGGGTTAGGTGTCTGACTTGGCATTTAGGGGAGATGTAATGGGCCAACTAAAATACTTCAACTGAGGTTCCATGGGGACAATTGTGTATCATGGTGGTTGTTAAATGGTGTATACATCAACAGTGAAGCGATTTTGACGGATTTTTAAGGGGACTGTTTTATGTAAGTATCTTTTCATTTTAACCTCAGAGTACACCAGTTTGTGGCACACGACTGTAAAAAAGTCGACATATTTAAACAGAAAGGCAGTAGAGTGGGTTGTCCACTTATAGCAGGGGTCTCAAACTCCCACCCCCAGGCAATTTCCGGTGGCTTGATGTCAAAAATTTAAAAAATATCATGTAATCGGAAAATTATTCTTTTTATTTAATTTTTTTGTTTGTTTGTTTCACACCAATTTAAACTACCCCTTCATATGCAATTGAAATAAAAAAAACACAATTGAATTTTAAAAATGATTTCATGTGACACAAAATACGTAAAGGCAAAGTTCACGGCTGACGCACATGTCCACGCATGTGGAGTTTTACTTGTTTGGCTGTGAAAAACAAAGATGTCTCTTTCCAAACCGAAAAGAAGACTGGATGATGAACACAAACTTTTTCAAGACAGGTGGATATTGCCTGATAAAACTCACCGTTCGAAAGGAATATAATCTCAATCGTCATTACTCGACTAAACAGGGAGAGCAATTCGAGAAGTAGTTACGAGTTACGTGACCAGAGGCACAGCCAAGTGTCTGGCAAGAAATAAAGTACCAATCTATTCAAGGATTTCATTTGTTAGTTCAGTGCAAGGTTTAAATAAAGTATTTAAGATATTATGAAAAAAGATTTGCACAAACGGTTTAAAAACTGTAAAAATAAAATAAAAATGGTTTGAAACTGCTGTTTGCATTTTTTTGTCATGTATGAAGAAAATGTGAGCAGAAATGCAAATGTATTAAAGTACAAATGTATTCAGAGATTGCATTTGTTAGTTCAGTGCGAGGTTTACTTTAAATAAGTTATTTATATGGACAAAAGTTTTGCACTAACTTAAAAATGTATAAATGTATACCAACTGGTGTTTGCATTTGAGTATTATTCTGTTAATGTTAGAAATAACACTACTTTTTTAGAAATATTGCGAGTTGTCACCTTGCATGGCAGCCTCTGCCATCAGTGTATAGATAAATATGGCATTTATTGTAGAATATGTTGAGTAGTAGGATAGACTAGAAAAGGGCTGTTCATTCATGTCCTGAAAGTAAAGTAGCTATAGCTGCTTGGTCATGGTGGGGGACGGATCAAGCTCATGGTTTATTCAGAAAGATGTTGATGAGATTGTAGATAGGACATAAACCCCAGCGGCCACACCCAAAAGCAAACATTTTATATGATCAAATACATTCCAGTCACATTGTAATGCTCCATATGAATGTCACACAGTGTCATTCATTGGCCTTCAAGGCTGAATATTAAACATTGGTGCAAAAGTTGCATATGATTGATTGATGTATTTATTAATTAATTGGAGACTTTCATTAAATTGTCACAGCATGTACTGTATGCACCACAGAAAATGTGTACACATGGGTGCAAAAGCAAATGTTCCTAAACAGAAACAAACTGATATGAGGGTATTCAGTCATCTCAGTCTCCAGTGCAGCACTGCTGTCATTCAGGAACACACAGAAACACTAATGGCATCCATAGTGCTGCCATGAACACTGAGGGTGTCACTGGGCCATAGTGTAACTTCATCCCTTTCTTCTTGCCATTCTTGGCTGAGCTCATGTTCTGTCAGGATTAATGAGTGTGTTGAGGGTTGAGTGATGGATCTGAACAGAGCTGCAGGGAGCCTGCTAGCTCTAGCTCCCATGCTTAAAAGCCTCTAAAGGACTCCTGAATAATAGCACAACAGTTTTTTCTATTTGAAAAATACAATCCTTGATAGTTTATTTCGAGAGATGCGTGTGTTAACATAAATACAACAAAAAGGTGTTGGTATATCTTGTTAAATGTATGCAGAGATCAAAGAAAGTGGACCTTAATGCGGGAGACAGCAGGCAGGAAGATTAGTGGCAGAACTTTATTTCCACAATAAACATGAGGAACAGGTAACTGAATGGAACAGAATAGCAGGAACAGACTAACACAACAGACAACCTGACAAAGACTGAACTAATGACTGGACTTAATTACAAACCAAACTAACAAGGGGATGAAGTGAAAGTGAAGAGAGGCGGATAAGCACAGATGAGGAGAATGATGTGAAGAAACAGAAGAGCAGAGCTAACAAAGCTGATGCAGAGCAGCTGTGAAGGGAAAGCAGACTAAAGAGGGACACAGGAGTGAAACAGAACACTGGGAACAGGGCAGGGCTAAATGAGGCTGATGTGAGGCAGGTGTAGAGTGAAAAGCGAACCGGGAGGAGCACAGGTAGTAGCTAACTGGGTTTTCCCCAGTGCATATTCTTAGCACAGGACCCGAGGGTAAGGATAACCCTAGGACAATATAGCCCCTTTTTACACACAGATTATTAATCCAGGGTTAACCTAAGCACCGGGCTATACAGATGTCTCTTCTTTCATATGACGTGCTTGCTGCTGCATTACCGCAGTGACGCTGTGGCGGTAAAAGGGGGAGCTGCACTTGATAACTGTAGAGGCTAGGTGGCAGCAGAGTGCTTGAATCCTGATGATGACAGTAAAATCCTGATGACAGGATTTTACTTTTTACCCTGTTTGACCACAATGTGCTCAGCTGGCGCTGTCAGTATTTCAGCTGGTTGACTCCACAGGAAGCAGATGTATGTAGTGTATGTAACGCTATGTTAATATGACTGCTTTGGCTGATATTTAACTTTAAAAGCTCTTCTGTGAACCAAGTTAAATAAACTAAAGATGTGTAACTACATATTTTTCAGTCAGCATTGCATATACCTACTTCTAAATTATGGAGTAAGATAGCTATCAAAAAGATGTGTGCATGATTCTAACTATTCGTGTTCGTAATGTTAAACATTTGAATGTCAATAAAATTGTTGTACGCACAATTCTGCTGTCATATACGCGAGTCTGAGAAATTGTTTGGGTTAGGATTGTTTTCATGTGAGTATGAATCTAAAAGCTGTGAGTGAAAAGTCTTGTGAATACAACCCTAATTCCTACGACTACGAAGTCTTCACTGTGAACACGAATTCAAGTTTGTGAGTATGAGTAGAAAAACGTTGAAATGACGTCACATAGACGCACGACATCGAAGCACAGCTTCCGGTCGCATGGAGTGAGCTTTTTCAGACCGCGTCGCGGTAAACCTCTAAGTATATCTGTTAACTGAGTCTCCAGTATGCTATTTACCCCAGCTATTGATACAACAAGGAAGACCTTAATCACACTTTTGACCGTGTCTGAACTCTGCTGAATGCCGGCAACGCGTCAACAAACAAAGTTTGTAATGGAGAACGCCGACCTCGCTGCGCTCATGAGAACAATAGTGCGCAAAGAAATAGCAACAGGGCTGGAAACTAATTTAAAGCCCATAAAGGACGAATTGAGCAAGATTCAGCTAAAAGTAACATCTTGTCTCGATAAAGTTGATTCACTAGAAGCTGCAGCGAATGAGGCTGAAACAAGGCTGTCAAAGCTGGAGCACGAGAATAAAACGCTGGCTACGGAAGTCTCCTTATTGAAACAGAAAGCCGAATCACTTGAAAACCAAAGCCGAAAGTTCAATCTGAGAGTACTCGGACTACCGGAGGAAATAGAACAAGGCAGACCCACTTCGTTTGTGAACGACATGCTGCGTGAGCTGTTTGGTCAAGCGGACTTGGGCCCACTACCGCTGGCCAACATCGCCCACCGCATCGGCGGCAGGGACAAGGTCTCACGATGCATGATTATACGACTGTATAGCTTTGAAGTAAGGCAGCGTATCATCCGACTGGCAACGGAAAGGAGAAAGCAACCAGATGGGCTAAAGTTCAGAGGACACAAGATCAGCATCTTCCCGGATTTAACAGCAGATCAACGGAAACAACAGGCTGTCTTCGACGAGATCAGGGCTATACTACGGAAAACAGGCATACGATATGGAGTAGCTTTTCCAGCTAAGCTGCTCATAACTTTTGGCAACAGGACGCGCGCCTTTGTGAACTCATCGGAGGCGATGGACTTCTATAGATCTGAAATCGAGCCCACGCTGGACAGATCCCGCCAGACCGCTGAGAACTAGATGATATCCACCTGAGAACTGCTAAAGCAAGTATAACAAGTCTGACATGCTCATATGGGAGTAAATTAGCTATATATTTAGTACGATGATCGGAGGACCTAGAATGCCCTCATGGTGACTCACTCATTGCCCCTCTCTTCCTTTTGTTTTTTTACTTTCTTTTGACATTAGGGGCGGACATAATTGTTTAATAATAATCCTCTTTTTTCCCTTTTTCTTTCTTACTGAGTGGCAACAATGAATGAATTGAATAGGGCAGCAATATTGGAGGGAACTGCTGATTGCGGACCCCATGTCACATTTCTCGCATTAAGTCGAGATTAGGAAATGCTGGGAAGGGGGAGGGGGGCAGGGGGTGGAAGGGTGAATGCGGGAGGTATGGGATGACGAAGCCAAGTGTATAGGGATGGGCTTCTCTGGGGTAACAGATTTCTGTAATTACTTCTTGTGTTTTTCTCTTTTTCCTTTCCATTATGTTTATTATTTCGGATCCCCGGTTCCCAAAATTAGCCTTAAGACTATTGGTCATGAAATGTGTAAAATAAAATCCTGTAAATTAGTTAATATAATCTGCAAATGTTGAAACTCTCAATACTTTCCTGGAATGTACAAGGTATTAATAAGAGCACTAAATATACAAGCTGCATTGAATTTCTTGATAGGAAAGGAATTGATATTGCTCTGCTTCAAGAAACTCACATAATGACATTAGACATAGGTAAATTAGATAACAGCAAATATGATGTTGTCTCATCTTCTCATTCTATCAATAGGACAAAGGGAGTGATGATTCTAATGCGCAAGACTTTTAATTTTAATATAGCTGAGCGAGGAAATGACTCTGCTGGTAGAATTTCCTATATCAAAGGTACTCTTGCTGATAAAAAGATGGCTTTTATATCAGCCTATGCTCCCAACATCTTTGACCCTTCATTTTATGCACAATTGACAAAGACGTTACAAGACCTTTCAGACTGCCTAATCCTTTTAGGTTGTGATATGAATGCAGTGCTCGATCCTCCTATGGATAGGTCTGGAGGGCAGGCTGTTCAGAGTACAGCTAATCTAACGCTGAGAAAAATGGTAGATACTGATACTGATTTCCCTGATTGATGTCTGGAGAACTTTCAACCCTCATACAAAACAGTACACTTTTTTCTCTGCGAGACACAGAACATATTCTAGAAAAGACTATATTTTGGCGACGCCCAATGTGTCCCGCTGGGTCAGAAAAGTGGAGATAGTCTATACATCCTTATCTGACCATCACGCCAACAAGTGTGAATTAGTATTTGAGAATAACTCCAAGCATGCTTTAAGGTGGAAATTTAATTTAACTTTATTACAGGATACTAAGTTCTGTGAACATCTAAAATCAGAGCTTAATGCATTTATAAGTATAAATAAGAACTCAGTACTTGATGTAAGATACTTATGGGATGCAATCAAAGGAAGTATCCGTAACTATACAATTTCATATGCATCAGCACGCAATAGGACTCATTTCCAAGTATTAGCAAAGCTGGAGACCAGATTTTCATCCCTAATCTCTCAACAACAAAACAAGTATGATCAAGAGAGGGGAAAAGAATTAGGGGAGGCTAAGGCTGAACTAAATGCATTTCTTATGCGAAGAGCAGAGTTTCTAGTTCATAGAGCGAGAGAAACCAAATATTTAAATGGAAATAGACCTAGCTTTGTTTTGTCAAGGAAAATACACTGCAACGATAAAAAAGCAGACATTGTCTCCATTAAAAACAGAGAGGGTGAAGTGGTATATGATCCTCTGAAAATTAATCATGAATTTAAGTTATTTTATCAACTGCTGTACTCATCAGAAGCAACTTTCACAAAAAATGATCTTGTTTCCTTTTTTGATGGCTTAAATCTACCCGAATTATCAGAACAGCAAAGAAATCTATTGGATTCCCCATTTACTATTAATGAATTATATGAAGCAATTAAATGCATGAACCATGGCAAATCACCAGGCCTGGATGGAATCCCCCCTGAGCTGTATTTAAAATTCTGGGATGACTTGGGCCCATTTATCTTAGAAATGTTTCAACAAGCCATCAAATGAGGATGCTTCAATAGAGACATAAATACAGCTATCATCACTCTGTTACATAAAAGAGGCAAGGATAGCACCTTATGTTCCAGTTTTCGCCCTCTATCACTGCTTAATGCAGATGTCAAGCTCTATGCAAAGGTCTTGGCCCGAAGACTCGAGACAGTCCTGCCAACTCTGGTCCATCCCGACCAAACAGGTTTTGTAAAACAAAGATATGCATCTGATAATATGAGACGTCTTTTACACATTGTTAATGCCGGTACTAACATATTCTCACCTTGTGCTGTGCTGTCTGTTGCATTGAAAAAGCCTTTGACAGGCTCGAATGGGAATATCTGTGGCATACTCTGTAAACTATGGGTTTTGGTGATAATTTCATTGGCATGCTTAAAACACTGTACTGTAACCCATCTGCTATGGTCATTACATCTAAACAATGCTCTAGACCTTTTACTATTGAAAGAGGAGCTCGCCAAGGGTGTCTGGTGTTCTGCGCTGCTGTTCACATTATCTCTGGAACCCTTAGCACAAAAAGATCAGAAACTCAGATGAGGGAAAGCCAATTGCAGTGAGTAGAACTTATCATAAGACCTCTCTGTATGCGGACGATTTATTATTATTTCTCAATGACATGCTTTTTTCCCTCCCGGCCGCATTGAAGATTTTCCATAATTTTAGTTTAATATCTGGACATAAGATAAATCTGAACAAGTCCTCTTTGCTTCCTTTGAATACCGCCACGAGCAATCTGCAGTTAGATGTGGGGATTCCAGTAGTTACGCATTTTAAGTATCTTGGAATCGACATATATCCATCTCTTGAAAAAAATTGTTTCTAAAAATTATAAGTGTCTAAAGAAATCAATATCTGATGAATTAAATAGATGGTCTGCATTATCAATTCCCCTCTCTACACGTATATCAGTGGTAAAGTCCCATATACTTCCCAAGGTCAATTTCTATGCAAATATGCTACATTTACCCCCACCAGCTGGATTTTGAGAGAAGATACAGGGGCTGGCATTTAAATTCATATGGAAAAACCAGCACCCAAGAATTAGTAGGTCTACGCTCCAGAAGAGTAGGACCTCAGGAGGGCTATCTGTACCTAACTTTGAAATGTATTTTCTATCCTTTGTGATGAGATCTGTATCAAGGTGGTTTGACAAAAATGCAGACATACCTTGGGTGAACATAGAGAATTACACTGTATCCCCATATATGCTTAAAGATGTTCTATTCTCGGGCTTCTCCCCAAAATTCTGTCAGAACAAATTTGGACCAATTATTGCAAACTCAATTCTAGTTTGGAATAACATAGCCACATCGTTTAAATGGGATATAAAGTGGCACTTAGATACCCCAAGTTTTAGAAATAATTTATTACTTATAGGTGGTGAACCAATCATTTTCTCCTCTTGGCAAAATCAGGGAGTTCATAGTCTGTCGGACTTATATAATGAAGATTGTCTTAGATCATTTCATGAACTTGAACAAATCTATAATTTGCCTGGCACCTCTTTCTTTTTCTATCTACAGTTGCGCACAGCAATGCGTACATATGGTGTACCATGGAATCAAACCCTATTAACTAATCCCCTAATGCATCTCTTGAACATCGCAAAAGTTAAAAAAGGTTTTGTGTCTCGAATATATAATGAGATACAAGGAAGACTAACTGGACCCACAGGCAATGTTCTTGTCTGGAATATAGATACTAAAGTTTTTTGGCTCAGTATCAACTGGCAGAGAGTGTGGAGTAATATTCCACTAACATCCCGTAATTATAATCATCAGTTAATTCACTATAAGCTAATACAAAGATACTATTTATCCCCTAGACGATGCTGCCAGATCCGTATCACTCAGAGCCCACTATGTCAGTTATGTCCTCACAAAGTGTTGGGCACATACATGCACATGATGTGGGAATGCCCTGGGGTCTATTCCTTTTGGCTCAGCATTTCGAACATTCTTTCTTGTTTAATTCAGACAAACATACCTTGTTTACCACATATATTTCTTTTAAATGATGATACTTCTCTGAATTTAACATTTCACAAGAAGAGAGTACTGTTCGCAGGTTTAACTGCAGCAAAGAAAATGTTGGTAAAAAGATGGAAACCACCACATGTTCTAAATGTGTATCTGTGGAAATTTATGTATATATAATTTTATGAAGTCCTGTCTTTAGAAATCTCCAGTGCTCGTGCTCAAAAGGCAAAGACAGAAGCGATACAGAATCTGGAATCAGCATCTGAGAGAGTCAAAGCGTTGTTTTGAGACTATACTTTATATAAAAAGGAAAAGAGGAGAGAGGAGGGAAGAAGAAGGGGATGGAAGGAAGAGAGAATGGGGTGGGGGGGAGGAGGGAGAGGAGAGAGGGAGGGGAAGGGGGAAAAAGAAAAGAAGAGAAGGAAAGAAAAAAACCCAAAAACAAACAAACAAACAAAAACCTCATGAATGTGTCCATGTACTGCTGTTGCTGTGTGTTTAATTTTGTTTTGTTCATTTATTATTTCATGTAACCATCCTTAATGTCACCCCTGAGATAAGGGTGCGGGTAATGGGTCTGGATGAATGGCGATGTAATGAAATAAAAAATTGATCACAAAGAAAAAATGACGTCACATAGGTCACTGGCAGATCACAGGGGGAAATAATCGAACCCCGATTACCCCAAACGCACATGTGCCAAAGCCACAGATGGCTGACAGCAGTGGACCGGGTAGAGCTGCCAGCTCAGGTGAAACATCACAGGTAAGTCAATAATGTGTATATCCAAAATTTATTTCATAAAATTGTACTATTTAGAATAATATAGCCTACAGTTCATAGACCTACAGACTTACTGCTTTAGCTTGCAAGCTAACGACATGTGGGTGACGCTAACTTAGTGCGAGCATTACTAGCATTAGAAGTTGGCTTGTGCTAGTTCATCAGCACTGACCTGCAAAATATGAAATAATTAATTTGAGACATGTTGATAAAATACGACTTTTATCGATTTATAAATTATGTCAATTTGTGTATAAATTTGTCCATCGTATAAGTCCGGTTTCTTTTCCTCTTTGCTAACCCTCCTCTCGGTCATGTGCTTTTGTTTACAACGAAGTCGTGAGGAAATCAATCAGTGGATCGATGGATTATCATACACACATTATGACGTGTATATGTGTGTAGTCTTATCTGTCATAAACAAGAGATTACGGGTTACGGGCGCGTTTGGGTCGCGGTGCTGCAGAGACGAGAGCTGGGACACCGGGTCGGAGGCTCCATTCTCCATGTAACAAGTTACAAGTCGTTTATTTAACCAGCACTATTACTCTGAAGCTGTTTAATTAAGGTTAAAATGAACCATAAGGAAAATATCCCACATAGTTCCTTTTTGGCCTCTTTCCATCTGTGCTCCTCTGATCAGAGCGGCGTCCCTAGCAAAATAAAATGCAGCGATTGACAACATTCAATAGAGCCCTCTCTTGTAATAATAATAATAATTAAAACTGCAAGCAGTGATGAACGGGCCCTCGCCCCCCGACGTACGTTGGGCTGTGGCGCCGTCGGAGGCCTGTGCACCCAGATGTGTGCTTGCCCGTTGCCTGTGGAAATGTCCTACCTAAATGGGATTCATGTCACACAAAACACAACAGTGACATCTTCAGTGACTTCCCGTGTCCAGTGGGTGGCGCTATAGATATGACACAGTATTGATGCAGCGATGTATTCAGGGTGAGCCCCTCTACATGTGTGAGCAATTTGATGCAGATGGGAAATTGTATGTTGAAGTTATCAGGACTTCCTGCTTGATGGCGAAGGATTGAATTTGAAGGAAAATGGCGGACTTCCTGTTGGACTGAGGGCATGTGTCCCAGAGGGATTTTTGTGCGTCTGGTCATGTTACATATGCGTACTGACTTTCGTTAATATGTGTTCATGTAGGAGGCGGGGCTTCAAGTTTGAAATATTCCAGGGGGCGCAATGGAGCCAGTTGTTCACATATCACAGTATTAATGCAAAGACCTATTCAGGGACAACCTCTCTACAATTGTGACCAATTTGGTGTAGATGGGAAATTGTATGTTGAAGTTATAAGGACTTCCTGCACGATGGCGAAGGATTGAAATTGACCGTACCGCCACGCCCACCAAGCGCAACACAGGCTGTTGAAGGTCTGAGGATGCTACTGAGTGAATGTGAAGTCTGTGGTGTTAAATCTGGAGGATGAGTTAGTTAAAGTACAAGGCATAGACATATTGGGTCACTACAGAATGGGAAAAGCCATAAGGGGGTCATCGAAATTAATCACACTGCCACGCCCACCAGGAATAACGTAGACAAAAGCTTTTCACAACTTTTCACCATCAAGGTTTGAGGATGCTTCTGAGTGAATGTGAAGTCTGTGGTGTTAAATCTGTAGGACGAGTTAGTTAATATACGACCTCTGGAAATGGGTTTCCTACAGAATGGGAAAAGCCATAAGGGGGTCATTGAAATAAACCGTAACCACGCCCACCAGAAATGATGTAGGCAAGAGCTGAGCACAACTTTTCATGATCAAGGTATGAGGATGCTACTGAGCGAATGTGAAGTTTGTGGTGTAAAATCTGTAAGAGGAGTTGGTTAATGTAGGAGGCTTAGAAGAGATTCCTACAGAATGGGAACAGCCATAAGGGGTCATCGCACTGCCACACCCACCAGGTATATCAGAGGCGAAAGCTTTTCACAAGGTGTCATCATCAAGGTCTGAAGATGATATGTAGTGAGTGTGAAGTCTGTGGCATTAAATCTGTAGGACAAGTTACATAAAGTCCGAGTTTGGTGAGTTTTGGGGTATGTTAAAGCCACCAAAAATGCGATCTCGTGCAAGGAATAAAAATAATAATAATTAAAGCTGCAAGCAGCGATGAACGGGCCCTCGCAGTCCACGCGTGTCGGGGCGTGCTGCTGTCGCTACATGCTGCTGTCGGGGCATGCTGCTGTCGGGGCTTGCTCATGCAACAACTTCCGTTGAGGAGTCAAAAGTGAAGGCAGTCAAACTGTTGTTTTGTCATTTAGCAATAAAAGCGCCCTTTATTGGCCGCTTTGCACCAAATTTTTCACAAACCGTCATCGGACCATGGAACACAAATAAAAAAACTTTAGTGTTAATGCGACCGTATTTCATCAATATATGGAAGACTGTCTGTTTGAGCACAATTTGCAGGAAATTGTTGTTTTATATTTTGGGCGTTCTTTGGACTATCACAATTCTTTTAATCACTTTTTGTCAGAAGGGTCCACAGATGCTGTGTGCAAATTTTGGTGCAAATTGGAGAAATTGCGTGGGAGGAGTTAGAAAAAGTAGGTTTGCGACATTCCGAAATGTGCAAATTGAAATGTACTGCGAAAGTGGGCGTGGCCTACATCACACAATTCAGCTGAATGCAGGTAACATGTATATATAAGGTTTAACAATGTGCACCATGTTATGTTGGAGTTATTAGGCAAAAATGGTTTTGTGTTGATAATAGCGCCACCTGCTGGTCATTTTTGGTGTGTAAGTTACAGGGGCCAGTCTATACCTCCCCTATCAATTTGATATCTATAAGTGTTATGGTGTGGGCACAGTGGCAAAAATAAAATGAAACTGCCACCAGAGCGCCACCTAGTGTCGGATTGGTAAGACCTTTGTCAGCCATTGTCAGGAGGGTATTGGCAATGAGTGTACCAAGGTTCATGTTAATCCGAGAAACAGATATGGAGATAAAAATTACTCCAATTTAAAGAGCGCCACCTAGTGGTCATGGGCCAAAACTTTGCACAGAGCCTTAGGGGCTCATGGGGAAGAAGTATCCTGAGTTTCATGACATTCGGACGAACCAATTTGGAGATATTCCACACTTTCTGTTTTGAACGAAATGTGCAGGAAGTTGTTATTTAGTAACTTGAGTATTGTTTGGAATATCACAATTCTTTTAATAACTTTTTGTCAGAAGGGTCCACAGATGCTGTGTGCAAAGTTTGGTGCAAATCGGTGAAATTACCTGGGAGGAGTTCGAAAAAGTAGGTTTGCGACATTTCGCGAGCTAGCGAAAAAAAACGGTAGGCGGATATGGGCGTGGCCTATACCCAGAGATTCAGGAGGATTCACTGAACGCGTGGATATAAGGCTTTTGAATGTGCGACAAAGTATGTGGGAGTTATTAGGCCAAACGCACTTTCCTTGATAAAAGCGCCACCTAGTGGTGAAAATTCACAACGACAACAGATTATAAAATTTTTCACCAGGTGTGACGTATATTCCAAGTTTGGTGAGTTTTGGGGTACGTTCAGGCAGTGAAAAATGCGATCATTTTGGCAGAAGAAAAAATAAAATTAAAATTAAAACTGCGAGCAGTGATGTACGGGCCCTCGCAGTCCACGCGTGTCGGGGCATGCTGCCGTCGGGGCTTGTTCATGCAACAACTTCCGTTGAGTAATGAAAAGTGAAGGCAGTCAAGGGAAAAACGGTTTTGTCTTGATAACAGCGACACCTAGTGGTAATTTTTGGTGTGTGAGGTACAGGGGCCAGTGTGTACCACCCCAATGAATTTCATATCCATAAGTATTGTGGTGTGGTCACAGTGCCAAAAACAAAATGAATCTGCCGCCAGAGCGCCACCTAGTGTCGGAGCGGTAAGACCTTCGTCAGCCATCCTCAGGAGGGCATTTGCAATAAGTGTACCAAGTTTCATGTCAATCAGACAAACGGATGTGGAGATATAAATTACTTCAATTTAAAGAGCGCCACCTAGTGGTGGTCGTCCAAAATTTGGCACAGAGCCTTAGGGGCTCATGGGGAAGTATTATCCTGAGTTTCATGTCATTCGGACACACCAATGTGGAGATATGCAACACTTCCTGTTTTGACCGAAATCTGCAGGAAATTGTTATTTAATAACTTGAGTATTCTTTGGAATATCAAAATTCTTTTAATAACTTTTTGTCAGGAGGGTCCACAGATGCTGTGTGCAAAGTTTCGTGCAAATCGGTCGAACTGCCTGGGAGGAGTTCGAAAAAGTAGGTTTGCGACATTTTGCGAGCTAGCGAAAAAAAACGGTAGGCGGATATGGGCGTGGCCTATACCCAGAGATTCAGGAGGATTCACTGAACGTGTGGATATAAGGTTTTTGAATGTGCGACAAAGTATGTGGGAGTTATAAGGCGAAACGCACTTTCCTTGATAATAGCGCCACCTAGTGGTGAAAATTCACAACGACAACAGATTATAAAATTTTTCGCCAGGTGTAACGTATATTCCAAGTTTGGTGAGTTTTGGGGTATGTTCAGGCAGTGAAAAATGCGATCATTTTGGCCTAAAAATAATTAAAAAAAAAAAAATAATTAAAACTGCAAGCAGTGATGAACGGGCCCTCGCCCCCCCACGTACGTTGGGCTGTGGCGCCGTCAGAAGCCGCACGCCCAGATGTGTGCTTGCCCCTTGCCTGTGGAAATGTCCTACCTAAATGGGATTCGTGTCACACAAAACACAACAGTGACACCTTCAGTGACTTCCTGTGTCCAGTGGGTGGCACTATAGATACGACGTAGTATTGATGCAGAGACGTATTTTGGGTGAAGAATTTGCAGAAAAAGCAGATTTTTTCAAAAGCTGAAAAGGAAGAAAGGCTGAAAAGTAATAGGTTGAAAGAGCTTAAAAAGCTGAAGATTTTGATAGTTGAACGGTTTCTCTAGCTGAACATGAAGCTGAATGTTTTGATAGTTGAATGGTTTCTATAGCTGAACATAAAGCAGAATTTTTGAAAAAGCTGAAAAGGTTGAAAAGCTGAAAGTAACAGGCTGAAAGAGCTTAAAAAGCTGAACAGTTTGACAGCCAAACAGTTTCTGTAGCTGCACAGATGCTGGAGCAGTAGCAGAACCAAAGGTGAAAATGTCCCCATAAGAATGAATGGGAAAACACCTCCCAAACACCTGCAGGTTTAGAAAAAAGTGTAATGGTTATGGCCAAAATATGTATACAGTGAGTAACAGGAGACATTGCTGAACCATGTGATGTGTTTTTAATTTCTGTAGAGTGAAAAATGAGGGCACAAGAGCGAGAGACAAAACCGGTACCGTCTGCTCCACTCCAGAGATTTAGGCTCAAAGTTAACACTGCGGCTTATGGCGGAGTTGCTGGAGTTCTCGTCACTCTAGGGCTTCCACAGCCAAAAGTTTAAGTCGCACATCTGAAATAAGACGATCATATGAAAGCCAACAAGATTTCCTACATTTCTATGTATATATTGTCTATGTGAAGTAAAAGCTGTGGGACCCAAATCAAGCGGAAGAGAGTTTTTTCTAAAGTTTTTGCAGCTGCTCTGCACTCTAGCGATGATGTCACCCACTCTAGCTCACGCAATACACACCCATTATAAACCCAGAAGAGGAGCTAACAATCCTTCAAACTAGCTGTTCTTTCATCATTTAGCAATAAAAGCGCCACCTATTGGTTGATTTGCACCGAATTTTGTACAAACTCTCATCAGGCCATCCAACACAATTACAAAAAGTTTAGTGTTAATTGGACTGTATTTCATCAAGATAGGCAAGACTGTGTGTTTGGCCACAATGTGCAGGAAATTGTTGTTTTATATTTTGGGCGTTCTTTGGACTATCACAATTCTTTTAATAACTTTTTGTCAGGAGGGTCCATAGATGCTGTGTGCAAAGTTTTGTGGAAATGGGATAAATTGCCTAGGAGGAGTTCGAAAAAATGGGTTAGCGGTATTTAGCGAATTTGCGAATGGAATTCTGTCGCGAAAGTGGGCGTGGCCTACATCACACAATTCAGCTGAATGCAGGGAACACATGGACATAAGATTTAACAATATGCACCATGTTATGTGGGAGTTATTAGCCAAAAACGGTTTTGTCTTGATAACAGCGCCACCTGCTGGTCATTTTTGGTGTGTGAGTTACAGGGGCCAGTCTATACCACCCCAATGAGTTTCATATCCATAAGTGTTATGGTGTTGGCACAGTGCCAAATCTAAGATGAAACTGCCACCAGAGCGCCACCTAGTGTCGGATCGGTAACACATTCGTCAGCTATCCTCTGGAGGGCACTGGCAATGAGTGTACCAAGTCTTGTGTTAATCAGACCAACCGGTGTTGAGATATAAAATAGTTGAATTTAAACAGTGCCACCTGGTGGTCATCATCCCAAATTTTGAACAGAGCCTTAGGGCCTCATCTGGAAGTAGGATCCTGAGTTTGAAGTCATTCGGACACACCGACGTGGAGATATGCAACACTTCCTGTCTGGAGCGAAATCTGCAGGAAGTTATAATTTAATAACTCGAGTATTCTTTGGTATATCAAAATTCTTTTAATAACTCTGGGTCAGGAGGGTCCACAGATGCTGTGTGCAAAGTTTGGTGCACATCGGTGAAAATGCCTGGGAGGAGTTCGAAAAAGTAGGTTTGCGACATTTGGCGAGCTAGCGAAAAAAAACGTTAGGCGGAAGTGGGCGTGGCCTATATCAGGAGATTCAGCACAATTCACTGAAGGCGGGGATATAAGGTTTTTGAATGTGTGATAAATTATGCGGGAGTTATTAGCCAAAACGCACTTTCCTTGATAATAGCGCCACCTAGTGGCGAAAATTGACAACGACAATAGATTATAAAATTTTTCGCCAGGTCTGATCTATATTCCAAGTTTGGCGAGTTTTGGGGTATGTTCAGGCAGTGAAAAATGCGATTTTGGGGATGGAACAATAATAATAATAATAATCCGAGCGAATCCAATAGGTCCTCGCACGAGATTCGTGCTCGGGCCCTAATAATCACTACAAAAACAATAGGGTCCTTGCAGGTTCCCTGCTTGGGCCCTAATAATTAAAACTGCAAGCAGTGATGAACGGGCCCTCGCAGTCCACGCGTGTCGGGGTGTGCTGCGGTCGGGGCCTGCCAGTTACCCGGCCGCATTGCCCGATTATTGTGTATGTATGTCTTAACTGTCCGTGTGTTAATGGGACTGCATTTGGTCAAGATATGGAAGACTGTCTGTTTGAACAGAATTTGCAGGAAATTGTAATTCTATATTTTGGGTGTTTATTGGAGTATCAAAATTGTTTTAATAAGTTTTTGTCGTGAGCATGTACAGATGCTGTGTGCAAAGTTTGGTGCAAATCGGTGAAATTGCCTGGGAGGAGTTCGAAAAAGTAGGTTTTTCAGTTCGCGCGATTTTGCGAATGGAAATTTGGGGTGAACGTGGGCGTGGCCTACATCAATCACTTCATCTGGATTCAGGGAACACGTAGATATAAGGCTTTGAACTGTGCGACATATTATGTGGGAGTTATTCACGGAAAACGCTTTTCTCTTGATAACAGTGCCACCTGCTGGTCATTTTTGGTGTGTGAGTTACAGGGGCCAGTCTATACCACCCCAATGAGTTTCATATCCATAAGTGTTATGGTGTTGGCACAGTGCCAAATCTAAGATGAAACTGCCACCAGAGCGCCACCTAGTGTCGGATCGGTAACACCTTCGTCAGGTATCCTCTGGAGGGCACTGGCAATGAGTGTACCAAGTTTCATGTTAATCCAACAAACGGATGTGGAGATATAAATTACTTAAATTTAAAGAGCGCCACCTAGTGGTGATGTCCCGAAATTTTGCACAGAGCCTTAGGGGCTCATGGGGAAGTAATATCCTGAGTTTGATGTCATTCGGACACACCAATGTGGAGATATGCAACACTTCCTGTTTGGAACGAAATCTGCAGGAAGTTGTAATTTAATAACTTGAGTATTCTTTGGAATATTAAAATTCTTTTAATAACTTTTTGTCAGGAGGGTCCACAGATGCTGTGTGCAAAGTTTGGTGCAAATTGGTGAAATTGCCTGGGAGGAGTTCGAAAAAGTAGGTTTGCGACATTTTGCGAGCTAGCGGAAAAAAACGGTAGGCGGATATGGGCGTGGCCTATACCCAGAGATTCAGGAGGATTCACTGAACGCGTGGATATAAGGATTTAGAATGTGCGACAAAGTATGTGTGAGTTATTAGCCAAAACGCACTTTCCTTCATAATAGCGCCACCTAGTGGCGAAATTTGACAATGACAACAGATTATAAAATTTTTCGCCAGGTGTGATCTATATTCCAAGTTTGGCGAGTTTTGGGGTATGTTCAGGCAGTGAAAAATGCGATCATTTGGGAAAAATAAAAATAAAATTAAAACTGCAGGCAGTGATGAACGGGCCCTCGCAGTCCACGCGTGTCGGGGTGTGCTGCGGTCGGGGCCTGCCAGTTACCCGGCCGCATTGCCCGATTATTGTGTATGTATGTCTTAACTGTCCGTGTGTTAATGGGACTGCATTTGGTCAAGATATGGAAGACTGTCTGTTTGAACAGAATTTGCAGGAAATTGTAATTCTATATTTTGGGTGTTTATTGGAGTATCAAAATTGTTTTAATAAGTTTTTGTCGTGAGCATGTACAGATGCTGTGTGCAAAGTTTGGTGCAAATCGGTGAAATTGCCTGGGAGGAGTTCGAAAAAGTAGGTTTTTCAGTTCGCGCGATTTTGCGAATGGAAATTTGGGGTGAACGTGGGCGTGGCCTACATCAATCACTTCATCTGGATTCAGGGAACACGTAGATATAAGGCTTTGAACTGTGCGACATATTATGTGGGAGTTATTCACGGAAAACGCTTTTCTCTTGATAACAGCGCCACCTGCTGGTCATTTTTGGTGTGTGAGTTACAGGGGCCAGTCTATACCACCCCAATGAGTTTCATATCCATAAGTGTTATGGTGTTGGCACAGTGCCAAATCTAAGATGAAACTGCCACCAGAGCGCCACCTAGTGTCGGATCGGTAACACCTTCGTCAGGTATCCTCTGGAGGGCACTGGCAATGAGTGTACCAAGTTTCATGTTAATCCAACAAACGGATGTGGAGATATAAATTACTTAAATTTAAAGAGCGCCACCTAGTGGTGATGTCCCGAAATTTTGCACAGAGCCTTAGGGGCTCATGGGGAAGTAATATCCTGAGTTTGATGTCATTCGGACACACCAATGTGGAGATATGCAACACTTCCTGTTTGGAACGAAATCTGCAGGAAGTTGTAATTTAATAACTTGAGTATTCTTTGGAATATTAAAATTCTTTTAATAACTTTTTGTCAGGAGGGTCCACAGATGCTGTGTGCAAAGTTTGGTGCAAATTGGTGAAATTGCCTGGGAGGAGTTCGAAAAAGTAGGTTTGCGACATTTTGCGAGCTAGCGAAAAAAAACGGTAGGCGGATATGGGCGTGGCCTATACCCAGAGATTCAGGAGGATTCACTGAACGCGTGGATATAAGGATTTAGAATGTGCGACAAAGTATGTGTGAGTTATTAGCCAAAACGCACTTTCCTTCATAATAGCGCCACCTAGTGGCGAAATTTGACAATGACAACAGATTATAAAATTTTTCGCCAGGTGTGATCTATATTCCAAGTTTGGCGAGTTTTGGGGTATGTTCAGGCAGTGAAAAATGCGATCATTTTGGAAGAAGGAATAAAATAAGAATAATAATAATAATCATTACAATTACAATAGGGTCCTTGCAGGTTCCCTGCTCGGGCCCTAATTAAAACTGCGAGCAGTGATGTACGGGCCCTCGCAGTCCACGCGTGTCGGGGCATGCTGCCGTCGGGGCTTGTTCATGCAACAACTTCCGTTGAGTAATGAAAAGTGAAGGCAGTCAAGGGAAAAACGGTTTTGTCTTGATAACAGCGCCACCTAGTGGTAATTTTTGGTGTGTGAGTTACAGGGGCCAGTGTGTACCACCCCAATGAATTTCATATCCATAAGTATTATGGTGTGGGCACAGTGCCAAAAACAAAATGAAACTGCCGCCAGAGCGCCACCTAGTGTCGGAGCGGTAAGACCTTCGTCAGCCATCCTCAGGAGGGCATTTGCAATAAGTGTACCAAGTTTCATGTCAATCAGACAAACGGATGTGGAGATATAAATTACTTCAATTTAAAGAGCGCCACCTAGTGGTGGTCGACCAAAATTTGGCACAGAGCCTTAGGGGCTCATGGGGAAGTATTATCCTGAGTTTCATGTCATTCGGACACACCAATGTGGAGATATGCAAAACTTCCTGTGTTGAGCGAAATCTGCAGGAATTTGTAATTTAATAACTTGAGTATTTTTTGGTATATCAAAATTCTTTTAATAACTTTTTGTCAGGAGGGTCCACAGATGCTGTGTGCAAAGTTTGGTGCAAATCGGTGAAATTACCTGGGAGGAGTTCGAAAAAGTAGGTTTGCGACATTTTGCGAGCTAGCGAAAAAAAACGGTAGGCGGATATGGGCGTGGCCTATACCCAGAGATTCAGGAGGATTCACTGAACGCGTGGATATAAGTTTTTTGAATGTGCGACAAAGTATGTGGGAGTTATAAGGCAAAACGCACTTTCCTTGATAACAGCGCCACCTAGTGGCGAAAATTCACAACGACGACAGATTCTAAAATTTTTCGCCAGGTGTGACGTATATTCCAAGTTTGGCGAGTTTTGGGGTATGTTCAGGCAGTGAAAAATGCGATCATTTGGGATAAATAAAAATAATAATAATAATAATAATAAACATTACAATTACAATAGGGTCCTCGCAGGTTCCCTGCTCGGGCCCTAAATAATAATAATAATAATCATTACAATTACAATAGGGTCCTTGCAGGTTCCCTGCTCGGGCCCTAATAATAATCATTACAATTACAATAGGGTCCTCGCAGGTTCCCTGCTCGGGCCCTAATAATCATTAAAACTGCGAGCAGTGATGTACGGGCCCTCGCAGTCCACGCGTGTCGGGGCATGCTGCCGTCGGGGCTTGTTCATGCAACAACTTCCGTTGAGTAATGAAAAGTGAAGGCAGTCAAGGGAAAAACGGTTTTGTCTTGATAACAGCGCCACCTAGTGGTAATTTTTGGTGTGTGAGTTACAGGGGCCAGTGTGTACCACCCCAATGAATTTCATATCCATAAGTATTATGGTGTGGGCACAGTGCCAAAAACAAAATGAAACTGCCGCCAGAGCGCCACCTAGTGTCGGAGCGGTAAGACCTTCGTCAGCCATCCTCAGGAGGGCATTTGCAATAGGTGTACCAAGTTTCATGTCAATCATACAAACGGATGTGGAGATATAAATTAATCCAATTTAAAGAGCGCCACCTAGTGGTGGTCGGCCAAAATTTGGCACAGAGCCTTAGAGGCTCATGGGGAAGTATTATCCTGAGTTTCATGTCATTCGGACACACCAATGTGGAGATATGCAAAACTTCCTGTGTTGAGCGAAATCTGCAGGAATTTGTAATTTAATAACTTGAGTATTTTTTGGTATATCAAAATTCTTTTAATAACTTTTTGTCAGGAGGGTCCACAGATGCTGTGTGCAAAGTTTGGTGCAAATCGGTGAAATTACCTGGGAGGAGTTCGAAAAAGTAGGTTTGCGACATTTTGCGAGCTAGCGAAAAAAAACGGTAGGCGGATATGGGCGTGGCCTATACCCAGAGATTCAGGAGGATTCACTGAACGCGTGGATATAAGGTTTTTGAATGTGCGACAAAGTATGTGGGAGTTATAAGGCAAAACGCACTTTCCTTGATAACAGCGCCACCTAGTGGCGAAAATTCACAACGACGACAGATTATAAAATTTTTCGCCAGGTGTGACGTATTTTCCAAGTTTGGCGAGTTTTGGGGTATGTTCAGGCAGTGAAAAATGCGATCATTTGGGATAAATAAAAATAATAATAATAATAAATAAATAATTAAAACTGCAAGCAGTGATGAACGGGCCCTCGCAGTCCACGCGTGTCGGGGTGTGCTGCGGTCGGGGCCTGCCAGTTACCCGGCCGCATTGCCCGATTATTGTGTATGTATGTCTTAACTGTCCGTGTGTTAATGGGACTGCATTTGGTCAAGATATGGAAGACTGTCTGTTTGAACAGAATTTGCAGGAAATTGTAATTCTATATTTTGGGTGTTTATTGGAGTATCAAAATTGTTTTAATAAGTTTTTGTCGTGAGCATGTACAGATGCTGTGTGCAAAGTTTGGTGCAAATCGGTGAAATTGCCTGGGAGGAGTTCGAAAAAGTAGGTTTTTCAGTTCGCGCGATTTTGCGAATGGAAATTTGGGGTGAACGTGGGCGTGGCCTACATCAATCACTTCATCTGGATTCAGGGAACACGTAGATATAAGGCTTTGAACTGTGCGACATATTATGTGGGAGTTATTCACGGAAAACGCTTTTCTCTTGATAACAGCGCCACCTGCTGGTCATTTTTGGTGTGTGAGTTACAGGGGCCAGTCTATACCACCCCAATGAGTTTCATATCCATAAGTGTTATGGTGTTGGCACAGTGCCAAATCTAAGATGAAACTGCCACCAGAGCGCCACCTAGTGTCGGATCGGTAACACCTTCGTCAGGTATCCTCTGGAGGGCACTGGCAATGAGTGTACCAAGTTTCATGTTAATCCAACAAACGGATGTGGAGATATAAATTACTTAAATTTAAAGAGCGCCACCTAGTGGTGATGTCCCGAAATTTTGCACAGAGCCTTAGGGGCTCATGGGGAAGTAATATCCTGAGTTTGATGTCATTCGGACACACCAATGTGGAGATATGCAACACTTCCTGTTTGGAACGAAATCTGCAGGAAGTTGTAATTTAATAACTTGAGTATTCTTTGGAATATTAAAATTCTTTTAATAACTTTTTGTCAGGAGGGTCCACAGATGCTGTGTGCAAAGTTTGGTGCAAATTGGTGAAATTGCCTGGGAGGAGTTCGAAAAAGTAGGTTTGCGACATTTTGCGAGCTAGCGAAAAAAAACGGTAGGCGGATATGGGCGTGGCCTATACCCAGAGATTCAGGAGGATTCACTGAACGCGTGGATATAAGGATTTAGAATGTGCGACAAAGTATGTGTGAGTTATTAGCCAAAACGCACTTTCCTTCATAATAGCGCCACCTAGTGGCGAAATTTGACAATGACAACAGATTATAAAATTTTTCGCCAGGTGTGATCTATATTCCAAGTTTGGCGAGTTTTGGGGTATGTTCAGGCAGTGAAAAATGCGATCATTTTGGAAGAAGGAATAAAATAAGAATAATAATAATAATCATTACAATTACAATAGGGTCCTTGCAGGTTCCCTGCTCGGGCCCTAATAATAATAATAATAATAAACATTACAATTACAATAGGGTCCTCGCAGGTTCCCTGCTCGGGCCCTAATTAAAGCTGCAAGCAGCGATGAACGGGCCCTCGCAGTCCACGCATGTCCGGGCATGCTGATGTCGCGGTGTGCTGCTGTCGCTACATGCTGCTGTCGGGGCATGCTGCTGTTGCGGCTTGTTCATGCAACAACTTCCGCTGAGGAATCAAAAGTGAAGGCAGGCAAGCTGTTGTTTCGTCATTTAGCAATAAAAGCGCCCCCTATTGGCCGCTTTGCACCAAATTTTTCACAAACGGTCATCGGGCCATGGAACACAATTAAAACTAGAAAAATTGTATTTCCTGCGAAAATACAGTGTGAATGCTGACGGCTGAAGTGATTTTGCAAAATCTGCTGGATGTGCTGGAAAACGCTTGCCTAATGCATAAAAAAATGCCTAAAACTATGAGAATGAATGGTCAAGAATTTGCAGAAAAAGCAGATTTTTTCAAAAGCTGAAAAGGAAGAAAGGCTGAAAAGTAACAGGTTGAAAGAGCTTAAAAAGCTGAACATTTTGATAGTTGAACGGTTTCTCTAGCTGAACATGAAGCTGAATGTTTTGATTGTTGAATGGTTTCTATAGCTGAACATAAAGCTGAATTTTTGAAAAAGCTGAAAAGGTAGAAAAGCTGACAGTAATAGGCTGAAAGAGCTTAAAAAGCTGAACAGTTTGACAGCCAAACAGTTTCTGTAGCTGCACATATGCTGGAGCAGTAGCAGAACCAAAGTTGAAAATGTCCCCATAAGAATGAATGGGAAAACACCTCCCAAACACCTGCAGGTTTAGAAAAAAGTGTAATGGTTATGGCCAAAATATGTATACAGTGAGTAACAGGAGACATTGCTGAACCATGTGATGTATTTTTTATTTCTGTAGAGTGAAAAATGAGGGCACAAGAGCGAGAGACAAAACCGGTACCGTCTGCTCCACTCCAGAGATTTAGGCTCAAAGTTAACACTGCGGCTTATGGCGGAGTTGCTGGAGTTCTCGTCACTCTAGGGCTTCCACAGCCAAAAGTTTAAGTCGCACATCTGAAATAAGACGATCATATGAAAGCCAACAAGATTTCCTACATTTCTATGTATATATTGTCTATGTGAAGTAAAAGCTGTGGGACCCAAATCAAGCGGAAGAGAGTTTTTTCTAAAGTTTTTGCAGCTGCTCTCCACTCTAGCGATGATGTCACCCACTCTAGCTCACGCAATACACACCCATTATAAACCCAGAAGAGGAGCTAAAAATCCTTCAAACTAGCTGTTCTTTCATCATTTAGCAATAAAAGCGCCACCTATTGGTTGATTTGCACCGAATTTTGTACAAACCCTCATCAGGCCATCCAACACAACTACAAAAAGTTTAGTGTTAATTGGACTGTATTTCATCAAGATAGGCAAGACTGTGTGTTTGGCCACAATGTGCAGGAAATTGTTGTTTTATATTTTGGGCGTTCTTTGGACTATCACAATTCTTTTAATAACTTTTTGTCAGGAGGGTCCATAGATGCTGTATGCAAAGTTTTGTGGAAATGGGATAAATTGCCTAGGAGGAGTTCGAAAAAATAGGTTATCGGCATTTAGCGAATTTGCGAATGGAATTCTGGCGCGAAAGTTGGCGTGGCCTACATCAATCAATTCATCTGGATTCAGGGAACATGTAGACATAGGGTTTTAAACTGTGCGACATATTATGTGGGAGTTATTAGCCAAAAACGGTTTTGTCTTGATAACAGCGCCACCTGCTGGTCATTTTCGGTGTGTGAGTTACAGGGGCCAGTCTACACCACCCCAATGAGTTTCATATCCATAAGTGTTATGGTGTTGGCACAGTGCCAAATCTAAGATGAAACTGCCACCAGAGCGCCACCTAGTGTCAGATCAGTAACACATTCGTGAGGTATCCTCAAGAGGGCATTGGCAATGAGTGTACCAAGTTTTGTGTTAATCTGACCAACCGATGTTGAGATATAAAATAGTTTAATTTAAACAGCGCCACCTTGTGGTCATCATCCCAAATTTTGAACAGAGCCTTAGGGCCTCATGTGGAAGTAGGATCCTGAGTTTGAAGTCATTCGGACACACCGACGTGGAGATATGCAACACTTCCTGTCTGGAGCGAAATCTGCAGGAAGTTATAATTTAATAACTCGAGTATTCTTTGGTATATCAAAATTCTTTTAATAACTTTTTGTCAGGAGGGTCCACAGATGCTGTGTGCAAAATTTGGTGCACATCGGTGAAAATGCCTGGGAGGAGTTCGAAAAAGTAGGTTTGCGACATTTGGCGAGCTAGCGAAAAAAAACGCTGGGCGGAAGTGGGCGTGGCCTATATCAGGAGATTCAGCACAATTCACTGAAGGCGGGGATATAAGGTTTTTGAATGTGTGATAAATTATGCGGGAGTTATTAGCCAAAACGCACTTTCCTTGACTATAGCGCCACCTAGTGGTGAAAATTCACAACAACAATAGATTATAAAATTTTTCGCCAGGTCTGATCTATATTCCAAGTTTGGTGAGTTTTGGGGTATGTTCAGGCAGTGAAAAATGCGATTTTGGGGATGGAAGAATAATAATAATCCGAGCGGATCCAATAGGGCCTCGCACGAGATTCGTGCTCGGGCCCTAATAATCCGAGCGAATCCAATAGGTCCTCGCACGAGATTCGTGCTCGGGCCCTAATTAAAGCTGCAAGCAGCGATGAACGGGCCCTCACAGTCCACGTACGTTGGGCTGTGGCGGCGTCGGAGGCCTGTGCGCCCAGTTATGTGCTTGCCCGTTGGCTGTGGAAATGTGGTACCTAATGTAAATGGGATCCGTGGCACACAAAACACAACAGTGACATCTTCAGTGACTTGCTGTGTCCAGAGGGTGGCGCTATAGATATGACACAGTATTGATGTAGAGACATGTTCAGGGCGAGCCCCTCTACATGTGTGAGCAATTTGATGCCGATGGGAAATTGTATGTTGAAGTTATCAGGACTTCCTACTTGAACTGAGGGTATGTGTCCAAGAGGGTTTTTTGTGCGTCTGGTGATGATACATAAGCCTACTGAATTTGGTTCATGTACATGCATTTAGGAGGCAGGGCTTCAATTTTGAAATATTCCAGGGGGCGCTATGGAGCCATTTAGCGCCACCTGCTTGTCATTTTTGGTGTGAGAGTTACAGGGGCCAGTCTCTAACACCCCTATGAGTTTCATATCCATAAGTGTTATGGTGTGGGCACAGTGGCAAATAAAAAATGAAACTGCCACCAGGGCGCCACCTAGTGTCGGATCAGTATGACCTTCGTCAGCTATCCTCAGGAGGGCATTGGCAATGAGTGTAGCAAGTTTCAAGTTAATCCGACAAACGGATGTGGAGATCTAAATTACTTAAATTTAAAGAGTGCCACCTAGTGGTCATTGGCCAAAACTTTGCACAGAGCCTTAGGGCCTCATGTCGAAGTAGTATCCTGAGTTTCATGTCATTCGGACACACAAATGTGGAGATATGCAACTCTTCCTGTTTTGAGGTAAATCTGCAGGAAGTTGTCATTTAATAACTTGGTTATTGTTTGGAGTATCAAAATTCTTTTAATAACTTTTTGTCAGGACGGTCCACAGATGCTGTGTGCAAAGTTTGGTGCAAATCGGTCAAACTGCCTGGGAGGAGTTCGAAAAAGTAGGTTTGCGACGTTTCGCGAGCTAGCGAAAAAAAACGGTAGGCGGATATGGCCGTGGCCTATATCAGGAGATTCAGCACAATTCACTGAACGCGTGGATATGAGGTTTTTGAATGTGCGACAAAGTATATGGGAGTTATTAGCCAAAACGCACTTCCCTTGATAATAGCGCCACCTAGTGGTGGAAATTCACAACTACAACAGATTATAAAATTTTTCGCGAGGTGTGACGTATATTCCAAGTTTGGCGAGTTTTGGGGTATGTTCAGGCAGTGAAAAATGCGATCATTTTGGCAGAAATAAAATAATAATTAAAGCTGCAAGCAGCGATGAACGGGCCCTCGCAGTCCACGCGTGTCGGGGTGTGCTGCGGTCGGGGCCTGCCAGTTACCCGGCCGCATTGCCCGATTATTGTGTATGTATGTCTTAACTGTCCGTGTGTTAATGGGACTGCATTTGGTCAAGATATGGAAGACTGTCTGTTTGAACAGAATTTGCAGGAAATTGTAATTCTATATTTTGGGTGTTTATTGGAGTGTCAAAATTGTTTTAATAAGTTTTTGTCGTGAGCATGTACAGATGCTGTGTGCAAAGTTTGGTGCAAATCGGTGAAATTGCCTGGGAGGAGTTCGAAAAAGTAGGTTTTTCAGTTCGCGCGATTTTGCGAATGGAAATTTGGGGTGAACGTGGGCGTGGCCTACATCAATCACTTCATCTGGATTCAGGGAACACGTAGATATAAGGCTTTGAACTGTGCGACATATTATGTGGGAGTTATTCACGGAAAACGCTTTTCTCTTGATAACAGCGCCACCTGCTGGTCATTTTTGGTGTGTGAGTTACAGGGGCCAGTCTATACCACCCCAATGAGTTTCATATCCATAAGTGTTATGGTGTTGGCACAGTGCCAAATCTAAGATGAAACTGCCACCAGAGCGCCACCTAGTGTCGGATCGGTAACACATTCGTCAGGTATCCTCTGGAGGGCACTGGCAATGAGTGTACCAAGTTTCATGTTAATCCAACAAACGGATGTGGAGATATAAATTACTTAAATTTAAAGAGCGCCACCTAGTGGTGATGTCCCGAAATTTTGCACAGAGCCTTAGGGGCTCATGGGGAAGTAATATCCTGAGTTTGATGTCATTCGGACACACCAATGTGGAGATATGCAACACTTCCTGTTTGGAACGAAATCTGCAGGAAGTTGTAATTTAATAACTTGAGTATTCTTTGGAATATTAAAATTCTTTTAATAACTTTCTGTCAGGAGGGTCCACAGATGCTGTGTGCAAAGTTTGGTGCAAATTGGTGAAATTGCCTGGGAGGAGTTCGAAAAAGTAGGTTTGCGACATTTTGCGAGCTAGCGAAAAAAAACGGTAGGCGGATATGGGCGTGGCCTATATCAGGAGATTCAGCAGAATTCACTTAACGCGTGGATATGAGGTTTTTGAATGTGCGACAAAGTATGTGGGAGTTATAAGGCAAAACGCACTTTCCTTGATAATAGCGCCAGCTAGTGGCGAAAATTCACAATGACAACAGATTATAAAATTTTTCGCGAGGTGTGACATATATTCCAAGTTTGGCGAGTTTTGGGGTATGTTAAGGCAGTGAAAAATGCGATCATTTTGGCCTAAAAAAAAAAATAATAACAATTAAAGCTGCAAGCAGCGATGAACGGGCCCTCGCAGTCCACGCGTGTCGGGGCATGCTGATGTCGGGGCATGCTGATGTCGCGGCGTGCTGCTGTCGCTACATGCTGCTGTCGGGGCATGCTGCTGTCGTGGCTTGTTCATGCAAGAACTTCCGCTGAGGAATCAAAAGTGAAGGCAGGCAAGCTGTTCTTTCGTCATTTCGCAATAAAAGCGCCCCCTATTGGGCGATTTTCACCAAATTTTTCACAAACCGTCATCGTGCCATGGAACACAATTAAAAAAACTTCAGTGTTAATGGGAGTGTATTTCATGAAGATATGGAAGATTGTCTGCCTGACCACAATGTGCAGGAAATTGTTGTTTCATATTTTGGCCATTGTTTGGACTATCATAAATCTTTTAATAACTTTTTGTCAGGAGGGTCCACAGATGCTGTGTGCAAAGTTTTGTGCAAATTGGAGAAATTGGCTGGGAGGAGTTCGAAAAAGTAGGTTTGTGACATTCCGGAATGTGCAAATGGAAATGTACGTCGAAAGTGGGCGTGGCCTACATCACACAATTCAGCTGAATGCAGGGAACACATAGATATAAGGTTTAACAATGTGCTCCATATTATGTGGGAGTTATTAGCCAAAAACGGTTTTGTGTTGAAAATAGCGCCACCTGCTGGTCATTTTTGGTGTGTGAGTTACAGGGGCCAGTCTATACCACCCCAATGAGTTTCATATGCATAAGTGTTATGGTGTGGGCACAGTGCCAAATAAAAAATGAAACTGCCACCAGAGCGCCACCTAGTGTCGGATCGGTATGACCTTCGTCAGATATCCTCAGGAGGGCATTGGCAATGAGCGTAGCAAGTTTCATGTTAATCCGACAAACGGATGTGGAGATATAAATTACTTCAATTTAAAGAGCGCCACCTAGTGGTCATGAGACAAAATTTAGTACAGAGCCGTAGGGGCTCATGGGGAAGTAGTATCTTGAGTTTCATGTCCTTCGGACAAACCAATGTGGAGATATGCAACACTTCCTGTTTGGAGCGAAACCTGCAGGAAGTTGTAATTTAATAACTTGAGTATTCTTTGGAATATCAAAATTCTTTTAATAACTTTTTGTCAGAAGGGTCCACAGATGCTGTGTGCAAAGTTTGGTGCAAATTGGTGAAATTGCCTGGGAGGAGTTCGAAAAAGTAGGTTTGCGACATTTTGCGAGCTAGCGAAAAAAAACGGTAGGCGGATATGGGCGTGGCCTATACCCAGAGATTCAGGAGGATTCACTGAACGCGTGGATATAAGGATTTAGAATGTGCGACAAAGTATGTGTGAGTTATTAGCCAAAACGCACTTTCCTTCATAATAGCGCCACCTAGTGGCGAAATTTGACAATGACAACAGATTATAAAATTTTTCGCCAGGTGTGATCTATATTCCAAGTTTGGCGAGTTTTGGGGTATGTTCAGGCAGTGAAAAATGCGATCATTTTGGAAGAAGGAATAAAATAAGAATAATAATAATAATCATTACAATTACAATAGGGTCCTTGCAGGTTCCCTGCTCGGGCCCTAATTAAAACTGCGAGCAGTGATGTACGGGCCCTCGCAGTCCACGCGTGTCGGGGCATGCTGCTGTCGGGGCTTGTTCATGCAACAACTTCCGTTGAGTAATGAAAAGTGAAGGCAGTCAAGGGAAAAACGGTTTTGTCTTGATAACAGCGCCACCTAGTGGTAATTTTTGGTGTGTGAGTTACAGGGGCCAGTGTGTACCACCCCAATGAATTTCATATCCATAAGTATTATGGTGTGGGCACAGTGCCAAAAACAAAATGAAACTGCCGCCAGAGCGCCACCTAGTGTCGGAGCGGTAAGACCTTCGTCAGCCATCCTCAGGAGGGCATTTGCAATGAGTGTACCAAGTTTCATGTCAATCAGACAAACGGATGTGGAGATATAAATTACTTCAATTTAAAGAGCGCCACCTAGTGGTGGTCGGCCAAAATTTGGCACAGAGCCTTAGGGGCTCATGGGGAAGTATTATCCTGAGTTTCATGTCATTCGGACACACCAATGTGGAGATATGCAAGACTTCCTGTTTTGAGGTAAATCTGCAGGAAATTGTTTTTTAATAACTTGAGTATTCTTTGGAATATAAAAATTCTTTTAATAACTTTTTGTCAGGAGGGTCCACAGATGCTGTGTGCAAAGTTTCGTGCAAATCGGTCGAACTGCCTGGGAGGAGTTCGAAAAAGTAGGTTTGCGACATTTTGCGAGCTAGCGAAAAAAAACGGTAGGCGGATATGGGCGTGGCCTATATCAGGAGATTCAGCAGAATTCACTGAAGGTGGGGATATAAGGTTTTTGAATGTGCGACAAAGTATGTGTGAGTTATTAGCCAAAACGCACTTTCCTTCATAATAGCGCCACCTAGTGGCGAAATTTGACAATGACAACAGATTATAAAATTTTTCGCCAGGTGTGATCTATATTCCAAGTTTGGCGAGTTTTGGGGTATGTTCAGGCAGTGAAAAATGCGATCATTTGGGAAAAATAAAAATAAAAATAATAATAATAATCATTACAATTACAATAGGGTCCTTGCAGGTTCCCTGCTCGGGCCCTAATTAAAACTGCGAGCAGTGATGTACGGGCCCTCGCAGTCCACGCGTGTCGGGGTGTGCTGCGGTCGGGGCCTGCCAGTTACCCGGCCGCATTGCCCGATTATTGTGTATGTATGTCTTAACTGTCCGTGTGTTACTGGGACTGCATTTGGTCAAGATATGGAAGACTGTCTGTTTGAACAGAATTTGCAGGAAATTGTAATTCTATATTTTGGGTGTTTATTGGAGTCTCAAAATTGTTTTAATAAGTTTTTGTCGTGAGCATGTACAGATGCTGTGTGCAAAGTTTGGTGCAAATCGGTGAAATTGCCTGGGAGGAGTTCGAAAAAGTAGGTTTTTCAGTTCGCGCGATTTTGCGAATGGAAATTTGGGGTGAACGTGGGCGTGGCCTACATCAATCACTTCATCTGGATTCAGGGAACACGTAGATATAAGGCTTTGAACTGTGCGACATATTATGTGGGAGTTATTCACGGAAAACGCTTTTCTCTTGATAACAGCGCCACCTGCTTGTCATTTTTGGTGTGTGAGTTACAGGGGCCAGTCTATACCACCCCAATGAGTTTCATATCCATAAGTGTTATGGTGTTGGCACAGTGCCAAATCGAAGATGAAACTGCCACCAGAGCGCCACCTAGTGTCGGATCGGTAACACATTCGTCAGGTATCCTCTGGAGGGCACTGGCAATGAGTGTACCAAGTTTCATGTTAATCCAACAAACGGATGTGGAGATATAAATTACTTAAATTTAAAGAGCGCCACCTAGTGGTGATGTCCCGAAATTTTGCACAGAGCCTTAGGGGCTCATGGGGAAGTAATATCCTGAGTTTGATGTCATTCGGACACACCAATGTGGAGATATGCAACACTTCCTGTTTGGAACGAAATCTGCAGGAAGTTGTAATTTAATAACTTGAGTATTCTTTGGAATATTAAAATTCTTTTAATAACTTTTTGTCAGGAGGGTCCACAGATGCTGTGTGCAAAGTTTGGTGCAAATTGGTGAAATTGCCTGGGAGGAGTTCGAAAAAGTAGGTTTGCGACATTTTGCGAGCTAGCGAAAAAAAACGGTAGGCGGATATGGGCGTGGCCTATACCCAGAGATTCAGGAGGATTCACTGAACGCGTGCATATAAGGATGTAGAATGTGTGACAAAGTATGTGTGAGTTATTAGCCAAAACGCACTTTCCTTCATAATAGCGCCACCTAGTGGCGAAATTTGACAATGACAACAGATTATAAAATTTTTCGCCAGGTGTGATCTATATTCCAAGTTTGGCGAGTTTTGGGGTATGTTCAGGCAGTGAAAAATGCGATCATTTTGGCAGAAGAAAAATAACAAAAAATTAAAACTGCGAGCAGTGATGTACGGGCCCTCGCAGTCCACGCGTGTCGGGGCATGCTGCCGTCGGGGCTTGTTCATGCAACAACTTCCGTTGAGTAATGAAAAGTGAAGGCAGTCAAGGGAAAAACGGTTTTGTCTTGATAACAGCGCCACCTAGTGGTAATTTTTGGTGTGTGAGGTACAGGGGCCAGTGTGTACCACCCCAATGAATTTCATATCCATAAGTATTGTGGTGTGGGCACAGTGCCAAAAACAAAATGAATCTGCCGCCAGAGCGCCACCTAGTGTCGGAGCGGTAAGACCTTCGTCAGCCATCCTCAGGAGGGCATTTGCAATAAGTGTACCAAGTTTCATGTCAATCAGACAAACGGATGTGGAGATATAAATTACTTCAATTTAAAGAGCGCCACCTAGTGGTGGTCGTCCAAAATTTGGCACAGAGCCTTAGGGGCTCATGGGGAAGTATTATCCTGAGTTTCATGTCATTCGGACACACCAATGTGGAGATATGCAACACTTCCTGTTTTGACCGAAATCTGCAGGAAATTGTTATTTAATAACTTGAGTATTCTTTGGAATATCAAAATTCTTTTAATAACTTTTTGTCAGGAGGGTCCACAGATGCTGTGTGCAAAGTTTCGTGCAAATCGGTCGAACTGCCTGGGAGGAGTTCGAAAAAGTAGGTTTGCGACATTTTGCGAGCTAGCGAAAAAAAACGGTAGGCGGATATGGGCGTGGCCTATACCCAGAGATTCAGGAGGATTCACTGAACGTGTGGATATAAGGTTTTTGAATGTGCGACAAAGTATGTGGGAGTTATAAGGCGAAACGCACTTTGCTCGATAATAGCGCCACCTAGTGGTGAAAATTCACAACGACAAAAGATTATAAAATTTTTCGCCAGGTGTGACGTATATTCCAAGTTTGGTGAGTTTTGGGGTATGTTCAGGCAGTGAAAAATGCGATCATTTTGGCCTAAAAATAATAAAAAAAAAAATAATAATAATCACTACAAAAACAATAGGGTCCTTGCAGGTTCCCTGCTCGGGCCCTAATTAAAGCTGCAAGCAGCGATGAACGGGCCCTCGCAGTCCACGCGGGTCGGGGCATGCTGCTGTCGCGGCGTGCTGCTGTCAGGGCATGCTGCTGTTGGTGCCTGCTCATGCAACAAGTCAAGCTGTTGTTTCGTCATTTAGCAATAAAAGCGCCCCCTATTGGGCGATTTGCACCAAATTTTTCAGAAACCGCCATCGGGCCATGGAACACAATTAAAAAAACTTTAGTGTGAATGGGACTGTATTTCATCAAGATATGGAAGATTGTCTGTCTGACCACAATGTGCAGGAAATTGTTGTTGCATATTTTGGCCGTTCTTTGGACTATCACAATTCTTTTAATAAGTTTTTGTCAGGAGGGTCCACAGATGCTGTGTGCAAAGTTTGGTGCAAATTGGAGAAATAGCGTGGGAGGAGTTCGAAAAAGTAGGTTTGTGACATTCCGGAATGTGCTAATAGAAATGTACTGCAAAAGTGGGCGTGGCCTACATCAATCACTTCATCTGGATTAAGGGAACACCTAGATATAAGGCTTTGAACTGTGCGACATATTATGTGGGAGTTATTCACCGAAAACGCTTTTCTCTTGATAACAGCGCCACCTGCTGGTCATTTTTGGTGTGTGAGTTACAGGGGCCAGTCTATACCACCCCAATGAGTTTCATATCCATAAGTGTTATGGTGTGGGCACAGTGCCAAATACAAAATGAGACGGCCACCAGAGCGCCACCTAGTGTCGGATCGGTAACACATTTGTCAGGTATCCTTAGGAGGGGAGTGGCAATGAGTGTACCAGATTTTGTGTTAATCCGACCAACTGATGTTGAGATATAAATTACTTTAATTTAAAGAGCGCCACCTGGTGGTCATCATCCCAAATTTTGAACAGAGCCTTAGGGCCTCATGTGGAAGAAGGATCCTGAGTTTGAAGTCATTCGGACACACCGATGTGGAGATATGCAACACTTCCTGTCTGGAGCGAAATCTGCAGGAAGTTATAATTTAATAACTCGAGTATTCTTTGGTATATCAAAATTCTTTTAATAACTTTTTGTCAGGAGGGTCCACAGATGCTGTGTGCAAAGTTTGGTGCAAATCGGTCAAAGTGCCTGGGAGGAGTTCGAAAAAGTAGGTTTGCGACGTTTTGCGAGCTAGCGAAAAAAAATGGTAGGCGGATATGGGCGTGGCCTATATCAGCAGATTCAGCACAATTCACTGAACGCGTGGATGTAAGGTTTTTGAATGTGCGACAAAGTATGTGGGAGTTATTAGGCAAAAGGCACTTTCCTTGATAATAGCGCCACCTAGTGGTGAAAATGCACAATGACAACAGATTATAAAATTTTTCGCGAGGCCTGATGTATTTACCAAATAAAATCGCGATTTCATCCATGTTCAGGCAGTGAAAAATGCGATCATTTGGGGATAAGAAAAATAATAATAATTAAAACTGCAAGCAGTGATGAACGGGCCCTCGCAGTCCACGCGTGTCGGGGTGTGCTGCGGTCGGGGCCTGCCAGTTACCCGGCCGCATTGCCCGATTATTGTGTATGTATGTCTTAACTGTCCGTGTGTTAATGGGACTGCATTTGGTCAAGATATGGAAGACTGTCTGTTTGAACAGAATTTGCAGGAAATTGTAATTCTATATTTTGGGTGTTTATTGGAGTATCAAAATTGTTTTAATAAGTTTTTGTCGTGAGCATGTACAGATGCTGTGTGCAAAGTTTGGTGCAAATCGGTGAAATTGCCTGGGAGGAGTTCGAAAAAGTAGGTTTTTCAGTTCGCGCGATTTTGCGAATGGAAATTTGGGGTGAACGTGGGCGTGGCCTACATCAATCACTTCATCTGGATTCAGGGAACACGTAGATATAAGGCTTTGAACTGTGCGACATATTATGTGGGAGTTATTCACGGAAAACGCTTTTCTCTTGATAACAGCGCCACCTGCTGGTCATTTTTGGTGTGTGAGTTACAGGGGCCAGTCTATACCACCCCAATGAGTTTCATATCCATAAGTGTTATGGTGTTGGCACAGTGCCAAATCTAAGATGAAACTGCCACCAGAGCGCCACCTAGTGTCGGATCGGTAACACCTTCGTCAGGTATCCTCTGGAGGGCACTGGCAATGAGTGTACCAAGTTTCATGTTAATCCAACAAACGGATGTGGAGATATAAATTACTTAAATTTAAAGAGCGCCACCTAGTGGTGATGTCCCGAAATTTTGCACAGAGCCTTAGGGGCTCATGGGGAAGTAATATCCTGAGTTTGATGTCATTCGGACACACCAATGTGGAGATATGCAACACTTCCTGTTTGGAACGAAATCTGCAGGAAGTTGTAATTTAATAACTTGAGTATTCTTTGGAATATTAAAATTCTTTTAATAACTTTTTGTCAGGAGGGTCCACAGATGCTGTGTGCAAAGTTTGGTGCAAATTGGTGAAATTGCCTGGGAGGAGTTCGAAAAAGTAGGTTTGCGACATTTTGCGAGCTAGCGAAAAAAAACGGTAGGCGGATATGGGCGTGGCCTATACCCAGAGATTCAGGAGGATTCACTGAACGCGTGGATATAAGGATTTAGAATGTGCGACAAAGTATGTGTGAGTTATTAGCCAAAACGCACTTTCCTTCATAATAGCGCCACCTAGTGGCGAAATTTGACAATGACAACAGATTATAAAATTTTTCGCCAGGTGTGATCTATATTCCAAGTTTGGCGAGTTTTGGGGTATGTTCAGGCAGTGAAAAATGCGATCATTTTGGAAGAAGGAATAAAATAAGAATAATAATAATAATCATTACAATTACAATAGGGTCCTTGCAGGTTCCCTGCTCGGGCCCTAATTAAAACTGCAAGCAGTGATGAACGGGCCCTCGCAGTCCACGCGTGTCGGGGTGTGCTGCAGTCGGGGCCTGCCAGTTACCCGGCCGCATTGCCCGATTATTGTGTATGTATGTCTTAACTGTCCGTGTGTTAATGGGACTGCATTTGGTCAAGATATGGAAGACTGTCTGTTTGAACAGAATTTGCAGGAAATTGTAATTATATATTTTGGGTGTTTATTGGAGTATCAAAATTGTTTTAATAACTTTTTGTCGTGAGCATGTACAGATGCTGTGTGCAAAGTTTGGTGCAAATCGGTGAAATTGCCTGGGAGGAGATCGAAAAAGTAGGTTTTTCAGTTTGCGCGATTTTGCGAATGGAAATTTGGGTTGAACGTGGGCGTGGCCTACATCAATCACTTCATCTGGATTCAGGGAACACGTAGATATAAGGCTTTGAACTGTGCGACATATTATGTGGGAGTTATTCACCGAAAACGCTTTTCTCTTGATAACAGCGCCACCTGGTGGTCATTTTTGGTGTGTGAGTTACAGGGGCCAGTCTATACCACCCCAATGAGTTTCATATCCATAAGTGTTATGGTGTGGGCACAGTGCCAAATGTAAAATGAAACTGCCACCAGAGCGCCACCTAGTGTCGGATCGGTAAGACGTTCATCAGCTATCCTCAGGAGGGCACTGGCAATGAGTGTACCAAGTTTGGCATTAATCGGACCAACCAATGTTGAGATATAAAATAGTTTAATTTAAAGAGCGCCACCTAGTGGTGGTCGGCCAAAATTTGGCACAGAGCCTTAGGGGCTCATGGGGAAGTAGGATCCTGAGTTTGAAGTCATTCGGACACACCAGTGTGGAGATATGCAAAACTTCCTGTTTTGAGGGAAATCTGCAGGAATTTGTAATTTAATAACTTGAGTATTTTTTGGTATATCAAAATTCTTTTAATAACTTTTTGTGAGGACGGTCCACAGATGCTGTGTGCAAAGTTTGGTGCAAATCGGTCAAAGTGCCTGGGAGGAGTTTGAAAAAGTAGGTTTGCGACGTTTTGCGAGCTAGCGAAAAAAAATGGTAGGCGGATATGGGCGTGGCCTATATCAGCAGATTCAGCACAATTCACTGAACGCGTGGATGTAAGGTTTTTGAATGTGCGACAAAGTATGTGGGAGTTATTAGGCAAAACGCACTTTCCTTGATAATAGCGCCACCTAGTGGCGAAAATTCACAATGACAACAGATTATAAAATTTTTCGCCAGGTGTGACATATATTCCAAGTTTGGCGAGTTTTGGGGTATGTTCAGGCAGTGAAAAATGCGATCATTTCGGCTGAAGGAAAAAAACTAAAAATAATAATAATAATCACTACAAAAACAATAGGGTCCTTGCAGGTTCCCTGCTCGGGCCCTAATTAAAACTGCAAGCAGTGATGATCGGGCCCTCGCAGGGTATGCTCCCGTCGGGGCATGCTGCTGTCGAGGCATGCTGCTGTCGGGGCATGCAGCTGTCGGGGCTTCTTCATGCAACAACTTCCGTTGAGGAATGAAAAGTGAAGGCAGTCAAGCTGTTCTTTCATCATTTAGCAATAAAAGCGCCATCTATTGGCCGATTTGCACCAAATTTAGCACAAGCCGTCAGTTGGCCATGGAACACAATAAGTTAAAGTCTTGTGTTAATCGGACTGTATTTCGTCAATATACGCAAGATTGACTGTTTGACCACAATGTGCAGGAAATTGTAATTCTATATTTTGGGTGTTTATTGGACTATCAAAATTGTTTGAATAACTTTTTGTGGTCAGCATCCACAGATGGTGTGTGCAAAATTTGGTGCACATCGGTGAAATTGCCTGGGAGGAGTTCGAAAAAGTAGGTTTGAGACATTCCGGAATGTGCAAATGGAAATGTACGTCGAAAGTGGGCGTGGCCGACATCACACAATTCAGCTGAATGCAGGGAACACATAGATATAAGGTTTAACAATGTGCTCCATATTATGTGGGAGTTATTAGCCAAAAACGGTTTTGTGTTGAAAATAGCGCCACCTGCTGGTCATTTTTGGTGTGTGAGTTACAGGGGCCAGTCTATAGCACCCCTATGAATTTCATATCCATAAGTGTTATGGTGTGGGCACAGTGCGAAATATAAAATGAGACGGCCACCAGAGCGCCACCTAGTGTCGGATCTGGAACACATTTGTCAGCTATCCTCAGGAGGGCATTGGGAATAATTGTACCAAGTTTTGTGATAATCCGACCAACCGATGTTGAGATATAAAATAGTTCAATTTAAACAGCGCCACCTGGTGGTCATCGTCCCAAATTTTGCACAGAGCCTTAGGGGCTCATGGGGAAGTACTATCCTGAGTTTGAAGTCATTCGGACACACCAATGTGGAGAAATGCAACACTTCCTGTTTTGAGCGAAATCTGCAGGAAGTTGTTATTTAATAACTTGAGTATTATTTGGAATATCAAAATTATTTTAATAATTTTTTGTCAGGAGGGTCCACAGATGCTGTGTGCAAAGTTTGGTGCAAATTGGTGAAATTGCCTGGGAGGAGTTTGAAAAAGTAGGTTTGCGACATTTTGCGAGCTAGCGAAAAAAAACGGTAGGCGGATATGGGCGTGGCCTATACCCAGAGATTCAGGAGGATTCACTGAACGCGTGGATATAAGGTTTTTGAATGTGCGACAAAGTATGTGGGAGTTATTAGGCAAAACGCACTTTCCTTGATAATAGCGCCACCTAGTGGTGAAAATTCACAATGACAACAGATTATAAAATTTTTCGCGAGGCCTGATGTATTTACCAAATAAAATCGCGATTCCATCCATGTTCAGGCAGTGAAAAATGCGATCATTTGGGACAAAGGAAAATAATAATAATAATAATAATCATTACAATTACAATAGGGTCCTTGCAGGTTCCCTGCTCGGGCCCTAATTAAAACTGCGAGCAGTGATGTACGGGCCCTCGCAGTCCACGTACGTTGGGCTGTGGCGCCGTCGGAGGCCTGTGCGCCCAGTTGTGTGCTTGCCCGTTGCCTGTGGAAATGTCCTACCTAAATGGGATTCGTGTCACACAAAACACAACAGTGACATCTTCAGTGACTTGCTGTGTCCAGAGGGTGGCGCTATAGATATGACACAGTATTGATGTAGAGACGTGTTCAGGGCGAGCCCCTCTACATGTGTGAGCAATTTGATGCCGATGGGAAATTGTATGTTGAAGTTATCAGGACTTCCTGCTTGATGGCAAAAGATTGAATTTGAAGGAAAATGGCGGACTTCCTGTTGGACTGAGGGTATGTGTCCAAGAGGGTTTTTTGTGCGTCTGGTGATGATACATAAGCCTACCGAATTTGGTTCATGTACGTGCATGTAGGAGGCAGGGCTTCAATTTTGAAATATTCCAGGGGGCGCTATGGAGCCATTTAGCGCCACCTGCTCATCATTTTTGGTGTGAGAGTTACAGGGGCCAGTCTCTAACACCCCTATGAGTTTCATATCCATAAGTGTTATGGTGTGGGCACAGTGGCAAATAAAAAATGAAACTGCCACCAGGGCGCCACCTAGTGTCGGATCAGTATGACTTTCGTCAGCTATCCTCAGGAGGGCATTGGCAATGAGTGTAGCAAGTTTCATGTTAATCCGACAAACGGATGTGGAGATCTAAATTACTTAAATTTAAAGAGCGCCACCTAGTGGTCATTGGCCAAAACTTTGCACAGACCCTTAGGGGCTCATGGGGAAGTACTATCCTGAGTTTGAAGTCATTCGGACACACCACTGTGGAGAAATGCAACACTTCCTGTTTGGAGCGAATACTGCAGGAAGTTGTTTTTTAATAACTTGAGCATTCTTTGGAATATTAAAATTCTTTTAATAACTTTTTGTCAGGAGGGTCCACAGATGCTGTGTGCAAAGTTTCGTGCGAATCGGTGAAATTGCCTGGGAGGAGTTCGAAAAAGTAGGTTTGCGACATTTTGCGAGCTAGCGAAAAAAAACGGTAGGCGGATATGGGCGTGGCCTATACTCAGAGATTCAGGAGGATTCACTGAACGCGTGGATATAAGGTTTTTGAATGTGCGACAAAGTATGTGGGAGTTATTAGGCAAAACGCACTTTCCTTGATAACAGCGCCACCTAGTGGTGCAAATTCACAACGACGACAGATTATAAAATTTTTCGCCAGGTGTGACGTATATTCCAAGTTTGGCGAGTTTTGGGGTATGTTAAGGCAGTGAAAAATGCGATCATTTGGGATAAATAAAAATAATAATAAACATTACAATTACAATAGGGACCTCGCAGGTTTCCTGCTCGGGCCCTAATTAAAACTGCAAGCAGTGATGAACGGGCCCTCGCAGTCCACGCGTGTCGGGGTGTGCTGCGGTCGGGGCCTGCCAGTTACCCGGCCGCATTGCCCGATTATTGTGTATGTATGTCTTAACTGTCCGTGTGTTAATGGGACTGCATTTGGTGAAGATATGGAAGACTGTCTGTTTGAACAGAATTTGCAGGAAATTGTTGTTTCATATTATGGCCGTTGTTTGGACTATCACAATTCTTTTAATAACTTTTTGTCAGGAGGGTCCACAGATGATGTGTGCAAAGTTTGGTGGAAATGGGATTAATTGCATAGGTGGAGTTCGGAGAAGAAGGTTTGTGACATTCCGGAATTTTCAAATGGAAGTGTGACGCGAAAGTGGGCGTGGCCTACATCACACAATTCAGCTGAATGCAGGGAACACATAGATATAAGGTTTAAGAATTCACACCATGTTATGTGGGAGTTATTAGGCAAAAACGGTTTTGTGTTGATAATAGCGCCACCTGCTGGTCATTTTTGGTGTGTGAGTTACAGGGGCCAGTTTATAGCACCCCTATGAGTTTCATATCCATAAGTGTTATGGTGTGGGCACAGTGGCAAATAAAAAATGAAACTGCCACCAGAGCGCCACCTAGTGTTGGATCGGTAAGACCTTCGTCAGCTATCCTCAGGAGGGCATTGGCAATGAGTGTACCAAGTTTCATGTTAATCCGACAAACCAATGTGGAGATATAAATTACTCCAATTTAAAGAGCGCCACCTAGTGGTCATCGGGCAAAATTTTGAACAGAGCCTTAGGGCCTCATAGGGAAGTAGGATCCTGAGTTTGAAGTCATTCGGACACACCAATGTGGAGATATGCAAAACTTCCTGTTATGAGCGAAATCTGCAGGAATTTGTAATTTAATAAGTTGAGTATTTTTTGGTATATCAAAATTCTTTTAATAACTTTTTGTCAGGAGGGTCCACAGATGCTGTGTGCAAAGTTTCGTGCAAATCGGTGAAATTGCCTGGGAGGAGTTCGAAAAAGTAGGTTTGCGACATTTTGCGAGCTAGCGAAAAAAAACGGTAGGCGGATATGGGCGTGGCCTATACCCAGAGATTCAGGAGGATTCACTGAACGCGTGGATATAAGGATTTAGAATGTGCGACAAAGTATGTGGGAGTTATTAGGCAAAACGCACTTTCCTTGATAACAGCGCCACCTAGTGGTGAAAATTCACAACGACGACAGATTATAAAATTTTTCGCCAGGTGTGACGTATATTCCAAGTTTGGCGAGTTTTGGGGTATGTTAAGGCAGTGAAAAATGCGATCATTTGGGATAAATAAAAATAATAATAAACATTACAATTACAATAGGGACCTCGCAGGTTTCCTGCTCGGGCCCTAATTAAAACTGCGAGCAGTGATGTACGGGCCCTCGCAGTCCACGCGTGTCGGGGCATGCTGCCGTCGGGGCTTGTTCATGCAACAACTTCCGTTGAGTAATGAAAAGTGAAGGCAGTCAAGGGAAAAACGGTTTTGTCTTGGTAACAGCGCCAGCTAGTGGTAATTTTTGGTGTGTGAGTTACAGGGGCCAGTGTGTACCACCCCAATGAATTTCATATCCATAAGTATTATGGTGTGGGCACAGTGCCAAAAACAAAATGAAACTGCCGCCAGAGCGCCACCTAGTGTCGGAGCGGTAAGACCTTCGTCAGCCATCCTCAGGAGGGCATTTGCAATAAGTGTACCAAGTTTCATGTCAATCAGACAAACGGATGTGGAGATATAAATTACTTCAATTTAAAGAGCGCCACCTAGTGGTGGTCGGCCAAAATTTGGCACAGAGCCTTAGGGGCTCATGGCGAAGTATTATCCTGAGTTTCATGTCATTCGGACACACCAATGTGGAGATATGCAAAACTTCCTGTTTTGAGCGAAATCTGCAGGAATTTGTAATTTAATAACTTGAGTATTTGTTGGTATATCAAAATTCTTTTAATAACTTTTTGTCAGGAGGGTCCACAGATGCTGTGTGCAAAGTTTGGTGCAAATCGGTGAAATAACCTGGGAGGAGTTCGAAAAAGTAGGTTTGCGACATTTTGCGAGCTAGCGAAAAAAAACGGTAGGCGGATATGGGCGTGGCCTATACCCAGAGATTCAGGAGGATTCACTGAACGCGTGGATATAAGGTTTTTGAATGTGCGACAAAGTATGTGGGAGTTATAAGGCAAAACGCACTGTCCTTGATAATAGCGCCACCTAGTGGTGAAAATTCACAATGACAACAGATTATAAAAATTTTCGCCAGGTGTGACATATATTCCAAGTTTGGTGAGTTTTGGGGTATGTTCAGGCAGTGAAAAATGCGATCATTTTGGCCTAAAAAAAAAAATAATAATAATAACAATAATTAAAACTGCGAGCAGTGATGTACGGGCCCTCGCAGTCCACGCGTGTCGGGGCGTGCTGCTGTCGGGGCATGCTGCCGTTGTGGCTTGTTCACGCAACAACTTCCGTTGAGGAATCAAAAGTGAAGGCAGTCAAGGCAAAAACGCTTTTGTCTTCATAACAGCGCCACCTGCTGGTCATTTTTGGTGTGTGAGTTACAGGGGCCAGTCTATACCACCCCAATGAGTTTCATATCCATAAGTGTTATGGTGTGGGCACAGTGCCAAATACAAAATGAGACGGCCACCAGAGCGCCACCTAGTGTCGGATCTGGAACACATTTGTCAGCTATCCTCAGGAGGGCAGTGGCAATGAGTGTACCAGATTTTGTGTTAATCCGACAAACTGATGTTGAGATATAAATTACTTTAATTTAAAGAGCGCCACCTGGTGGTCATCATCCCAAATTTTGAACAGAGCCTTTGGGCCTCATAGGGAAGGAGGATCCTGAGTTTGAAGTCATTCGGACACACCAATGTGGAGATATGCAAAACTTCCTGTTTTGAGCGAAATCTGCAGGAATTAGTAATTTAATAACTTGAGTATTTTTTGGTATATCAAAATTCTTTTAATAACTTTTTGTCAGGAGGGTCCACAGATGCTGTGTGCAAAGTTTTGTGCAAATTGGTGAAATTCCCTGGGAGGAGTTCGAAAAAGTAGGTTTGCGACATTTTGCGAGCTAGCGAAAAAAAACGGTAGGCGGATATGGGCGTGGCCTATACCCAGAGATTCAGGAGGATTCACTGAACGCGTGGATATAAGGATTTAGAATGTGCGACAAAGTATGTGGGAGTTATTAGGCAAAACGCACTTTCCTTGATAACAGCGCCACCTAGTGGTGAAAATTCACAACGACGACAGATTATAAAATTTTTCGCCAGGTGTGACGTATATTCCAAGTTTGGCGAGTTTTGGGGTATGTTAAGGCAGTGAAAAATGCGATCATTTGGGATAAATAAAAATAATAATAATAAACATTACAATTACAATAGGGACCTCGCAGGTTTCCTGCTCGGGCCCTAATTAAAGCTGCAAGCAGCGATGAACGGGCCCTCGCAGTCCACGTACGTTGGGCTGTGGCGCCGTCGGAGGCCTGTGCGCCCAGTTGTGTGCTTGCCCGTTGGCTGTGGAAATGTCCTACCTAATGTAAATGGAATCCGTGTCACACAAAACACAACAGTGACATCTTCAGTGACTTGCTGTGTCCAGAGGGTGGCGCTATAGATATGACATAGTATTGATGTAGAGACGTGTTCAGGGCGAGCCCCTCTACATGTGTGAGCAATTTGATGCCGATGGGAAATTGTATGTTGAAGTTATCAGGACTTCCTGCTTGATGGGAAAAGATTGAATTTGAAGGAAAATGGCGGACTTCCTGTTGGACTGAGGGTATGTGTCCAAGAGGGTTTTTTGTGCGTCTGGTGATGATACATAAGCCTACCGAATTTGGTTCATGTACGTGCATGTAGGAGGCAGGGCTTCAATTTTGAAATATTCCAGGGGGCGCTATGGAGCCATTTAGCGCCACCTGCTCGTCATTTTTGGTGTGAGAGTTACAGGGGCCAGTCTCTAACACCCCTATGAGTTTCATATCCATAAGTGTTATGGTGTGGGCACAGTGGCAAATAAAAAATGAAACTGCCACCAGGGCGCCACCTAGTGTCGGATCAGTATGACCTTCGTCAGCTATCCTCAGGAGGGCATTGGCAATGAGTGTAGCAAGTTTCATGTTAATCCGACAAAGGGATGTGGAGATCTAAATTACTTCAATTTAAAGAGCGCCACCTAGTGGTCATTGGCCAAGACTCTGCACAGAGCCTTAGGGGCTCATGGGGAAGTACTATCCTGAGTTTGAAGTCATTCGGACACACCAATGTGGAGAAATGCAACACTTCCTGTTTGGAGCGAATACTGCAGGAAGTTGTTTTTTAATAACTTGAGCATTCTTTGGAATATTAAAATTCTTTTAATAACTTTTTGTCAGGAGGGTCCACAGATGCTGTGTGCAAAGTTTCGTGCGAATCGGTGAAATTGCCTGTGAGGAGTTCGAAAAAGTAGGTTTGCGACATTTCGCGAGCTAGCGAAAAAAAACGGTAGGCGGATATGGGCGTGGCCTATACCCAGAGATTCAGGAGGATTCACTGAAAGCGTGGATATAAGGTTTTTGAATGTGCGACAAAGTATGTGGGAGTTATTAGGGAAAACGTAATTTTCTTATAATAGCGCCACCTAGTGGTGAAAATTGACAATGACAACAGATTATAAAATTTTTCGCCAGGTGTGACATATATTCCAAGTTTGGTGAGTTTTGGGGTATGTTCAGGCAGTGAAAAATGCGATCATTTGGGAAGAAAAACTAAAATAATTAAAACTGCAAGCAGTGATGAACGGGCCCTCGCAGCCCCACGTACGTCGGGCTGTGGCGCCGTTGAAGGCCTGTGTGCCCAGATGTGTGCTTGCCTGTTGCCTGTGGAAATGTCCAACCTAAATGGGATTCATGTCACACAAAACACAACAGTGACATCTTCAGTGACTTCCTGTGTCCAGTGGGTGGCGCTATGGATATGACGCAGTATTGATGCAGAGACGTATTCAGGGTGAGCCCCTCTACATGTGTGATCAATTTGATGCCGATGGGAAATTGTATGTTGAAGTTATCAGGCCTTCCTGCTTGATGGCGAAGGATTGAATTTGAAGGAAAATGGCGGACTTCCTGTTGGACTGAGGGTATGTGTCCAAGAGGGTTTTTTGTGCGGCTGGTGATGATACATAAGCCTACCGAATTTTGTTCATGTACGTGCATGTAGGGGGCAGGGCTTCAATTTTGAAATATTCCAAGGGGGCGCTATGGAGCCATTTAGCGCCACCTGCTCGTCATTTTTGGTGTGTGAGTTACAGGGGCCAGTCTCTAACACCCCTATGAGTTTCATATCCATAAGTGTTATGGTGTGGGCACAGTGGCAAATAAAAAATTAAACTGCCACCAGAGCGCCACCTAGTGTCGGATCGGTATGACCTTCATCAGCTATCCTCAGGAGGGCATTGGCAATAAGTGTAGCAAGTTTCATGTTAATCCGACAAACGGATGTGGAGATATAAATTACTTCAATTTAAAGAGCGCCACCTAGTGGTGGTCGGCCAAAATTTGGCACAGAGCCTTAGGGGCTCATGGGGAAGTAGGATCCTGAGTTTGAAGTCATTCGGACACACCAGTGTGGAGATATGCAAAACTTCCTGTTTTGAGGGAAATCTGCAGGAATTTGTAATTTAATAACTTGAGTATTTTTTGGTATATCAAAATTCTTTTAATAACTTTTTGTCAGGACGGTCCACAGATGCTGTGTGCAAAGTTTCGTGTAAATTGGTGAAATTCCCTGGGAGGAGTTCGAAAAAGTAGGTTTGCGACATTTTGCGAGCTAGCGAAAAAAAACGGTAGGCGGATATGGGCGTGGCCTATACCCAGAGATCCAGGAGGATTCACTGAACGTGTGGATATAAGGTTTTTGAATGTGCGACAAAGTATGTGGGAGTTATTAGGCAAAACGCACTTTCCTTGATAATAGCGCCACCTAGTGGCGAAAATTGACAACGACAACAGATTATAAAATTTTTCGCCAGGTGTGACGTATATTCCAAGTTTGGTGAGTTTTGGGGTATGTTCAGGCAGTGAAAAATGCGATTTTGGGGATGGAACAATAATAATAATAATCCTAGCGAATCCAATAGGTCCTCGCACGAGATTCGTGCTCGGGCCCTAATAATAATAATCATTACAATTACAATAGGGACCTCGCAGGTTCCCTGCTCGGGCCCTAATAATCTCTACAAAAACAATAGGGACCTCGCAGGTTCCCTGCTCGGGCCCTAATAAATAATCATTACAATTACAATAGGGACCTCGCAGGTTCCCTGCTCGGGCCCTAATTAAAACTGCGAGCAGTGATGTACGGGCCCTCGCAGTCCACGTACGTTGGGGCGTGCTGCTGTCGGGGCATGCTGCTGTCAGTACATGCTGGTGTTGCAGCATGCTGCTGTCGGGCGCGCACATCCTTCCTTTAGAAAATTTAAGACAAATATCATTTGAGCTGTGAATAGATGTTTGGCAAAATGTTTGAACAAAGCTTAAAGGGTCTTAAAAGTAGTATTGTCAGAATCCTCTACTCCACAACAACTACTCTAATTTCCAACAGTTATTGAATTTTTTTTCTGCTTTATTTCTACAGTATAACCAAAATCAGAGCGTTTGTGAAACACAAACTCACTCTGTCATCCAACAGAAAAGACAACCATCGGATACACTTCAAGCTTTATTTATGTACCACAAATACATCCAATAACTGTAGCCTACTGGCTGATTATGTTACTATACTGTAACTACTCTCCAGGGATTAAATGTGATGTAATGCTGTTTTTTTTTACTTATGCATGTCAATAAAGGTGGAAAAGATTCAGCAGAGGAGAGCAGTTTGTATTGGAAACACTTCTGCCTCCTCTGCATTACTGTTGCATTTAAATCTCCTCTGAAAAGGCTTTGGCATTTGTCTCTCTGCTTGAAACGGGATATAATGGGTTTGGATTTAAAACTGGGAGGAATCCATTTTAGTCAGTGTTAATCTTGGCTGGGATTGTCCTTAGCTTTTTAATGATTGTGATTGTAAAATGTATCAGTTATGAAGAATACATTTATTCCGTCATCATAGAAATGTAAAGATTTTCAATGTTTTCCGTTTTATATAATGCCTGATGAAACAATACATATAATGTCCTTTTAAAAAAAAAAGCTCCAAATGATTATGGTTGTTATCAGAAAAAGCTGTAAATATGTTTTACCCATGTTTATCAGTAAGTTGTCAATTGTGTTGCCTCCTCATTAATGGTGATCTTTCTGCTTGAATGTGAACATATAGTTTTACAGTTATATGTTATTTGTATAAAATGTGCTATATCAATAAAGTCTGATTGATGGATATGAGGCTGACTTCCTATTTTTAGTTGGTGGTGCCTTGGAAAGGTGCCTCCCTATATGTTACCACAAACACAATAGTGACAGTTTTCATCTGCAATCTGTAGGAGTTACTTAAATTTATACCTGTGTTATGTTTGAGAGAACGTGTATGTGACAAAAGAGGCGTGACGGTACACGTCATGATGATGACGTGTGTGTTTTTTTCAAGGCGTTTGCCCGGTGTCCTCTTGTTAATTTAAATACGTACCGGCTGAGTGTTTGACATGACAGGGATGCTGTTATAATGTGGTGTGACTGATATCCTCACCCACCATGCCTACTGGAAAGTGACAAATGTTTAATATTTCAGACTGAAGAATTAGGTGGCATTTATGGTCATCTGTGTCTTTCTCGCGCTTATATGCCCACCTGGCAGCCAACAATATATCATATCTGTTGATTATGGAAAACGCTGCGAAAAAGCATTGGAGATTGATTTTACTTAGCTTTTGTCATGGATTTGAACGCATCAACCAATCACGTCGTGAGAAAAAAACTTGACGTCAGCGCTGCAACGTTTGAACGGTTGTCTGTTACTTGACTCTCGTCCTGTGCAGACTGCTTCACCTTGGCTCTTCGGATTTTTCAACAAATACACACAAATACATACAGATACTCGCAGATATTTCCAACACTTTCGGATTACGACAGCAGCATTCTCTTCAAGGACCTTCAGCTTGCTCAACACGGTAAGTTCATCTTGATTAAAGCCGCTGTTTCCCATCGCGGCACAGAGAAGGCTGCTCGGACAACGAGCTAACATCCATGCTAGCTGCCTCATCGAACCGTAATTTTGAATGCATAATTCTGAATGTATCTAAAATACTGCTAACTTCAGTAAGGTACATTGTGTGTGTATGGTTTGTAAATGAGTATTATCAATGCTGTTATTAACACTGTTGGCTACTCTGCTGTCACGAGACAGCTAGTTAGCAAGCATTATTAGCATCGCTCGGCAGCAGAAACCTTTGGGTGTTTTTTTCTAGACGAGCTAAAAGTTACCGAGCCTTCTCCTGCAGTAGCTACCTTAACTAGCTTCCCTGTAGTCATAGGAGAGGTGGTTGGCTGTTAGCACAGGTTATAACCACATGTTTGGTAGCATATGAGGGCCTTTTGTGTGTTTGCTAAAGCAGCTACAAGCTACTAGCAACGCCAGTCTTTAGACAATATTCATTTAATTTAATATCAAGTCATTTCAACTGTCACATCGGCTCACTGGTAAATGACTCCGTTATTGCGCTGCGATTGGCGCGAGTATATTTGAAATGTCGCTGGGGTTGTCGCGCGGTGGGTGTCGGGAGTAAATTTTCAACTTCGAGGCGTTTTGCGCCATGATTGGCTGGAGTACATTTTTGAACTTCGCGGGCGTTGTAGCGCTTCACTGCACTCTGTCTCTCTCTCTCTCACACACACACACACACACACACACACACACACACACACACACAGAGAGATGACTATTCATGTTGATTTTATGATGTTCTGTGAATTTGGTTTGTGTTTTGATTATTATTATTATTATTATTATTATTATTATTATTATTATTACTTTCAGTGTCTATTGTTTGGATATTTACTGCAGTTATTGATGTTCACTGGTAGTTGGATACACTATGTACAGTATTAAAAGGTCTTAAATAGAATTTGGTGCCGATTATGTTGAAATTGTGTTTTTTGTGTTAATGTGAGAGCAGTTAAACCAGACTGGTCAAATTTGACTGGGAACACCAAAGTAAAGGGGGACAAACAAACATAATACAAGGGTTAAAGTAAACTATCAGCATTTTAGTCTAGTATTTGTCAGTGTTGTATGAATACTTTGATTTAAGTAACAACTTTAATTCTTCTGCTTCCATCACTGGTTGCTTGTTAAACGTGTGTATAAGATGTATTTTTCCAATTATTGCAGGCTAAAGATGAGTTGTAATGTCAATATTAATCAAATGTCTACTTGTTATTAGATGCCACGGGGCAAGTCTTATCGTCGTTCGGAGGCAGCCAAACGGCGTATGGCAGAACGGCGAACGGTTGACGTGGAACCGCAGCGCCCCGCCAATGTCTCTGTCGCACGTATGTAAATCTTTTCCTTGTATGTGTATGTATATTTTGCTAGTGGCAAGGTGTGTTGCGTTTACATGATTTGTGATTTGTAATATTTTATGAACTGCGTGTATCTCGGTGTTTTTTTCTTCTGCGTATTAGTTGGCACCGGCTGGCGCCACGCTGTGCGACAATGGCCAATCTCGTCTCTGACGGGAAAACAGCACAAATTGGTCATTCCGCCGGAAGTCCCTGACGAGAAGGTAAAATAATAACAATAATGATAATATTAATAACAAGACTTATAATAATTAGCGATTGTCATTCTCTAACAATGTAATCTTTTTTTCCAGTTTGTTCTTCTCATAGGCGCTTCCCATCTGCGCGCTTTCGCAGATGGCATTGTTGCGATGCCAGAGGGCTCACTCTCCTTTGGCATCATGTCCACGCCCGGGGCCTGCGCGAGGGAGCTGAGGATTGAGTTGCTGCACGCTGCTGTTCCTCGGACTCCTGACGCAGTCCTGGTCATGGCGCCTAGCAACAACCTGACAGCCAGCAAGACCATCGACGAGGCAGGGGCAGACTTCGCTAATTTCCTGCAGGCTGCTTGCAGTCGATGGTCTAACGTAGGTTTATTTTCTATTGTATTCATTGATATATTACCACAGTTAATGTACTTGTATGAACTGTTGCAAAATAATGTATATTTATATGACATTAGTTATTGCATTTTCAGAAAGAAATTACTTTGTCGTTAACAACCACTTTACTCTCCAGGTGTGTGTCGCAGACTTCGTGCCTCGTTTGACCGTTGAAGTCCTTCAGCAAGACTTCATGCGTCAAGAGTTCCGCCGCGTGGCAGCACGTATGGGTAAGCTTTAAAAAGACTATAGTTTAAGTACATTTCCATGCATAATGCATCATATGTTGTTTGGCAGACCGTTTAAACGAATATTACAATTTCCATAATCTTTCCGGTAAAACTTAAAGTATAATCCATAGATGTGTTAAAATAATGTATGTTATTTTTCTTTTTTAGGTGTCAGGTACTTCTCTACAGCTGATCATTTCCCTATGAACCGCCGTGAGCTGTGGTGCAGAGATGGTGTAAGTAGAATACATAGCATCATCTACACTTTGTCTGTAGCCGAATGACAAGTTTATTGCACCGCGTAATCTGTTTCATTTTCGTTATTTTCGCAGGTTCACCTGAGCGATAGTGACGGCATGCCCGTTCTAGCCGGGCTGCTGTGGAACGCTGCGTTCGAACAACTGCAGCCTCCGACACCAAAGCTCCAGCCTGCTCCCAGAGCATCGTTGCCTCGTAGGCACGTCGTCCCAAAGGTGGTCGTCAGGGGACAGGTCGCCGTACCTCGTCCCTCAAACCCCTTTGAGTGGACAGTCGTCGGCAAGGGCGGGAAGGTAATTGTTTACGCATTGTAATGGCGCGGTCGATGTATTTTTGATCAGCTGACCTCTGCAATGGTCGACTGGTTGTTTAATACAAAGTATCTTTTTTTGTCATTACAGAGGAGAGCACCTGAGGAACGTGAGCAGTCCTCTGGTGCAGAGAGGGTGGTTCAGCAGCAGGTATGTTACACTTGATTTAACCTAGCCTGTTTTGGATGCAATTGTCGATTTGATGATGGTGTTTTGACAGAGGAGCCATTCTCTATATGCATTTCGCAGGTTGACGCAAGTGCAAGCGCACTTCCACTCATCCAGCCAAACCCTGTTTGGTTCAGCAGTTCGGTGTTGGCTGCGATGGATGCTGCTGTGCCATCCCATCTTCCTACACCCGATTCCACCGCTGTTCCACGAAGCTCAAAGGTAAACTGCGTGCAAGTTGTATCTCTTGGTTTGTTGAAGGCTGTGTAGCATCTCCTTTTTCCTGATACACTCACAACAACATGCAAAACTGCACAATATTGTCCACAAGGGCTTTTGCCCAAATATGGCTTCACAAAGTGTATTTTGTTTTTCTTCCATTAGCGTCCAAAAGTGGAACATCGTCGTCGGACTTCTGCAAGCCAGAAGGTTTGTCTCGATTTTATTCGATATTTGACTTATTGGGCATTTTTTTGTGTGCACGTCTGCAGTATTACGGCAATAATTGGATAATCATTGGGAAAAAATGTTCTCTAGGTCCCGGCGAGAGCTTTGCCCGTGGTGAAACCCGTGCCACCGCCTGCAACTGCTCATCTGAAAGCAGACGCCAGGGAGGAGGTTAGTACAGTTTGTGCGTCTAGTACCTTTTATAAAAATAGTAGTCTAGTTTATTTGTAGATCATTTAATGTTTTTCTTGTCTTCTAGGTCGCCGTCGCCACCTCCGCCGGCGACACTCCTGTCGTCGCTGCGCCGGGCGGCTGCCTTCGGCCTGTCGTCGATCTCGGTGTCTCGCCGACACCGAGATCCAACAAAGGTAAGTGTGACGCTAACCCCGTTCCCTGCAGGTGTGAAGAGGTCTTGCAGTCTGTTGTTCCTGGTATTCGTGTCAAAAGTGCACCAGTCACTTACGACATAAATACACCCATGGCATGTGGCGTTGCAGCAGTCATGAAACATGTCATTTCTCCAGTGTGTACGTGGAAAGGGACAGATGTCGATAGCATAGGCGTAGAAGGTGGCAAACTGGCCAGTTACATCGAAGCTAGTCAGAAGAGCGAGGATAGACAGGACTTGTGCAAGTTGCTCGAACAGCACAATGTGTTTGGCAGGCAGTGGCAGGTAGCTATTCCTCCTCCAGCACGTAGCGATTTTAATTGGCTGGAGGGAGACACCGCGATGTACGAGAAGCTGCAAGAGCAGTTGTTTATCCACGGCGCGTGTCTGTTGAACCTCGGGGGTGCGGTCAGTGCCGTTATTCTCCATAACGGGTATTTTGTGGTTGTTGATTGTGGCACGCGTGATGCATCTGGGATGGCATCTAGTATTGGCACATCTGTGGCTGTGTTCAATACATGCCTTAATGACTTGATGCTTCACATCAGTCATTTGCAGGAGTCTTTAGGCGCGAAGTGGTATGCCGTGCATGGCATTTCTGTCATTGAGTGTCCAGTAGATAACGACGGGGATAGCGCTACATTGTTTGCAGGCGAGACCGTTGACGTCGGCGTTGCAGCAAAGCTGGAGGATGGCATTTCAGTCAGGCCAGAGACCGACCTAAGTTCCATCAGGGGAACTTTTCACCAAGGGGACGCTCGGTTCCAACACGGAGGGCTTCAGTGTATGGCTGTAAGTTTGGTAGCTATAGCCAAACACAGCATTGATACTGTGTTTTCGTGGCAGTCTGGCGATCTGGATAAGGTTGTAGATTTAGGGGACGAGCTCTACACGTCGTTGCGGGAAAGTAAGTCTATCAGTGGGCAGTCTGAATTGCTGTGCGTTCCAGATTTGCCTAAAGAGTCCATTATCGATGGAGAGAAATTTGAGTTTGAGTACGGTGACTACGTTTCTGGTGACGTTGATGTGGTTGAGGGACAGCTTGTTGATGCAGGCGTGTACACCACTCTCAGGAATGGTTTGGGAAAGATGTGTAGCAAATATGACACATGCTTTCTGACTGTGAGTGGCAGCACGTGTGCTATCATTGGTCGAGATGAGCAGTATGCAGTAGTTGACTCTCACGCACGCGGTGCAGATGGCATGGTAGATGTGACTGGGTTTAGCGTTGTTGTGTATCTTAGTTGCCTTGACCGCGTGTTTGATCACATATGCAAATTTGCCACCGCAATGAACACTCCAAAGCTGTTTGAGATTGCTGGTGTTTGTGTCACTCACAAAAGTCAAAGCGCAACTGTGGAAAGCAGAGAGGTCGACTTTGGTCGTAGCTTACCTCTTCAGCCACCGCTTAAAGTGTCGGCTGAACAGGTAAGCCTTGGCAGCAGTGGCAGCAGTCAGACAGGTGTGAAACGCAAGATTTCAGTGGGTAATCGTGGATCCAAAAAGTTGAAAAGCAGGGATGTTAATCTGGTTAATTCAGATGTTGTATTTGTCAGCGATGTGACGAGTAAAAGATTTGAGTTTAATCCGCTGCGTAGTGACGTTGCAGAAGCTTTGTGCAAACAGTTGAACGTAGAGTCGGAGAAACTCGATCTAGTATCTACAGAGGGTGGTGAATTAGGGGCTCCTTGTAAGAATGAGCAAATAGTTGGTGATGGTAATTGTTTCTTTAGAGCGGTTAGTCAAGCTGTGTGTGGTACACAGAAGAATCATAGGAAAATTAGATTAGCTGTGTTTAAGCAATTACAGACCAATCCTTTAGCATATACTTTGCGTCCTGAGTATTCCTCGATGGCAGATTATCTGAGTAGATCAAGAATGCGCTATGTTGGTAGTTGGGCCACTGAAATAGAGATTCAAGCAGCAGCAGATTGTTTAGGAGTAAATATTTTCACGTTTTGTGGTGATCGCTGGCTTGAATACAGTTGCAAGAATAAGCAGTTGTGTAATCAGGCAGTGTATTTGGAAAATTGCAACGGTAACCATTATGAGACTGTTGTTTGTGTTATGAAGCCTCAGATGCAGACTTGTTATGGTTACTGCAAAGTGAGCGTGTCTTGTGCCGGAGGGTACAATTTTAGACGGCAAAGTAGAGAGAGTAGTGTTTGTGCTGAGAGTTCAAGTGCAGTTGTAGCTCCAGGTTGTGTAGCTGAAAAAGTTATTGATATTGAAGATAATGTTATAGAACAGAAGGATAGTACTGTGTCTAGGCAAGAGCAGACTTCATTTACATTTAACCCAACTAATGTTAGTTTTTCTAAGTATTTGAAAAATAAAAAGAAGTTAAAAATAATGACAAAATACCAGGAAAATTATTTGCATAGGATGAAAGTCATTGAAATCAATAAAAGGCGATATAGGGAAAATGTAATGTATAAACATAAACTTATTGAAATGATGAAAAGGAAATATAGGGAAAATGTTATACATAAGCATAAAGTTCTTGAAATGAAGAAAAGGAAATATAGGGAAAATGTAGTGCATAAGCATCAAGTTATTGAAATGGTTAAAAGGATATATAGAGAAAATGCAGTATATAACCATAAACTTAAGGAAATTAGTAAAATGAAATATAGGGGAAATAAAGTGCATAAGCATAAACTTAAGGAGATGAGTAAAATGAAATATAGGGAAAGTGAAGTGCATAAGCATAAACTTAAGGAGATGAGTAAAATGAAATATAGGGAAAGTGAAGTGCACAGGCAGCATGTAAAAGCCATGAGTACAACTAAGTATCATGGAAGTCTTGAGCATAAGAAGCGTGTTATAGCTGCAAACAAATTGAAGAGGGAACAAAATAAAGAAAAGGCAGAGCAGTTTGATTATGTTAGAGAACAGTTTTGGGATAAAGTTAAAGATGGGCCAGATTTTGTGTGCTGTGTATGTCACAGAGGGTTGTTTAAGAATCAGGTTTTAAAGTGTAAAAGAGATAATTATACAAAAAGTAAAGAAATAAGTGTAATTGCAGATAAATGTATTAGTGAAGAGTATTTGCATAAATGTAATGAAGACTGCGTATTGCCGTGTCAATGGTTGGATACAGCTAGAGGAGAGCTGTGGATTTGTAGCACGTGTCACTCTAAGATTAGTAAAGGTGTTGTGCCACCTGAATGTGCATTGAACAATTTGGCGGTTTGTCCCATTCCACCAGAATTGGCATGTTTGAATAGTTTAGAGCGACATTTGATCGCGATGCATATTCCGTTTATGAAGATGTTGGCGTTGCCTAAAGGTGGGCAAAATGGAGTACATGGACCTGTAACGTGTGTTCCTGCAAATATTGTGCAGACGAGCAATTTGCTGCCACGTACAGAAATGGAAGGATCTTTGTTGCCGGTAAAGTTGAAGCGGAAGCTAACTTATAAAGGACATTATGAGTATGAGTTTGTTGATAGTACACGCGTAAGGCAGGCTTTGCAGTATTTAAAAGGGACAAATGTCCATTATAAAGATGTAGAGTTTAATGAAGCGTGGATAAACCACTTTTGTAGGGAACCGGATACTGATTGTAATGGTGGTGGTGAAGCATCTGCAGATGTTGGGGAAGATGAGCTTCTGCATGATAGACAACAACACTGCATGTTTCAGGATACTTGTCTTATGCCTGTAGATATTGGTCAGGAAACACTGGATCAATCTTTTGATGATATCTTGAATTTGGCTCCAGCAGAAGGCAACTCTCCTGTCAGGTTGTTGTCTGATCATACAAATGAAGCAAAATGCTTCCCAGTGTTGTTTCCTACGGGACTTGGTACATATCGTGATAATAGACAGCATCGTTTGACTTTGTCGCGTTATTTCAATAACAGGATTTTACATGCTGATGGTAGATTTGCACAAAATGTTGAATACATCTTTTATGCTCAGTACTTATCTGAGGTAGAACAGGTTGTGTCAAATGTATCAATAGCATTGCGGAAGGGTAAAGGAGGTGCTAGATCTGAAAAAATTACCAAACATTTATTGAATGATGAAGAATCCTTGAAAAAGTTGTTGCATGTTGATGATGGGTTTCGTTTTCTTAAACCTATTAGAGGTACCCCATCTTTTTGGCAGGGAGCCCAGCGTGATTTGTTGGCTTGTGTTCGTCAGCTGGGTGTCCTGACGTGGTTTTGTTCATTTTCTTCAGCTGATATGCGGTGGAAAAATCTGCTCAATAGCATATTGAAGCAGGCGGGCAGAACAGAGACAGTCGAACAGTTAGAATGGGCAGATAGGTGTGAACTTTTGCGTGGCAATCCGGTCACCGCGGCCAGAATGTTTGATTTTCGCTGGCATTGTTTTTTGAGAGAGGTGTTGATGTCTCCATCTAATCCTATTGGCAAAATAAAGGATTATTTTTATAGGGTGGAATTCCAGCAGCGTGGATCACCACATGTTCACTGCCTCTTTTGGATAGAGAATGCCCCAATAATTGATAAAAACACAGATGAAGAGGTAGTTCAATTTATTGATCAGTATGTCACATGTGAATTACCAGCACAGGATGAAGCATTATTGGACATTGTAACATCTGTGCAACAACATTCAAAACGACATTCAAAATCTTGTAAAAAGAATAAAACTGTTTGTCGTTTCAATTTTCCTAAGCCGCCATCTGCAAAAACTTTTATTTCACGTAAAGTCAGCGAAGAGGATGGCAAAGAATCTTGTAAATGTAAGGTAGATGAGGCACATAAATTGGACAGTTGTGCATGCAAAAATCAGGGGCAGAAAGAACCAGAGATAATGGAAAAAGAGATTGCAGTGAACATTATGACAAAAATAAAAATGGCTCTTTCAGAAGACAATGCCAGTTTTGATAGTGTGGAACAGTTGTTTAGACATTTAGGCTTAAATCAAACCGTTTTCGAGGCTGCGTATAATCGTGTAGCAAGGAACACGCATGTTGTTTTGAAGAGGCAGGCGAACGAGGTTTGGATCAATCAGTATAGCAAACCACTGTTAAAATGTTGGAATGCTAATATTGACATCCAATATGTCGTTGATGCCTATGCTTGTGTAGTTTACATTATTTCTTACATCTCCAAGGCAGAAAAGGAGATGGGGTTGTTGTTAGGAAATGCTCAGAGAGAAGCAGCTAAAGAGGGTAATAGTAGTGCTAAAGATGCATTGAAAAAATTAGGAAGTGTGTATTTACACAATAGGGATGTTTGTGCTCAGGAGGCAGTGTATAGGTTGACAAACATGCATCTAAAGGAGTGCTCTAGGAAAGTTGTGTTTGTGCCGGTAGGGAAGAATACAGTTAGAATGAGTTTGCCTTTAAGCGTGTTAAAACAAAAGGCATCATCACATGATCTTACCGATGAAGATATGTGGATGAGGAATACTGTCGACCGGTACAAGAATAGGCCGAAGGATAGTACATTAATTACATGTGTTTGGCAGCATTTGCGTCAGAGTATCGCGTCTTGAGTAAAAATGAAACGTGTGTCAATAGGGTGAAATTAAACAACGATTGTGGTTTTGTTGTGAAAAGAACACGTACGCAGCCCGCCGTTGTTCGTTACGTGCGCTTTTCGGAGACTAAGAATCCGGAATTGTTCCATCAGAGCATTTTGCAGTTGTTCCTGCCGTATCATAAAGACGGGCAGCTCAAACCGGCGGGGTTTGAGACGTTTGAGCAGTTTTATAGTCACGGTCGTGTGAGATTGGGTGATAAATCGCTACATTCGGTCAAAGCGGTTGTCGATCAGAATAGATGCAAATTTGAAAGGGACGCAGACGAGTTGGACGATATCCAAAATTCAATCGATAGTGACGGTGTTGTAGAAGATGCCTGGTGCGAGCAGGAGTTGGAGCGTTTAGAGTGTATAGAGGAACGTAGAGAGGCGGAGCAGATAGTTGACGAACCAGTAGATGGCATTCCAGATTTAGCGGTAAACGGTAAAGACGTTGCACATTTAGAAAAGAGGAACAATGTCCTCTGCAGACGTGACGGTTTGGCTTTAGTTAGGTCTCTGAATGAGACACAGATGTGTATTTTTTATCAGATTAGGCAGTGGTGCTTAGATAGGGTAAGTGGAGCAAAGCCAGATCCGATACATGTATTTATTACAGGCGGTGCGGGGACAGGTAAGAGCCATTTGATCAAGGCTATACAGTACGAGGCAATGAGGTTGTCGTCGAGAGTGTGTCGCGATCCGGACGACATTTGCGTTGTACTAACGGCTCCTACGGGGATAGCGGCGCACAATTTAAATGCGGCTACTATTCACAATGCGTTTAGCATTGGTAAAGACGTACGCTTACCTTACACTCCGTTGGGTGAGGAGAAGCTGAATTCTTTACGTGCTAAATATAGTAGCTTGCAGCTTTTGATAATAGATGAAATCTCTATGGTTGATCACAAACTATTGGCTTATATCCATGGAAGATTAAGACAAATTAAGCAATCTGGTGACTATTCCCCGTTTGGAAATGTTAGTGTAATTGCAGTTGGAGATTTTTATCAGTTGCCTCCGGTGAAAGGGAAACCTTTGTATTTAGACGACGTAGGTGTTGATTTGTGGTCTCGGTTGTTTAAGATTGCGGAATTGAAAACAATCGTTCGTCAGAAAGATCAGGTATTCGCAGAGTTGTTGAATAGAGTTAGAACTCGTTCAAAAGGTACCCCGATGTTGGATAGCGACATTGAAATATTACAACGTTGTGAAACCGGCGAAGTCAGCTCAGCTTTGCACATATTTCCCACAAGTCGACAAGTAAATGTACATAATCTACAGCGGTTGTTTATAACTTGTCCGGATTATGTTGCGATACAGGCTCAGGATTACGTGAACAGTAAGAAAACAGGCAAGCTGGAGTTGATAAGCGGACATCATTCCAGAGCATACGACACATGTCTGGATGAGACGCTGCTGTTAGGGAAAGATGCCCGCGTAATGCTGTTTAAAAACTTGGATGTAGCGGACGGTCTGGTCAATGGGGCGTGTGGCACTGTCACACACATAGTTTATCCAGAGGATGACGAAACGAGGTTTCCTCAGACGGTGTATGTCAAATTCGATGACGATAGGGTAGGCGTACAGAAGAGGAAACGCTGTGCATTTGCCTCTGCGGTAGAAATGGGTTCCACGGGCATTGGACCTGAAGAGGATAGGGTAACCAAAAAGGGTGGAATGCGTAGGCAATTTCCACTGAAGCTTGCCTGGGCTTGTACAGTACATAAAGTACAAGGCATTACAGTAGATAAAGCGGTAGTGTCTCTTGAAAAGATTTTTGCAGCTGGACAGGCGTATGTAGGTTTGAGTCGGGTTAGAGATTTGTCAGGGTTGGTGATCAGGGATTTTAAGGAGAAAGCTATCTATTGTAAGGACACAATTAAAGATGCAATTGAACAGATGCCTCCCTTCATGGTCGAGAATATTACAAGGCACAAATTCAATACGCAGACCTTTACTGTGTTTTTGATGAATGTGCAGAATTTGACCCTACATGTATCCGATTTGGCATTGTGTACACAGCATTTGCAGCTTAACTGCATTGCTGTTACAGAAACATGGCTGCCTGCAGTTTCCTCATTTGAAACTGTAAAGATGGACGGTTATGTATTTCATAATCAGCCAAGGAATTTATCCTACAGTAGCAGCGACCCAATATTGACAGAAATTCAAGGTCAACGACATGGTGGAGTTGGCCTTTATAGTGCAGACAATTTGGCATGTAATGTTCTCCAGGTACCAAATGTAAATTTAGAATGTTTGGTTTACCACTGCACTACATACAGCATATTGATAGCTGTAATTTACAGACCACCATCTTATCCCATGACTTTGTTTAAACAAAATTTAAGCAAATTACTTGATTGGCTGAATCCACAAAGCGACACAGTCGCCGTCATGGGAGATTTCAATGACGACATTTTGAAATCATTGTCAATTGCCAAATTCATGACAAACAAAGGGTTTGTTCAATTTGTGAAACGACCAACAACAGAAAACGGCACACTAATTGATCATGTGTATGTGAAAACAACACATTATGTTGTTGAATCCTTAGTGGTGCCAACTTATTTCAGTGACCATGAGGGAATCATGTGTTCTTTTACATCTAGGACCTAGAAGAGTAGTTAAGGACAAGAGCAGAAATAATATATATATATATATATATATAGCCTCATTGCCTCGTACTGTATATATAGATAGATAGATAGATAGATAGATAGACAGATATATGACCAAAAAATAATTGTTTAACGTTTATATCGTATTTCTTTTTATATGGATGTTTCCTTTTAGGAGTTTTGTGTGCTATGTTGTGCATTTTAATGTATAAAAAGACAAAAAAAAGTTTTTCATAACATTCATCATGTTTCCTTAAGAGGTTTGTGTTATTCTATATTGTGTGTTCAATATAAAAAACAAAAAAAAACAAAAACCAAAAAAAAAAAAACCTTAGATATAAAAAGGGTTTCGTTTCCTGCATTACAACAGCATTTTAAACTACAACATGTTATGACAAATAGTAATAATAATTCTAATCACTAATGTCAATGATACACATTTGGAGTTTTATAAGTCAAACATTTTATTGAAAACGTTTAAGCTCATATATATATAGTAGGGCTTTGACATTTGCCCAAAAAATCATATTCGAACTTTGTTTGTTTATTAATATTAATATTCGAATATATTCGAATATTTATTGATAATATTTTGATCATTAAATACCTCCAGTAAGACCTATATTAGTATCAAAAGAAAGTCGTTTTTCTGTTGTTCTATGTTCTGTCCACCAGAGGGCAGTGTATCAATCAATAGACAGAAAAGTGTTGACAGGTGGGCTCTCAAGTTGCTGGTCGTGGAGTGGTCGATAAGTTTAGTCTTACATATTTTACAAATAACTTTGTCCTTTCTCATTATTTTTCCTTGTTTCAGGAAACCAAAGAAGCGCCACACATTACTCCTTAAATTTTCCGGCGTGTATAGTTCTCCTTCCGCACAAGCAGCCTTTTGCTCCGCCATTGTTTTTCTGTGAAAGAGTGTAAACAGGCGTCAGGCGCTAACGACGTGATAACGTACAGAAGCCCCAGGTGATCAATGCTCATGAGCTCGCGTTTCACAAAACAGGCTGAAAAAAGCCTCGAATCTGGATTGAAAACTACGTTTTCAGGCAAACACATTTACCAAAAATAATGCTTATTATAGGTTCGAATATTTAGAAGCTGCCCGATATTCGTTCGAATATCTTTTTTTTTTTTAATATTCGAATTATATTCGAATACCGAAGTTCGATGTCAAAGCCCTAATATATAGCACTTACTATACTGCAGTAATCACATAATATCAATTGCTGCCAGTCATATGCTGTTGCTAATGCAGGTTTTGCTTTACCTTTCATATAGCCTCAAAAAGCAAAAGGCACTGGTAATGGTACTCCTGGTTTACTGGGATGGGGTTCGATTCCCTGCGGTGTCCTGCTGATTGTTTTGGCATTTACAATGAAAGGCCATATTTTACTATATTGAATGTATAACAAGTGTGACTAAACTCCATAACAGAAAATCAACATCAAATAACCCCTTACATTACCCCCCAAAAAAAACAAATTTAAACATAATCATGACCAAATTTTATTGAACAGCTGTTGTTACTGTAAACAGTGTTTCCAAGTAGTGGTGAACATGCATAACTGCAGTGAAAATACAAAGAATAGACACAGAAAATTATAACAATCATCTTGTCACGATCTATGGCTGCAGTGTCTGTGTTGTGTTTTTTGTGCTTGTGTGTTGTGTTTGCTTGCAGAGGTGCACTGGAAGGCTGGGCGGAGTTTGCTGTCTCGGGAGGGATCACGCGCACCTGCAGCAGGTTGACAATCAGCGGCCGCATAAAAGCCCTGATCCTCACTGTAGCTGCCGCCGCCAGATGATTTTGTGAACGACACGCGGTATAGGGCTCCGTCAATAGTGTTTTCTATGCTTACTCTAGTGCACCTGTGTTTTCCAGTACGACTAACTTCACCTTGCTTTGTCTACAGTGTCCATCTGAGTGCCGACCAACGTGTGACTCTGCTCCTGCGTACAGATTGCTCAGCACCTCTGCAGCACTCAACCTGCCCGGCGCTCCTCCAAGCGGCCAAACACCGTGCATCTCCTCAGCAAGGCTGCAGCACTACACCTCCGCTACGCTCCTTTCTAGCGGCTACACACCACACAACTCTTAAGCCCCATTGCAACACGCCACCTGATCTGTACTCCTCTGAGCGGCTACCCACTACGTGGCACCTCAACTCCTGTTGAGATACAATAGTTTTTTTTGTGCACCAGTCATATGCTACTCCACATGTTCATTTAATGATGTCCCTATATATATATATATAGCTGCATTTATCCCGTTGATTGATGAGATTGATACAAGCATCAACACCATGTTATGAAGGGTTAAGACATTGGAGAAACAAGCCAGGATAAGAGAGAGAACACAGCTGCCTTTGTCTCCGAAACAATGTTGCCTGCACATGATGAGCTTAAGGTGAACGGTATCTGTCTGTGAAATGATAGCAAGTGTGTCTTAGAGGAACTCAAAGTATTGCAGAGCAGTGCAGGATGAGACAGGAAGAGAACAGGAAGAGGGAGGGTCTTTCCACAGGGCCACGTCTTCACGGATTGGAGGAATCATGTTGCCAATAGGCTGGGACCAGCCTGTGCACCAATGACAGGAGAGAAGCCAAGTCTAATCAAGGCCTCCTCACCTTTTTGACCAATGAGAAGTTACAACACCTCAACAGCAAAAGTGTTATTGTAAAGTGAATATCTCCATCTTTGTCTGGGCGAGTAATAGTAATTCACTGACTGTGATTTGTGTAACAGAGAAAGGTCCATGATCATGCTTGCTTAATGGTACAAATAATAATTATAAATAAATAGTGAAATGGAACGTCGTTGTATGTCTTCACTTAAACAAATGAACACATCAACACTCCACTGCCGCACTCCACCTGTCCTGCGGTCCTCTGAGCAGCCAGACACGACGCAGCTCTCCAGCAGCATCAACCTCAAACCATCATCAGCTGTGAATTCAGTTGTATTCAAATAAAGAACCTTTTTATCCTGCTCCAGACTTGTGTCCGCTTTTGGGTTCAAGCTGATTCTGCCAAGTGTGCTCCATCCAGAATCAACACAGCCATGTAGGCTTGGATGTCTACATGTCCAATGCTCCCCATGCTGAATGTAAAATCTAAACTGAAGAAAAGTAAGCTTTTCTTTTATCATTTAGCAATAAAAGCGACACCTGTTGGCTGATTTGCACAGTTTACACAAACCCTCATTGGACCATGCAAGACAATTATTGAAAATTGAGCGGTAATGGGAGTGTATTTGGTGAAGATATGCAAGATTGTCTGTTTGACCACAATGTGCAGGAAATTGTTGTTTTATATTTTGGGCGTTCTTTGGACTATCGCAATTCTTTTAATAACTTTTTCTCAGGAGGGTCCACAGGTGCTGTGTGCAAAGTTTGGTGCAAATCGGACAAATTGCCTGGGAGGAGTTCGAAAAAGTAGGTTTTTCATTTTTGGCAATTTTGCGAATGGAAATTTAGACCGAAAGTGGGCGTGGCCTACATCAATTAATTCATCTGGATTCAGGGAACACGCAGATCTAAGGTTTAACAATGTACACCATGTTATGTGGGAGTCATTAGGCAAAAACGCTTTTCTGTTGATAACAGCGCCACCTGCTGGTCATTTTTGGTGTGTGAGTTACAGGGGCCAGTCTATACCACCCCAATGAGTTTCATATCCATAAGTGTTATGGTGTGGGCACAGTGCCAAATGTAAAATGAAACTGCCACCAGAGCGCCACCTAGTGTCAGATCAGTAAGACCTTCGTCAGCTATCCTCAGGAGGGCATTGGCAATGATTGTACCAAGTTTCATGTTAATCCGACAAACGGATGTGGAGATATAAATTAGTTCAATTTAAAGAGCGCCACCTAGTGGTCATTGACCAAAACTTTGCACAGAGCCTTAGGGGCTCATGGGGAAGTAGTATCCTGAATTTGATGTCATTGGGACAAACCAATGTGGAGATATGTGACACTTCCTGTTTAAAGCGAAATCTGCAGGAAGTTGTTATTTAATAACTTGAGTATCCTTTGGAATATCAAAATTCTTTTAATAACTGTTTGTCAGGAGGGTCCACAGATACTGTGTGCAAAGTTTGGTGCAAATCGGTGAAATTGCCTGGGAGGAGTTCGAAAAAGTAGGTTTGAGACATTTCGCGAGCTAGCGAAAAAAAACGGTAGGCGGATATGGGCGTGGCCATATCAGGAGACTCAGCATAATTCACTGAAGGCGTGGATATAAGGTTTTTGAATGTGTGACAAAGTATGTGGGAGTTATTAGGCAAAACGCACTTTCCTTGATAATAGCGCCACCTAGTGGCGAAAATGAACACTGACAACAGATTATAAAATTTTTCGCCAGGTGTGACATATATTCCAAGTTTGGTGAGTTTTGGGGTATGTTCAGGCAGTGAAAAATGCGATCATTTTGTCAGAAGAAAAAAAAAAAAAATAATAATAATAATCATTACAATTAAAGCTGCAAGCAGCGATGAACGGGCCCTCGCAGTCCACGTACGTTGGGCTGTGGCAGCGTCGGAGGCCTGTGCGCCCAGTTGTGTGCTTGCCCGTTGCCTGTGGAAATGTCCTACCTAAATTGGATTAATGTCATCAATGTGTTTTGGGTGGCTGTCCTGGGCGGGTGCCCCGGCGACCCAATCCCCGGACGGTGACTCTAGCCATGGGGACATGGAATGTCACCTCGCTGGGGGGGAAAGAGCCTGAGCTGGTGCGGGAGGTTGAGCGCTACCGACTAGAGATAGTCGGGCTCACCTCCACGCACAGTCTGGGCTCTGGAACCCAACTCCTTGAGAGGGGCTGGACTCTCTTCTACTCTGGAGTTGCCCGCGGTGAGAGGCGGCGAGCTGGTGTGGGCTTGCTCATAGCTCCCCAGCTCAGCCGCCATGTGTTGGAGTTTTCCCCGGTGAATGAGAGGGTCGTTTCCCTGCGCCTTCGGGTCGGGGATAGGTCTCTCACTGTTGTTTCGGCCTATGGGCCAAACGGCAGTGCAGAGTACCCGGCCTTCTTGGAGTCCCTGGGAGGAGTACTGGAGAATGCCCCAACCGGGGACTCCATCGTTCTGCTGGGGGACTTCAACGCTCACGTGGGCAACGACAGTGTTACCTGGAGGGGTGCGATTGGGAGGAATGGCCTCCCCGACCTGAACCTGAGCGGTGTTCTGTTGTTGGACTTCTGTGCTAGTCATAGTTTGTCCATAATGAACACCATGTTCAAGCATAAGGGTGTCCATCAGTGCACGTGGCACCAGGACACCCTAGGCCGGAGGTCAATGATCGACTTTGTGGTCGTGTCATCTGACCTCAGGCCGTATGTCTTAGACACTCGGGTGAAGAGAGGGGCTGAGCTGTCAACTGATCACCACCTGGTGGTGAGTTGGACCCGCTGGCAGGGGAGGAAGCTTGATAGACTTGGCAGACCTAAACGTACTGTGAGGGTCTGCTGGGAACATCTGGTGGAATCCTCTGTCGGGGAGGTCTTCAACTCCCACCTCCGGGAGAGCTTTTACCAGATCCCGAGGGAGGCTGGGGACATTGAGTCCGAATGGACTTTGTTCTCCGCTTCCATTGTTGACGCGGCTGTCCGGAGCTGTGGCCGTAAGATCTCTGGTGCCTGTCGTGGCGGCAATCCCCGAACTCGGTGGTGGACACCGAAAGTAAGGGATGCTGTCAAGCTGAAGAAGGAGTCCTATAGAGCCTGGTTGGCTCGGGGGACTCCTGAGGCAGCTGACGGGTATCGGCAGGTCAGGCGTGCTGCAGCGCGGGCGGTGGCGGAAGCAAAGGTTCGGGCCTGGGAAAGGTTCGGGGAGGCCATGGAGGAGGACTACCGGTTGGCCTCGAGGAAATTCTGGCAAACCATCCGGCGCCTCAGGAAGGGGAAGCAGCCCTCCACCAACACTGTTTACGGTAGAGGTGGGGAGCTGTTGACCTCGACTGGGGATATCGTTGGGCGGTGGAAGGAATACTTCGAGGATCTCCTCAATCCCACTGACATGCCATCCGTAGAGGAAGCAGAGGCTGGGGACTCGGAGGTTGACTAATGCGTCACCCAAGCTGAAGTCACTGAGGTAGTTCGGAAGCTGCCCAGTGGCAAAGCACCGGGGGTGGATGAGATCCACCCTGCGTACCTCAAGTCTCTGGATGTTGTGGGGCTGTCTTGGCTGACACGTCTCTGCAACATCGCGTGGCAGTTGGGGACAGTGCCTCTGGACTGGCAGACCGGGGTGGTGGTCCCTCTATTCAAAAAGGGGGACCGGAGGGTGTGTTCCAACTATCGGAGGATCACACTCCTCAGCCTCCCTGGTAAAGTCTATTCCAGGGTACTGGAGAGGAGAATTCGGCCGATAGTCGAACCTCGGATTCAGGAGGAACAATGCGGTTTTCGTCCTGCCGCGGAACACTGGACCAGCTCTATACCCTCCGCAGGGTGCTCGAGGATTCATGGGAGTTTGCCAAACCAGTCCACATGTGTTTTGTGGACTTGGAGAATTCGACCGTGTCCCCCGTGGCATTCTGTGGGAGGTGCTTCGGGAGTACGGGGTCGGCGGCCCTCTGCTAAGGGCTGTGCGGTCCCTGTACGACCGGAGCAGGAGTCTGGTTCGCATTGCCGGCAGTAAGTCAGACCTGTTTCCAGAATTTCTAGGCGCAGTCATGGGCCTGTGGGGGTCTGGTTTGGGAGCCACAGGATTTCATCCCTGCTTTTTGCGGACGATGTTGTCTTGTTTGCTCCTTCGGGCCAGGACCTCCAACATGTTCTGGGGTGGTTTGCAGCCGAGTGTGAAGAGGCTGGGATGAGAATCGGCACCTCCAAGTCTGAGGCCATGGTTCTCGACCGGAAAAAGGTGGCTTGCTCCCTCCGGGTTGGGGGAGAGATCCTGCCTCAAGTGGAGGGGTTCAAGTATCTTGGGGTCTTGTTCACGAGTGAGGGAAGGATGGAGCATGAGATTGATAGGTGGATCGGTGCGGCGGCCGCAGTAATGCGGTCGTTGTATCGGTCCGTCGTGGTGAAGAGAGAGCTGAGCCGCAAGGCGAGGCTCTCGATTTACCGATCAATCTATGTTCCTACCCTCACCTATGGTCACGAACTTTGGGTCGTGACCGAAAGAATAAGATCCCGGATACAAGCGGCCGAAATGAGCTTCCTTCGCAGGGTGGCGGGGCGCTCCCTTAGAGATAGGGTGAGGAGCTCCGCCACACGGGAGGACCTCGGAGTAGAGCCGCTGCTCCTCCACATCGAGAGGAGCCAGTTGAGGTGGCTCGGGCATCTGTATCGGATGCCCCCTGGACGCCTCCCTCGGGAGGTGTCCCAGGCATGCCCCACCGGGGAGAGGAGACCCCGAGGAAGACCCAGGACACGCTGGAGTGACTATGTCACCCGGCTGGCCTGGGAACGCCTTGGGATCCTCCCAGAAGAGCTGGAGGAAGTGTCCGGGGAGGGGGAAGTCTGGGTGTCCCTGCTCAGGCAGCTGCCCCTGCGACCCGGCCCCGGATAAGCGGAAGAAAATGGATGGATGGATGGATGGATGGATGTTTAAAGTACTGGAGGCAGCCGTCAGAATGAATGCTTCTTGATTTACAATGTACTGTAAATAGTCCAAATTCAAGTGTGGTTGATTTAACACATTATTTTAATCCTCGATTTCAGACGTTCCAATAACTGAGTAGCCACTGGTCCCTGTAAACACAAAATACAAGTTTGATGCATTAAATGCCACCGTTAGCTTAGTCGTTATACAACATACAGTACTCTTACCAATTCCTCATAGGCTGGACAGACATTCAAAATACTTCTGTATTTCAGGCAAAATTAGTATGCCAATCTAGGGCTGCACGATTATGGCCAAAATGATAATCACGATTATTTTTATCAATATTGAAATCACGATTATTCATTATGTTAGGTAAAACATATCTTTTTATTGCACTTTCTTTTTTAAATAAATCGTATGTGAACAAGGCTTCAAATTGAAACTTAAAATAATAATAAATCATAAATAATAAAATAAAATAAAATGTACCCAAGACAAAGGGCAAAAAATAAATATGCCATTGCAGAGTGCAATCATAAAGTGCAAACAAATGAAAAAAATGAAGCCTATGCAGAAAAGGCACATACTGCAAGGAACAGGAACATACTACAGGCCTACAGATGTTTGGAGAGAAACACCAGCCTGTCAACATGTTCTGGCTTCAGAGACGCCACTGGGGTAGGCGTAAACATGTCACGTGACGTGAAGCACGAAGTTGGGCAGTGAACATTGACAACGAATTTGTCTTCAAAATAAGAGCTTTACATTGCACCCCATTGGATTTTAGAACTGGGGTCTTAGCGGGGGGCTTTTAATTTGAAAGTAGCGACCGTTCGTAGCTTGCCGCTACAAAACAAGCTGACAGTAGCTACTAGCTGTTTGGTTGTGTCTGATAGCTGTCAGCTACAGAGACCGAGGAGACGCTAGCATCTCCCGGATCTCAGCGGCTTTCCAGTTGCTCATCTTGACGTCCGTGGATGAAGTGATGGACTGATTACTGTGATCAGCTGATACTGTCTGCTTCCGACATTGCGTCTCACTCTCACTCTGTTGAATATAATTTGAGGCTTGCTCGCTATTTAGGCAGCTTAATGAAGCCCTAACCTTTCGATCGCCCCCTGGTGGTTGGCTGACTATTGGGTTTAGAAAGTGCTTGATTTGATATGCAACAGAGCCCGCTTTTTAAATGTTAATATCGCGACGATCATCTTAATTTAATCGTGGCAGCCAAAATCGTGATCGTGATTTAAATTCGATTAATTGTGCAGCCCTATGCCAATCATTAGCTTGCAGGTTAAAACAATAACGATCAGATCAGAGGAGCACAGATGGAAAGAGGCTAAAAAGGAACTATGCGGGATATTTTCCTTATGGTTCATTTTTACCTTAATTAAACAGCTTCAGAGTAATAGTGCTGGTTAAATAAACGACTTGTAACTTGCTACATGGAGAATGGAGCCTCCGACCCGGTGTCCCAGCTCTCGTCTCTGCAGCACCGCGACCCAAACGTGCCCGTAACCCGTAATCTCTTGTTTATGACAGATCAAATCAAATCAAATCAAATTTTATTTGTATAGCCCAAATTCACAAATCACAGTTTGCCTCAGAGGGCTTTACAATCTGTACAGAGACGACACCCTCTGTCCTTCGACCCTCGATTCGAGTGAGGAAAAACTTGCCCCAAAAAAAGGCCCCTTTAACAGGGAAAAAAAAAAATGCGGAAGAAACCTCAGGGAGAGCCACAGAGGAGGGATCCCTCTCCCAGGACGGACAGACGTGCAATAGATGTCGCATGTACAGAGCAGATAAGACTACACACATATACATGTCATAATGTGTGTATGATAATTCCTGCCGACGTTGTAAACAAATGCACATGACCGAGAGGGTGTTAGCAAAGAGGAAAAGAAACCACACTTATACGATGGATAAATTTATACACAAATTGACATAATTTATAAATCGATAAAAGTTGTATTTTATCAACATGTCTCAAATTAATTATTTCATATTTTGCAGGTCAGTGCTGATGAACTAGCACAAGCCAACTTCTAATGCTAGTAATGCTAGCACTAAGTTAGCGTCACCGACATGTCGTTAGCTTGCAAGCTAAAGCAGTAAGTCTGTAAGTCTATGAACTGTAGGCTATATTATTCTAAATAGTACAATTTTATGAAATAAACATTGGATAAACACGTTATTGACTTACCTGTGATGTTTCACCTGAGCTGGCAGCTCTACCCGGTCCACTGCTGTCAGCCATCTGTGGCTTTGGCTCATGCGCGTTTGGGGTAATCGGGGTTCGATTATTTCCCCCTGTGACCTGCCAGTGACCTATGTGACATCATTTCAACGTTTTTCTACTCATACTCACAAACTTGAATTCGTGTTCAGAGTGAAGACTTCGTAGTCGTAGAAATTAGGGTTGCATTCACAAGACTTTTCACTCACAGCTTTTAGATTCATACTCACATGAAAACAAACCTAACCCAAACAATTTCTCAGACTCGGGTATATGACAGCAGAATTGTGTGTACAACAATTTTATTGACATTCAAATGTTTAACATTACGAATACGAATAGTTAGAATCATGCACACATCTTTTTGATAGCTATGTTACTCCATACTAAATCCCCTCTGATGCACATCTTCGTTACATTGTTTGAGAGAACTATAGGTAACTGCATTCTTGTGGACGCAAACATCACTAATGCTCAGTAGCTCCTCAGGGATTCAATTCATTTTTTTAAATTTGATTTGGTTGTAAGGACCTTGGCCGTTGGTAGCTGTTGTTAATTTTGTTCAAATACGCCAAATTGTAATTTTATGAGTTATTGTTCATCACACAATGGGGCGAAACTAGCTAATGTGTGCTAACGGCCGTTGCCAGTTGTTACCACAGCAACTGTTAACATCACGTAATGTGAATACTATGGAGTGTAGATTCAGGCTACATTGTAAATACGTTTAAGCTCCCTTGTACTGTACTGTAGCACAGTATACAAGGCTCTTGCTCTCAGTGTAACAATGCACCTTGTGGGATCTGGAGGACCTGTTGGACGATGGTCCATGAAGTGAACAAAAAGGTCTGTAACGCTAATTAGGTGTGTAGTCACAGTAGCCCTGCTGGCCCAGCCCTGCTGCTGTTGTCTGCTACACACAAAAAGAATGTAAAGAAATAAAACATGTAATTTTACTGACCATGTCCCGGGAAATGAATCGAGGAGAAAACCCCTCTCCCCTACTTACTACATTTCACAAGCTCAAACAATTCTTAGTTTTAGTCTTACTTGTGTTTTATGTCTTTGATTCTTATTCTTTTTTACATGTTGTTGAGCAATAAAGGACATTGAAATCTTGAAACAGTTTAAATTGTAAGAAATGCTCTTGTTGCTTAACAGGAGAAGGAGGTGCGTCTCCCCCTTAAGAAAGACAATGTGTGCATTTACGCACGAGACAAAGTTTAACTTCATTGATTATTAATATCTCCCGACTCCTGAGCTCCATCACTGCTGTGTCCTCAAGAGAGTATCCTATGTACTGTCCTGTTTATAACTACAGATTTAGTTTTGCTGCTTAAATGAGCAATGATGTTTGCTACAGTGACATTTCGTGTGCATGGAAAGGAAATCTTTAAATGACTGAAGTGTACATGCGTTGTGAAGGTGCATCTTACTATATGAATACTGAGCCCTCTATAGCAGGTAAAACACTGCGACATTGACTTTAGATCAAGGGCCCATTGACGTTTATTACTGCAAACACTTTCTGCTGCTCCCAGATGTGCCAGCAAAGCACCTGATCTCACCTCATTTTAAGACCACCGGTCTAAAACTAGCAATGACACTTGTGTTGCACTGTGCACCACTTCAGCCGGCAAAAAGATGGGCCCTGATGCTGAAGGATTGCTGCAGGTTATGTTATTAATACGTTCCTCATCAAAGATTAATTATTTCACCTACCCACACCCCTTCCCCAGTTAAACAGAATGATAGTCTGTATGTCCTCTCTGGTCCTATCAGAGGACTCATATTCGTGCACCACATTATGCACACAGCACAGTGCTCCTCCTCTTTCTCCTCCAGTTAAATAGAGCATTTTGCTCATATACAGTCAAACAGAGTTGTTGTCATCGTCTTTCTTGTTTATTGATCACTATCAATATCTCAATATCACTGTGCTGATCAATAAGAAGAGGGCAGAATCCGTACACACGGATTTCCGCATCCAGTTTTTTTTCTACCATATGACCCTATAGGGTCTCCGTAGATACAGACTAAGTCAATGAGGAAAAAAAACAGCATATCTGTTTCAAGAGGGAGGAGAGAGAAACTAAGGGCCCTAAAGTGTTCACTGTAGTCTGGACTGCTCACATGTACCACCTGGTGGTGGTTAGTGCGCACTGCAGCTAATGCAAAATCATTTGGATAAAACAAAGTCCCCCCACCTTTTCTACTGTGTCGTGGCACCTTGACATTAAAAGAAGGGGGGTATGGTTAACAGTCATACAGAGTTATTACCATTACAACCAGACTGCCCATCTTGCAAGATCAACAACACTAGCATGGATTGGTGATAGCTTCGATATTATCATGAACAAGCAGCATGAAAATTAACACGGATAGTGCTAGCTTCTCTCAAACAGAAGTTTTTCTTGTGTATTGAGGAGCTGCAGAGTCAAACTGTAACCTGTACTGTTTGGATCTAAGGGTGCACTTACATTGTCCCTCATCCCCAGTCCCCTGCTGGCCTGCACTCATATTGCTCCAACCGGACCTGAGCATGGTTGCCTCTTGTACATACGTCATCATGTTGTAGCACAGTCGCAGCACAATGGACAACAACATGGAGAACATTACTTTACTGACTTTTTTGTGGCATATTTTGTGTTGTTTTGGTCACAGATGGCCCTCTCATATTCCTGTGATTATGCAAGGTGGCGTAATATGCATGATTATACTTCATGTCCACATTACACACCTTACCGTGCCAAAGCACACCTCTTCCAACTGTGCCAGGGCCAAGAAGGTGTACCTTGTTTGAGCATGGTATGGAGCGCTCACACTAGTCAAACACACTGGATGTCGTGGTAATTTCTGAGAAGCAGAGAGGACTGAACACAGGAGAAAGAAGTGTTTGCTTTATTCATACACTTGCAAGTGGACACTTCAACCGTCAACATTAAATGCTCTGGCTTAAGGTGTGAAACGCCTTCTTGTGGTGTGCTTTTATACATGCACGCAACCTAAACTTACACACACACACCTGTAGTTCATACATCACACCTCTTGACACAATTAACTTATGTGGCTCCAAGCCAAGAATAAAACAAGGGGGTTGGTAACATAAGAAACATGAAAACAACCTTAACCCACTTGTTCAGAAATAACTCCTTACCCATGTCCATATTGGCATCAAGGTTATGTGTCCCAGCAAAGAATAAAACAAGGGGGTTGGTAACATAAGAAACATGAAAACAACCTTAACCCACGTGTCCCAAATGGCCCATAAGGCCTGACACAGTGGTTCTCAAACTTTTTCTGACACGCCCCCCTTTGGAGGAAGAATAATTTCAACGCCCCCCCCCCAAAAAGCGCAACAAAATGCGTGAAGTTTAACTTTTATTGAAACAAAACATCAACTCACTTCATTATCCTCTGGTTTTTTTTGTACAAATGAAGGAAACAAACATAGTAGTACTTCGATGACATCTTTGTAAATCAGCTTTGAGGCAAATTGGCACTCAATTGCTCCATCAACCTGTGCTTTTTTATATACAATTATTACAAAATGTGCAATCACAGTTAAGAAAAATAAAGAATAAATATATGTAATAAAGCAAATTGGCACTCAATTGCTCCATCAACCTGTTTTTTTATATACAATTATTACAAAATGTGCAATCAGTTAAGAAAAATAAAGAATAAATAAAGTAATATGTAATAAAGCAAATTAGCACTCAATTGCTCCATCAACCTGTGTTTTTTTATATACAATTATTGCAAAATGTGCAATAAATAAAGTTGAATCCATGCAAAGACCAAACAACAACATTTGGCAACAAAGCCAGCTGTTTGACCTAAAAATCTGAACATTCGCAATGTACATCTTCTAAAAAATAACATCAATGAAGTAGCCTACATATTGTGCAAAAGAACAAAAATAAGTGCAAGCATTTGGAAAGAAATATAAGGGACCTTACTCTTTGAGATTTAGAGCCACTGAGTAACTATGAATATTACTATTTGCATTGAAAATATGTTCCAGACAATAACAAACAAGAACAGATCAGCTAGCTATATTTGTGCTGGAAACTGTCCAAAAACAAGTTGTTGGGCTCAGGTCTCTGTACTCAAAACTATACTAGTGGCTGCAATGAGCCTGTTTTTCACTGCAAATTCTCTCAAAGCGGGGCTGCAGGCTAGTTACTGACACTCTGACTTCATGCTCGATGTTCAGCCTAGATCTATATTTTGTTTTGAGAGAGGCAACAGCAGAAAATCCTATCTCGCAGAGATAGGAAGTGGCAAAAGGAAGCAAAATCCTCACAGCCCTCTCGCCAATGAGAGGATGCTCCCTCTCCACACCAATCCAGAACTCACTCAGTGTCTGTGACACAAACTTCAGTCTCAGGGAGGAGTCAGACGTTACCTCGATGAACTGGTCCTCTTCAGTAGAGCTGAAGTCAGCAGGTGCTGCTGCATTGAAGGGATCTCTCACCCAGTCATACTGGGCGCTGCTGTCTGGGAAGTATTTTTGGAAGAAACCTCCCAGTGAGGATATGTGCTCCCTCAGACACCGAATCACTGGTGTGGCATCCAAAGCATTCATTTCAATGAATTCACTTAGATTCTCAAAAGAATCAGTATTTCCCCTCTCAAGGCGTTTGTTCCACGCCTCCAGCTTTCTAATGAATGAGCTGATCTTGTCTGCCAGGTGAGGAAGGTGCTTATCTCTGCCTTGAAGTTGGAGATTAAAGTCGTTCAGCTTTCCAAATATGTCACTTAGATAGGCCAGTTTCATCAGAAATGTTTCGTCTTTAAACTTGACTGCAAGTTCCTCCATGCGCTCCTCCTCCAGAAACACGCGAATTTCTTCTCGAAGCTCAAACACTCGCGAAAGCACTTTCCCCCGCGAGAGCCACCGGGCTTCGCTGTGTAACAACACAGCTGAGTGTTGCGCTCCCATCTCTTCGCACAGTGCAGAGGACAGTCGCGCTTTCAGAGGTCTCGTCTTGATGAAGTTGACGGCGTTGATAACATCGGTCAAGACGGTGTTCAATTCGGGGCTCATCTGTCTCGCGGCCAACGCCTCCCTGTGTATAATACAGTGCGTCCACTGAGCTTTTGGCGAGACCCTCATGATGAGTGCCCTCAGCCCCTTCGTCTTTCCTGCCATGGACTGTGCTCCATCTGTGCAAACACCCAAGCAGTTCTCCCATTCCAGTCCGTGTTCTGCCAGGTAACCGTCAATAAGGTTGAAGAGCTCGTCAGCTGTAGCTCTCTTCGCCACATATTTGCAAAACAGCAAATCTTCATCAAACGACTCAGATGTGACGAATCGGATGTAAACAATTAGCAGGCAGTCTTTATTGCTGTCAGTGGCCTCATCCACTTGTATGGCGAAACGGGTGCCTTTCAATTTTTCCACCAGCTGATCTTCCAGGTCCTTTGAAATGTCACTTATGCGCCTTGCAACAGTGTCGTTAGACAGGGGGACGGCCTTTAATTTTTCCGCACTTGTTTCATTGATCATGATGGACACCATATCTATAGCTGCGGGGAGTATGAGCTCCTCCGCTATAGTGTGTGGCTTCTTACATTTCGCAATTCTGTATGCGACCCTGTATGACGCTAGCTGTGCTTTGCTGCTCACCGATGCTGTTGTTTTAAAGCGATTTTCCTGCTTGCGGTATTCATCCAGTTTTCTCTTGAAGAACTCAGGTGGCTTACTGACATGGGAGGGATGTAATGTCTCCAAATGTCAGGCACACAACACAAACGGGCCTCTCCTCCTCTCCTACCATATTCACTGTGAATCCAAGGGAAAGATATGCGTCATCATACTTTCTGGATTTGGGCTTTGGCTGTTGGTCATCATCACCGTTGCCCGACGTGTCGGCTGATTTTCTTTTCATTGTTGAAAAGTATTTGTCAATTTTTTAAGCTCTCTTCTTCTCTCTCTATCTCTCTAAATGTGAACTATGAGTCTTACTTACAATAGTTTTACCGCGAAAAAAAAATAGAACGGGAGCGGTCACACGCAGAAATAATAGAACGGGAGATGTCACGTTTGAGAATGACAGGTGATGTAAAGAACATCAGTCACTTAAAGAACATCACATGTGCAGTATTTTCCTGCTATACTGGGCACTGGGGGTCAAATGTGCTTGGGCATGGTACAGATTGTCTAGTGTGAGTGGGCCATAACATTATAGAATGTTGTGTTTACTTTGGCCCCATTTCACGCCAGCTTCTCTTAGCCCTGGGCTTAGTTGATTTTCTGGGGATAACCCCACAAAGTCAGGGCTAACCCTGCTGTGGAGCAGGGCCAGCAAGCCGAGGCTAAAGTCACCGTTAGCTAAGCACAGTGTGAAAAGCACTAATGTAAGCTCTATCTTTGTACAATACAATGTCAATATAACACCATTTAAATCTATATGAACTCTTGTGGCTCCCTCAAAAGAATGTTTGGTGACAGTTTTAGCACCGAGTGCAATATATAAACAGCTGTATAAAAAATAATAACTTAATACCAAGGGCGTAGGTTTGGTCTTTATTTTCAAATCCAAGTCGAAGAATACATTCAGAGCACTGACGTAAGAACAATAGCAATAGAAGAATGCTAAATATTTAAAAAATTTCCTACACAATTTTCTCTCAAAACTGTCAAGGAAAGGCATGCTGAAACAGCATGCCTCTCTCTCTCTCTCTCTCTCTCTCTCTCTGTCTCTCAATTCAATTCAATTTGCTTTATTTGCATGAATGTCACATAGACTATGTTGCTAAAGCATAAAGAGTCAATTAAACAGGACAAAAATACACTTCATAAGTTAATATATACATATATAAATAGAGTAAAGTTTAAGAAAAATAAAATAAAAAAGTAATTGTGTGTGTCCGTGTGCATGTGTCCGTGTGCATGTTTCTGTGTGTGTGTGTGTGTGTGTGTGTGTGTGTGTGCGTGCGTGTGTGTAAAATAATAAACAATAATAAAATAATAAGTGATAATGAGAATGAGGATAGTATCAATAAACAGAAATAAATGAGTCTTGCAGTCTTTACATTGAAACATTTCTTAATGTGTGACATGCAGTGACATATTCTCCTGCTAGTTCTACAGCAGAGCTGTCTTCTCCCAGAAGGATTGGAATTAATTTGTCTTGTTGGAGGGTGAGGAAGTCAGGGATTTTTTCTTTAAATTTGGGAAATAATTCTTCTCTAATTTCTTTGTATTTGGGACAATTTGTGAGAAAGTGAGTCTCTGTCTCTCTAAATTATTGGCATTATGTGATTATGTTTTGTATGATGAATGTGTCTTTCTTTAGACAGATCACAGGGGCAACATTACAACAACAGTGCAATGAAAGTTTTCTGCTTAGGTGCAAGGATCAAATGTACAATAGGAGGAGAAGAAGCTCATCTCTGAGCGAGGTGATTAGGACAGTCCAGCCTGGGCCTTCCTTCCTCTAGAGGAAGGAGGTCCAGGTCCAGGGCTGCAGCTGACTCATTCAAATAAGGTTACTGGCCACTTTGATGAGCCAAGCAAAGCCCTCAATAGACAGACAGACAGAAAAAGAAAAATACTACAGAGCTGTTCTGCTTCTTTTGGATCAACACGAGATATTCACTCTTGTACTCTGTACTGTATACAGTATATGTATACCATTCTGTTGGTATGGTCATTGTGAAGACAAGAATAGAAGAAGAAAGAACAAGACTCACAGAAAAGGTTAAATCAAAGAGAAATACCGGCATTTTTAGCGATCTTCTAGCACCAAACATTTAGAGCACAAAAAAAGTTAAAATATTAAAATGCTGAAATGTGCAACACAAACGGCATTACTGTTGGAGTATACCAGCAACAGTCGTACAGGACCTTTGTCATGCACTTGCCATTTGGTTTATGGGTTTTAGGGCAAGAAGATTACATGGTTAGCTTTTGAAAAACATTGTTGTTTGAGGTCAAAATAACTATATTACTTCCGTAACCTTAGTTAAAACCTACCTATTTTATGTACAGTGCATCCGAAAAGTATTCAGCGCTTCACTTTTTCCACATTTTGTTATGTTACAGCCTTATTCCAAAATGGATTAAATTAATTTTTTTCCACAAAATTCTACACACAATACCCCATAATGACAACGTGAAAGAAGTTTGCTTGAAATTTTTGCAACTTTATTAAAAATAAAGAATGAAAATATACCATGTATTGTACATAAGTATTCACAGCCTTTGCTCAATACTTTGTTGGAGCACCTTTGGCACCAATTACAGCCTCAAGTCTTTTTGAGTATGATGGTACAAGCTTGGCACACCTATCTTTGGGCAGTTTCTCCCATTCTTCTCTGCAGAACCTCTCAAGCTCCATCAGGTTGGATGGGGAGCGTTGGTGCACAGCCATTTTCAGATCTCTCCAGAGATGTTCAATCGGGTTCAAGTCTGGGCTCTGGCTGGGCCACTCAAGGACATTCACAGAGTTGTCCTGTAGCCACTTCTTCTCTGGAGCAGGTTTTCATCAAGGATGTCTCTGTACATTGCTGCAGTCATCTTTCCCTCGATCCTGACTAGTCTCCCAGTTCCTGCCTCTGAAAAACATCCCCACAGCATGATGCTGCCACCACCATGCTTCACTGTAGGGATGGTATTGGCCAGGTGATGAGTGGTGCCTGGTTTCCTCCAGACATGACGCTTGGCATTCAGGCCAAAAAGTTCAAGCTTTGTTTCATCAGATCAGAGAATTTTGTTTCTCATGGTCTGAGAGTCCTTCAGGTGCCTTTTAGCAAACTCCAGGTGGGCTGTCATTTGCCTTTTACTGAGGAGTGGCTTCCGTCTGGCCACACCTGATTTGTGGAGTGCCGCAGAGATGATTGTCCTTCTGGAAGGCTCACCTCTCTCCATAGAGAGATGCTGGAGCTCTGTCAGAGTGACCACTGGGTTCTTGGTCACCTCTCTTACTAAGGCCCTCCTCCCCCGATTACTTAGCTTATTATTATTAGCTCTAGGAAGAGTCCTGGTGGTTCCAAACTTCTTCCATTTACGGATGATGGAGGCCACTGTGCTCATTGGGACCTTCAATGCTACAGAAATTTTTCTGTACCCTTCCCCAGATCTGTGCCTTGATCCAATCCTGTCTCGGAGGTCTACAGACAATTCCTTGGACTTCATGGCTTGGTTTGTGCTCTGACATGCACTGTCAACTGTGGGACCTTATATACACAGGTGTGTGCCTCTCTAAATCATGTCCAATCAACTGAATTTACCACAGGTGGACTCATCTCAAGCATCTCAAACATCTCAAGGATGATCAGTGGAAACAGGATGCACCTGAGCTCAATTTTGAGTGTGATGGCAAAGGCTGTGAATACTTATGTACATGGTATATTTTCGTTCTTTATTTTTAATAAAGTTGCAAAAATTTTAAACAAACCTCTCTCACGTTATCATTATTGGGTATTGTGTGTAGAATTTTGTGGAAAAAAATGAATTTAATCCATTTTTGAATAAGGCTGTAACATAACAAAATGTGGAAAAAGTGAAGCGCTGTGAATACTTTCCGGTTACAAGTAAGTAAGTAAGCAACGTTACGTTATGTATGTGACAAATTTTGTATGTCTGCAAAACATGGCTGCTGAAATAGGCATTTGGAGAATGTATAAGTGTTATAGTCATCTTATCACATCAATTCTTATGAACGCATGCATGCATACTTGTGTACATTTGTTGGCGCCTCCGTGTTTTTTTCTAATTTTGTATAGTCTCATATCCAACAAGTCAATGCCTATTCACTGTTTAAGGGCTGATTTATGGCCTGCTATTGTTGTTCCTCTCTGACATTGTTGAATACTGCAGACTGTGATAGCCTCTTCAAACCCCTTGCCACTCTGTACCCTGTAATGTCACCACAGGGCCCCCCCTGAGGACCTTACATACACTCTAATTGGTTTGGGAAGGATTTGGCAGCCTTTGAACTAAAGAGAGACAGAGAGGCAAGTGGAAAGTGAGGCACAGAGATGGAAAGAAAGAGAAGAGCAAGTAAAAGGGGAGAGGTGTAGACAGTGTTTGTATGGATTGGTGTGTATTTTCTTTGCAGTTCTTTGTCCTGAGTCCTCATTCCATTCCTGAAAAGAAAACATCAAAAACATGCAGTGATAACACTAACATATTTAAACAGTATGCATTTTACTCTTGAATAAGCAATATTGACATGCGCAGTAATGCATGTCGCATGCAAAGTAGCCCTTAAATTGGACGGATGGGGATAGAGTGAAATGCATTCACATTTGGACACAGAAGGGGCAGATAAAATGTGTCAGCCAGACAGAAAACTGTCAATTAAAAATGATCTCTGAAAGCCAAAGCTATTTCGAAGTCAGACTTACTATTGCCCTCTCCCAATGTCTGATGAGCAGAGTTAGTTATGAGACACAAATCTCTGTTTTATCATTGGGACCTTTTAAAGTAATATAGAGTTACAGCATATAATAGGAACATTTGTTGAACCCCATTACATGACCTACTTAAGCAATGCCCAGAAGACTATTAAATGTGATTTCATGAGGGGTGCCAGCAGACATTTTGGGTGACAAGGCTGGTGAAATGCCACACAGTCGAACTCTGTGTATGTTTTAGACAGTTCCCCTGCTTCAGTGAGCAGTGAACTGACCATTTCCTGAATGATCCAAAAACCATACTCGATGTTTAGCTTCTGAGAGAATTTCCAGAATGCAGTGAGACTCTTTGGAAGAAACTTAAGGTTACAGTTGTTCAATCCAAAATCCGAAAATTAAATAATATGATTTGTTATTTCATTATTTGTTTATGAGCCTATGTTTTATTATTTGTCTATGAGCTGAACATACAGTTAGGAAATAAGGGCTGTCAAGCAATTAAAAAATATATCTAATTGATTACAAGGTTTTGTGATAAATTAATCAAAATTAATCGCACATATCACTATTTGCTGTCGGCGTTTGAAAGTATTTCAGTGCACATGTATTTTGGTAAATGAGTGAATCAATGAAAAAACGGACATTCTAAAATTTAAAAGGAAGTGATATTTCAAGCTTGGACTACTGATGGTACAATAAATCCCTTGCTGCATAAATTACGTCAAGCAGTACTCAGGTAAAAAGTTTGATCTGGGCATTTTTTGAAGCCCCACTCCAGTGTGTTTTGGCTGACTATTTTTATGATTATGCTACTCATTCCCGAAACAGAAGAGGAAGCAAGAGAAAATGGAGACATCAAGTGGCGCAGACATGACATTCAAATTTAAGTAATGGGTTTATACTCTGCTTTTACTCATTTGAACATCCAACGGCAGATATGTTAAACTTCAAGGGACTATAAAACCTCCAAATTTCAACTTTCAGTTAAAATATGTGACGCTGGTAGTGCTATGGTAAATATAGTTGTTATTCACCAATGGCTTAATGTTTATTTTGTAATGTTGATAATTCAATTTAGATTTGACACATTGTACACACGCAAATGAATGTACACGTTTGATAGATTTAAACCAAAACAGACTTTAATGCATGAACACCTGGTGACGCAACCAGGAAATACTCCGAAAGCTAGACCGTCCCGTTTAACAACGGTGGACGTGGCCTTCAAGGTCTCTCCGAAGGACCCGGCCTCCGTGGCCGGGTCTTTCGGCTGCAGCCCCTGTATTTGGACACAGCCACAATGACGTCACCCTCCAAGGGAGCTTGACCGCCATTTTGGCTCTCCGCCATCTTGTTTCTTTGACTACAACCGCCATCTTGACTCCTCTTTCTTTGTCTCTGATACACACACACACACACACACACACACACACCCATGCTTGTTTGTTATTTGTACTTGAGTTTGTCTTAGTTTAGTTTCATAGTTTAGTTGCTTTGGTTGAGTAATCGATTTGTGTTTATTGAAAGTATTATTGATTTACTCAATTTGCTAACAATAATAAAGTCTATTATATTGTACATAGCAGTTTTCTGTGATTATTTTGTGCATATGTTTTGTAGCATTTACTGGTTGTGATGGTCAGTGCTCAGATTCATTTCCTTCACTGTTCTTTTAATTGTCAATATTTTACAAATATTGACATTTAAAGTGAACCCTTGCTTGAGACTAATTTTGGTCTGGTTATTTGTCCCTGATTTCAGGGTGGTGCCCTGTTTTTAAAGATTTGAAAATAAATTTTATTAATTTTTATTTTATTAATTTTAATAATTATTTTCAATAATTGTTAATTCCTAATAACCACACCTGCCCTACCATCCATTCCCAACACCAGTGTCACTGTGACATGCAGTTGCATTTCTGCAAACCGATACAACCAGTGCCCTGCAGCCTGACATTACTGTCCCCCACAATGCCACCCCGACCACGGCCACCTTTCCTCCAGAACCTGTCACTGCTCATTGTCCTGCGAATGCTGCTCCCCCTCCCCTCACTATTTCTGAGACCTCCTGGCTACGGCTTGGGGCTAAACCCAAGGTCCCAGTCAGCTCCACCCCGTCCCACCATGATAATTGGACCCAAGTCTGTACCTACAACAGGAAAGGCAAGAAAGGAAAGCTGCCATCCCATACACCCCCTCACTACAATATCCACCTGGAGAACAAATATGAAATCCTCAGCCAACAGGACTTTCCTCCTCTGACTGCAGCATTTCAGCCCACACCTCCATCCCCCCAGTCACCCGAAGGTTCTCCCTGCCCTCTGCCATCTCCGCCCCCCCCTACTTACTGTTCCAAAGTCTGCCTGTAGGACACACGGTGTAACCTTCATTGACAATTTCAACCTGTTCTGGAACAGCTTCTCATTCTTCAAACCCGACGGCATCCATCCCAACAGGCTAGGAAGCCGCCTCCTAGCAGCGAACCTGCAGCACACTGTGCATTCCCACCCATGCGATTGACTACTCACTCCTCCTCAGCCCTCCCCCTCCATCCCTATAGTGACGCCACAGACCACGGCCTCACATGGGTGCTCCCTCTGCTGGCCACACCTGTCAACAACCCCCTCAACAGTTGACCTTCCCAAGAAAAATGCAAATAATATTGGGGCTATTGCTGGGACCATTGACAGCGCCCTTCCTGTCCACCTCCGTTACATATTAAAGTGTATAAAATTAAAACCGTTATTTACAACAGAGATGCCACTGAAGCAAAGAAAGCTTTGAGGAGACTGTCTTCCTTGGTCAGAATCCCTCTGAAATGTCACAACATGGCAGGTTCGAATCACAATAACAACCAAAATTTAGCTCTGCTAAATACAAGGGCTCTTACAAATAAGACCTTCTCTATCAATGACCTCATTTGTGACGAAAAAATAGATTTTATGTTCCTGACTGAAACTTGGCTCAACTCTGACGGTGCGGCACTCCTGGCTGAAGCCTCACCTCCGAAGTATAGCTTTATCCACACCGCTCGTGAAGGAAAGAGAGGTGGCGGATTGGCAGCTATTTTGTCAAATGACTTTAAATGTAGTCGCAAACACCTTGGCAGTTTCTCAACTTTTGAATACCAGGCCATCCTACTAGAAAGTAATCTCCCAGTGTTACTGATCACTATTTACCGGCCTCCTAAGTATGCAGCCTCTTTCTCACATGAAATATCAGAAGTAATGTCACTTTGCCTTACAAATTTCGATAGAATTCTACTATCTGGTGACTTCAACCTGCATACTGATAACACTTCAGACACTAAAGCTAAAGAATTCCTGAACCTTCTATCATCCTTAGGCTTCACACAACATGTCTGGGAGCCAACCCACACTGGTGGTCACATCTTAGATTTAGTGATCTCCAAAGGCCTGGATATCAATGTCAGCAAGATCGTAGATATTAGGTTGTCTGATCACTTCTGCTTACTATTTACCATGTCCACCCCTGGTTTAATAAGTAGTCATACAGAGAGCATGACTAAGTATTTTTAATCCATCGGCCGCCACCAATTTCCCTCTTTTTCTACATAGTTTACCTCATTCAACAGATGACTCCTCAGTCCACGATAAAGTTAACCACTTCAACTTCAAACTACAGTCAGCCCTCAACTCAGTAGCTCCTCTAAAATTCAAGAAGAGGTCACAGAGATTATCAATACCCTGGAAGAATGAGCAAATACAACTTCTCAAGAGAGAGTGTCGTAAGGCTGAGCGAATGTGGAGAAAAAGCAAGCTTACCATTCATGGTGACATCCTAAAAAATTCTGTACTTGTCTATAACAAATCTTTACGTCATGCAAGACAGGCATATGTCTCTGGTATTATAAATGAAAACAGGCATAACCCTAAAGTTTTGTTCTCCACAATTGACCGCCTTATAAATCCTTCCCAGTCTACTGTACAGCTATGTCTAGCATCAAATTCAAAGTGCGAAGCGTTTGCAACTTTCTTTGACTGTAAACTGCTCAGAATTCGGGCTGGTATCTCGAATAGTGCCGCCAATCTCTGCAGCCATCCCTCTGTCAATCCTCCTCCAAGTTTTCTAACCTCTTTCCACAAAACTAGTAAAGATAACTCCACAAAACTATTTTACAGATGAAGTCAACTACCTGCTCCTTGGATGCTATCCCCACTGCTTTTTTCAAGGAGGTTTAAGACTGTCTGCTTGAAGATGTACTGATCATTGTAAACAGCTCCCTGGAATCTGGCATTTTTCCAGATTCTCTGAAAATGGCTATAGTAAAGCCATTACTAAAGAAAAATGACCTCGATCCTTCAAACCTTAGTAATTACAGGCCGATCTCTAATCTACCTTTTTTGGGTAAGATCCTCGAAAAAGTAATATATATACAACTGGATGCCTTCTTACATGAAAATAAGATCCATGACAAATTCCAATCTGGCTTCAAACAAGGACATAGCAAGACTACTCTTGTTAAAGTGGTCAATGACCTCAGGGTGAGCCGTGACAATAAAAATACCTCCATTCTTATGCTTCTAGACATGACAGCTGCTTTCGACACGGTTGATCACAACATTCTCCTTCACCACCTTGAAAGCTGGATTGGTATCTCGGGAAATGCTCTATCTTGGTTCCGCTCCTATCTTACCGGCAGAAGTTATCAGGTCAAACTCTCTGAATACGTCTCAACAAAATGCCCGATCTTCTCTGGTGTTCCACAGGGCTCCATCCTTGGACCTCTGCTCTTCAGCTTGTACATGTTACCACTTGGAAAAATAATTGGTGACTACAGAGTCAATTTCAATTTTATGCTGACGACACTCAGCTTCACCTGTCTGTGGCGCCAGACGACCCGAAGGTGCTCGATCCCTTAATTGAATGTCTGTCTGCCATTAGACTGTGGATGAGCGAAAATTTTCTCAAATTAAATGAAGAAAAAACAGAAATCCTCATAATCGGCACTAGCACACAGAGGCAAATGGTCTCAAGTAGACTTGGTACTCTGGTTGTGCAAAATAAGGCTAAGGTGAAAAACCTAGGTGTCATTATTGATTCTGAGTTGGACTTCGAAAGTCATATCAACGGTGTAACTAGGACAGACTATTTTCATCTCAGAAACATTGTTAGGGTTAGGCCCTATCTGTCCATGGATGATGTCAAAAAATTGATGCATGCATTTGTGTTCTCTCGCCTTGATTACTGTAATGGACTTTTTACTGGTCTCCCAAAAAAAAGTATTGACAAGCTACAACTTGTACAAAATGCAGGGCAGCTCGAGTTTTAACAAAAACCAGGACGAGAGAACACATCACCCCAGTTCTAGCATCTCTTCACTGGCTGCCTGTAGCTTTTAGGATTGATTTTAAAATTCTCTTGCTGGTTTTTAAAACACTACATGGCCACGCCCCCTCCTACCTTTCCGACTGCCTATCTGAATATACTCCAACCCGGACCCTTAGATCATCTGGTGCTGGCCTGATCAACGTCCCCAAAATGAACTATAAAAAGTACGGTGAAGCAGCATTCTGTTTTTACACCCCAATGGCCTGGAACAGACTACCCACTCACGTCAGAGAAGCAACCTCCATAGAGTGCTTCAAGACGCACTTGAAGACCTATTTTTATACTCTAGCTTTTAATTAATCACTGGTATTATTGTATTATTATTATTATGATCCTTTTTCTTTTTTTTTTACCTCTTCTTGTTGTTGTGAACTGTATACTTAAAATTGCATGCATTAAGTTTTAATGTTTTTTATCTTGTCTGTATTGCCTTTTACTGCACCATTCTTTTACCCTGTAAAGCACTTTGGGCTACACTTTGTGCATGAAAGGTGCTATACAAATAAACTATTATTATTATTATTATTGTTATTATTATTATTATTATTATTATTATTATTATTCTATTGTTCAGATTATTCCATTTTATTTTCCAATTTTATGAGGTCAAGTCAAGGGGTTTATAAGGACAGTTTTCAAGTTCATTTTATACGTGAAGGATGTAAATTTAAAGGCTCACATTTGTGCTGTGTGCAGTTTTCAGGTGCTCTATTCATTTTTGCCAAACATCTATTCTATTTATTATTTTATTAATGCAGCAGGGATAGCTAAATGTAGCAGTTAACTTTAAAATATATACACATATGCAGTACATCAATGATGCTGCTGAAATAAAACTGAGGAAGACCGAATGACATTTGACGTGTATTATTATTGGAAATATGACTTATGATATCTTGTCTCTAGAAGTGTATGATTTAACTGAAACCTTTGTTGTCACAGAGAGAGCTAAGTACCATAATAAGGTATCCTAACCTTAACATATATGAAACACAAATACTTACCTCATCTTGCCTATGCAAACACAGAACCTGAAAGGTTTTGTGGTAATGTAAGGTTGCACTTTTTTGGGTTCATTTAATTATTAATTTCCTTAATTTTGGTAATGTCTTTGACTTTAAAATGTACTGTCTTATTTAAAAGAACAGCAAGAGAGTATTATGTCTAATACTAAATTCCTAAGAAGTAGGCTGTAATCTATGGGCAGCAGCAGTGCAGCACTGTGGTTTCACTTTGAGACTGTGGACAGTATGTGTGCCAGCTACATCTTCCCATAGCTGAAGAAGACTTCCCACATGTTTGCCTGCCTCATTATTTTCCTGTTTTCTCAGGTTAGTGTTAAGCGTACAAAACATAAGGTTGTTACAAGAAAAAAGGTGGGTCAACTGTTTAATGAAAAATTATAACACAATGGATTGAGCTGCAAAGAGGATTGAGGTACTTTTATTTACAAAAACAGTGAAAAAACAAAAACTTGCAAAAAGGAAAACCAAAAAGATTGTGGAAAATCACTGACAGGTGACGTGAATAACATTGATCATCTCATCACAATGCGATGTTCTGCTGGGAAAACTTGGGTGCTGGCATTCATGTGAATGCCACTTGACACGCACCGCCCATCCAAACACTGTAGTGGACCAAGTACACCCCCTCATCACAACAACACTAGCCGATGGCAGTGGCCCCCCCAGCAGGACAATGTGCCCTGACACACCGCAAACACTGCTGAGGAACACAATAAAGGGCCCAAGGTGTTGACCGGGCCTCCATATTCCCCAGATCCCAATCTGATCGAGCATCTGTAAGATGTGCTGGAGCTGGTCTGATCCATGGAGGCCCCACCCCCCAACATACAGGACCCAGAGGATCCACTATAAAACACCCTGGTGCCAGACATCACAAGACACCCTCAGAGGTCTTATGTCCATGTCTTGACAGGTCTGACTGCACATTTTTAAACTGATGTATTTTCATTACCAATTCCTTAAAAAAAAAAAACAATTTTGATTATATAAAAATGCTGAATATCGGATCCACTAATCATCCAAACCGATAATCAGTTGCCCCCTACTCTAACAGTAGTTTTTAGTCAATCAAATCAAACTTTATTTATATAGCACCTTTCATACAGTAACACAATGTGCTTCACACACAATGAGAACAGTGAAAACAATACCTTCCATCCCAATCTGTTGACCCATAGAATGCAGTTTATACGTACATGCATGTAAACTAGGGCCGGGACTCGATTAAAAAAATTAATCAAATTAATTAGAGGCTTTGTAATTAATTAATCGAAATTAATTGCATTTTTAATCGCATATAAATATTTGACCTGAGAACAGTGAAAAGCAATTTTTTTTCATATGGGTTTTAGTATACCATTGAATAATGACTGAATACATAAGCTTAAGCAACAAAACATTGTATATTTTTTTTCAAGGTGGTACTTAACCAAGACCAACAGACTAGGGATGCAAATTATCGATTAATTCATTATTAGTTGATGGACCTTATCGATCGATTAACGATTACCTGATAAGATGCGATTTTCCTGAGAACCTAAATTTAAGGGGAAAATTTAAGCTGAACACTCCTTATACAGGACTCTACACTAGTTTGTTAGCATAAACTGATTTGTTGAACTCAGCCTGATGTAAACATTAATAAAACACAGGCAGCTCTATGTTTTCCCTGTGTGATGTGCACCGTGAGACAGTGACAGGTCTGTAGGCTACCTACGTCTTGACCACATGTCAGCTGTTCAGCTGCAGCAGAGGACACTCCGCTGTTCTCAGCTCCACTGCGATGAGCGCTTTTTAAACAGTAGCGACCGGCTAAACTACGAGAGGATACTCTAAACCGGCGCAGATCCGGTGTGTTTATCAAAGCTTGGTCGCAGTGCTGAGGCACAGGGTCGGTTTGAGCTGCGTTCAGGCTACATTAAAACTTTATAGATCCATGGGCAGTGATCAGTGTCGGCGGCTTTTTAACTCGTTAAATAATTGTGCTCCAGTATAATCAGTATGCCTGAAACGCATCCAGTGAGAAACGTTTCGCGGTGCAAAAATAAGTGCGATTAAAATGCGTTAATTTTTTTAACGCGTTAATTTTTGTGTAATTAATTAATCTTAATTAACACGTTAAAGTCCCGGCCCTAATGTAAACATATACTTTTTTTAAACTTAAGGACATTTATTGCCATAAAATTACTTCCAATACTTAATTACATTGTATATCATATACTGCAAGACTTACTCAAGTAATATTCATATCCCGTGGCCCTCAGCCAGTAACTCTGTAAGTAGCTGAGGCTCCCCAAGAGTCTGAACAGCATTGCACTGTTGTCAGTGGCAGGTCCTTCAAAATGTGTTCATCAAAAATGCCCAAGATGTGATTTTGGGCAATTTTTTCAGTGGATCAGTTTAAAATATTCCTAGAAGCAGTTTAATTTAACAGTCAGATGACAGTAAGATTTCACTAATGCCCAAATAGGAGGGACAACAACACTTTTTGTCTGCATACTTTATTGATCCTGAGGGCCAGAGCAATGTATTGTGTGTGACGAGTGTGGCGGAAGTGTTGTGGGAGGTGAGTCTGAAGTGTGAGAGAGATACGAACACATTCCTGCAGTTACAGAAAAGTGCACACTATTATTACTTTAGTCGGCCGTAAAGTGTGTAGATGGGCTCTGTTTACAGTATAAAAGTTACTGAAAGGCTTTGTGTTGTGTTTGTCTATACAGAAGAAAAACTAAAAAGTCCCTGTTTATGCAATGTGGCTACAGCATCTTCCTGCATTCTTCACAACAGAGTTGGTCTAGACCAGGGCTATTCAAGTAACTTGGAATTGGGGCCAGTTCATGAAACTGAGGCAAAATAAGGGGCCGGAGAATATGAGTAATTATGGTAACAAATAAAGAAATAACAACAACATACTGAAGGAGTCAATATATTCTATTTTGTAAATGCAGAACAACATATGCACATTGTGATGCACCAAGGCATTGTTACATTCAAATGGCAATACAATGTTGAAAAATCAGAGACACAGACAATTCGAGAAATGCAATTAACTAACAGAAAACATCCAGTTAATTGCACATAACTGTACGAACAAAACTTTACAGCTCGTTATCCTCAATTGACAATGAGGAGATAAATTTCAGTGTTACAAGTAAAGAGGGAAATAATTCTCAGAAACATCAAACTGTCCCCCTTCTCCACTGGCTAAAAAGAGAAATGCAGCTAATTGGTAACTGAATACAACTCACACCTTTTACAACATAAATCAGACACCTTAACAATCAGTCTAGGTCAGCCATATCACAGATATTTAAGATTGCACTCATTTGAGTGACAGACAACATCAAATGTATCTCCACCAACAAAAATAAAACCAAAGTGCATAGTATGGTACAGAATAGAATTAAAACAACATGACAGTGCATGGTATTTTATCAAGGCAATGTATTTCAAAATGCATCACTCAGTTTAGGTGAGCCATATCAGTTGTTTAGAATTTCATTCATTTAACTAACAAACATCTTCAATTCCAAGTGCACCAACAAATACAAAACAAAACTGTATAGTATGCCTCTGAATAGAATTATAACAACATAACAGTGCATGGCACTTTATCAAGGCAAAACATTTCAAACTGCATTCAACAATAATACCACATCAAGAAAAACATTAAAGGATAAGTACCGTTTTTTACAACCTGGACCTTATTTCTGGCAAAACATATGGTCATTTACTCACCCAGATAACTTTGGTATCATTCGGCGTCGTTCGGACGAAATTAGATCCAGTGTAGCGGCGATATATCCATATAATGGGAGAGACGGGGCAGCGACACACAGCCTCTATATAACGCATTATCTGCCACGAAACTAGTTCATTTCATCAATATTTTGTTATGAAATGCTAGCGCTATTAGCCTCTGAGTCCGGGCTCGTCTATTGTCAACATCCGGGGTCTGTAGGCTGATCTACTACCTCTGACCTGGAAGATGTCGTCTCTGAGCTGCGCGCGCACCCGCGACAGCGCGGCTTGTTTACCTGTAGCTGCTACTGCTAGTTTGACCCCGGATGTTGATAACGGACGAGCCCGGACTCAGAGGGGAATAGCGCTAGCACTTCATAACAAAATATTGATGAAATTAACTAGTTTCGTGGCAGATAATGCGTTATATAGAGGCTGTGTGTCGCTGCCCCGTCTCTCCCATTATATGGATATATCGCCGCTACACTGGATCTAATTTCGTCCGAACGACGCCGAATGACACCAAAGTTATCTGGGTGAGTAAATGACCATATGTTTTGCCAGAAATAAGGTCCAGGTTGTAAAAAACGGTACTTATCCTTTAAGTGCATAATATGAGGTGAATAACATGTTATTTGCATCATACTGTTCAAAAATCAATCCTCATTTCTTGACTAACATGCCTGTTACCTTGCATGTAGTTTGCCAACATTTGCCATCTAATGAGAGAAATGGCATTTTTTTGACTTGGCAAGAGCAGTGAAGGCAAGAGCAGTGAAGTCAGGTGTATATGTTGTCAGGGCAATGCGCAAGCAGTGTTGCAGATGCTGGTCAGTGAGGGATATGCGGTTGTGAGTTTTAATGGCATTCATGTGTGAGAATGACGACTCACAAGTGTATGTTGAGCCAAACATTGTCAGAAGAAAAAGTGCAAGACCCCTTGAATGTGGAAATTTCTCTCGGCTGACTTCATGGGTCCAGAATTTTTCCAAACCTGCCTGCTGTAATGACTGTCGCAAGTCATCTGATGACTGAATGTCAATGGGTTCCAGTCGTAAAGACTCCTCATCCAATGACGATACCAGCTCCTTTCCTTTCAATGCAAAGTCTGCCTCAACATTCACACAGAAAGGGTCCTTCACAAATCTCATCACTTCACTGGAGATGCTGAAATCCTCAAACCTAGTGACAAAGTTATTTTTCAATAAGTCAATAAAGCCTGACATCACCTCGGTAATTTGCAGGCCAGATTTCCTCAATGTGGGGAAGTGGAGCATCTTGCCAGGACAAAGATCAGCAGAGAAGAGTGAGAGCTTTCTTTGAAAAGCATAACGTTTCTCCACAACTGTTTTATCTCTGCCCTGCAACTCCATGTTGAGTTGGTTCAAATTATGGAAAATGTCGCTCAAAAAGCAAACAGTGGCATTAAACTCATCATTTTCCATCAGAGACAGAAACTTGCCAGCTTTTTTCAATTTTGAAGACCGGAGAAACACCAAAATTTCCTCTCTTAGTTCACAAAAACGTTTCAAAGCGTTTCCTTTGCTAAGCCATCTAATGTCATCGTGAATAAGCAATCTTTATATTCAGCAGACATGCCATTCAACAGCTTGCGGAAAAGTCTGTGCTGTAAACTGGAGGTACAACGGATGAAGTTTATAATTGCCATGACAGAGTCCATGGTCTATTTAACTCACCACTGAGCTTGGCACAAAGGAGGCTTTAGTGGATGAGGCAATGTAGAGAGCTCACCTGCGGAGGCGCGGCTGCCATCCACCTGGCAGGGCCCTGATCCCTGCCCGCCATCGAGGGCGCACCATCCGTCACCAACATGTTGACGCGTGCCAAATCCAAGTTGTTCTCCTCAAAGAATGAAGCAATTTTGGTGAAGAGAATCTCACCGGTAGTGTGCCCCTCCATGGGAATTAGTCCAAGCAGATCCTCACACAGAGGCACAGCTGTGCAACATCACTGTTATCAGTCGACTCATCCATGGCCAAAGACATCACCTCGGCCTTCCTCAGCTTGTCCAAAAGCGTCTCGAAAACGTCCGATGCAAGGGACTCGACTCTCCTCATATTTGACATGTCAGAAATTGGAATTTGCTTGATCGAATTGATAATGCCTTTTCGGGTTTTCTCATCTGTTACCACCTCCTCAGTGGATGCCAGCATACACTCCTTGACTGTCTCTGAGTCTATAAACGGCTTTTTCTTTTTGCCCAATATTCATGCCACTCGTAATGATGCCGCAGTTGCTCTCTTTTGATCCGTACAGGCCCGAAACAAAATGTGACATCTTTGCTCATAACAAGATGTAAGCCCTGTTATCTTCTGCCTCTGAGCAGCAGAGCCCGGTGGGAAAGTAGCATCAAAGTTAGCATGCATTGTCTTGAAATGCCTTCTCAAATGATACTCTTTGCACACGGTGAGGCACTCGTTGCAGATTAAGCACACAGGATTTGCATCAACGGCAATAAACGCGTATTTCTCTGTCCATTCATTGTTGAACTGCCTGTTCTCTGAGTCAACTTTTCTCTTTTTTTTTAAGGTAGAGAGAGATATTTTTTCTTGTTAGCCTAACTGGCTTGAAAGAAACAAGTCAGAGCGGTCAGAGCGCAGCACTAGAGCACGAATGGGCGACTTTGATTGGTCATGTGTGGTCCCCCAAAATATATGTCCGGCTGAAACAGGTAGATATTCTACCTGTTTTGCCACCATGGCTTAAAGGGGTGCATACTGCCTCCTACTGCAAGATAGAGGGGGCCAGTACAAGAGGGCCAGTACAAAATTCTTCAGGGGCCGGACCCAGCCCTGGGGCCGCCAACTGAATACCCCGGGTCTAGACAGTGAAAAACTAGTTAGCAGCTACAGGCCAGTAACATACAATACTGTGAAAACCAGAGGTCTACCAACTGTGGTTCAGAGTGGCAGTTCTGGAAAGATATATGGCATAATCAGTGGATCAGATAATTTATCTGAAATGTTTGGTTTTTGCTTGTGATTAAACCTGCACCTGTAGCCTGTTAATTACACAAAACTGCCCAAACTCAGCTGGTGCATGCAGTTTCCTCGCAAGATGATGTCATTGAACATGACCTATATTTGTTACCTATAGTGCTAACTATCATTATCAAACAAAACCTTAGTGCAGTGGGATAACAATACAGAGCATTACAAATTGTTATTATTTATTTATTTTAAGTATTATTATTACTATTATTGGTTGTTATTCAGCCATCATTATGGAAAGCATGCTAATCTATTTTGTCATAGTTTGTTACTTGCTTGATTGTTTCATTGTGAAACATAAATGAGGCCTTGCAGCCATTGTGTCATGATGAAGTCTCAGTTTTCTAGCATGTCACAATTGTGTGCCAGTCAGATGCTCAACCCTGAGAGAAGACACACCAAAGTCCGGTGTGGTGAGGCGTGGGGGTGGGCTAAGTGATGGATGGCAAAGCGTTGCTGAGCATATTGCTCCCTTAATAAAAGCTGCCCAGCAATCCACACACAGCTAAGGGTGTATTTTCTCTCTGTGGCTCCCTCCGCTCTCCTCACTTCACCATCATTTTTAAGGGCGAAAACTGGTTTAGGTGTCAGAAAGAATGATGCCCCTCGTCAGACTGCAACTCACCTCTGAGCGGTATCCACAGCTATATTCACACCAAGTGGCTCTCTGTTGGTGTGTGCTGTTTTCTTTTTGACTCTTGTTTTTACCAAGGGCCCAAAACAAAAGGAAGACAGAAGACATCATCAAACTTTCATTTGGTGACTTCAGACTCAAAATAATGTTTCATTCTTTATTTGTCGATTAGTAGACAGACACAGCCAATAAAAAAAATGCTTGTCATGAAACAGGAAGACTGATGGGGGTCGGGGTGGGGGAGTACTTTGCAGTGCATATTGCATTAGAGCCGATGGAGCGCATTTTAAATTTGTTTATTTTACAGACAATTAGCTATAGAAAACTATGCTGATTATTGGAATCAGCATCGGCCAGGCCAACATTGCCCGAAAATTACTTTTAATACATTCAATATCATATACTGCAAGACTTACTCAAGAAATATTTGTATCCGTGGGAGAACTACCAGCATGCAGTTCTCCGAAGGATCCAGCTCACAGGGGGCCCATTGAACAAGCATTCATAACCATTATGTCATAAATAATATGACAGCAAAAACTGTGAAACGTAAGCATTTTTTTATTTCAAACAGTGCCACAAAACATAAAAAAAACTTGATAGCAACAAATAGCAATGAAACACAACAAAAAAAAAAAAATAACATAACATAACTTAAACATAACATAAATCTTAACAGCTAGTGTTCACAGCACAATGAAAATATTAAAAAAACTTAAGAATATATACACAATGTAAAAAATAGTCTCACATTAAATATCTCTCTAAAAGGCAAACCAACAATTAGTTTAAAAACGTCAAATTGCTTAACATGTTCTTTTAAAACTGCTCAGTGTTGAACAGAAGAGCTAAAAAGATTGTACAACCTCTGGAGAATACCAAAGAAGGAGATGGAGAACACTGAAGATTTGGCTGCATCTGCTACAACCAGATTGAGAGTGTGACTGCTGCATGGGTCACATGCAGCAGTACCAGTAGTACCACCTCATGTGATACTACTGGTTGGGGGTGATGTGTCTTCACTATGAAAACATGTTGCCGTCTCACGTGAGGTGGAAGTGGACGCTGACTGCACGTTGGAGGTGGATGCTGACTGCCCCCTGGAGGTGGATGCTGACTGAATTGATATGACCAAAAAAGAAACATGGCATGACATGTCACAAGTCATATTATACATATTATTTTGAGTGCAATACATATACAGTTATAAATAATGAAGTGGAATACTGAACTTACAGTTACCGTTATCAGCATTTGGAAGCGGCATGTTATCCTCTTTTGCTGCTGGTGCCAGAAACTTCAGCAATGATCCTGAGGAAAGATAATAAAGTGATACTTATAACACAGTAACATGTTATTAACGTCAATTTAAAATGCTTACACATTATTGAATTAGAATTCCTGAAATTCAAATTTACTTTACTTTACGTTTTCTTGGGCATGGCTTTCTTTTCATTGTTTACTATTTACATTTCATTTGATAGGGACAATGTAATTTAACATAGTTCCAACACAGAGGAACTAGCTTATGTGCTGGAGCATGCACTATGGCTACTTAGGTTTTTATATTTACAGCATGATGAAAATATACAGTTTTCAGTAGGCCTATCGTATAACCATTAGGTCCACTCAACAGATATGGAAAATACAATAAAATACATTCATCACACCCCACATAGCACAATAATTTACACCAATACACTTTAGTAATTTAGAGTACACTTGTCAACATTTCTTTGCATCTTAATTTCATAACGTCGTAGCTTGAGAGTTAGCTCAGTCAGACACAGCTTTCATCAGTCACTAGGCTAACGTTACAGAAAAATTATTGTCCAAGTTAACGTTAGCTAATTTCCCCTCCAAATCACTCTCTGGTGTCCTATAAAATGTAACTCTAGAAATAGCAGAGACCATGTTTATTTCAGGAGCAATGCCCTAGACCAAGTTAACTACTAGTTTCTACTTTCTTTCAGCCTGCTTGCTAACAAGTCGACTGTACCGACTTTGACTCCTGGATGGCCGGCGCGCACTCGACTCGGTAAAGTCAAGGCCAGCAGAGCTCCTTTAGCCAAGTTAATATTAGCGAATGTCAAAGTAAACAAACGCATTTTTGTGAAATTTACGGTATTGAAGTGTCTCTCCCCCACAGTTAAGGCTATACTAGCAGCATAGCCATATACTATAATATTTAATGTTATTATCCGCTCAACTTACCAGTCTTGCTTTTTTTCTCCTCTTCATCTTTTTTTCTTCTTTCTTTTTTCACTTCCCAAGGGATAACTCCTCTTCATTGTTTTTGTTTGTGGCTTTCCACTTTGTTGTCATTAGGTTTGTTTATAATGCGAAAGGCCACTTCAGGAGTAGGTGGAGTCAGGTGGGGCCCCCTTAGGGAGATCACGTCTCATACTGTCATTGCAAACGTTATGCATTGACTGCTGTTGTTTAACCCTCTGGAGTCAAGGGTATAATTGGCCGTTTTTGACTACTTTTGATTTTACCTTTATATTTCACCTTAAAAACTGTTTACCTTGCCTTGTTTGGTGTCATTTTTTTCAGCACAACCTCACCTGTGTGGATTTACAGGTATTTTTCAATTTTGACATACTATACTAACACAGTGGACCTAAAATCACACAGAAAACATAAAATCCGAGTAGAAAAAAGTTATATTTTTTATTGTGAAAACCACAAATATGTTTAACCAACCATTTTTATAACTTATAATGCAAATATAAATTGTGAAATTCAAAACCTTTGTACAATTTTAACACACAACAGACTAATTTACCACTATTTACATTAAAATGCAGGCAATGCCTCAGGCTATTTACAAAACACAAATGGCACACAAATTATTTGTGCCACTCAAAAAACAGTTCCTGTCCACCACAAGACAGAGGGGCACATCACAGGCCTGACACTTCCAGGGTGTGTCACTCCTCCTGTTGTCCACCTGAAGGCAGTGCTTGCACTTCAGTCTGCCTTTGGTGGCTTTATGGCCAGCATCTGTGGCTGTGGTGATGGGCACAGGAATGTGATCAGCCCTCCTGCTCTGGGGAACACCTGCTTTGTCCATGCCACAAAGCTGAGACACCAGCTCCACCATGAAGTCCTTGTGTGTCATGGGCTGCACCTGCTTGGCATTGCTCATCTCACGGTGCAGGATGAAGGCATTTGTTGTTGCAATGTCCAGGAAGTGCAGCAACATGGTCCGGTACCAGCGAGCAGTTTTTCTGTGGGTGGAGTAGTACTGGATGAGCTGGTCTGACAGGTCGACCCCACCCATGCTCTTGTTGAAGGCCATGATTGGTGTGGGACAGGGGATGTCTCTCACAGCCCAGCGTCCATCTCCATCCTTCACTCTTCTCTGCACTGTCTCACCTGAAAATGCAGGATGGATGGTGGAGCACACAGACACCTCCCGTGTATCCATCCACTTCACAAACACCAGTGGCCCCTCTCTGATCCATCTCACTGATCCTCTTCCACATTTTTTGGTGAGAGCATTTGCCCTCCCTCTGGGGCATCCTCTTCTGTTCTCCCTGTAGGTGCCACACGCTCCGAACTTCATGCTGGCCAGGTCCATGAACAGTTTGGGGCTGGTGTAGAAATTGTCCATGTAGATATGGTACCCAGTGCCAAGACAGGATGGCTGAATGAGGTCCATGACAACATCATAAGACAGCCCATGCTCACTTGCAGTTACAGCCTTCCCTGTGTAAATGCTGAACCTGATGGTGTAGCCACTGCTCGACTCAGCCAATACAAAAAGTTTTATCCCCCATTTAGTTGGCTTATCTTTCATGTATTGTGTCATGCCGGTCTTTGCCTTAGTTGCCACCATCCTTTCATCCACTGACAGCTCCCTCCTCGGGTGGTAATAAGACTGGCAGGCAAGGAGGATGTCATCATACAGAGGCCTGACTCTGAACAGTTTGTCATGGCCTGGTGTTCCCTTCTTCCTGTCGTTCTCTGCATCCTCCTCGGGATCACTGAGGTGGATGTTCCAGAATATGGACCTGAACCGGTTTCTGGTCATCACTTTGGCTGGAAGTGGCACGGACAAAATGTGATTCTGTCTCCAGTAGTCCTGGAGACTCGGCAGCGACACCAATGACATGTAGATCAGGAGACCAAAAAACTCATACAGGTCCTCCTTCTCTATGTCAGTCCACTTGTATTTTTTCCCTGACTCTTTGTTTTTTTCCGCATTTTTGTTGGTGTTGCTGCAGATGGTATTGACCGTGTCAGTGGCAAAAAACAAAAGAAAAAGGTCTTTTGGACTGTGGGGGGAAAGTGTCTCTACCTGGACTCCTGGTGGTCTGTGAGGCTGGAACCTGCTTACTGCTGGGGCAGTGTCAGCATCCTCCTTTGTCTTCCAGGGCTCAGAGCTGCTGCGTGGCTCTGCTGCCTGAGCCAGCGGGGACCGGGACCTGGTGGGCGTGCCGCGCCGTCCCGTCCTCTGGGTGGACGTGCCGCGCCGTCCCGTCCTCTGGGCGGATCTCCGACTCCGTACACACGTCGGAGGCTCCTCTTCCTCTCTCTCCTCCTCCAAAACAAACGAGGGATCATCCACTTCGTCGTCAAACTCCTCACTCTCCGGCTCAGAGTCAGACTCGGGCTCCACCGCGTCTCCCTCCGCTTCGTCCAGCTCGAAGAAGAGCTCCACATTCATCAGCCGCCTCATTGTTTTGTCACACAAAACAAAAAAACGACTGCACTGCACACTAAACACACGGCACTACACACTACACTAAACACACGACACTACACACTACACTAAACCACTACACACTAACTATACACTCAAAATACGCTAAATGTCACAAATAACTCCAATCTCAAAACTCACTATCACTATCTCTGTCTCTATCGCCGCCGTAACTCCCACAACTTTCCCTTTTTTCCCCAGCAACTAAATACCGCGCTTTGCCACATTATTTTTTGATTGATCGATGTGGTGCATTTTTCCACCAATAAATGAGGGGTTGCCATGGTTTTTTTTTTTGTTTATTTTTGCTGCCAGCACTTTCGTTACACTCACTTACTCGCTTTTCCGGTCTCTAAATGCACCAAACGTGCATCGAAGGTGACGAAAATATTCAGGAAAAAGTATGGCGTAAATAATGTATCATAAATCTGGTTTTATTTGGCCTATCAACACAATTTAAAAACAAATATATAGTTTGTGGTCAGCACTTTCGACAAAAGTTGAAACAGACTGGGACAAGGCTGCGTCTTGCTGCTACGTCGTCATTAATCTGTCACGTGATTAAGACACGGAACTGACACAATAATGATGTAACAGTGAAGACTTATGGATCCATTATCACATTTATTTTACATGATATTAATGAAATACAGTTCCAATACATCATAAAGAATATAGTATATGTGACATTAAGTAGATTTTGTAGTAGACCCAAAAGCGGACACCAAACAGGGAGTAGATTAAAGGTGAATTTATTGAACACAATGAACCCTAGCAAGGTAGAGGTGGTGAGCTCCGACTCAGGCAGGTGGCTCTGCAGGAGGAGGTGGAGGAAACTCACAGAAGTGCAGGTTGTGTGCTCAGGGAGTCCAGGGAAGTGCAGAGTGGCAGAGGTGCTGGCGGCTGGGTGGTGTTAGGCCAAAGAGCTGATCCAGGAATTGTTCAATCACTTTCAAATATTATTTGATATCTAGTGTCTGCTCAAGACTGCAGTGTTGTTCAAGATAACACCATTTAAGATGTACATATCAGTCCAACTGCACCCAAAGAACCAAGGACCTAAACGAGACTTAATATTAGTGGTGGAATTTTGTATTTAATTAAATGAGGATTTGACATGTTGTTAAAATCTGGACATCACTTTACATACGATCGTGGTCAAAAGTTTACATACACTTGTAAAGAACATGCATATCATGGAGGTCTTGAGTTCCAATGATTTCTTCAAATTTCTGTGATGGAATGAGTGGAACACATACTACTTCATCACAAAAAAACATTATTGAAGTTTGGTTCAATAATTAATCTATTAAAGGTCTTCTGAGAGTGTGACCAAATCTTACAATACAGAGAGCAACTTCAAAGATCCATTGTACTTATTATAGAAATGTGTGTCAATCAAATTTGCTTTGTACCATGGCATCTTAACTTCTTTTGTGTCATTATAATTGATAAAGACTGATGACTTTTCTGGGCCCATTTTAATAGGGCTTGTTTGATACACCTAGCCACAAACACTACAATCGGAAAGTCTAAGGAGCTCAGCATTGATCTGAAAGAGTGCATTATTGATCTGAACAAGTCAGGAAAGTCACTTGGAGCCATTTCAAAGCAGCTACAGGTGCCAAGATCAACTGTGCAAATACTTGTGTGTATATATATATATATTTATGTGAATGCAAATGCATTTAACATTTTCCCCCACCCATTCAAAATGAGAAGGAGATCAAGGCTGATCTGTCAACTACATTCTCTTCATATACTGTGATTGCCTGTGGTCATCCTATTCATTCAGAAGACAGGTCAGTAGATTGTGCAGTTAGCAGAGGAACGTTGGGTACACAGGAAGTCACTGGTTACTTCTTTATAACCTCTGGCTTCAGTTAGACCACTTCCTGTTGAACAAATGACAGGTGAAATGGGTATGATGAGCATCTGTCCATAGATAAAGACAAGAACTGATAGAACAGTACAAGAACGATAATCATATTGTATGTTTGGATGGTGGTGGAAACCCCTTTTGGGCACATGGCATATGTTATTCTACTGGTGTCATCAAGCTGCCAAATAATCCCTTTTTTCATCCAGACTGCTGATGACTGAATAAGGGGGGACACCAGGACTTTTTGTCCCCCCACTTTCAGATATTATGGTGCAAAGCAGACTTGTTAATCAGCATAGAGACTGCAGATCAGTCTCTATGCTGATTATCCGATTGATTCCGATTGACTGTCCTTTAAGCTAACAAATCAACCATATGAACTGATAAACACGGCTAGATACACCTGACCTCAAGAAATGTAACATCCACTTCACTAATTGTTAAAACTATAAACAAACACAAAAATGACAATTACCAATATAAACCACCAAGTTCTGAACAGACATGCACTCACCGGCCACTTTATTAGGTACACCTTGCTAGTACCGGGTTGGACCCCCTTTTGACTTCAGAACTGCTTTAATCCTTCGTGGCATAGATTCAACAAGGTACTGGAAACATTCCTCAGAGAGTTTGGTCCATATTGACATGATAGCATCACGCAGTTGCTGTTGATTTGTTGGCTGCACATCCATGATGCAAATCTCCCGTTCCACCACATCCCAAAGGTGCTCTATTGGATTGAGATCTGGTGACTGTGGAGGCCATTTGAGTACAGTGAACTCATTGTCATGTTCAAGAAACCAGTCTGAGATGATTCGCGCTTTATGACATGGCGTGTTATCCTGCTGGAAGTAGCCATCAGAAGATGGGTACACTGTGGTCATAAAGGGATGGACATGGTCAGCAACAATACTCAGGTAGGCTGTGGCGTTGACACGATGCTCAATGGGTACTAATGGGCCCATAGTGTGCCAAGAAAATATCCCCCACACCCTTACACCACCACCACCAGCCTGAACCGTTGATACAAGGCAGGATGGATCCGTGCTTTCATGTTGTTGACGCCAAATTCTGACCCTACCATCCGAATGTCGCAGCAGAAATCGAGACTCATCAGACCAGGCAATGTTTTTCCAATCTTCTATTGTCCAATTTTGGTGAGCCTGTGCGAATTGTAGCCTCAGTTTCCTAGCTGACAGGACTGGCAGCCGGTGTGGTCTTCTGCTGCTGTAGCCCATCCGCCTCAAGGTTCGACGTGTTGTGCGTTCAGAGATGCTCTTCTGCATACCTCGGTTGTAACGAGTGGTTATTTGAGTTACTGTTGCCTTTCTATCAGCTCGAACCAGTCTGGCCATTCTCCTCTGACCTCTGGCATCAATAAGGCATTTGTGCCCACAGAACTGCCGCTCACTGGATATTTTCTCTTTTTCGGACCATGCTCTGTAAACCCTAGAGATGGTTGTGCGTGAAAATCCCAGTAGATCAGCAGTTTCTGAAATACTCAGACCAGCCCGTTCAAAGTCACTTAAATCACCTTTCTTCCCCATTCTGATGCTCGGTTTGAACTGCAACAGATCGTCTTGACCATGTCTACATGCCTAAATGCATTGAGTTGCTGCCATGTGATTGGCTGATTAGAAATTTGCGTTAACAAGCTTTTAGACAGGTGTACCTAATAAAGTGGCCGGTGAGTGTAAGTATTACAAAGACTAACAGATATTTTTTTAACATTTTCATTTTGGGACTTAAAACAGCAGCCTAAACAAAATACACTGTCAAGCACAAGGCTAGATGGGAAATTTGGGTCGTTGCTACAGGGAGTTACTCTACTGGCTGACTGATGAGGTTACTATTGGTTGGATAATGCTGTGTTTTTGATGTAAAACCATGTACATTAAATCGCAAGGTGCAAGAAAATAGGAAAAGTTTAACTGCCTCCCGTTTCTCATTTGCAGCTTCGTGGTTATGCTGCCAGCTTTCTGCTTTGTGCTTTCTGACTTTTTGTTTGCTATTCGGGGAAAAAACCTCTCAGGCGTGTCTCCCCCTTGGCTAAAGGTAGTTTGAATGACAGTTCAGTGCCCAGGACCATATATGAGATTGACCCATCCAGTTACTTTGTCCCTCCCCCCTTTTGGGTGAAAAAATCCTAATTTGAATGGCGGTCAATACAAATTCTGATGACTTTGCTAATTTAACAGCTTAAAATAAGAAAACCATATGTCTTTTTAGGTATTAGGAAAGAAATTACCAAGATCCCTTTTTACCATCCGCACAACATAGCTAAAATTAGGTCCTTCCTGTCCACGGCTGATGCAGAGATCCTGATTCATGCCTTTGTTTTATCTAGGCTGGATTATTGCAATGCATTATTTTCAGGTCTACCGCTTGAGAGTGCTAAATGGTTAAGATAAAGTTTAACACGTACAAGAAAATTTGATCATGTTACACCAGAGATGTTCACAAGTATTTTTTTGCAAGTCAAGTCTGAAGTCTTTGGTCACGAGTCCAAGTCAAGTCTCAAGTCTCTAAAAAATAAGTCTTATGTCTCTTCTGGTTGTAATGAGCCTTCTGTCTTCTGCTGCTATCTGGTCTACTAAGAATACTGCACAGCTATATCTAAGAAATTCAAAGCATTTACTGTATTATTATCATTCCTTTATCTATTAGCATACAGTATCAGTACTGATTATTTGTTTGTTATATGATCACTTTAAACAGGCTATTGCAATGCAATATGAAGAAAAACCCACAATGAATGCTTTCCTTTAAAGGAAAGTATTCTTCCAACATGAACATACAGTTACAGTATATCTTGCCCCCTATTGTGCAGGCTCAGTGGGACCATAATAACAACAACTGTATTGTTTAATTACACTGGGTCTCTAATGACACATTCCTCTATCCTCTCACTCAAACTCAGTGTAATGGTAACCTGGTAAACCTGTAACATTAACGTTACATGGTCAACAATTAACCTGTAACCTGCCTTTAAAGGAATAGTTCACTCTAAAACAAAATTCAGTCATTATCGACTCACCCACATGCTGGTGATAAGTCCGGTGTAGTTTCTTATTCCTCAAAGTGCAGCTGGAGACCCACGCGGGTACTCTCCGGCAACGATAATCCATATAACGAGCTTAAGTGGCGCCCGGGAGAAAATGTCCATAAAACTACACAAAAAAAGAAAACATAATGATTGTTCACGAGTCCCAAAACACGAGTCCGAGTCGAGTCTGAAGTCTTTTGAGCACGAGTCCAAGTCAAGTCTTAAGTCTCTTAGTGTGTGACTTAAGTGCAACTCGAGTTGAGTTGCAAACTCGAGTCCCCATCTCTGTGTTACACCAATCCTAGCCTCACTGCATTGGCTCCTAATTCATGTCAGAGCAGACTTTAAGGAGCTGCTGATGACATACAAAACTGTACACAGCCTTGCCCCATCGTACATGTCTGATCTCATTATACCGCATATTCCACCTCCTGCATTAGGCTCTCAGAATTCAGGGCTCCTGATGGTTCCATGGGTTAAATAGAAATCCGCTGGCTGCAGGATTTTTTAGTATTTGAATTCACATTGTCCTGCTGACAAGAAACAATCTGTTTATTCTGATTAACATTGCATTTCTCTACCTTTTGTTTTTGTTTTCTGTTCCCACAAGCTGCAAGCTGTGTTCTCTCACTGTCCACTCTCTATAGCTTCCTCCTTCTCCTCCTCCTCCTCTTCTGTTTTCATTCAGGCTCCTTCTTCTGATGCCTCACATATTCATGGATCTGGAGCGTCAAACCCTGGGCTCCGCTGGATCATTGCTCTCCTCTGTTTTACTATCTCCCTATATCTGTATTTTTGTAAAATTCAACGCCTCTTCATTCTGATGTTTTCTTTTTTATTGTTAATTATCTTGTAAGGTCTGCCCTCATCCAGGTCACCATGGTGGAGAGGTTTGATTTGATTCACCCTGCTGTCCAAGCACACGGCAGTGTAGGACAGGGGTCATCCACTACATTTATACAAGGGCTGGAATTTTTCATGGCAGACACTGTGGGAGCTGGACTTTCAAATAAAATAAAATTAAATTAATCATTTGGTCTGATTACCGTATTATTTTTTTAATATTTTAACCATCTAATTTCTTAGCCTTTATCAGTGAGAACAGACTCCTGTCACCTATACCGCAGCCAGCCACCAGGGGGTGATAAAGATATTTGGCTTTATATTTGTGGGGCTGTCATGTTGTCCATCACTGGGTTTGACGCTAATATGCAGTGTCGCGATTGGTGGAAAATACGTGCAGGGAAAAGGTCTTTGGATTGATTTTTTTCCTGTTAAAAGGGCTTTTTTCTAAATATGGCAAATTTTTCCTCACTCGAATCTAAGGTCTAAGGACAGAGGGTGTCATTCACTGTACAGCTTGTAAAGCCCACTGAGGCAATGTGATTGTGATTTTGGGCTATATAAATAAAATTGATTTGATTTGATTTGAATACAGCCACAATCGTCAATTTACAGCTTCCCCTTTGCCTCAGTTACTGGAAACAGTATGTGTGCAAATGTGTCTAATTAACGTTTCACTGTTGACATTCCTTGTATGCTGGACTGTAAGATCAGAAGTTTAAATTCTGACTGCGGATCTAAACTCGAGACTGCTGAGAAAGATAGCAATGTTCATACAAGTGGAATAAAAGGATGCAGAATATTTTCACGTCTAACTCCTCCAAGTGTATGTCAAACCAGCAAAGAGAGTCTGACACAGTTTCCTTTCCAGTGTAGAATAATATAATCAAAATAAGTAATAATCAATCGATAATAACAGCTTGTGTGTGTGTTAAGTAAGTAATAATCATGTGTGAAGAAATCATGATAGATGGTCATCAACTGATTCAATAAGCACCTAACAGTTGAAGTGCTGTAATGTGAAACCATGAATGTGAAATGTCAGCAGAGACTCAGAGGAGGGGACGTACAGTTTGAGGGAGTTCAGACAAAGCTCAAGGCCATATTCTGCAGAGCGCTTCTGTAGATCCTAAAAAATGTTTGGGTCGGCGCCATCTTAGACTATCTCAGAGGTCTTACAGCAGGATTTTGTAGCTTTAAACGCAGCTGAATTCACTCAAGGACGAACATCTCATTAGTAAGTGTCAGCCATATTGCTCCAAAAAGAGTTTAAAGCATACTATGTCGCTCTAGAGGGAGTTCAAAGCATGTCCCCGGTAAGAAGACAGTCGTAATGGATGTTAGCTGAGATAAGAGCACATAATTAGCCTCATGTTAGGAAAACTGCCACGTTAACGAAATTCAACGAGGAGTCGAACAAAGAAGAGTGATCGATGAATCATGGGGCCCACCGCTCCGTCTTAGCGGATATAAGGAAAGCACATTTTTTTATGGGCTTTTGTCTGTTTGATCTCATGTTTTTGCTGCCAAAGGTTACACCCGTAACTGAACGTTCTCTATCGTATCGAGACTATCTCTCCACCCATTACATATTACATATGTATGGGGAACCTCTGTGAGGAGGCCGTGCAGACCAAGCACAAGTGCAAATAGATAGATAGATTAACTGAACTATTTACACTCTTTACCCCAGCATGCCCCTGGAGTGCCCCCAGCACTCTTTCTAAGTCCCATGGGGGCACCCTTGGTGTCTTAGGTCGCACTGTTTGTCGCTGGGCGCCCTTCAAGAATTGTGAAATGAGGGCACAGCAGCGTCCCGACAGACTATGGTTCCCCACTCGTGAAGCCTTGATCGTGGTTATCATGCCTCTGAGGGTGGCAGCAGATTTACCATGTCCCAGCTGCTCTTGCAGGAGCTGCAGGATATGCAGTGATGTGGAAACGCGGGGGTCCACGTGATGGACTTCGCACCAAGAGGTGAACTTTCCCCAACGGAAGGCATATGCCGCACGGGTAGAAGGTGCCCTTGCCGACTCCAATGTTTGGATGACTGGCTCTGGCAAGCCTAGGGCCCTTATTTCTGCCCTTTCAGGGGCCATGCCCACAGTTTCAGGCCCTGCGGGAAGGGGTGAAACAAGGTGCCCCGTGCCTATAGCAACAGGTCTCTCCGAATAGGGAGCTCCCAATGAGTTCCATTCAAGAGTGGTGCAATTTCTGAGAACCATGGCATGTGGGGCAAATTTGGGGCCACCAAGATAACTGCTGCATCCCCGAGCCGGATCCTCCATAAGAGGGGGTGGAGAAGGCTGAAAGGGGGAAAGGCATACAGCAGGCCTTGAGGCCACTGGTGAGCCAGAGTGTCTGTACCGAGTGGTGGGTTGTCCCTCCCCAGGGAGTAGAACATTGGACTCACATTGGACTCTTAGGGAAAGGAACCTTGGGTATGCCCATGTCTATAATTCGTGGGCCAGCTGCCCTAAGTGGGGAGAGCCCAGTCCCCCCTGCCTGTTGACATAGGCTGCTGCCACTGTGCTGTCGGTCCTGACTAATACATGGCAGCCCTGCAGGCGTGGGAGGAATTGTAGGAGCGCAAGGTGGATTGCCTGGAGCTCGAGAGCATTGATATGTTGTTTCAACTGCTTGCTGGTCCAGGCTCCCTGGACTCCCCCAACCTACCAGCGAGGCATCTGTTGCCAGGAGTTGCCGATGCGTCACGGGGCCCAGTCTGTTGCCCATCCCCAAGTTCTGTTGGCAGCTCCACCAGCGGAGTGCCACACAAAGTCGTCGTGTCACCAAAACCTTGGTCGACAGGGGAGACTGGGGCACCAAGCCCAAGCTCAGCAGACAACACTGCACCGGTCGCATATGCAAAAGGCCGAGCGGGACTATCTGAACAGTGGCTGCCATTAAGCCCATCAGACAGAGACACAGCCTCCAGCTCACCCTTGTGTTGAGGCGAAAGTGGCGGAGGCAAGCCCTTATAGCCTCTCTCCGCTGCGCGGTCAGGGAGATTGATGCTGCTCTGGAGTCCAGGGTCATGCCGAGAAACTGGGTGACCTGTGATGGTTCTAGGTTGCTCTTTTTCCTGTTTACCTGCAGCCCCAATTCCTTGATGTGCTGCAGCAACCTGGAAACGTGGTTGCGGCACATCTGTTGTGTCTGGGCACATACCAACCAATCATCCAAATAGTTGAGGACCCTGAGGCCTCGCCGACGAAGGGGTCCGAGGACTGCGTCCATGCACCTTGTGAATGTGCGAGCTGCCAGAGAGATCCCGAAAGGGAGGACCATGAACTCATATGTTCTGTCCCCAGATTGGAACCGAAGGAAGCGCCAATGCCCTCTCCAAACTGGTATTTGAAAATAGGCATCTTTGAGATCAACTGTGGCAAACCAGTCGCCTTGATTTATGGCCTGGCGCACTCTTGGAACCGTGACCATTTTGCACCGGAGGGGACGGAGATACTGGTTCAGGCCTCTTAAGTCTAGGACTGGCCGAAGGCTTCCGTCCCTCTTGGGAATCAGAAAATAGTGTGAGAGGAACCCTGCCTGGTGGTCGGCCTTCTCCACTTCCCTGATGGCGCCTTTGGAGAGGAGTGTTGCTGCCTCTTTCTCTAATAGTTGCCTGTGTTGCTCGCCTCGTACTGCGGGCTGAGCCCCAGGCATTGACAGTGGGGGTTTGCGTAAAAATTGCAGCCGGTACCCCTGGGTCATGGTTGACAAGACCCATGGGTTGGCCCCTAGTGCTGCCCAGCCTTCTGCCCATCCCGGTTGGGGGCCTGGGTAGCTGGGGCTCAGCACACTGTCAGGAGCGGGGTGGAGGCGGTCAGCCCTGGCGCCGGCTGGCCCCTCTACTCCTGCTCTGCAGCTGGAATGTCTGTCCCCGCCGACGACCCAGCTGCTGCCTAAGGTCCCCTGGGCCCCAGCTGGGTTGTGGCGGCACAGCTTGACATGAGGGGGCCCGAGGGCGACGGCTTCTTTGCGGGTAGGCTTATGGGCCTGAGAGCTCACTGGCATGGCGCCTGGCCTCTTGGGCCTGTTGCAGCATTGTTAGCGCCCCCCAACCGAACATGGCAGTGAGTTCAATTGGCAGCCCTGTGAGAGATGTACGATCAGCTGGCTGGAAGCGAGACTGCGTCAGCCACAGGTGCCTTCTAAGAAGTGGGCACGAGCCTCCCTTGTGCACAGAGGCATTATAAAGCAATTCATGCATGCTGCAGGGTTATCTCTGGCATCCGCGGCATGCTGGGAACCCAGACATGCTATGCACTTGTCGTGCCCATCCTCCATAGGTAGTGTGACGTTACAGGCCACACACACGAGTGGACGCAATAGCCATGATGGCAGACAACGTCTTTTCTATTAATATTTTTTTCTTTTATATACTTACCTAAAAACTATACTTACCTGCCTCTTTATCCCCTCTATTTATTATTTAATGGGGAAAGGCCCTATTTCTTTTTATTTATTTATTTATTTATTTACTTATTTTTTATGCCGTTGCAAATCTCGCGAGATCACATCTGAGTCTCGCATGATGACGTCACGCCTGGCCACGAGGGTTTGTTTACCCCCCCTTGTGCTAGGCTAGCTTAGCTGTTTGCCAGTTTGGTCGTGGCTCTTTGATTGTCTGCAGAAAGACCAACACCCGGAGCTAAAGCCCATGTGTGCGCCGTACGGGGAAAGTTACTGAATGGGGGAATGTATGCGTTTGCCACACTCAGGAACGGACAGGCCAACGCCAGCTGGAGCCCAACCTCCCTCGGTCGCGTTAACAGCACCAACGTGTGTAATACGCGGTACGGGGGAATGTATACACCCTGTTTTGACTAGGGGAACAGACTGGCCAACGCCAGCTGGAGCCCAACCTCCCTGGGTCGCGTTAACACACCACCGTGTGTAATATGCCGTACGGGGGAATCACAACGAGCCTAACTTCGGCACAGTAGGCCCACATTGTTCAGTAGCGCTGCAGATACTCAGATAGCACTAGCTCCTAACAACGAGGGCTACACGGAATACAACCACCAGGGAGACAGCCTTGAGACAATTCTCCCACTTCTTAACTGCTACTTCAGCGACAGATTAGCGGCTACAGTTGTACTCCTTCAACGTTTTATAGTCTATGTCTTTTGAGTCACGCACATCCGTGTGGAGATCAAAAAAGCACTAGTCCCACGCCAGCACAGGTGTTTTATACAACACTAATCAAGGGCGTGGCTGGTACAACCGGTGTGTCTTAAAGAGCATCCACGTTGCACGATCCAGTAGGTCGATCCCCATACATATGTAATATGTAATGGGTGGAGAGATAGTCTCGATACGATAGAGAACAAGCCAACAGAGGGGCCCGCCAGAGGGAAGGAATCAACCTGCATTTCAGCACCATGACCTATAAAGTTAAAAAAGTAAGCAGAGCCTTTTATATCTGCAAATTTGAATTGGTGTTTTTTCGATTGCAGACGCATTGGTTGAAACTGAAGCGACATGTTCAAAACTCTTAACACAGTCTGCAAAACAGAAATGCATGTGGGCTAAACTGTGTTTCACTTTTCATTGCTTTCAGACGAAGTGCATTCAGTGACCACAGTCACCGAAATGGATGAAGTCTTTTCTCATTCACTAGTTCACACCTGCAAAACACTATGCTTTAACAGCACATTTTTCAAATGCTAACATACTTTGTTCAAAACAGTTAAAAACAAACTCAAAACAGAATGATAGTTGAACAAACATGAGGAATTATTGCTGCAGCCACATTGAAATCTATTGAAAATTATATAAAAATATTGACAATAAAAATAAATAAAACGAAGGTGCAATTCCAAACAGCTAGTTTTTTTTAGCTGAAAACTGATTCAGGTGATCTGCGTTTGGCCTCATTAGCAAGCATATACAAAAGGAGTGGCTTCTGATTCTTTTTCCTGTGCAAGTATGGATCAAAGAGCAGAGGGTGAAGTTGGTGGAGAGAGAAGAGCAGCCAGGAGAGGAAGGAGTTTAGTTTTATCTGTAACTGTAATTTGTATTCTACCCCTGGAATTCTGAGATTCTGCATTATTCTGTTTACGTAATCTTTATTTTTTGTATGGTCCTGAAGTACTTATGCAAAAGCACAAATGTTCTTGAATAAATCTCTGCATTCCTGATTCAGTGTTGGTGCAATATATTACAGCATATACAATAATTTAGAACCATTAAAGTGCAGAAGATCCTATATAAAATACTGATTTACCTGACAAAAATCATTTAAACTTGAAATATAAGATGTATTTGATGTAATGTTCTTTGTTGTTAGTATTTTGTCGTTCCGTTTGTTAAGAGTGATTGTGTGTGTTTCCAAAGTGAGACAATGTGCTAGTGTTTTGTTGAATGAGCTTCTCTTGAGACAAGTATGAAGTGTTTTGTTGGTGAGACACACTTTTGGGCATGAGATTAACTGTTGAGCTGAGCTGCAAGATGGAAATGCAGACTGTGTTAAGAGTTTTGAACATGTCGCTTCAGTTTCGACCAATGCGTCTTAGCAATCGAAAAAAACTATATATAATTGCATGATCAGATGATACACAGACCCATATACATGTCCTGCATCAAAATATTCTTTGCAGTTTTTTTTAAACACTAAAATCAAAAGTACACAATTATAAAAACCTTACACTCAAGGAGCAAAACTCCGGACCAGATTAGCACAACTATAAGCGCAATGTCAGCTTCACACTTTTTGCAAATGACTGCACACAGTAAATTGCAAAACACTAAACACACTTGTATACATTAGACACAGATGCATATCATGATGTCACTTCCTTGCAAATTCCAAAGCACTGACTTTCAAATGACCACACTCATTATCTAATTGGTTAAACACAACACTCAGGTGCACCAACACGATTGCTTAATTGTAGACACACCAATCAGGTTCAAGCACTACAAAAAGGCAGCAGGTGAGTTCACCTGTCTTCTACCACAATGGAACGAGTAAGACGAGGAAGAGTAAGAATGAGAGGAGGAATTCAAAGAGAAGGAGAAGGAGGTATAGGCAGAGGCCATGCCAGAGGTCAAGGCCAAGGTGGAGGTAGAGGAAGAGGAAGAGGAAGAGGAAGAGGACGAGGACGAGGACGAGGCAGAGGCAAAGGCAGAGGAAGACTGGAAGCAGGAATACATGCCCTAAGAAGGAGAGGACCAAATTTATCAAATGAAATTCGGGAAACATAAGTTGACCATGTGTTGAACCACGGACTGACGCTGAGGGAGGGTGGACTGAGAGTTCAGCCAAATCTTAGCAGATATACAGTGGCATCTGGGATCAGGACATTTCGACAAGAAAACAGGTAAAAACAAATCTTTCCACAAAAGTAATCAACTGCTTAGTATGTACCATATCAGCACTGTTCATACTGGTTCCTGTGAGATCCTATGTATTTCTTTCCACATAGGATTCAGGGGCGAGAGCGACAAGGAGGGAGGGGGCCTATTTTCACACAAGAACAAGAAAGAGCAATCATAAACATGGTTCTGGCCAATAATGCAATAACTCTCAGAGAAATTCAAGTCAACATCATTGGCGACGATGGCATTTTCAATAATGTTCATCAGGTCTCTCTCTCAACACTGGCACGCATCCTGAAAAAAAATCCACTTCAAATGAAACAACTGTATCAAGTGCCTTTTGAGCGGAATTCGGAGAGGATCAAACAACTGCGGCATGCATATGTGGAGGTATGTATTGTTCACTTTAGCACTGTGATGTTACACACTGCAAGCTAAATTTACTGTGTATTAGATCCATGCTAAACTACACAATCTTGTCTTTCACTGTATTACAGAGAGTTTTACAGATGGATGCTGAAGAAATCCCACACGAGTTTATCTACATCGATGAGGCAGGGTTTAACCTCACAAAATCAAGAAGGAGAGGCAGAAACATCATTGGCCTCAGGGCTATAATCAACGTGCCAGGACAGCATGGGGGTAACATCACCCTCTGCGCTGCCATTACACAGAATGGGGTCCTCCTCCGTCATGCCAATATGGGCCCTTATAACACAGCTCACATTCTGACATTTCTGTACTAACTGCGCAACATCCTCACAGTGAACCAAATACAACAGATGCAATACATTGTCATCTGGGACAATGTATCATTCCACCGCTCTGCACAGGTCCACAACTGGTTTCAGCACAATCCTCAATTTTCTGTGCTATACCTTCCACCATACTCTCCATTTCTCAATCCAATCGAGGAGTTCTTCTCAACGTGGCGGTGGAAGGTGTATGATCTGCAGCCCCAGGCTCAAGCGCCATGGAGGAGGCCTGTGACCAAATTGACGCCATAGCCATTCAAGGATGGATTCGACATGCACGGCGGTTCTTCCCTCGTTGTATTTGGTGAATTTTTAGTATTGTATATTTGCACTTTCTCTGTGTACTTCACTTACATTACTCAAATAACTGAGGAGTAGAATTGCTAAAAGTGTTTTAGGTTAAGCGCAGCAGTGTGTAACTGGTTCAGACAGAATTAAGTAATATGAAACGTGTGTGTTTTCATATGGTAACAAAATATCATTTTTATAAAGTAGTGTATAGTTTTTACAAGAGTGTTTCATTTTGCAAAGGATGTGAGGTGTTCTGCTAATTGTGTGTATGGTTGTGGTAATTGTGTGTAGTGTTTTGAAAAACCGAGCCCTCTATTCAAAATCGTGCTTAAGCAATTGAAAAAAACTGTAATCGTCGTCACTGGCAGCGCTCTTGTTTTGAAAACATGTAAACCCTGTCTGTTTTGTTGTTGTGTTTTCTGATTTGCCGTTGTGTTTTCTGATTTGCTGTTGTTTTCTGATTTGTTGTTGTGTTTTCTGATTTGCTGTTGTGTTTTCTGATTTGTTGTTGTGTTTTCTGATTTTCAGTTATGTTTTCTGTTTTGCTGTTGTGTTTTCTGATTTGCTGTTGTGTTTTCTGATTTGCCGTTGTGTTTTCTGATTTGCTGTTGTGTTTTCTGATTTGTTGTTGTGTTTTCTGATTTTCAGTTATGTTTTCTGTTTTGCTGTTGTGTTTTCTGTTTTGTTGTTGTGTTTTCTGATTTGCTGTTGTGTTTTCTGTTTTGTTGTTGTGTTTTCTGATTTGTTGTTGTGTTTTCTGTTTCGCTGTTGTGTTTTCTGTTTTGTTGTTGTGTTTTCTGATTTGCCGTTGTGATTTGCACACTGGCCACCGTGGGCCAGAGTAAGGAGTGTAAAACTAAATAAAAAGAACCTAGAAGATAAGATTAAAATTGGGGGACAGACTAAATTAAAATAACAGACAGGTTTGCTGTAGATGCAAAATTAAAAATACTTTTGCAAATAAATAAAGAATAAAATAAAATCAGAGAACAAAGTCCTAGGCTTTCTAACATCGCTAGCGTATTTTTGTTTTTTTAAAGTACATGTACTAAATGTTGGAAAAGAAATAACTGCAGAATAAATAAGTAAATAAAATATAATAAAGTATAATAATAAATAATAAATATAATACATTAAAGTATAATGATATAATAAGTAATTAAGAAATGAAATATAATAAAGTATAATAATATTATATTAAATAAATAATAAATAAAATATAATAAAGTATAATTATATTATAATAAATAATAAATAAATAAGATATAATAACATAACATTATAATAAATAATACATAAATAACATATAATAAAGTATGAAAGAATATTATAATAACACAAGTATAAATGTTAAATACATACGGAAGAAAGAGACAGCAGCGAAGATGAGATAATAACAGATGATTGTTCTACCACAGAAGGAAGTATCGAAACACAGGGTATCAGAACTCATTTTTGGCTTGAACGAACATATGTTGATGAGGAGGGAAAAGATCATTGGCAAACTAAATAAGAAAGTTGTCAATTAGTTACTAAGAGAGTTTCCTGCAGTATCGTGGACTGAGGTGTTAAAGAATTTGGACCCTTCACATATTAACATCGGTACTGTAGCAGCTCTGTAACAGACCAACAGCTAAAGCTACTATTCCATTAAATCCCATTCTAGGGATCCCTAAAGGGTTGATGCTTGCAGGGAAATAGAGGGGCGGTAGATCCATGGCTGGACATTACTGTTGTCCCCAGGAAAGTTGAGTGGGAAACAGGCAAATTTCGGAGCATTGGTAGCAGATGGTTCTGATGATTTAAAGTATAATCCCACACGAGAAACAGACTTAAACCAGGTGTAACAGTTAGTAAAATAGTGGTGTGGATAAGAACAAAAGAGGAAAGATATCAGCTATTTCTAGAGAGGGAGAAGCAAGGCAGGGATATATGGGGGCTAAAATGGTAAAGGGGAAGGGGTGTTAGCTCCACTGCCATTGGTAGTAAGTTGCTGTCATGGGGAATTTCCACCCAAATCTCTTGGACCAGCCCCACGAGTGATAATATCTGCAATGTTCAGTGGTCCAGGGATCCACCACCAATCCTGAAGTTGCGTGCTGCTTTGGATTTCTCCAATCCTGTTGGCGAAGAAGGTCTGGAAGCCATAGCTCTCATGTTGAATTGCACCAAGGACTGTTTGGCTGTCAACAAAGTGGTACCACTGCTTGACTTAAATTCAGCCATGTTGCTCAAAGTACTTCTTTAAACGGGCGGCGAACACTGCTCCACAAAGCTCTGCCTTGACTGCTTCCCCCTTGTGGTCCAAGGGAGTCAGCTTAGCTTTAGACTCCACCAGCCTCACCATAGAACCTCGGTCACAGGCCCACCGCAGATACAGGACGGCACCATAAGCATTCTCGCTGCCATCGGAGAAGGTGATTGCATCAGGTTCAGCCGGCGCGCCCGCTGGTGTCAGGGCTCTATGAAACTCGACCTTGCTCAGCTGAGAGTATTCTTCAAAGAGGCTGATGGCATCTTCGCTGAGCTTTCCTGATAGTGCAAGGTCCCAAGTGTCTTTGATGGTGCTACACTTGGGTTTGGCCTCCTGAAATGCTCTCCGAACCAAAATGGCCCCTTCCTGCTTTACAGGCGGCGTTAGACCAATTGGGTCACACAGCCCAGAAACTTGGCTGAGTAACTCTCGTCATGTCAGTGGGTCTGGCATCTGAGCTCTCACCTGCTCCAGTCGAAGGTCTTGTTCGAGTCTCATTTTCCTCTTCCTTTTTGAGAAGTTTATCCCAACCATGACAGAGCTTTGTTGTCCTCCTCTTTGAGCTGATTCGGCAGAATCACAGTCCTTGGAGTAGCCACTTGTTCCTGTTTTCCAGAAGACTCCTTCCTACTTTGACCAGAGAATACCCACAGCTTCAGCTCGAACCCTCCTGCTTTCAGGATCTGCTCCACATTTTCTGTGATGACTTTAAGCTGGTCCAAGTTATCATGGGAGGTTAAGAGGTCATCGACGTAGCTGTCTTCATGTAGCACTCGGCGCTCTTCCTCAAGGTGGCTGAACTGGGGGAGATTAGCTGTCTCTCTCATGGCGAGTTGAGCGATACAACCTGCTGGCTTGTCTCCAATGTTAACTCTTGTGACTGCATATTCACCCAGCTCCTCCTCTTCAGAGTCACGCCACAGGAACCTATGCAAATGCACTTCTTGGTCTTCCAGCCACACTGAATTATACATTTTTTTAAGTCTCCCAGAGCAGCAAACCCTCCCCTCCGGAATTTGAGAAGCACAGCACGGATTGAGTTGAGGACGTCTGGGCCTTTTAGTAGGAGATCACTGAGACTCACCCCTCTGCACTTTTGACTACTGTTCCAGACCAGTCTCACTGGAGTTGTGACGGAGTGTGGGTTGAGTGCGATGAGGTGGCTGATGTACCATACTGGGCCAGTCCAAGCATGAAGGACGTCTTTGGTCAACTTCATTGCGGCCCGGCGCTCGACCATCTCGTGAACTTGAGCAGCATAGGCGGCCTTCCACTCTGGCTCTCTGGCCAGCTGCCTCTCAGTCCTCAAGAATGTGGGTTCAACTGCACTCCTGTTGTTTGGTAATGTGGCTGGATCTTCCACCCACGGGTACTTGGTGTGCCAGTGAGGCCTCTCACTGTGGTCATCCGCAGCTACATATGTGAGCCCACTCTTTACCACCTCCAGCTCTCTTTCTTCAGCGAGGGTCATTTCTTTGCCGCCTGGCTGACAGTTTCCACACCGACGGCCCCCACATCTCGGGACACAGCCAGCACCGATGCTGTCCCATTTCCACCAGTCGAGGAAGTAGGATGTAGTAGTAGCACAACTAGATTGCTGAGGTTGGGCAGCAATTGGGGCTTACTGGTTTTGTGGGGGATGAATGGGGACTACACAGGTGTGTTCTTCATACTTCACAGCAGCAGTTCTCATAGTTAAATTTAGATCTTGCGAAGTGCGTCCTTGATGTGTGGGCTGATACGGTGACCTCCTCAAACAGCCCAGGATGGGAGCTGGCAACTGTCTTTCCCATTGGTCCGTCCCACAGCACGAGGTCCCCCACTGTGCGGATTTTCTGCGGAGCCAGCTGACCCTCCTTGTGACTTACAAGGAGCTGGATCCCTCTTGGCCTTGCCAGGTCACTGAGCGGGATGTCTGGGAAGAACTCCTGCAGTTTCTTGGCTGACACATGTCTGTGGATATCTGCAATGCTGTCCAAGCCGTAGCAAACCAGCTGGTGGGACTTGAGAGTGCCTCTAGGGGTGTTAATACAGATTTTCAGGAGGTACCGCTTTGTATTGACGAAGACTTTCATGCCTCCTACACCATGGACCACAAGTGTGATGTCTTCGCTTCTGAGATTGAGCCGACCTGCTGCCTCGTGGGTGATATAATTGGTGTCAGGAGCTAGGTCAATCAGGATCCCAATTTTCTGCCCAGCATTGGTTGTTACCTCCAAAAGCATCATGATGACAGGCCACTCCACTAGGCCGCTCTCTGCCAGAAGACTTGAGTGACTCTTTGCAACATGGGAGGTGATCGCCGCTGTGTTGCAGAATGCGTCCCGGCATTAATGGCTAATTCAGGTGAGAGCTTTCTGAAGAATTCTTCCTGGGCCTCAGTGTAATTCCTCTTGTTGCCACCTCCCACTGTGCTGCCTTTGCTGCTCCTCTGGGCCGTGCTGCCTCTGGATGCTTCAGCATTGGGACACAGATAGTAGTGGTGGTCTGTGGCTCTCTTGTCCTCACACTCAGGATTTTTGCACAGGAATGAAGTTTGGCAGCGAGTCTCATCGTCATGGACCTCCAGACATTTCCAGCAGGCTCCCAGTTTTCGCACTGCATCCTTCTTCTCTGTGAGCTTGAGCACACAGACGAATGTTGCCACAGACGATGCATCCTGAGAGATGATTGCTTGACTGGTTTGAGGCTCTGGTTCTGGCTTGCCTTTGCTCAGGTCGGATTTCCTTCCTTGGTGGCTCTTCATCCCTCAGTTGGTCCAGCTGCTCATAGATCCTCTCTTGACTCTTGAGGAAGGTCAGACGACTGTCAAAGCGTCTCTCTGGATCAGCACTGCTTCTCTCAGCTGCATAGAGAAGCCATTCTTTCTTCAATGCGTCAGGAAGCTTGCTTTCTATTGACTTTGTCACCAGAGGGTTCTTTACAGCACCAGTGTCACCAAGGTCACTCAGGTCTTCAAGTGCTCTCTCAACAGCTTGAATGAGCTCAACAACTTTCTTGGGCTGATGACTTCTGACAGCTGGAAGTCTCTGGAGCTCCTCAACTATTTCGATGGCGATGGCAGTTTGGCTTCCAAACCGGTTCTCCAGGACCTGAAATATGTCATCTGCTGTGTTATAGGTCATTAATCGAAGATCTCTCATTATTTTCTCATCCAAACTGTCAAGGCGCTGGAACTTTTTGACTTCTCTTGACCCGGTGGGTTCTCCTTGCCTCTGAAGGACCTCCCAGTCTCTTTTCCAGCGATGAAATTCTCGCCGATGCCAGTAAACCTGGGGAGGTAGGTTGGCTTCAGTCTAATGGCTGATGTTGGGTAGCTGATGGGAGCTGCACTCATAACTCTTTCGGCGTCTTTTTTAGCTCTTGCTTCAATGAATTCTGCTTTTCTGGACATCAACTCGGGAATGATCTGCTCAAGCCCTCATACACGCAGCTGTAAGTCTTTCTGTTCGGTGTGTGCAGCTCCTTCGCCCTCTTGACCAGTCTTTCCATGTAGTCGAACATGAAGTCAAAAGTCTCCTTATTTCCACCAGGTTCAAAGGAAATCACGCTCTTTACTTTCTCCTCTGCAGCCTTTACCGCCATCGTCAGTTCCTCTTCTCCGAAGTTGGCCCAGTGTCTTTTGAATGAGGTCCTTCAGCTCTTTCAGCTTCATCTCACACTCGCCTGCCGCTTTCCCAGTATCGGCCTTTGCTGCTCGCTCAAACCAGGAACATCATCCGAATCTGCATCCAGCTCCACTTCTGCAAGATATTGGGCCTCCACATCATCATTGGCTTCCATGACTTTGTTGGCCTCAATTATGAGCTTTTTGAAAAAGTCTTTGAGCTCCTCTTCAGGCATTATGGCGTGCATCCGGACAATGTTGTTGGCCAGCCGGGAGAATTGCCGCTTCACAGATGTCCTATTGACTTTAAGCTGCTCCAGTGACTTTAAGTCAGCCATCTTCTTTTCCAGCAGGATTGGGAGAGGTGATGTTCGGTGTGTTACCAGGCCTATGGACTTCCAGGCTTGGCCAGTCGCTGATCAGGATTCTCCGCTCCACTCTTCACAACAGCGTTTTTTCACTGTCAAGTGGCCCTCACTCTTGTGAGGTTTTAACTGCAGCTTCCCCCACTTGAAAAGGCAGCTTGTTTCATAAGATGTGACTGGAATTCACTCAATGACCAAGATTCAGCTTTTTCTCTTTTCTTTCTTTTATTTGAGAGTTGCCACGGCCAAAACAGGTGAAAAACTGTAAACACAAATACAAGAATAGAAGGTCAAGAAAAATGTAACCAAAGAATCCATAAATCACCATAACCCAAATCAACTACTTAATTTTTAAAGGCGCTAGAAACCAAACTTGGAAATAAGTGGAAAATACCCATACTTAAAACCCCAAAATGAATTAAATACATTTTAAATTGAATGATGATTTTAACCTTACAACTTTGTCAGCTTTTAACTCCTCAACCCACATGATATTAAATATATAACATTTTAACCATTTCAATCACATAATTTGTTCACAGCCCACAACCCCAATCCAAGCAGCACAGACACGCAACTGAAAAAATGTGGAACTGCTCACCGGCTCCTTCTTCCTTCTTTGACCCAAGCTTTTAGTCCTGCAGTCTCCTTTTCCCCAATCCAGACTCTCTAACACACTGCTCACACATCACTGTCCATTGAGTGAGTGCCTCCAAACCCCCTGATTTTCCAGATTGTCTCCACCTGGTACCCTGAATCAGCTGGCTTCAGGTTTGGAGACACGCCCACACCTGATACACTCAGGCAGAGATGGGCGCGGCCTGCAGCTCAACTCAACAATATCTGAGTGCATTCACGGCTAGCACATGGCTATGCTGACAGCCCCTCCATTTTTAACAAAGTATCAGCCAATGAATTACAACACCTAGATGTGGCAAATACAGTGATTCAGTACAAATGTTGTCTTTCCTAGGAATGGCAGGGTGCAGTCGTCCGTGGATTTGCAATTACGCAATCAAAAGCAGCCCTCTGTGAGGTCTAATCTGAGCAGCAGGTCAAACAAAGGCCTCCACTGAATTACAGTGTACAGCAGAGGCAGAAGGTGCTTTTCCAGCTCTAAAAAGACACATGCAGGCCACTCCAGTGCTGGGAAACCCTGACTATGCTAAACCATTTCATTTGTATGTTGCAGAAAGGGCTGGGTTTGCCTGTGCGTTTTGATGCAGGAGACACCAACTGGTAAGCAACCACTGGCATATTACAGCACTAAATTAGACAACATTGAGGCAGGTCTGCCTCCCTGCTACCAGGGACTGGTAGCAGCAGTCTTCGCTTTTCAGAAAGCCTCAGCGATAACGATGGGACACTCAACCATCCTGTATACGTCCAACCAAATACATGCCCTCCTCACCAGCCCCAGGTTTGTACTCACACAGGCTAGAAAAACAGGTTATGAAGTTGTGCTCTGAGCACCAGAACTGAGAATCCAGTGTTGCAACACTGTTAACCCAGCAACGCAGATGGCGATACCTGTAGATGGATCACCACACAACTATCTTGAAGCCACAGGTGTGTTTCTGAAACCACGTGAAGGTATGCATAATCAGCCAATAACAGAAAATTGGCTAAAATAAATGCAGACAGTGACTACAAGGTCAATTGGGTGGATGCATGACCACTGGCGCTCATGTCCATGTGAACACAAGCTAACAAATTAACACACCTAAAACTGCATGAAAAGAACTAACAAATTATGCACAGCCGGTCTGTGATCAGGAAGGCCACCCTGATCACAGAAGACCTCTCTCACCCCCTCCACCACTGCTTCCAGCTGCTGCCATCAGGCAAACGTTATAAGGTTCCACTGGCCCGGAAAAACATCTATAAAAAAACCTTCATCCCCCCATGCAATAACCACCCTGAATAATCAAAAATGAACACTTTGCTGCTGCTTTTAACAGCCCCCCTCCTCCGTCATCTATCTATCTATCTATCTATCTATCTATCTATCTATCTATTATCCAGGACACCTAACTCAATTATACAAAGTTATATTCCAACAGGTAAAAGGTGCAACCGAGGACAGAGACGCAGACATTCCAGACACGCAGCAGAGAATTGAACCAGGGGACTGGGTCTATGTAAAAGTGGTTAAACGAAAGGGGGACCAACCCAGACGAGAAGGTCCTTTAAAAGTCACTCTAGCCACCCCAACCACACTCAAAGTCGACGGTAAGGGAGTTTGGTTCCATTTAAACCATTGCTGCAGAGCCAGAGATTCAAGCGAGACAACAAGAGTACAACCTGAACCAGAAAGGGACAGTGACGCCGCCCAACTGGAAGATAGCCAGTCTTCAGCACCGCAAGAAGAGACTCAAGCGGAAGGCAATCCCTCCCCACATGCTGCAAGGCGATCACAGAGACTGATTGAGACAAAGAAGGGAAAGTGCAAGCCCCGCAAGTAGTGGGTCACTAGCACCCAGACTAAGACAGAGTGGGAGCCCAGAACGTCAGGATGGCAATATAGCAAGACCAGAGTGCCAGAATGATGATAGTAACCAAGAAAGGTCAGACAGGGCTACTAAAGCAACAGAAAGACAGGGTGCAACAAAAAAGGAGCAAGGGTCAAATTCAGGGGCAGGACCAAGTCACAGACCAGACTCAGTAAGTGAAGAATTATCAGAACCAATTCCCTCACAAGTTGATCCAGGTACACTAATAATCACACCACAAACCAGGGGGAGAGAAGTGATAATTAGAAGGGGGAAAATAAGTAAATGGGTAATAAGGGCACTCAGAGTGGTAGGATGGATACTAATGTGCACTTTTCTTATCAATTTGAAACCAGCGCCAAAAACAAAACAATAACAATGGATGGAATGTGCACTAGCAACAGGGATATCAGCAGCAGAACAGAATACCAGTTGACACAGTAATAGAAGTCACATACGCATGACCAAACACTGATCACCAATCTAAACAACATTAAAGCAAAAATTATGATGAAGGCCAAAGGTAGAAAGCTGATAAGATTCCAAAAAACACCACGCTGGCGCACAATACACCAAACCGAACAACACAAACTAATAGGATGGGAGAACAATATGTTTTATCAGTGGATGAAATTCTTAGCCAGACAAGTGAGTGAACAATCCTGTGTGGCATGCTTTAATTCAAAAAGATTACCTGCATAGGCATGCAGAAACGAGACAACTGGCTACAGTACCTCAAGTGGTCACTGCATTCAATAGAATATCCCATGCCAAGTAAAATTGCAGCGATACGAGTAGAAGCAATAAAGATACCTACAGTAGAAAACCAGCGCTTATGAATTAGGCAAAGGGTTGAGCCTGGAACACCACGACCTACTCCTGATGTACAAATACAATTTGGTAGAGTGTGATATGTGTACACCTCTACATACCAAGGAAAAAATAGAGATATACTCTGTTTGTCTTGGGTCAGAGATACTGTTTAGCACATGCTTAGCACTACAGAAACTTGGGAAGGCAGGAATAGGAAGACTGTCAGATCAGTATGAAGAGAAATACAGGAAACATACAGACAGACCTCATATTCGAATAGGCAAGGTAGAGTACGGGTGCCAAAAGGACTCCTCCAAATGGTTGGGGTGATAAAGTAAAACCACCTTCTCTATCTGAATAGGTAGATAAACATGTGGCAGAACGCCCCATACCCATCAGCAGGTCTGAGAAAGGCACATGAGGAGACACTGGTCACAATCGACGAAGGACATGCGCAAGGAAAACGCTCTGTTGAAGGAAGAATGTAGCCTGCTGAAGAAGATGAGTGAGCTGTGGAAACAACAAGCACACCGAGTACAGCAGAAGAGGGACCGTCTCCTTGCACACATAGATCGTTTCAGAGTCCAGCATGATCTGCTTCAGAAGGTGATAGTGCGCAATTGGACCCTAATTAATTTTTGGGTCGATGCCATCTTAGACTATCTCAGAAGTCTGACAGAAGGCTTTTGTAGCTTCAAATGCAGCTGAATTCACTCAAGGACAAACACCTTATTAGCGAGCATCAGCCATATGGCTCCAAAAAGTGTTTAAAGCATAGCAAGCATCCACCATGTCACTCTAGAGGAAGTTCAAAGCATGTCCCCAGTAGGGAGACAGTCATAATAGATGTTAGCTGAAATAAGCGCACATAATTAGCCCCATGTAAAGTAAACTGCCGTGTTAGGGAAATTCAATGAGGAGTTGAACAAAGAAGAGTGATTGGATGAGTCATGGGGCCCACCGACCCGTCTTAGTGGATATAAGGAAAGCACTCTGGAGATCATTTTTTTATGGGCTTTTGTCTGTTTGATCTCATGTTTTTGCTGCCGTCAATAAAAGCATTATCACACTCAGCTTTGAGGACTCCTGGTTTGATTTTTATTGGTGACTTTTGAAACTCTGAAAAAACCTTTTTGAAGAAACAAAAATAAGAAGTCGTTAAGTGGGAGGAAGTAAAGAATGAATGTAGAGTTGCCCCAGCACTGAACCCTGAGGATTCCCTCAGTGAACTCTGAACCATTAATTGTTTAATTTTACATAATGTGTTCTGTCTAGGTAGGAGGAAACCACTGATATGCAGTCCCCCCTAACTCCAGTGTAAGTCAGGTTAGGACTTAGGTTAGGAGCTGATGGGATATGGTGTCAAAGGCTGCGGTGAAAACCAGGAGAATGAGAATAGAGAGCAAACCATAGTCAGCTGCATGGAGGAGGTTGTTGGTGATCTTAAAGCATGGCTGTTTCTATGCTGTGTTTTGGGCAGAAACCAGATTGGAACTGCTCAAGGAGATCATTGTTATCAAGGCAGATATGGAGTTGAGATGTGACTACCTTCTCTAGAATTTTGGAGATGAATGGCAAGTTATAAATAGACTGATAGATGTTTAGAAAAGTCTAAACCAGTTTTTTTTTTTCAGTGTGGGTCTAAATATGGCAATTTTCAGTGAGGGCGGGGCGACACCAGTGGACAGGGAGGAGTTTATAATGGAGGTTATCAGAGAAATGATAGACTGCAAGTGTGCTTTAACTAGGGTTGTGGGGATAGGATCCAGGTGACATGTAGAGTTATGGGATTTGGAAATTAGTTCAAAAATATGGTTTTCAGTTGGGAGACTGAAATCACAGAAGCTGTGAATGGTGAGACTGTCATGCTGTTAACAGATGTTAAGACAGTCTGGAAAGTGTTGGTGGAGGTCGGCTGTCACAAGATTTTCTGGGTTTGTGTGTTTAATGTTGTGGTTTGGTATGGTACGTTTAACCTTTGACCTACTGAGTGGTAGACTGGTGTGGAAAAACACTGCTTTGTGGTCAGAGATAGGGAGATTGGCAGAGGTGATGTTATATGGTAAAGGTCCAGAACATCAAACGAAGTCTAGGGCAGGGCCCTTGGTGTGTTATTTCAAGCAACACTAAATGAAACAAGGAGAAATGTGCATAAATGTCGGATCATCACCCGCCGCTCTGAAACATTTACTCTACATGTCACTATACAGGTGCGAGTATGAGGAATACTATATGCCAGGTTTGTTGCCTGTGGTCTGTCTGCTGAGTAGAAATTTCCAGTGTTGTACAAACAAACAAAATTCATTAAAGCAAGTTATTTGGTGTCTTAAAAGTCACTCTGTCAAGCTGAGGTGGATTATTCTGTAAGCTCTCAGAGGCTACTGGTGTGAAGCTGTGAACTGTCTGTAATTCTTTCGTTACAGTTTTCATCAGGTCGGTTTTCTATCCTCTCCTCCTCTGGAGCAGGTTCGGTGGTCAGAGAGATGGCCTGCTGCAGGTTTACCACCAGGTTGGACTCACTGTCACCTGTTGGAGCTGCAGCCCTTTGCGCTCTCTGAGATGTTGCTTGGCCCTGTTTGCTCTTAATGTGCCTCTTCGTGTTCCACTCTTGACGTTCAGCTTTGGTCTCCTCATACTGACGACTAAGGAACAGATGTTAACTAGTTAATCAATGTATGGTAGAGAACATATGTGTTACAATTCCAGTTTTATGTTCTCTTGTTCCCAGTGTTATTTTGAAAATGTTGCCCTTGTGTCGCATCTAGCTTTTCAGTTCCTCCTTCCAGTGCTTTTCCATTCCTTCCCCTCACTGGTTCTTTTCCTGCCTCACTCCACCTGTGCCTGATGCCCTTGTTAGTGTGTCTGTATATAGTCTTTGTTCTCCCTCATGTCTTTGTCAGTTCATTCCGTCTTGCTCGTGATAAATAAGCACAAGGCCACCTACCCTGCCTGAAGAACGGAGTTCTAAGAGATAAACAAATCCCAGTGTAGCTGCTAAACTTAACTGGAGAAAATCATTCAGTGGCTGCCAAGTTTCAGAAAGACTTAAAAAGTCCAGTTTATGATATATAATGAGTTAATTGACAAGCAGAACTTGGATTGGGTGTTGCAAAGGGCAGATCTATGAACATTCGTGGGTGTATGTACAGCTGATTAGGCTAGCGGAGCGAGGACACTGATAGCCGTAAGCCCAAAAGCCGTGTGCTATATGGATGGGAATTCCTGTGCTTCATAATGGTCTGTATGGGAATATTAACTGGCGAGGTGGTAAATGACCAGTGAAGCCAGTGGGGGGAGCAAGCAGGGGGAACAGTACTCTAAGGAGCCTCTACCTCCATAGATTGAGGTTCAGGTGAGGAGGTGGTGAAGGAATTTAAACAGTTTATCCTTATTCAGATGAACTCCATCAGTCTTAAAAAGAGAGCACAATTCCAGAAAAGATAAAGATTGTCTATAAAATCTATGGTGTGTACTCTACAAGCGGACTGGAGCTAAGTGTGGGGGCTGAGGATTTGGCCGAAGTGTCCTGTTCCATGGGCCAGTATGGGAATTGGGGCTGATAAAAATACTTAAAAGTAATTAAAAAGCTAGAAAGGGTGTTAAAAGTCAGTTCAGACTGTTTTTGGCATACATCCACTGTTCCAACATCGACAATCACTAGTTTTATGGAGGACGGGAGTGAGCCCAGCAGCTCCAAGAGTTTTTTCAAAGATAACACAAACTGTGGCTCCAGGCAAACAGTTTGTGGCAGCGTTAAAGAAGCTGGTATTCCTGATTATGGAGTCCTACTATTAATATGGTTGGGGGGAAGAGGGGACAAGAAGATGACCACTGTGGGTTCACTGTCTGCATCCATTCTGTGATCTGAGGATGGGCCTCCAGAGCGTCTGAGTAGAGCCTCCTTATGGGATGCTCCTGGCTTCACTACGAAGCAGTGAGCTGCCAGGGCACTGCTTGCCTCAGGTGGAAGAGAACCTGCACTGCAGGGGCCAGATGGCTGTGCTTGACAATGGAATGGCGTGCTGCTTTGGCACCGTTAACCACAGGTGGAGGGACTGTAGCAGCAGGAGCATCAGCTGGGTTGACTGGGGAGTCATCAGATAGGGCTGTGTAGCGGTTAGTGAGGCTTATGGGAGGGAGTGAGGCAGCCCCATCCAAGTCTCTCTTGCAGCCACAGACAGCACTTGCTCAGGAGAACTGGTGGTTCGGTGTGGAGCAGGAAAGCCATTGACAAGTGGCAGGTTCCCACAGAGCTGTGTCCTGGAGGACAGCGTTGAGAGAGGCAAACTTCTTGGACTGCCCAGGGGCTACGTCGATGAAGCTGGTGGTCTTTCTTTTTAAGTTCATTAGAAAGCCGATGGATATCCTGTTTAAGGTCAGCAATCTTAACACCTTCAAGTTCCTCTGGTTTTACACATCAGTGAGGACACGTGTTTCCCCCACATCACTCAGCTGATCAGAAAAGCACATCAGAGGCTGAGGAGATTCAAGTTGCCATCATCACTCTTTTGCAACTTCGAGTGCTGTACTATTGAGACCATTCTAGCAGCTTCACAGTGTATTATGGCAAAAGCACACAAGCTGACTGTAAACACCTGCAGAGAGTGATCAAGATTGCCCAGCACATCACAGGAACAGCCCTCTCATCGCTGCAGGGCATCTATCAGCAGAGAGTCCTCAGAAGGGACCACAACAACATTAAAGAGCCAACCCAACCACAGCACCACCTCTTCACACTCAGTCTGGCAGATGGTTCAAAGACAGATTCTAAAGCCAGGCCATAAGACTGATTAACACCTTCAAGCCTCTACCTCTGGAAGCACTCCCATTCATTTTCAACGTAAAAAATTTGCTGAAAAAAGCTTAATATTGTGAAAAGTGCAAGAGGTATAGAAAGATTAATACAAGATTAATACAAGCATACATTGCCATATTAGCTGAACTTTTTTGTACTAGTGTTTCTGGTTTTTCAATTATAAACATAAGTAAACATAGATTCCCCTACCCATATCCCACATTTCCAAGGCTTTCCAAACTTAGAAAAGAGGGGAGAAAATTAAAAAAAATAAATAAATCTATAAACAGGTATAAATATATACATGAAAATACATGCAATGTACACACACATGCATAAACACAAACACACACACACAGACATAGATATAAATGCATACTGTATAGACAGAAAAGACAAAAAAGGACATTTCTCTGTTACCAATAATCGGCTTATATATATATGGTTATAAACATTGACCGGGAAGCTTTTAAAATAGCAAAAAGCATGTTTCCAGTAACTGTTCAAGGATTGACAATACCAAAACATATGGGCTACAATAGCTAGGCTATGATAGCATCTTTAACAAATTTGGCTAACATCAGGGTATAATTTGCAAGTCTATCATTTGAGTAGTGGGGGTGATACAATACTTTAAATTGAATAAGGCATTGTCTAATACAAAAGGAAGTAGTACGAATGCTCCAGTAATTGCCAGAACTTCCTATAGAGTTCAATGTTGAAATCCTGTTCCCATGCCATTTTTTTTTTTTTTTTTTGTCACATGAGGTTGGATTAATACTTTGAATCATGGTGTAAACATTTTAAATATTTAATAATAATAATAATAATAATAATAATAATAATAATAGTAATGATAATAGATTTCCAACAACCCTTACCCTAACCCTTCATGTAACTCAGATACAATTTAGATACCGATAACATGCAAAAACTTTTAATTAAAAAGCTTGGCCAAACAGAAACAAAAATTCTGTGTCTTCATTCGGTCCCACAAAGGTTCAACTAGACTTAACTGTAAAGCAAAGTGACGTCAACCAGCAACATGTGACGTTGGCCAGTCAAATGTGTAAGTGTAAATTTCAGCTAAGGTAACTTGAAACTTAACTGCGTTTTTCTACTGCTTGTGACCATTAAGACTGAGGATGAAAGTATTGTGAATGCAAAAATTCCCGTTGCACAGTCAACTGCTATGCTTAGCTTTGGCAAAACTAACTGACAGGTCAGTCCCTGTCCATTCCATTTAGCTTTACGACAAAAAAAATAAATGGAAACTGAATGATTAGTAAAAGGGTGTCAATGATGTCCTCAGCATTTTGTTGTTTGTACTTACCTTCCATGAGGTTGTAGAGGTTGCAGTAGTTGGTGCCATGGTCTTTGATGGCATACCAGGTTTCAGAGATTGACATGGCCTACAAAGTCACAATTTTATATGTTAAATAAAAGAAAAGTTGCACAGAATCCAACACATTAACAGGAATAAGGACAGAAACCATGAAAATAAAAACATTATAGTTAGAGACTGAGGCAGACAGAAAACAAATGGTGTTAGGTTGTGTTAGAATTTCTTGTTGTCCATCATTTTGACTGACAGGGTCAGTATTACCTGTCATTTTAATTGTTTTTAAAGGTCGCAACAAAGCTTGTGTATAGCATTAACTCAAAAATACATTTAAAAAAATTATACATAAAGAATTTACAGATTATGAGAGATTATGAATTTATGAGGGCCTGTTTAGCAAAAAGGAACACAGACACCGACTGTGCAACATTTTTAATGTCAACACCACACAAAGCAGATGAATGATGTTTTTTTTTTTTTTTCCCTGCAGTGACAGTGGGGGGCATCAAAACACTTAAGTCAACTTGCCTTAACAGGCAAATACAGTATGTACCATGACATTTTACAGATTTAGATGGTTGAATTTAGAATATTAACAAATCATTTACGATAAATTAAACTGAACTCAATTGACCTGCTGTAGCCAAGCTTAAACTCAACCTTCCTCTTGGTCCACATGGACTTTAATTGGGTGCTTGCTTGAGTGTAATCAAATGCATCAAGGGATTTTCTGCAGAGATAGCTGTAATCAGGATTTGCATCTTTGCCTTTGACACCTTTTAATTGACGTTTTAATTCTTATATTTCTCAGCATGAGTTAAATCAGGAAGACTATTTTTTCATTCACCTCTTTCCCTACTCCCTTTATTCACCTGACCCCCCTCACCCCCTGCGACCATCACCACAACCCAGGCCTCCATGCGGCAGCCAGCCCCCCCCTTTATTTAGGCCATACATTGCTCATGGTACAATCATAACACCCTGGCTAAGGTAAAAAATACTAAGGACATAAGGACATCAATCAAGTCAGTCTCATCCTGCCTTCCACCAGGTGCGATAAAACTATCGCCACCGGTGATAATATCATGGCAGTTTTGAAGTTGGCAGAGCCCCAGCTAAACAGCGACTTATCAATCGACCAGTTTCTTGTTGCTTTCGGCCTTTACCATGATGTTATCTGTTCCATTTTCCTTGAAAGAAGGCAAGCACTCAATGCCTTGCCCTCATCTGCAACTTTTATCTTAAATACAAGACAAACATGTTCTATCTCTACCATAAACCCTTGTCAAGCAAAACTGCGCTCCACATCGTCCAATCTACCATTTGCCTATACTAGCCCATACTGGACACCCAAGTGCTGGTGATGATCGCTGGAAGCCGCCATATAATTACCTGTAACAACTGCGGGAATCCAGGTCACATTGCTCCCTTCTGCCCGCAGCACTGTTCCAGCCTGTGACTGCCAGGACTCCTTTCCCACCCCATTTTCATTCTGCCTCTGACAAGCCAAGGCCACCAGGTGCATCTTTTCAGCAAGTACATAAATTCAATGAAAATGTTACATACCACAACTGCCATTTTCTCCACATCTACAGCCACTGCAAAGACTTGAGCATGACTACAGTTTCCACTTGTTAGAGAAAGACATCAACAAAGGGTATGTTACAGGCCCATTTCAGCCCTTCCAAGTATTTCGCACAATAGGTGTAGCCACGAGGAAATACTCATGGGAGAAAATATTAATTCTCAATGTCCGCCCCTCACTCCGGCCCCTTCTCAAGCATGTATAGCCTTATTCCACATGAGCCCTTCTCTCTCTTCTATGCCACTGTCAATAATGCCATTAAAATAATTAAGCTAGAAGGCCAGGACATGTGGCTATCCAAAGCAGATATCACTGATATTTTCAAAATCATTCCCATCCACTGGAGTCTCTCGGCATTAAGTAACAACATTTGCTCTCCCTCCTTGGCCATCTTAACTTTGTAATGCACGTCATTCCTCAGGGGCACTCCTTCATCTGCCGATTGCTGAACATGGTGTTTTCCATGCCAAATCTTCTCTATCACATATAGGCTGACATTCTGATTTGCACTTCTGATTGCATCTGCTTGATCACTGGAATGGCATTACTTTCTTCCATGACTAGCTGGTGCATTCCTCCGATTCATTGATCATTTTCTTGGATGCAACTCCATCTCGACTTGTCTTCAGCGCTGTGTAAGATTTATCCCATCGCTGCAGCTTGCTATGTCTGGGGACAGCATTGGAAATGCAAACACATCTTAGTCTTATGTGATAATCAAGCTGTCGTCAGCATCATCAATAGAGGATGCACAACATCAAAAGATATCATGCTGTGCATGAGAAGCATCACATGGTCATCATTCATTACATCATCAACACAGCCCGTCACGTCACATGTGCCCACAGGACATAGAACATACAGTGAACAGTAGGGGGAAAGTCCGTTCCTTGAATGAGCAGCAAGTCCGCTTGTAGGTTTATATATATGCACACATACATACACACACACACATCTCTCCACATCCAGAAAATGTGAAGGTGGTTGGCCAGTGCACTTCCACAGGACCTCCAGCAGGTGGTCTGGTTAGAGTAACTAGTCTTTTATGCTGGAGTGCAGAAGAATTGAGTCACATTCTTCCAGCTGAATTCTCTTCAGGAGGGAGAGCTTGTAGTAGACCACTGCTGTGTGCAGATCCTGTCCCATTCATCTATTTTTATTGTGAAGTTGCCCTCTGTTTGCCATCTTGCTTTAATATTCAGAGTATGATCACCCTTTTAATTTTGAAAAGCAGTATTTAATTTAGATATAATGTTTTGGCAGGTGGCACCCTCATAGGCATTATGAAAAATGACTAAGATTTCTTCCTCAATTGAGGGGCCTCCAATTGGAAATTTCTTGTAAACAAAATCCGTGATTCGTAGGTACCCGAAATGATCCTGATTCTGCAGATTAAAGTTGTCCTTTAGGTCCTGGAAGCTCATAACCATTCCTTGTTGAAGAGGGTACAATATGCAGTAAGACCATTTCCAATCCAGCTTCTAAACCTTGCATCATGTGTACTGGGAATGAAATCCGGATCATAAGCAAACCATTTAAAAATGTCAGTCCTGTCCTTCAATTAGTACTTTTTAATTAGCTCCTTCCAAGTCCTCAGGGAACTAGATATCCAAGGGTTGTTGGGGTCTGAAAGACCGTCTGTCAATCAAGGGTCTCCAACCAACGTGGTAACTGGTAGTCCCCTCCCCACCGAGCTTTCTATCTCTTTCCATCTCAACCTATCGTTGGGTTTACACCAGTCAACTAGTGGCTGAATTTGGGCTGCTGTAGCAATCCCTCAGACATGGAAGGGCCAATTATAGTGTATATTAAGCACCTGTGTCTTTTGCTCATTTAGTTTGTAGCCTGAGTATGACCCGTATTCATGTAGCACTGACATCAAGTCAGGTAGGGAGTCTGTTGGGCTTGAGAGATACACAAGAATATCGTCCACAAACAAGGTGAGTTTTTGTTTCCCTGCTGCCATTTCTATACCTTTAATCTTGTTGTTCTGTTTAATCCACAATCACAAATAAAAGTGAACTTAATGGGCAGCCCTGTCTTGTGGATGCCTCGAACAGAAAAGAGTCAGTGAGCTCTCCATTGAGTTTCAATCTAGCTGATGGCTTATTATATATGGCTTCTAGTGTCTTGTTAATTGTTTGATCAAATCCAAAGGTCTCCATAGCATTGAATAGAAATTTCCATCTCACCGAGTCAACAGCCTTTTCAGCATCTAGACTAATCAGCATGGCATTAATTTTGTTTTCATTTATACGTCTAATAATTTGTAACGATCTTCTAATGTTGTCATGTGTCTGACGGACTTGGACAAATCCTGTCTGATCAATATGGATTATTTCAGGTCTTTTTGAAATAATTGAGGTAAATAATTTGTAATCCAGGTTAAGTACACTAATTTGGCTGTAGTTTGCACACTCCAGTTTATCTTTCCCTTCCTTGGGTATAACTGAGATCATCGCTTCCTTCCATGACGCTGAAATTTCCCTTCTTATATATCTTATATATTGTGTTATCCGCCTGTTGTTTTCAGAGTTTATATGCCAACAGCTTTGTATATTTACTACCCCCTTCATAATAATTTTGTTTAGTAAATATCAATGTCATATCAATGAATTTCTTGAGTGTGTATTTTGTCTATTTGATTTCTTTTCTTCGTCATCTCAACTTTAATTCTACAATCTATTGAGTTCTTGTGTCTGGACTCTAGGTTTTTTAGTTCTTTCTGAAGGCTGTTCATGCAATCACTTTTCCTCTCATTACTGCTTTACAGGCATCCCAGAGCACTGGCGGAGACGCTTTCCATTATTGTTACATTCTTGATAATCGGCTATTTCTTTCTCAAACTGCTCAATCCTATGTTTGTTCAATATGCTTGAATTAAGGCTCCAATGTGTCAGCTTCTTTCTATACGTCGCTGTTAGGATCAAATACAATGGGCAGTGATCAGATATGTCCATTGTTCCAATGTGACAATTTTATACCTTGCTGACATTGGTTCAGAATAACAAGAAATAGTCTATTCTTGAGTATGTTGAGTGTGGGGAGGAAAAGAAAGTAAAGTTTCTATGTGATGGATTTAGTTGTCTCCAGACATCAATCAGTCCTACCTCTGATATTATTGAGTTTATTTTCTTTGTTATTTTTTTGGATTGAAATATTATTGTTCCCGATGAGTCAAGGTGGGGGTTCAGAGCTATATTAAAATCTCCACCACATATAAGAGTTCCTTGTGCTTATGTTGCGTTTCTGTCTTGTATTTTTATACAGAAATCTGATTCAGAGCCTGGGGGGATATAAACATTGTATAGGGTAAATTTCCATCAACTTTCCCCTTTATCAGTACAAATCTACCTTATTTATCCTTAATAGTCATATGTTCATACATTACTCTTCCAGAAATCAGTATATCCACCCCTCTTGTATGTTTTAGGCCATTTGAAGAGGAAAAAACATATTTAAATCCCTGTCTTTTAAGTTTTTCGTGTTCTATATTGGTCTGCGGGCCGGTGCTCCAGTGGATTTGGATCCTCATGAATGGAGTTTGGAAGCAGATGCCCATCCCCCGTAGGCTCTGTGCTTCTTCATCACCATGTATGAGTAATCGTGGTCAAAGAAAATCTGTTTAATATTTATGTGAACTTTCTTCTTCCAAGCTAGTTTCAGGATGGTTTCTGTAATGTCAAACTGCAAGAAGTTTATAACAATTGACCTTGGCTTAGCTTCAGGTGCTGGTTTCTGTGCCAGAGCTCTGTGAGCACGTTGTATTTGGAGGTACATGCCATCAGGCGGAGGGAGCTGCGTGGTTAACAGATTTTCTGCAAACGTAATCATTGAGTCACCCTCGGAGTCCTCAGGCACACCATACATCCGTATGTTGTTTCTTCTAGATCTACTTTCCAGATCAGACTTTTCCCGCAGTTTGCGTTGTTATTTCAGCAGACAGAGGCGCTGCTGTGTTTGGTTACCGTACCACTCGTTTCCACTTCAGAGCTGCGCTCCTCTGCCTCGGTGGTAGCTTGGCCTTAAGCCTCAAGTGTCTCCCCAACCTTGAGTAGCTTCTGGTTGAGCTCTTGTTTGAGCGTTGACAGCTCCTCCTTCAAGTTTTTCTTTAAATCAGAAATAGCCATGTGTATATCTTTTAAAGTCACAGAGATTTTTCGAAATAGATAACACTTCACAAAGCAGCTCGCCTCCAGGCTCGCCGGCCCCTTCTCTGCTAGCTAGCAAGGTGCTACTTTCCTCGTCGGAGGGCTCCATTAGCAGATTTTTCAACGTTAATTGCCCAGTTACCTGCTTTTTTGAACTCTTCTGGCCTTTCTGTGATTTCCCCCCACTCATTTCCCTCCCTTTTAAAGTTTGCAAGTTATTTTTCAAGTGGGGGAATGATTTTAGGACCGATTGAAGCAGAGTGAAAAACTATGCGTCTGTCTCGAACATGGCCTTTCCCAGAAAACCATGTCTGGTCATTTCAACACAATAGCTGCCTCACTTAAAGCTCTGTACTAAATCAAAGTCCCCTGCACAGATATTTGGAATCAGCTAGACATTATATGAGAGAGGGTTGAGCAGTCTCTACCCTCTTAACATATGATTTCCCTTGGAGTACCTTTGCAATGTTGTGTGTCTCAATTTTAATGCCACTTAAACCTGTTTCCATATGTACAGTCTGCTTTTATTTTCTGTTGTATGGATATCAAACATTTTAACATCAATACATCTGTGGGCTAATTGCTGGGGTTCTGTTTAACATCAGATGTTATGATCCTTCCTTTCCTAGCTTGTTTTCCAACCCTGCAGGAAAAATAATGTTAAAAGGTATCTGTAAAGTTTCTCTCCCTATCCCTGACCGCAGACAGCCTATTACTCTTTCCTTATTGTATAGGATGCTGTCAGTTCACAGAGAAGGCATCTTCTCTCCGAATATTGATGCAATATTCGATGCCGTATTCCTATTAGCCTTTTATGCTTTCCTTAGAGCAGGGGAATTCACCACATCCTCTCAGTCATTCGATCCAAACAGAGATATTATATTTTTTGATCCAGTCATGAAAGTCTACATCTCAAACATTCCAAGTGTGGAGCTGCTTGCTCCTTAGTCATGGCTCGCACTGATTCCACCTTTTGCCCTTTTAAATCCATGATTAAATACCAACTAATTAGACCTACCACTAGCCCCTTCTCTCTGTTATTTCTTACCTCAGCAAATATCCCCTTTACCAAAACTTGGTTTAATCATCATTTAAAGCAAGTCCTCATCAAAAGCATCTCACCCCCTCAGCACTATTCAGCGCATTCATTTAGGATAGGTGCTGCTACCTTTGCAGCCAACCAAGGCATTTCATCAGCTTCCTTGCAAAGATTGGGATGTTGGTTATACTTCCTTATGACTTTTGTTTCTGTTTGGTCCTTATGCTGACTGTTTATTTATTTTGTTTATATTCATGGTCTTCATGACCTCACATCATTCATATTTGCATATCTGTAGACTGGTTGTCGGACTTGATTTTCTGTTTGGTTAGCGGCAGTGTTGGGGTCCGTTAGAGTACTCGGATTACTTGTTTGTTGTAATGAGTAATGTAATACATTAGATCTGCAATGCAAGTAATCCATTATTTAGTTATTTTTTCATAAAAGTTGCTGGAAAAATTACTGTCTTTTCTTTCCTCTTGCCGCCACAAATATAAAAGAAAATCCCTGAAGATTTTCTGTTTCCATCCTGCTGCTTAGCAGGTGGCTGCATGCCAGTGGAAGGTAAACCTAGAGTTGTGTCAGTGTGTGCATGCATTGCTAGCTAATTCAATGTAGAGAGATGGCAGAGAGGACAGCATTAACTTTGTGGAAATATTCCCATTATTTTAAATTTTTTGGTGAAAAGGACAGGACAGGATAACAGATGTGCGCAACAAGTCGCCAAGTACTCTCATGCATTACTTTTCTCAGTAGATAGATTCATTCAATAGATTAATTTCTGTTTACATTTTATTTATCGTTGGCCTGCTGTTTGTCTTGTGACTCTTATTTCTGTCTGGTCCTTATGTTGACCGTTTATTCATTTTGTTCATATTTATGGTCTTCATGCCCCTTTTGCAGACTGCTCATCGGACCTTAATTTCTTTTTGTCATTCAGACTTAATTTCTGTTGGTTGCCAGACCTCACATCTTGTTTGTATTCTACTATATGTCTTAATTTTTTATCTGATCATATGACCTTTTATTTCATTTTGGTCCTCACTGACCTTTAATCGTGTTTATTATGTCATAAGCATTAAGTTTACTATTCAGGGGGGAAAATCTTGATATTTATGATTTTCTTCCCAGCTATGCATTTCTCTATCTGATACTCTTATGTTTACTTTTGCTAGAAATATACCCCTGCGGTAAGGTAAGGATTGATATTCATCAAAAAATCTGTCTTGTCGTTCCTTTCTATTCTTCACTTTGCTTTGCTGTGGTTTCCTATTTGACACACAGCTTCATCACCTCCCCAAATATTACTACATCACAATGGAGTCTAACCGCCAAACACTTCTACATTCTCTATTGTACACATGGCAATAAATCTTTACGTTCACTCAAAATTATCTCTCCTGATTGAACTGAGATTGGAGTCAGATATACACATATCCTTAATGATAGAGGTTATTGGTTAATATGAAAATGCAACTTAGAGATACTTCAGCAATATACACAACTAATACAAACACAATTCTCCTTTAAAGCCCTAAAAATAAATGCAAGATAAGAAAAAACGAGAGGAGAGAAGAATGGAAAGGAATGTCTTTACCCTTCAACAGAAACCAAAGTCATTTCTTTGCTGACAACAGGCCAACAACAATAAACAAAAGTATTCTCTAACTCAATGTGAGGTTGTTTAGAGTCTAAGAGGTATGAAAAACAATCATTTGTGGCTCAGGTTCAATTGATGAATTAGGAATTTCTAAAATGATAAGTACGTCTGGATCTTGGGACACATTATATATGGCTGTTTTAATTTTGTTCTGAACCAGTCCTCTGATGCCACACTGGAGACTGGAATTGGCAGCTCCACTTGGTCAGAGTTTGAGATACAGCCAGCTCAAGTACTGGCAGCTGCAGCAGCAGGTCAGTGGCAGATGCCCCAAACAGTGGCACCTGCAATGGCAGGCTGCCACCATTTGAGCCCTTGCTTGCAGTGTTAATTTCGTCAGACGAGACGAGACGAAAAATATTCGTCAACTATGTTTTTTTTCATGACGAAAACGAGACGAAGACGAGACGAAATTAATGCCCTTAAACACTGGCTGTGACGAAATTAACACGCATTTTTTGTTGACGAAAAAAGACGAGACGAAATCTACTTAATCAAATAAAAACTTAATAAAATGTCTCTTTCTTTTTTCGTCACAGACTTTTAAATTACAATCCAAAAAGTGCCTTCACTGGATGCGCGTCAGTTTTTTTCTCCTCCTGCGCTGCTGCCAGGGGTGTGTGTGTGTGTGTGTGTGTGTGTGCCTGAGTGAGGAGCACACACAACACTGGTGCTCTGTGTTAGTGCGGCAAGTACAAACAGAGCTTCTCTGGTGAAACGTGCTACAGAGTAATTTCACGTGTTAACCCGTGTTTCAATAAATGTATTCCTGCCTGATAAAACTTATTATTCCTGAGATGTCGTAGCTTCATCTGGGTCGATTTACCTGCTTAAAAAAATAAAATTTGGTCTTACTTCAGACATCACGTCAGCAGTGTTTTTGGTTCACATCGTTGAACACCCGGGCTGACAGAAAGCAGCAACACGTGTCTTTGCAGCTGCTCCTCTAGCAACGTAGCATTCCTAATCATTCAACATGTGGAGCTACTTCATCAGGTAATAATGACATAAATCTTGTGAGATGATTGAGAAAAAGACTAAAATGAATCTATTGGTTTGACTAGATTAATTGTGATTAACATTACTGTCAATCTGCTTTCAAAGACTAAAAAAAGACTATTGACTAAAACTATGGATCTGGATTTTAGTCGACTAAAACTAGACTAAAATACCAAGACTTTTCATCAACTAAAATGTGACTAAACAAAAAAGAATACAAGCTGACTAAATATGAATAAAACTAATAAGGGCATTTGACACAAGACTAAGACTAAAACTAAATTGAAAAATAGCCGACAAAATTAATACTGCTTGCTTGAGACTTTTGAAGTTGATCAGGCAAACTCCGCTTGCAGGTGCTTGCAGGATCACAGGGAGGAAATCACGCAGCATGCACTCCCTCTGCACTAGATACGCAGCTGCTCCCAACTGTGACCCAGTGGTTACTATCCCATTGTGACCCATCTTAAGTTACTAACTTTATGGTAGATCCTTATGGAGAGCCTTCAGATGTTTCCATCATTGTAAAAGAATTCAGTCAATGACAGAAAATATTTGGTTAAGCCAACATCTTGGTGACAGAGAAACAGAAAGCAAGAATATGGAAAGGATTATTATTAAAGTGGTCGAGAGCAAACAGAGATTCAGATTAAGAGGAACCACTATCCTTGTTTGTTGTCAGTGGTTGGATGATGACGTTTTGGCTGGTTTGGTTTTCCAGAATCTGTCAGAACATGAATCACAGCAGAGTGAAAACTTACCGAAATATGACAGCAGCTGAAGAAGTGATAGGATACCAGCCGGAAGTTGATGTCATCCACATACCTCTTAAAGGGAGTGATGTGTTTGGCTGCTATAAAGTGGGCAGAGGCAGACTGTAGCTGCAGAGAGAACAAACCATATTTGATTATTGAAATGGGCTGATAATCACTGGTATGCAGTACAGGCATTTTGCTCTTTGGTGTACCGTGACCTTTTTTTGGATACCAACACTTCTTACAAGCTGCCATACAGACACAGACACACAGGAGGTGAAAGCGCAGCCAAGCGCTGCCCACACTCTTTTGCCGAAATGTTAACCAATTGGGCTGTTCAGACAGAGGCTTGCGTTCTGCAGCATTTTGGCACCTGTGTTGTTTTGTCTGCATGCCATGGGCGAATCTGTCAAGAAAACACACTTATCTATTAGAAAGTATGGTCACTGCTGTTTGTGATTGTGTTTCATGGTGGTTTGTTTCTCTCTCTCTCTGGGAGTTATCTTTGATCAGGATTTGTCCTTCACTCCTACATAAAGCAAATTTCAAGGACTGCTTTCTTCCACCTTTGGAACATTGTAACAATCAGGAGCATCCCGTCTCAAAAAGATGCAGAGAAATTAGTCTATGTTTTTTTTACCTCAAGGCTGGATTATTGATGCTGCAGGACTCACATTAGAGAACATATTCATCCCATAATAGCTTCTCTGCACTGGCTTCCTGTAAAATGCAGAATTGAATTTAAAATCCTCCTCCTTACATACAAAACCCTTAATGGTCAGGAACCAGCATTTCTTCAAGACCTGATAGTACCCTATTACCCCACTTGAACACTGTGCTCTAAGGATGCAGAGTTACTTGTGGTTCCTAGAGTCTCCAAAAGTGGAATGGGAGGCAGACCATTCAGCCATCAAGCCATAGTTCCACCTGTGGAACTATCTTCCAGTATTGGTTTGGGAGGCAGACACCCTCTCTATGTTTAGTTTTTTTTTTTTATAAAGCCTATAGTTAGGGCCTGCACAGGCTCTTAGCTAGACTGCCGGGGGATTTCCTATGATTCACTGAGCTTCTCTCTCTTTCTCTTTCCCATATAACCATAAATAAGTAGTTAGTGGTTAATGGCAGCTGGTAACAAGTACTGAGATATTAAAGAATCTAATCAAAATGTGAATTAATCATAAATGAATGGTTAAAACATGTTTTACTCTGCACTAGTTGTTTGAACATGCACCTATTGATTGAATTGATGATTAAAATACTGAATTGCGTTACTTTAGAGTGAAATATAACCACAAATGAAAGAGTGAAATCATGCTTGGATTTTCCCAGCCTCAGAGATTTAGGGGCGCCGCAATGGCAAGGTTTTGTCGAGCAGGGAAGATCAAAGGAAAAGCCCGGTGTCGAAGTTTGTTGAGCAGGGAAGATCAAGGAAATGCAGAAATGGGGGGCACGTGTTTTAGCGTCGTGCAGGAAAATACCCGAGTCAGCAAAATTTGTACATAAACAAAAGAACGAGCCAGGATTGGATAAACCATGGTGTCCAGCCCCTGAATTAGTGAATATAAGGAGTATGTTTTGTATTGTATTTGGGTCTTATCAAATGAACTTTTGTCTGTATGATCTCATGCTTCCATTGTTGACAATTAAACATTACTGCACTCAGCTTTGGAGGACTCGTGGAGATTATTTCATTTTTATTGGTGACTTTTTGAAACTCTGGAAAACCTTTTTGGACAAACAAAGATTAAGAAGTCGATACATGACAGTTCCCATAGATGGTGGTTGGCCCTGCTGCTGCAGTCCTGCTTGACTTCTACTATCATCATCATCATTATTATAATTATTATTATTATTATACTTTTAGTATTATTAATATTCATATCTCAATTAGTAAAGCTGTTACTACTGTGGCTGCTGTATCCCCCCGTCTCTCCCACTGCTTCTCCCCCCTCTCGCCTTGATTGATTGATTGATTGATTGATTGATTGATAGGTTTAGACTGCTGGGAGATGTATGTCAAGTATATGATCCTTTTAACTTGATTGTTGCAGACATTGCAACATTCCACTTCTATTGGGAACACATAAAAGGCTATAGGCTTACACTATACATTTATAAGGTTATTATAAATGTCCACTCTATGTGTGATTAGAAAAGAGCAGAAAAGAGGAATTGACAGACATGCAGAAAGGCGCTTCTCTTGGAAAGCCAGGCTAATGTTCACACAACTGACCTATTGCAGTATTGATAGATCGGGCTGCTGAGTGCCCCACATGTCAGCATGTAACACCACTTGCTTTCCAGAGCTGCTGCCAGGCTCTTGAGGACCTGATTGTGCCGTCAGGTGTATCACCCTTGCGTAAGGCAGGTCTTGCAGCCTGTCATGTTGTGTTTGAGAGTTGCTGGAGTTGGGCAGAGGGCACAGGTTGGGTCCTTGCGATACCACTGATGGAGAATCTTTGGTGATGGAAGCACGTCATATGCAGCTCTGATGATAAAACTGATCTTGCTTGCTTCCAATTCCCATAGTTCCCTCAAGCTGATCTTTCTTCTCTCCACACCTTCCCACTGCATCCATTGCCCCTGTTTAGCAAGAGAGAAAGCCTTTGCACTTCTGAAGACCTCTTCCTGTCAACGTACCTCCTCGACCACCAGCTTCCTCTGCTATGATGTTGTAGCCTTTCGCCAGGTTGGTTCACATGCTTTTAGGCCAAAGCCTCCTCTTCCCTGCTGGACTTGCCCCAGATTGTCTTTATGCCTCAGGGCTGATGTAGCTAGCTAGCTAGCTAACTGATGCGCTTGTCTCTGGAGTCCTTTGGAACACCTTTGTCCTTTGTATTCCTCAGTTAGGCTAGTGAGAGGTAACTCCAGGACTCCTTTGCCATAGATGCCAATGTTACTTAGACATCGTGGGACACCAAGCCATCTTTTAGCATATCAAGTGATGGTTCATTCAATCTTCTCCACGGTTGTTATAGGGACTTCATACACGGTGAAGTACATACACGAGTGGCCAAATTGTCCAGGAGAGGAGTCCAAACTGTAGGCACCAGAGCTTCAGTTTCCCAGGCAATAATGCCTTGTTGATGTTCTCCAGGCCGTTGACAATCTCTTGCCTTAGTTGTTGCACTTGCTCTTTGTCATTGAGAACGATTTTAGGAAAAAATCTAATTGCAATTTTTCTGGCAGATATTGCGATTTCGATTTGATTCACGATTTCCTTCAAATCAAGCTTCAGTGCAATATTCACAATGTACAGTAACATTAAAACATTAAATGCTATTACTCTAATGCAAGGATGAAAACTAAAGTTAAAAATTGTTTCCAAATGTATTTATTAACGGATAATATATATTAGATATCAGTGTGTGAAATACCTGCCAATATTCGGGCGGGTCCCCATCTCCAAATTGATGCGCAATACCAATCTAAATTTTCTCAATATGCAGTAGGCCTATAACATTACAATATTTCATGGATGCAAGCCAAGACAATCAGTCTATAGCCTACATGACAACATACACACACACAATTTTTGACAATCCGATATGCTATAGTATTTGTAAAGCAACACTGACATAGGAGGTTGCATTGGCTAAAGTTGTTTGGATGCACATTGTTTTATAACAAGGATAGGCAAAGTTGTGCATTAGCTACAATGCAGACACGACAATAATTGGCACCAATCTGGCGCACTTACAAGAGCAATCAACTGAATAAATGCCAGGTAAAGCCTATCAGGGACTGACACGCAATCAGTGCACTTGCCAATGAGAGCCTGCAGTATGACTGATCGTGTGACATTATTTAACCATCCATCTACAGCAAATACGATCAGACAGATGCATCATTGAAAGCATACACAAAGCATATTCACCTAACCGTGCAAACAGGCCATCTCTCAAATTGAAAAAAGGACCGAAACCAACCACAAGGCCTACATAACTTGCATTCTTTCCATTCGCCCACCTGCTTCATTGTCCAACCAGCCGGCAAGTCACTTGTGCTAGCAGCAGTAGCAGCTAGCGTTACCTTAGCACCTGCTGCGTCTTCGGAGCACTCGGCCTCAACTTCACGTTGTTCTTCTGGGGAGTCACTGGGTGTGAGAGGATCCTCTGTTCTGGTAGCAAGTGGGCCCACTGTGCTAGCTGCACCAGCTTCGTCTTTTGGTGCCTCTTCATCTCTGAGTGCCACCTTTTTGGATGTGAACCCAAAGTGTGTGAGTGATACACTCCGGTTTAACTTTCGCTTGCTAGCCATTTTTTTTGTGAACAACTATTTTATTGAAATTATAATTTCACATGGCAAGGTCAGACAGTCAGTCAGGTCAGTACATTTTTAACATATCCCTCCCTTCCTCCCTCCCTCCGGCGGTGTCCCCCCTCCCTCCCACCTCCCCTCTCGGTCTAGTGTCTTACAATCCTACTGAGTGTCTTTATTCTGAACTGAGCAGGCGCGTTATCACTAAAGCGGCTGTCTTCAATGAGTCCAGTGTAGAAGCGGGCGTAGCTGAAAGGCCTGATGATACCTCATAAAATTTAGGAAGGCCAGCCCACCCTCACGCTTTGATCACTGCAAGGTGGAAATTTTCATTTTGGGATGCCCACTATTCCAGATATATTTTCGCAGCAGGGAGTTAACTCTCTTCCAGTATTTTCGGCATCGAGTGACAGTATCGCGCATGGAGTCTTTAATTGTTGAGTTTCATGAATTACGTGCATTAGGCGTTGGATATTGTCCGCTGCTAGACGCCCTTTCATGAAGCCAGTCTGATCCTTGTGAATTAGTTTGTCCATATGTCTCTCCAAACGTAACGCCAGCATCTTAGAGTACAGCTTCTTGTCTGAGTCAATTAACAAAATCGGTCTATAATTGGAACAATCAGTTTTGTCTTTCCCTTTTTTAGGGATTAGTGAAATCAGGGCGGCGTTAGTGTGAGCAGGGAAAGAGCCTTTTTCAACCGCTGATCTGATAGACCCCAACAAAACTGGCCCCAAAATATCCCAGAAGTGTAGCAAGAGCTCTGGCGGTATGCCATCTGGGCCCAGCGATTTCCCTTTATTTGTCATCCTAAGCGCAGTCTCCAGCTCCTTTAAGGATATGGGACGACCCAGATCTATTGCTTCCTGCTACCTTAACGGGAGGCAACCGCCACTCCGACATGTCGCCATTCCGACATGAGGTCCTAATTGTCGGAATGGCAACACTTAAACCTTTAATTAAACGTCCCACCATTCCGACAAATTTTTCCTCCTAAGGTCGGAATGGCGGTATTTTTTCGTTTTTTAAACGTGTTGCCATTCCGACACATCTTTTAAAAGGGTTAAGGTTAGGGTTAGGGTTACGGGTTGGGTTAGTATTAACCTTGTCGGAATGCCGGGACGAAACTTTGTCGGAATGGCGGAACGTTCGCATGTCGGAATAGCGGTATGTCGGAGTGGTGACATGTCGGAATGGCGGTATGTCGGAATTTTGGAATGTCGGAATTTAGGGATGTCGGAATGCCAGCATGTAACCTCCCCTAACGTGGGCAAATCTAGACTGCTCATAAATTGTTTACATTTCTCTGGGTCAAAAGTAAGCGTTGACTTATATAACTCCTTATAAAAAGAGTGGAACGCGACTTTTATCTTTTTTGGGTCAGATGTAAATTCATTATTAACCATTTTGATGGTATAGATTGATGCTCTGGATTCACTTTGCTTAAGTTTCAGCGCCTGCTTGGTTTGCTTCCGTTAAAATAATAGCCCTGCCTAACTCTGCGCGTGATGAATTCCGCTCGCCTCCTCAACAGATCATTAAGCTCCACCCTGACTCCCCTCAGTTCTATTTCCACCGATTTAGCGTATTTACCCTTTAACCGCTTCTCAAGTATACAACACTTTCTTTCTAACTCGCAGATCCTGCGGCTCCTCTCTTTTTTGAGATGAGATGCATAAGAGGATGTAAAGTCCCTAATACAGCCCTTTGTGGCCATCCATATATAAGAGGCATCCTCTACTGTGCCTATGTTAATGGCTATGAATTCCGTAATCCTTTTCTTAAATTGTGCTACAAATACCTCATACTGCAGAAGCGTCTTATTAAAGCGCCATCTAGGTGTTTTATTGAATCTGTGGCTAAGATCTTTCATCATCAACAGCGGGTTATGGTCAGATAGTGTCGCCAGCAGTACCTGTATCGAGTCTACGCCCATTTTCAGACTAGAAGAGAGCAGAAAATAGTCAATTCTGGAATGTGATTTATGATACGCGGAAAAGCATGTATAGTCTCTAATGCCCTGGTTCTGAATGCGCCACACATCAACTAGGTTAATATTCTCTATCATGGCGTTAAGAGCAGCTGATGCTGATCGCTGGGTGTGGGAAACCGACAAGGTGGATCTATCTAAATTGAGGTCGCACACTGCGTTCATATCCCCTCCCACAATCAGCTCATAATCTAAAAAGGACTGCAGCTCCTTGGTGAATTCAGGAAAAAAGAGAGGGTCAAAAACTGCTAGTGCGTTTACGGATACAAAGGCTACTTTCTTTCCATATATGGATGTACATAAATATGCTATGCGACCTGATGTCCCTTCATTAATTCTTTTCCACCTCTAAGGCCAAGTTGCTCTTAGTCAAGATGACCATTCCCCTAGAGTTAGAGCTCCCACAATCTGAAGCTATGACTTTATATTGCTTATTTTGAAAGCGTGATACATCCTCCGCCCTCAGGTGTGTTTCTTGAATGAATGCTACATCCACATTCTTGCGACGGATTAAGTCTAAGCATTTCACTCTCTTAACTTTTGCATTCAGACCCCGGACATTATAGCTCAATATAGATAGTAGGGGTGGAGCCGAACCTGAATATGGTATTTGGAAAGGCACAAATAACGTGTTTTTTACAAATACTTATTTCGAACAAATACTTTAAAAAATATTTGTATTTGGGAACAAGAAAAACATCACATCAAAAAGCTACGTTTCCTCATGAGACCGCAGTACATGCCCGGATGAGTGAGTGAGTGACGTTCAGGAGTCAGGGGCGGGGGGGTCGAAACACCGCTGTTCTGACCCCCCCGCCCCCGCAGCTGTCCATGGTGCTGCTGAACCAGGTGACGTTGTTTACACTCTGCGTTGTAGCTTGTCTGTGAAACGCGCGCTGCTCAGGGACTGGGCAGATCTGTCCCACTTGCTTTGTCCCTCACTCCGTTGGGAGATCTTCCACAGAGTAAAAGAAATACACATTGTTTCTGTCCCCCGCTCCGCTCGAGCGCGGCTGAACGCGGCTTGAGCCCACTTCACAGGCGCGAGGCTGCTGCAGCTGGCGACCCTGCTGACAGCAGACCGAGGGAGAAAAAAAAATTCTTTGCTCGGTGCTTTGGTTGGGTTTTAGGCAATGAAGAAAGGTGTTGGTTAAGTTTAGTAAAAAGACCAGGTAGAGGCCAGAAGCATAATGACTGTTAGCTATAGGCTACTATGTCATATTATTTACAGATCAAGTTTAGTTCTTGGAGTTCTGTGCATTAGAAAGAACAGTTCTTTTAAGTATTATTTGTTTTTATTCTGTCAGTTCAACGTCCTCCAACAAGGACGGGTGGTGGTGGGGTTCATAATCTTCACAATGATATTTTATTAGTTGTTGGTTTAACCATGGATGAGGTAATGGCTGTTATGTTATTTTCTTTTCAATGACATTCCTTGTTACATGTTCATTGCTGGATTTATGGAAAAACATCAACCAATATTGCATATCCATAATTATTATAATGGATAATTAAAGAATACTTACACTATAACGAAAATTAGAAGTGTAACTAAAAAAAAAAAAAAAATTTACGGCTATTTTGAATTTTACTCAAATACAAATACTTTTCCTCCCTCAACAAATACAAATACAGATACAAATATCGGCTGCTCCGCACACCCATAATAGATAGCTTAACCATTATCGAAATTGGTACCTATTGCTCCAGGTGTGACAATAAAAGGTCTAACCCTGATGTAAGAGTCATGACCGAGATAACCACCCTCCCCCCTCCCTCCGCCGTCCCTCCAGACCCCCCCACCCCCCCGAACAGTGGTTCTGACCCGTGTGACTTCCGCATAACGCAGCTCAGCAAGACTTCCTTAACGCCTATCCATCCCTCCCTTTAACAGTTAACTCCCTCCCGTCAGGCTAACTCACTGCAGTAAAACATACACCTGACCGGAAATCCCTTATTCATCCAAAACAATAAGACAATCAAAGTAAGTGCAGGTGGAAACAAAATTGGGAACATAAATGTATCTATTGTGACCTCTGTCATCAATTCTGGCCATAAATCAAAATAATATTTGGTAAACATAAATATCCCCTTTTAAGATTATTTATCTGACAGCCATAATTAAACATTTTCATAACTAAGGCATCCTGGAATAACAAAATAACAGAGGTGGGGGACTCGAGTCACATGACTTAGCTCGAGTCGGACTCGAGTCGCAAATTTGAAGACTTGAGACTTACTTGACTAACACTTTTGAAAGACTCGACTTGACTTTGACTTGGCATTCATAACTTGAGACTTGACTTAGACTTGACACAGATGACTCGAAAGTCTTATTTCTTTCTTTTTTTCCCCTTGTTTTTGCGCATATTGAGACGTTAGTTTCGTTTTTGATACTTTGCCCTCTGCCACTGTATGACACGGTGCATGCAAGCCTGGCAGGTGGCAGGCGTGCCAGAGTGGCACTGTGGCACACAGGATCAGAGGAGAGGAGGGAGCTCCGAAAATCATCAAATTTGGATTCAAAGATTATTTCATTGACGAAAAGAGGAGAACAGCAGTATGCGCAGTATGCAGCTCTAAAATAAGTGACACCCCCACAACCACCGTTTTATAGCGTCTTCAGTGCGCACAAAGCCATTATTTTAAATGTAGGCGCGTATTATAAAGCGCGCTCACAACCCAAGACAACACTGTATCAGCACACATTTGGTGCACAGCACTTGTTTTTTCGTGCACGTCAGCGACGGACCTGCTTCTCCCTCAGGTGTTGTGTCTGTGTCTCTCCGACTGTTTCTCACGGAGCTCTGCCCCGTTTGAAAGGAGAAGGGGGCCCGTATGTGTAAAGACTTCGCCTCCGAGATGTAGACTGTATTTTATAGAAGAGAAACACATTTCAGGACAGAACGGACACGACCTGTGATTTTCAGCCTCCTTTTATAGAGGTGGAGGGGGAACAATACCTGAGGGTTTAAAATAAATTCTAAAATTGATCAACTATACAATTGCATCATATTATTGACTAACCACCCTCTTCTGTTTACTGTGTCATTCATACGAAAGGGACGTCTGATCACAGCCAGCCTCCCATCTCCCAATACATCAAATCAACAAAAGTGTTTTGTTGTTGAAAATAAAATTCAACCTTTTCATGACCACTATGTCTACTTACTGATTTAAAAGAGGAAACTTGTAGATCAGAATTTTTTAATTGTAACTTCTTGTGACTTTAGTTATAGCAATGACTTGACTTGACTTGCTTGATTTTCATCACAGTAACTTGGGACTTGCTTGAGACTTGAAGGTTAAGACTTACTTACTCCCACCTCTGCAAAATAACAGTACGGTCAGATGGGGGCAGGTCCTATAAGTAATCAAAAATAATATTACAAACATTCTGGCAAATAAAGTCCTCCCACCTTAACTTTGTAACAGGGTCCGGGGTTGTTATGAGCACATCACACCTTATGCAGCCGCCCCTTACTGTGGCTGTGAGGTCCTCTGGCTATCATCAGTCCCCAACAAGTGCTCTCCGTGTGATCCTCGCCTGCCTAAGATAACAAAACGAATCAAGCTTTTCCTCCTAGGGAAGTCATAATGGATATCCGTGCTCAGATGCTCCAGCTGATCGACCCTGATTTCATCCGCACCGCTCCGAAATGTCGGACTGCTCCATGTCGTCCTCCTCCGATCGCGACGCATCTCCCGAGCCGATGGTGAACAGCTGGCGGCGCGATGACGGTCTCTCACCGGCCTCCTTCCTCAGGAACTGTGCCGCCTCACGCGCTGAGGTGAAGGTGCGTTGTTCCCCGTTGATCGTCATCCTCAGGGTGGCCGGGTAGATTAGAAAAGCCGGGATGCCTCTCTCGTACAGCTCCTTAATCACCCCTCCATATGCCTTCCTCCTCTCGCTCGTGAATGCGCTGTAGTCTGCATAGAACCGTATTGTCCTCCCAGTGTCCTGTATGGGAGCCTTCTTCCTTGCCTCGTGGGCCCCTTGCAGGATGGTGTTGCGGACCTGATACCTGAGTACTTTGAATATCATGGTAGCCTGTCCGTTGTGTTTGTTGCTGCGGATCCTATGGGTGCGCTCTATTTGAGTCTTGGCGTCGCCGAGCGAGGGGATCCATTTTGGTAGCATTTCTTGTAGGAAAGCGATTGCATCCCCTCCCTCTCTGCCGGTAGCGATCCCCGTAATTCTCACGTTGTTCCTCCGGTCCTGATCCTCCAGCGAGGCAACTTTCAGCTGCATCTTTTCCAGATCGGAGGTGTTGTTGCTCACTTCCCTTTTCATGGCTCTCGTCTCGGCTTGTACACGATCCACTTTCGCAACCAGTCCCTTGACTGTTTCCATGTCAATCAATCAATCAGTCAATCAAAACTTTATTTATATAGCACTTTTCATACACTTCGCTGTGCAGCACAAAGTGCTTTACACATAAAAGACAAAACAATTTTAAAGAAAGCCCCTCCCTCCCACCCTCCATAATACACACACACACACGCACACACACACGCACACACACACACTCACACACACACACACACACACACACACACATACATACAAACACAAACACACACGCACCAGCACACTTTCACTACTGACAATAGGGAGACATGGCATGGCACCGAGGATTGAGGAAACGCCACCTTCGGGGCCGTCCGCACTGGGAGGAGTGACAGGCTGTGCCACAGAGGGCACCAGTGCCCAGGCCCCTCGACCCCGACAGACAACAGCTGGCAGGGCTGAAGGAACCCAGGACAGCAGCCCCAGCAGCAGCCCAGGCACAACTCCCAGTGCGGAGGACCCCCCTGGGGAAACACTGGAGTTAAACCTAAAAAACTAAAAACATAAGATAGAATAAAAAGCCTGACAAGAGATGAATATAAGAGTGAACAGTTAAAAAGATTAAAATATGTAAGATAATAAATAAAATGGCACCGAAGGATAAATCAACAAATAAAATTATTTTATATTAAGATTAAAAAACAAGATAAAAGAAACAACGTAAAATGAGATGAAACCACATAAGAACGTAAGAAGAATTTAAAATATTAGTTGAAAGCCTGATTAAAAAGGTGTGTCTTTAACCTTCCCTTAAAAATATCAACAGTCTCTGCACACCTGAGGTTCTCCGGCAGGCTGTTCCACAGGTGGGGGCCATAGTGGCTAAATGCCGCCTCACCGTGGGTTTTCGTTCTTGGTTTTGGTATGGATAAAAGGCCGGTGCTGGAGGACCTCAGGGTCCATGAGGGTTGATATGATAAAAGCAGGTCAGATAAATATGAGGGCGCAAGGCCGTTAAGACATTTAAAAACCAGTAAAAGAACCTTAAAATCGATCCTGAAGCAGACAGGGAGCCAATGCAGCGACTCTAAAACCGGTGTAATGTGCTCCCGCCCTCTGGTCCTCGTCAGCACACGTGCTGCTGAGTTTTGTAATAATTGGAGATTATAAATACTCTTTTTGGGAAGACCAGAGAGCAGGGCATTGCAGTAATCTAGGCGACAGGAAATGAAGGCATGTATTAGCACCTCCGTACTGGCCTGGGAGAGAAACGGGCGGACTCTGGCTATGTTCTTAAGATGATAAAAACCTGTTTTTGTCATATTTTTAATATGTGGAATAAAATTCAGCTCAGAATCAAAAATCACGCCCAGATTTTTTACGGATTGTGTTGGTTTAAGATCTTGTAGTTTTGGTAAAAGTTTCTCTCTCTGGCCTTCAGGACCTATAACTAAAACCTCAGTTTTGTCCTGGTTGAGCTGTAGGAAATTCACTGCCATCCATGACTTGATGTCTACAATGCAGTTAAAAAGGGTATCAATTGGCCCTGTGTCATCAGGAGACACGGCAATGTACAGTTGTGTATCATCAGCATAACTATGGAAGCTGATGCCGTGTCTCCTGATGACGTCCCCAAGAGGAAGCATGTAAAGATTAAAAAGGAGTGAACCTAAAATTGACCCTTGGGGAACCCCACATCCACTTTCATGGGTTCCTGAGGAACATGTATCCATAAAAGCATTGGTCTGTGAGATAAGAGCAAAACCAGTTTAAAACAGTACCAGAGAAGCCGACCAGATGTCTCAGTCTGTTTAATAAAATGTGATGGTCTACTGTATCAAAAGCGGTGCTTAGATCCAGTAGAACCAACACTGTGAGCTTTTTGTTATCTAAATTCCACCTGATGGCATTTAAAATCTTTAAAAGTGCTGTCTCGGTACTGGGGTTTCTCCTAAAACCAGACTGATGTTTCTCTAAGATGTTATTTCTGTTTAAAAAGTCATTAACTTGGTTAAAAAACAGTTTTTCTAAAATTTTACTTAAAAACGGTAAGTTGGATACAGGTCGGTAGTTATTAAAAATGTTGGGGTCTAAATTGCTCTTCTTCAGAAGGGGCTTCACCACCGCTTTTTTGAAGTCAGTAGGAAAGACACCCGTCTGAAGAGAGCAATTCATGATGTTTAAAAACTGTTCCTCAAAGAATCCATAAAACGATTTTAAGAGTGATGTGGGAATTGGATCTAAAAGGCAGGTTGTTGGGTTTACTTGGGAGAAAACTTGACCAAGTGTCCTTGCATCAACCAGGGCAAAACTCTCCAGTGTTTCCTCAGGCAGGGACAACAGTTCAGGTGTGTTAACAGGTAAAACTTGATGGGAAAAGAGGCATGATCTGATGTCCTTGATTTTGGTTCTGAAGTGGTCTGCAAAGTTCTCGCAGAGAACGTCTGTGGGTGTCATAAAAACTTTATTAGAATTAGAGCCTGTTAAAATATCAAAGGTGGAGAAGAGGAACCGGGGGTTGTTTTTATTGTTGGTGATGAGTTGTGAGAAATGGGAAATTCGTGCCTTCTTAACTGCATTATTGTAGGTTTTGAGTTGTTGACGTAAAATCTCACAGTGAACTGTGAGTTTACTTTTTCTCCATCTTCTCTCAGCACTCCTGCATTTTCTTTTCAGTTCATTGATTTCCTTGTTTTTTCTCCATGGGGGTGTAGGTTTTCTTTTTATTGTTTTTGTTAAAAGTGGAACTACTGAGTCCAGAGTTGACTTCAGTCTACTGTTAAAATTATCAACGGTAAAATCACAAGGTGCAGGTAAAATTTCTGCAGGAGTGCTCTGTAAAATCTCCATAAAATTTGCAGCAACTTCAGAAGTTAGATAGTGCCTCCTCACTGTTCTCACCGGGGCCTCCGCTTGGTTAAAACTGGTGATGTTAAAAAATACACAGTAGTGGTCAGACACAGCCAGGTCGACAACAGAGGTGTGATGGACAGGCCATGGGTTATCACCAGGTCCAGGGTGTGTCCTCTGTTGTGAGTTGGCTGTGTGACGTGTTGCTTAAAATCAAGACAACTTAAAAGATTTAAAAACTCTCTGGATATCGGGTCCGAGGTAACATCAACATGTAGATTAAAATCACCAGTTATTAAAATCCTGCTATAAGAGGTGTGAATAATTGACAAAAGTTCAGAAAATTCACTGATAAAAGAACTAGAGTGATGGGGTGGTCTATATACACTAATGCAGAGAATCGGAGGGCTGCTAAAAGTAAAGGCATGGTGCTCAAAAGACATATAACTGTTAAAAAACACTCGATGTGAGGTTAGGGAGTTATTAATGATTGATGCAATCCCGCCTCCTCTTCTACCCTCTCTAGTAGAAAATTAAAATTTGGTGGGGAAGCCTCAGTAAGAACAGCAGGTGCGTCAGTGCCAAGCCATGTCTCAGTTAAAAGAAGACAGTCTAACTTATTATCTAAAATCACATCATTCATTAAAAAAGTTCTATTTAAAAGAGAGCGAACATTAAAAAGTGCCATGTTGATGGTGACAGGTGGCTTGTTGACTGGGGAGGTGGATTGTTCTGTGAGCGTTCTTAGGTTGTTAAAGTTCACAGAGTGGGTAGTGTGGCAGTGTCTGATGTGCTGATGGAGTGTAATGATTACGGGAATGGGTGAAATGTTGGTGTGAATATGAGGTCCAAGTCCGGTGTTGTGTATATGATGGTCAGAGGTGGAACTGAATGAATAGGAGCAAGGACCTGGGGGACGTCAATCGGTGGTGGACAGAGCAGCTGGTGCGGGTTTGGGGAGATGGGCATGCTGTACACCGTGTGCCAGGTTCGCGGACAGCATGCGGGCACCTGCTCTGTTCAAGTGAAGCCCGTCCGACCCAAAAAGATGTCGCCTCTCCCAGAACACATCAAAGTTATTGATGAAGCCAACATGGTGTGAGCTGCAGGCAGAGGAGAGCCAGGTGTTGAGGCTAAGCAGCCTGCTGAAGCTGCCTATCCCTCTGCCGCAGGTGGGGGTGGGGCCGGAGATAAAAACAGCCACCTGGGACTGTGAGACGCTGTTAAAAAGGTGGGAGAAGTCTCGTTTTAAAAGTTCGGACTGTTGCCTGGCGATGTCATTCTTACCTGCATGGATGATAATCCTTTTAGCCTGTGGATGAGAGCTCAAGATGTCCGGTATTTTCCCCGTTATGTCCGAAACGGTGGCTCTGGGGAACGACACGGTGAACGCCCCCCTCATGCGGACGTGCACTATTGAGTCCCCTGTGGTGTCCGTCAGTGGGGGCATGATGTCTGTGGCCGCAGGAACAGGTGGTGTCTCCCGGTGCGGGTCCTGGCCCACCGGCTTCTCGCTCATGTGGGCTTCCACTTTCCTCTCCAAGCTTTCTACAGAGTTTCTCATTTCGTCGATAGCTCCCTGAACAGCCCGTGACACCGCTGCTTCCAGGCTATCTTGTTGTCTGGCTAGCGCTAGCTCGATAGCCGCGCTAACGCTACAAACAATGTTAGCATCCACGCCGACGCCCTCCGTCTGTTTGCATTTCGCTGAAGGGGTTTTGGCTGGCGAGCTGCCTGGATTCTTACCCCCCGACATCTTCTACAACTTTACTGATTCAGTAAGACGTTTATCAAGTGTGTAACCCGACCAAATATCAAAATTGAGGGATAGTTAGTAGGAGCTCTAGTGCCCTCCGACCATTGCGTCTGCAGGTCACTTCCGGTCTAGCCTTTTTCAGTATGACTTCTCAACTTACTCTTTCTTCTGTTTGGCTCACATGGCTAATTTGCACATGTGCTTGGCAAAAAATAGAATATATTTGTGAATGTTTTGAATTCAGAATACTGGCAATTATGAGCTTAATGTCCATTAGTGACATTTTATTATATTTTATCATAATATTTTATTTTTTATTTATTTGTCAAAATTTGAGACCCCCTTCAAATTTTGCTTTTGAGGCTTTTAGGGTGTCGCATGGGTTAATTGGGGGGCCGATTAACCCATGAGACCCCCCCACCCTTTGCACATTGTTACACGGGCAAAAGATGCTGTAATTGTAGTCTGTTTGCTACAGTGGGCCTGAGTATCATTTTCACCGGACTTTTCACCAGACTTTTTCATCATGCACTCGTCATGTAAATGCCTATGGTGATTTTTCAAGTGCCGGTATAAATTGGTTGTGTTTCTGCTGGATGTTGCAACTTTAGCACGACAGGTTTTGCAAAGTACCTGTTTCTGGTGCATGTCTGCAGCCTCAAACCCGAAATACTCCCAAATGACCAACATGCTGTTTTTCTTGAGGATTAAATCCCCTAACTCCGCTTTTGGTCCAGCTGAAGCCATTTCAGAACACGTTAAGGAGCAGGTTAATACTGATTGGTTAGTGTGACCTGTCTACGAGTAGCATGCCGCTTCTGATTGGTGAGCTTGGCAGGATGGTAGGGAGATGGTATGTATGTGTAAAATAGTTGACACAACAGATCCTGGGTCAGTCAGGAGCGCTGCAAAAACCGCAGCTTTGGCGATCACATGATCGCGTTGTTTGAAATCGCAATTTCGATCAGAAAACGATAAATCGTTGATGGTCCATCAATGGTCCAATGCAAGCCCTACTTGCATTGGACCATCTGCCCAAGCTTTTGACTGGCTACTCAGACACCGTTGGAATTAGGTCATCATCAATGAAGAACCTTGTGTCAATCAGCACCCCCTTAGCTAAGGAGATGCTTCGAGATTTGCTGGGCTTGATTTTCATTTGGGCCCACTTGATGTTTTCCTGCAGCTTTGCAAGTAGCTGCTTGGTGCATGCTTCAGTAGTGGTCAGAGTTGTCATGTCGTCCATATATGCCCTGATAGGTGGAAGACGTAGCCCAGCCGTGGTTTGTTCACCGCCCACCACCCATTTTGAGGCCCTGATGATGACTTCCATGGCCATCTTAAAAGCCAAGGGTGAGACTGTGCAGCCTGCCATGATGCCTACTTCCAAGCACTGCCATGTTGTCGTGAAATCGATTGTTGTAAAGCACAGTTGCAGGTCTTAGAAGTAGGTCTTGACCAGTGTGGTAATGAGCTCTGGTATATGGAAGAAGTTGAAGGATTCCCAGATAAGTTCATGGGGAACTGAGCCAAACGCGTTGGCTAGGTCAAGGAAGATCACATGTAGCACATGTGCTTGGATCTGGTGCCAGATCATGCTTGTATGCTCCAAGCAACCAGAGAATCCTGGAATTCCAGCTTTCTATACAAATTAATCAATGTACTTATTTCTTTCCAGGTAGACGGACAGCCTCCGTGCTACAATGCTGAAAAAGATCTTCCCCTCGACGTTGACAAGGCAGATTGGCCGGAATTGACTGATGTTTGATGCATCCTTTTCTTTCGGTATAAGCACCCCACCAGCCCTTCGCTAAGCCTTGGGTACTCTTTGTTTCTGCCACACTACCCTAATTAGCCTCCACAGAGAGCGTCGGACATCCACCACATTATTGTAGAGCTTGTACTCGGAGGCCTGAAGCCGATGCTGCTCCTGCTCACTGGACGGTGTCCTCCACTTCTTTCCATTTTGGCGGGCTAGTGTCCAGGTTGAGGTCAGGTGGTTGAATTAGCAGGATGTCAGGTCGGATGACTATCATGGACATGCCTTTCCATGTCCTGGTGGATCTTTTCCAGGTGTTCCTCCAGTTCCTGCTTTGATGTTTTCAAAGTTCCACTTTTTTCCTTGGTGAAGAGGTCTTTGACGAACTTGAAAGGGTCTTTGTAGAACCGTGTTCTTGTCTGTTCTTTCTTCTTGCTTCCTCAAGTTCTTAGCTCTACGCAAAAATGTCAGATGGTTCTTGATGTCCGCTTGGAGTAGTCTAAGACCTTCTCTGTCAATGTCGGAGGATTTTTTACATTGTTTTTTCAGCTGTCTCCTCTCTCTGATTAGCCTCTGGATCTCCTGCTGCCTACTGCTGCCTCTGTGCACCATTTTGCACAAGATTGTTGATCACAATAGAGTTTTGTTTTGGATAATTTATATAGTGATGTTACTGTAGTTGAAGCAATGCAAGACCACATCACAATCTACAGTGTCATTCTGATATAAATTTTTATATAGGAAGAATAAGTGAACTAGAATGCAAAAGCTGGATTTTTTTTGTCATGAAAGGTCCAAGTTTCAAGGTGTCATTCTAGATACACAGGGTTATACAACCAAATGTAAGTTGTATTCCCTTTATGCTTCACAAGAACAACTATTTTTATTATTATTATTTTTATGGTGCAGTGTGGAGAATGAGTGAATGAGTCTCACAGCCCGAGTGAAGAAGCTGCTTCATGGTATGGTGATTTATGTTCTGGCCAGTTTTAATCACCTACTGCAGAGCTGTCCTGTCCTGGGCCATGCACAAACCATGCCATTTTGTGATGTTTCCAATCAGAGGGCTTTCTATTGCCCCTTCGTAAAAGTAGACGACAACATGACAGGAATTCAACCTTCTTAAATTCCTTGAAGACTTAGAGCCTTTTCTGTGCTTATTGTACCAGGACTGTGTTGTGTGCAACCATTACAGGTTCTGTGTGATGTTGATCCTGAGGAACCTAAAACTGTTCATCTGATCTGCCCCACCACAGCTCAATGGATGTAGACAGAGGTGTGAGTACGTTTCTGCCTTGTTTTTTTTTCTAAAATCAACAAACAGCTCCTTGGTTTTGCTAATATTGATGTTCTGCCGACATCTCTGTGCACCATTTTGTTGAGCAGACAGCCCTTGGGGGCTGATTGGAACATGTTGCTGTCATCAGGCCTTGCAGCTTTACTCATACTCATCTCTCAGCAGGATTTTACTCATGGATAATGACAATGATGTCGTCATTCTGAGTGGCAGCATCTCTGAACATTTGCCAGTCTGTACACTCAAAACAGTCGTGTAGGGCTGCCATAGCTTCATCTGTCCACAACAATTTTTACTGATGGTTTGACCCTCTTGATCAACTGTGAGTAAGCAGGCAGAAGAAGCAGGGAAATATGATCCAGTAGGCAAAAGTGAGGATTGGGAGGGCTTTGTATCCACCAGGAATATTCATATTAACCTGATCCACAACGTTTCTTCCCCTGGTGGAGATGTGGACATGCTGGTCTAAATTTTGGTAAAACAGTTAAGAGGCTTGTTTGATTAAAATCACCAGCTGGTTGTTTTGTCATGTGACTGCTGATGGCCTCATACTATTCCTGTTTTGCATTTTTTAAATGTGCATCCTGAAGAACGTACACAGCAACAAAAAAGACACTGGTGAATGGCAGATAATGTGTACCACATATTAACATCACATTGTCAATATCTTATACACACTGTCCATTCGCTTTAACTGCGTTTGGGCATCAAGCATTATTGATGTAAACTAGACTTGTAGTTCTCGAGACCACTTTTTTTGTGGTCTTGGTCTTGTCACGGCCTCGACAGTCTTTGGTCTCGGTCTTGTCTCGGTCTCGGGTCTCTCGGTGTCGCAATGTCTCGGACTGGCCGAGCGGTCTCGAAGGGATTTGTAACCTATAATATCCAGTAGGGGTGTGCGGAGCAGCCGATATTTGTATCTGTATTTGTATTTGTTGAGGGGGGAAAAGTATTTGTATTTGAGTAAAATTCAAAATAGGCGTAAATTATTTATTTTTTTTGAGTTACACTTCTAATTTTCATTATAGTGTAAGTATTCTTTAATTATCCATTATAATAATTATGGATATGCAATATTGGTTGATGTTTTTCCATAAATCCAGCAATGAACATGTAACACGGAATGTCATTGAAAAGAAAATAACATAACAGCCATTACCTCATCCATGGTTAAACCAACAACTAATAAAATATCATTGTGAACATTATGAACCCCACCACCACCCGTCCTTGTTGGAGGACGTTGAACAGACGGAATTCTGTGCATTAGAAAGAACAGTTCTTTTAAGTATTATTTGTTTTTATTCTAAGAACTAAACTTGATCTGTAAATAATATGACATAGTAGCCTATAGCTAACGGTCATTATGCTTCTGGCCTCAACCTGGTCTTTTTAGTAAACTTTTCTCCCCCGGTCTGCTGTCAGCAGGGTCGCCGGCTGCAGCAGCCTCGCGCCCGTGAAGTGGGCTCAACCCACGTTCAGCCGCGCTCGAGCGGAGCGGGGGAGAGAAACAATGTGTATTTCTTTTACTCTGTGGAAGATCTCCCAACGGAGTGAGGGACAAAGCAAGTGGGACAGATCTGCCCAGTCCGTGAGCAGCGCGCGTTTCACAGACAAGCCACAACGCAGAGTGTTGTCAGGCCTGGGCTTAAGGGAGGACTCAGAAGCAGAGGTTCAAAGATCAACAAACGTTTTATTTTGAAAATCGTCTTCTTTGCTCAGTAGACAGGGTGATAAACAAATAGGCTATGAAACCTTCTATAACTATACTAATGGCAAAACAGACAAAACACAGATAAACAAACAAACCAAGACTGAACAAAAAATCACTCCAAAAGGGAGGAAAAAATAATAGGCTGATCTACTCTAATCTTCAGAGGAATAACTATGAAAATGTATTAACAAAAAATGCTCCAAAAGGAGGGAAACAAAGGAGGCTACAAACTTAACTACACTGCACTCCTAGGCTAGAAAAAACTGAAGGAAAACAAAGTCACTCCAAAAGGGAGGAAAAAAAACTGTGAAAACAAAGTCACTCCAAAAGGGAGGAAAAAACAACAAGGCTATGAAACAATACTAGATCTAGAAACTAAACAGAAAAAAACTTACAACAGAAAATCACTCTTCTAAAGAGGAAACAAGAGAAATCAAAAATACAAACGTGGTCTTTGGAATAGGGCAAGGCTGTGGACATGAGGGCTGGAGGCACACGAATAACGTGCAGATTCCACTGGATACGGTACGGCTGCATTACGGCTCTGCCACGGCGGCGGAGCTGATCCGTAGCACTTTAGTCTATGTGTTAACTTCCACCAGGTCCGCTGCGCTGCGTGTTTGCTGCGTGCCAGCTCCGGCAGCCTGGCGGAGCAGATACGCAGGACTTCTATTCTGGCGGATGCCGCAACACAACGCAGCAATTCAGCCGAATTTAACACAGAGCAGACAGGAAGTCAGACACGAAACAACAACAAGAAATCCGGTTGATTTTCAAAATAAAACACTCCGTGTTGATACAAACACAAAAACCTCAAAAAAGAGACAAATACAAGCTCTTCTTCAAATCCGTCGGTCGGGAACACTTCGTGTTGTTGTGTTTATAACACATACATATAACTGCGTTCGTGTGTGATAATGTAATTATTGCGGGAATTCCTCGGTTTCATTTCTCCAGCTGATCGGCGGAGCTGCGCCGTAGCGGACTCAAAACGCAACTGGTGGGGGTTGCCGGATGAGGACGACGGAGCACAATCGTACCGGAGCCGTAACGCAGCCGTACCGTAGCTGTACCGTATCCAGTGGAATCTGCGGGTAAACGAGACACTCTGGCACAGGACAAAGGGAGACGCAGACTATAAGACACATGAGGTTAATGGGGAACAGGTGGAAACAATCAGGGATCAGGGGAGACGTCAGACCGGTGACACAAGAGGAAGGGCAAGTGACCTGAAACGAGAGGAGAGTTATTTTTCAAAATAAAACATGAAAATGACAAGACAGAAAAACCAGGACAAGACACCCCTCACCGCGTTGTGACAGAACCCCTCCCTCTAGGGCCGACTCCTGACGGCCCAGGCTGTTCAGGATGATCCTTACGGAAATCGTCGATGAGACTGGAGTCCATGATGTGTCGTGAGGGAACCCACTGTCTTTCCTCAGGTCCGTAACCTTCCCAGTCCACGAGATATTGTCTGCCCCGGCCCCGATTGCGTACTGCCAACAACTGTTTAACCTTATACACTGGACCGCCGTCAATCACCTCGGGTGGCAGTGGGGGCGTGGCCGCTGGGACCATAGGACTCTCCCTGACTGGTTTCACCTGGCTGACGTGGAAGGTCGGGTGTATGCAGAGGGACCGAGGCAGACAAAGTCGCACTGCTGCAGGGCCGATGAGTCTGGTGACAGGAAATGGACCCACAAACCGTGGCGCCAGCTTCTTGGAGGGGACCTTGAGGTGCAAATCTTTGGCCGAGAGCCACACTCTCTGCCCTGGCCGGTATGTGGGAGTCGGCAGTTCGCAAATCCCAGGAACTGCTGAACCTTCTTGCGGCTATCAGGAGTAGGCGACTCAGCTACAGCGCTAATTTTAGCCGGGTCCATGTGAACCTTTCCAGGGGCTACGATGAAGCCCAGGAAAGAGACGGTGTTGGCGTGAAACACACTTTTTTCAACCTTAACGTACAAGTGGTTCTCCAACAGTCTTTTCAGAACCCTGGTCACGTGGTCTTGGTGTGTGGCAATGTCGGGGGAGTAGATTAAAATGTCATCTAAATATACATAGATTTCCTTGGCGTTTTTGTCTCTCAACACATCGTTGATTATAGCTTGGAAGACGGCTGGGGCATTGGTGAGTCCAAAGGGCATGACCAAGTACTCGTAGTGACCACTAGGTTTATTGAACCCCGTCTTCCACTTATCCCCCTCTCTTATGCGGATCAGATGATAGGCGTTTCGAAGATCCAGTTTGGTGAACACCTTGGCCTGCTGAAGTTGATCAAAAACAGAGGACATGAGTGGAAGAGGGTAACGGTTCTTTAATGTGATGTCATTGAGAGGGCTATAGTCTATGCATAGCCTAAGAGATCCATCCTTCTTGTCAACAAAAAAACACCCAGCGCCAGCTGGAGAAGACGAGGGCCGGATGAGACCCGCTTTTAAAGATGTGGTGAGATATTCTCTCATAGCCTCTTTTTCTGGACCAGAAACAGAGTACAGCCGACCTTTAGGTATGGTGGATCCTGGAAGTAGGTCAATGGCACAGTCGTATGGGCGGTGTGGGGGAAGGGACATGGCTTTAGATTTGCTAAAAACCTCACGGAGATGGTGGTAGCAGGGGGGCACCGAGTTCAGATCCGGGTACTCAGTTTCTGTGGCAGGATTGACAGAGAACAGGTTAACTTCAGTAACATCACTGTTCTGGGTTAGGTTGACAAAACAGTCTTGGTGCAGTCCTCCCCCCACTCAGAGTGTGAGTGGCCGCTTTGAATAAATAGAAGCGAATGCTCTCCTTGTGGTCCTTAATGTGCATTTGGAGAGGTTCAGTGATACGAGAAATGACAAATAGTTCTTTCCCATCTAGAGCTCGGGCCCTGATGGGCTTAGTTAAGGGTTCAGATCTAATGCCCAATTCTTCTGCTAATTCACAGTCCATTAGACTTTCGTCAGCTCCTGAATCTATGAGCGCCTCAAGATTATTGACAGTGTGGTGAATTAGCTGGACTTTGGTGAGAGTACGGGAAACAGGATTTGAAGCTTTGATTTGACTCACCGCTGTAGCTTGTTTGGCTGGACAGGTGACGACGAGATGACCAGCCTCACCGCAGTAGAAGCATCTCCCCTCCAGTAGTCGTTTGCGCCGTTCCTCCTGTGTTAGCCGTGCTCTGCCCAGCTGCATGGGGACCCCCACCTCCTCGGCAGGGAGATGATTATGCTGCTCTGGAGGGAAAGTGTGGGAAGGCGGCCGGCCCTGTGTCTGTGAACGTGAAACTCCCTTGGTCCTTAAAGTCCTCTCCCCTCGGTGACATCTGAGCTGCCCGAGTCTGTTGTCTGTTCGGACGGCGAGAGCGATGAGATCATCCAAGCCCGTAGGTAAGTCGAGGGGGACGAGCAGATCTTGGATCGGTGCAGCCAGTCCCTGTAAAAACACATCGTACAGAGCCGTGGAGTTCCACCCGCTCTCCGCTGAAAGTGTGCGGAAACGGATGGCGTAGTCGCATACAGAGTCTCTGCCTTGTCTCAGCCCACTCAGCTCCTGCGCTTTCTCCCGATCATCCGTTACTGGGTCGAAGGTCCGTGTTAGCGCCGTCTGGAAATCTGTTAGCGTGTTGCAGATCGGCGAGCCCAGGCTTTGGCTCTCCCAGTTAGGTGCGAGATCATGAATGCAATCTTGGACCGATCAGTGGGGAAAGCATGGGGGTTTAGCTCAAAATGAATAGAGCAGTCTATGAGAAACGTCTTACTTAGTCCTGGTTCGCCATTATACTGTGCAGGGGGAGCCAACTTACTTCCGGCTCCGACGTGGGCTGTGGGTGGAGTGGGTACGGGAGCCGGGGCGGTGGGTCGAGGGAGCTGCGCGATCAACTCCTGTAGATGTGCAGTGAGTTGACCCATGTGTGCCGCCATCGCCGTCTGGAACTCCTCCTGACGCGAAATGCGGGTTTCCTGAGCTTGCAGAGCTCCCGCCAGTTGTTGCGCCTCTGCTGAGTGTAATGTCAGGCCTGGGCTTAAGGGAGGACTCAGAAGCAGAGGTTCAAAGATCAACAAACGTTTTATTTTGAAAATCGTCTTCTTTGCTCAGTAGACAGGGTGATAAACAAATAGGCTATGAAACCTTCTATAACTATACTAATGGCAAAACAGACAAAACACAGATAAACAAACAAACCAAGACTGAATAAAAAATCACTCCAAAAGGGAAGAAAAAATAATAGGCTGATCTACTCTAATCTTCAGAGGAATAACTATGAAAATGTATTAACAAAAAACGCTCCAAAAGGAGGGAAACAAAGGAGGCTACAAACTTAACTACACTGCACCCCTAGGCTAGAAAAAACTGAAGGAAAACAAAGTCACTCCAAAAGGGAGGAAAAAAACTGTGAAACCAAAGTCACTCCAAAAGGGAGGAAAAAACAACAAGGCTATGAAACAATACTAGATCTAGAAACTAAACAGAAAAAAACTTACAACAGAAAATCACTCTTCTAAAGAGGAAACAAGAGAAATCAAAAATACAAATGTGGTCTTTGGAATAGGGCAAGGCTGTGGACATGAGGGCTGGAGCCACACGAATAAACGAGACACTCTGGCACAGGACAAAGGGAGACACAGACTATAAGACACATGAGGTTAATGGGGAACAGGTGGAAACAATCAGGGATCAGGGGAGACGTCAGACCGGTGACACAAGAGGAAGGGCAAGTGACCTGAAACGAGAGGAGAGTTATTTTTCAAAATAAAACATGAAAATGACAAGACAGAAAAACCAGGACAAGACACCCCTCACCGCGTTGTGACAAGTGTAAACAACGTCACCTGGTTCAGCAGCACCATGGACAGCTGTGGGGGCGGGGGGGTCAGAACAGCGGTGTTTTGACGCCCCCACCCCCGACTCCTGAACGTCACTCACTCACTCATCCGGGCATGTACTGCGGTCTCATGAGGAAACGTAGCTTTTTGACATGACGTTTTTCTTGTTCCCGAATACAAATATTTTTTAAAGTATTTGTTCGAAATAAGTATTTGTAAAAAACACGTTATTTGTGCCTTTCCGAATACCGTATTCGGGTTTGGCTCCACCCCTACTACGTTAGTGTTTCCCATTAATTAAGTCATTCCGCCAGTCTCTCACAGAAAAAAAAAACTCCACCACCTCTCCTGACACCTAGGTTCTAACAAGAACCTACGTTGTTTCGAGTAAACTCTGGATGTCGCCACTTCAGGACACTTGGATTGCAGCGGACGAGCAGTATGGAGGAATATTACAAAGTTTTTGTGTAGTTTTATGGACCTTTTCCTCTTGGTCGCCACTTATGCTCGTTATAAGGATTATTCCTGCCGGAGGGTACCCCTGCGGGTCTCCAGCTGCACTTTGAGGGATAAGAAACTACACCGGAGATCTCATCAGCATGTGGGTGAGTCGATAATGACTGAATTTTGTTTTAGAGTTAACTATTCCTTTAAGATGCTTGGCTAGTTATGCATCACATCAGATATGTTCACTGCCAGTGTCCTAGTGTAGCATGATTCTTTATAATACCATAGCTCATGTTTGATTTATTCATTCAAGTATTTGAGCCAGTGAGACTACCATATTTGCCGGTAGACTCATACTGTAGTTGTTTGATTAGCTAAACTGATTGTGTCTATTTATTCAGATGCTGTATGAACATAATTTTGACAATGAAGCGGACCTTGAGAGACTTTCTCACGGGGTATGTTGAGGTCATCTTGACAAGGAATAAAAATGATATTGAAATCCATGTTTAGAATTAGTAACCATGATATTCTATGAATTTAACAGTAGTACAGTCAGGAGAAGCAGCAGCCCAGGCTTAGCCCCAGCCCCCAGCAGCAGCAGCAGCAGCAGCCCAGGCTTAGCCCCAGCCCTCAGCAGCAGCCCAGGCCTAGCCCCACCCCCCAGCAGAACAGCCCAGGCTTAGCCCCAGCCCCCAGCAGCAGCAGCAGCAATTTGCCAATATGCTGGACTTTGGGACAATATTAACATTTCAAGATCAAATTTCCTTTCATATTTGCTTCGAATCAAGATCTAGGATGTGAGGTATGTAGAGATGCAGGTTCACCAGGGGTTTTAAGGTCAGGGTCCAACAAACATTCATTTTCTTCTGAATGGGAAAATGCCAAAGTCATTCCTTATGGCAACACAAAGGAAAAACAAATGAAATCACTGAGAAAAAAACTACATGACCACAAAACATCACACAGTCACAAACTGACAGTCAATTTGTCAGACAAAAGCTAAGAGTCCATTAGATGCCAGCTTTCTTAGAGCACAGCAAGAACAATTGAGCACCACAGAAAGAGTCTTCAGAACGGCATATTACATTGCCAAAAGTAATAGACCATTCTCAGATCAGATTTGCAAAGAATCAATGGACTCAACATGGGAAGAGTCCTGCATACTAATGTTTTGTGCACAGATATTGTACATTTCATTGCAGAAGACATGAAAAAAGCCCTGATGGCAAGTATCAGGTGTACAAGGCCCAAGGTGTCTATTCTGATTGATGAAAGCACTACAGTTAGTAAAAAAATCTTGTTTGGTTGTATATATGCGAGCAGTGCAAAATTCAGATCCACTTACCTTTTTCTTAAATGTCATTGAGCTGGAGCAGACTACAGCAGATGGCATAACTGATGCATTGCTCAACTGCCTCATGGACAATGGATTAGACAATGACTTTCTAAAGGCATGCTTTCTTGGGTTCTGTTCAGATGGGGCATCAGTGATGCTGGGTAGAAAGGCAGGGGTGTATGCAAAGCTAAAAGAGAAATACCCTGACATTGTTGGCTGGCACTGTCTCAATCATAGGCTGGAACTTGCAGTTGGTGATGCAGTAAAGTGCTGTACTGAGACTAATCACTTTAGAAGTTTCCTAGACAAACTGGAAAGTCTCTACAACCAATCTCCAAAGAACCTTAGAGAACTAGACAAAGCTGCAGAATCAGTGGGAACACAGTTGCGCAAGATAGGTTGTGTTTTAAATGTAAGGTGGGTAGCCTCCTCCTACAGAACTGTTGAGGCTGTGTGGAACATGTATCGTGCTCTGCACAAGCACTTCATAAGTGCTCGTCAAGATGTGGCTAGAACCTCTTCAGAGAGGTGCGTGTATGAAGGGCTGGGAGAAAAACTGTCCTCTGCAGACTTCATTAAAAATCTGGGACTTATGTTTGAAGCCCTAGAAGAGCTAAAAGACTTGTCTGAAGCATTACAAAACAGGGATATCCATTTGTCAGAAGCTATTAAAAAAATTAAAAGACAGGCTGACCTTTTTTCAGCAATGAAGGAGACAAAAGGGCCCCACTATGAACTTGCTTGTCAGGCTGTTGAGGAGGGTGTATTCAAAGGGGTGACAGTGAGAACAGGTGAGAGACAAACAATGATTCCACCCCAGAAAATCTTTGATGCTTTGTCCAAGATGGCCACAGAGGAGGAAATAGAACTTTATGAACAACTTAATGACCTGAAACCTGAAACCTGGCCTACTCCTGTACCCGTGCTGTTTTGAGAGCTGGAATTAAGGCAGCTATGTAATCGTCTGAAAATAAATTACTCCAGTGTGAAACAAGATTTCAGGGACTTTAAGGACAATAAAACCATGCCACTCAGGGGAAGACTCGTCAAATTAAAACAAGTAGCAGATACACTGGCTGTAAGCACAGCAGAATGTGAAAGAGGATTTTCCCTTATGAACACTATTATTTCACCTATTCGGAATCAGCTTAAAATTGATAATCTGTCCTGCTTGATGTTTATAAACCTAGTGGGTCCACCATTAGAAATGTGGAACCCAGAAAGACATGTAAGGAAGTGGATTATGACCTGGAGGTCAGCAGACCATATAGGATGTAGGAAGAGACAGGAGGGGCAGAAGAAACTTTAAATTAAATTAAAAATTAAATTGTCTGCAGATATGTGGCTTGATGTTTTGACATGCAGATGTATGTGTGAGATGTAAAAAACTATATATATTGATGGTGAGATGTAAACAATGCAAATAATTGATGTGTACATTGATGAGATGGAAATAAATGTTGCTAATATGTGAATTGATTGTGTATATTGTGAATATGTTTTACAAATTACAGTGTAGATTGATGGTGAAATGTAGGCTTAATAAGTTGATAAAATATGTATTAAGCCGATGGTGCAAGGTAAAAAGAAAATATTTTGAGAGATAATGAGTGCTGAGTGAAGAAGGGCTCCCCCTCCTTACAAAAGCCAATTTAACCACTGGCTGTGGGCCTGTTTTGCTGCCAGTGGATCTGGTGCTCTAAAGAGTGTAAATGGAATAATGAAGAAGGAGCATTATCTCCAAATTCTTAGGGAAAACCGAAAGTCATCAGCCAGCAGTTTGGGTCTAGGGTGCAGTTGGGTGTTTCAACAAGACAATGATCTCAAACAAAACATTTCAAGAGTAACATAAAACAAATGTGAAAGGCAAAGAAATAGAGCTCCAGACCCCCTGCCATTCCTCCCCCCTAGATGCTGGTATTGGGAGCACACAGAGCAAAATTCAAGAGAGTGTTGGGAGGAGCAAAGGTCTCTGCTGGTGCAACTCACCCAGCCAGCCACAGAAGGGGAATTGATTGAAGAGACGAAGAAACTGCTCCCCCCCTGCACTCTCAGTAGGGGACAATGGTGAGTTGGACGTAAGGGCTGTGTTCTTATCTGAACAGACAGGATGTTCAGGTAACAAACAGCCTATAACTATAACATGATGAGTTTAAGATGAATTATGATTTACTCAAGTAAGACATGCATATGTATATTTTTAAGATGAACCAATGAGTGACCCAAATACTTGTTTGTGACCAAGTATGTGTTAAACATTATGCCCTAATGTTTCATTTTTAAATTGCCCCCTCAGCTCCAGTGTATAAAAATAGGAGCATTTCAGAGGTATAGCAGATTTTTCTATCTTCAGCAGAAGCATATTCATTGTTTCTCTATATTACCCTTTTACATTTAGCTTTGCAGACTTAGATTTTTGTTGACCTTCTCTTTCTCTAGTTATTCTTCTCCTTTCTACCTAAAAGTGTTTAGTTTCTGGACATAGGATGTGTATGTATTCTTTTTATTTGATGGATAAAACTAGGTAGATCATTTTGATCTACTGAAAGACAATCCAAGATTTCCTCCACACCCCTTGTTTCATAATAATTCTCTAAAATTTTCAAAATGCTAATCTTTTGTCTCTCAAAAGAAGGACAAGCATTAGAGTTGTTAGGATAGTGATTAAAGGTGAAAAGTAAACTCTAATGCAGGGATATGCTCACTAATTCCTTTTTAGGCATTCATTCACCCCCACCCACCACTTTTCCAGTATTCTTGGTGCACTGTTATTATAATATAAAATAAACCCTTAATGAGGCAACCTAGGTTATGGACAGGGAGTAGTGTTGTCAAAAATATCAATTATTAAATACACTCTGATTTGGAGTAATTAAAACTGTTTGAATACTAATTCCCTACAGTATTAATATACCGGTACCAGCTGCGCTCTCTCTCGTAGATTTAAAATATATATATATTTTAACAGTCATTTTTAAAGTAAAATGTGTTACAATGTGTTACAATGTGTGTAAAAGTTATACAACTCAATAAATAATTAAAAACTGCAAGCAGTGATGAACGGGCCCTTGACCCATGTACGTTGGGTTGTGGCGCTGTCAGAGGGGGCGCACATCCCACCTAAATAGGATACATGTCACCCAAAACACAACAGTGAAATTTGCAGTGACTTCCTGTGTCCAGTGGATGGCGCTATGGATATGACAAAGTATTGATGCATCGTCATTTTCAGGGCGAAACTGTCTACATGTGTGACAAATTTGGTGTAGATGTGAAATGTCGCCACGCCCACCAGCCATAACTGAGGCGAAAGTGTGTGATAAGTTTTCATCTTCAAGGTCTGAGGTTGACACTGAGTGAATGTGAAGTCTGTGGTGTTGAAATTTGTAGGAGAAGTTTGTTAAAGTACGAGGCGGGAAATGCATCAAAATGGGCGATGTGAATCAAAATGGTGGACTTCATGTCGGACGGAGGGTCTGGGTTCAAGGGTTTTTTTTGTGCGCCTGGTCATGATACATGCATACCGAATTTCATTAATGTATGTGCATGTTGGAGGTGGGGATTCATTCCAGGGGGCGCTAGAGAGTCCCCTGGCCACACCCACACCCAATGACGTTGAATTATCAAATTTTTCGCCACATGTGACATATGTTCTGAGTTTGGAGGTATCTTCAGGGCTACAAAAAGCCGCCTAATGCGCAGATAAATAATTATTAAAACTGCAAGCAGTAATGAACGGGCCCTCGACCCACATACGTCGGGCTGTGGCGCCTGTTATCAACATCCGGGGTCAAACTAGCAGTAGCAGCTACAGATAAACAAGCCGGGCTGTCGCGGGTGCGCGCGCAGCTCAGAGACGACATCTTCCAGGTCAGAGGTAGTAGGTCAACCTACAGACCCTGGATGTTGACAATAGACGAGCCCGGACTCAGAGGGGAATAGCACTAGCATATCGTAACAAAATATTGGTGAAATTAACTAGTTTCGTGGCAGATAATGCGTTATATAGAGGCTGTGTCTCGATGCCCCATCACTTGCATAATATGGATATATCTGCGCTACACTGGATCTAATTTCGTCCGAACGACGCCAAATGACACCAAAGTTATCTGGGTGAGTAAATGATCATATAATTTGCTAGAAATAAGGTCCAGGTTGTAAAAAACTGTAGTTATCCTTTAAAACTGCAAGCAGTGATGAGTCGGAGGCCTGTGCGCACAAATGTGTGTTTGCCCGTTGCCTGTGGAAATGTTCTACCTACTGTAAATGGGATAGCCTTAAAATATATAGGAAGGCCCTCCGCAATGCCAGAGCAAGCTATTACTCGTCATTAATAGAGGAAAACAAAAACAACACCAGGTTTCTTTTCGGCACTGTAGCCAGGCTGACAGAAAGTCACAGCTCTACTGAACCATGTATTCCTACAACGCTCAGTAGTAATGACTTCATGAGCTTCTTTAATGATAAAATCTGAACTATTAGAGACAAAATCCATCATCGCTTGCCCTCAACTGGCACTATTGTATCTTTAAACACAGGAACCTCAGAAACAGTTGTAAATTCTGACTTATATTTAGACTGCTTCTCTCCCATCGACCTCCACCAACTAACTTCGATGGTTTCTTTATCTAGACCAACAACTTGTCTCCTAGACCCCATCCCAACTAGGTTGCTGAAAGAAACTTTACCTTTAATTAGCACATCTCTACTAGAAATGATCAACCTGTCTCTATTAACAGGATACGTACCACAATCCTTTAAACTAGCTGTAATTAGACCGCTCCTTAAAAAGCCTAATCTTGATCCAGAAGCTTTAGCCAACTATAGACCTATATCCAACCTCCCTTTCCTCTCCAAGATCCTTGAGAAAGCAGTCGCCAACCAGCTATGTGACTTTCTTCATAAAAATAGTTTATATGAGGATTTTCAATCAGGTTTTAGAGCACATCATAGCAGAGAGACGGCACTGGTGAAAGTTACAAATGACCTCCTAATCGCTTCTGACAAAGGACTTGTCTCTGTCCTGGTCTTACTAGATCTTAGTGCTGCATTTGATACCATTGATCATCACATTCTACTACAGAGACTGGAACACTTAATTGGCATTAAAGGACCCGCATTAAACTGGTTTAAGTCCTATTTATCGGATCGATTTCAGTTTGTACATGTTAATGATGAGTCATCCCTGTATACCAAGGTTAGTCATGGTGTTCCTCAAGGCTCCGTGCTTGGACCCATACTATTCACCTTATATATGCTCCCTCTAGGAAATATAATTCGGAAACACTCCATAAACTTTCATTGTTATGCAGATGATACACGGTTATACCTATCAATAAAGTCAAATGAAACTAATCAGCTTACTAAACTCCATGCATGTCTCAAGGACATTAAGACCTGGATGACCTGCATTTTCTGCTGTTAAACTCAGATAAAACCGAAGTTATAGTACTTGGTCCTAAACACCTTAGAGATGCATTATCTAATGATATAGCGAGTTTGGATGGCATTAACTTGGCCTCCAGCACCACCGTCAGGAATCTGGGAGTTATCTTTGATCAAGATATGTCCTTCAACTCCCACATAAAACAAATTTCAAGGTCTGCATTTTTTCATCTACGTAACATTGCAAAAATCAGGCCCATCCTGTCTCAAAAAGACGCAGAAAAGCTAGTCCATGCATTTATTACTTCCAGGCTGGACTATTGTAATTCTCTATTATCAGGCTGGTCCAGAATGCTGCAGCACGTGTACTGACAGGAACTAAGAAAAGAGATCATATTACTCCTGTATTGGCCTCTCTGCACTGGCTCCCTGTAAAATCAAGAATAGAGTTTAAAATCCTTCTCCTCACTTACAAAGCTGTTAATGGTCAGGCACCATCATATCTCCAGGAGCTCATGCTACCCTATCACCCAACTAGAGCATTATGCTCCCAGAACGCAGGATTACTTGTAGTTCCTAAAGTCTCCAAAAGTAGAATGGCAGCCAGAGCCTTCAGCTATCAAGCTCCTCTTCTGTGGAACCATCTTCCTGTTTTGGTCCGGGAGGCGGACACCCTCTCTACCTTTAAGAGTAGACTTAAGACCTTCCTCTTCGATAGAGCTTATAGTTAGGGCTGGGCCAGGACAGGCCCAGGCCTGTCCTGGACCAGCTCTTAGTTATAGTTATAGGACCAGCTCTTAGTTATATCCTAGTCCGGGGGACAATGACACACTGAGCTTCTCTCTCCTCCCCTCTCCTCTCCACTCCATCTGTATACATTATGCCTGTATACATGCCCCATCTCTGCATGTCACTGACTTACTTCTTCCCCGGAGTCCTTGTGCTTTCTAGTCCTACAGGCTCCCATGGATCCTGGCCGCGCCCGGGTCGTGGATCGTGGATGCGCCCACTGCTATGGCCCTGCCTGATCGTGGATGCGCCCACTGCTATGGCCCTGCCTGATCGTGGATGCGCCTACTGCTATGGCCCTGCCGGATCGTGGATGCGCCTACTGCCATGACCCTGCCTGACACCCACCACTACTGTCGCTAATATTAGTCACATCTCTGTTACATACGTTCCACTACTATTATTGTAATGCATTACTACATACCATCCTTACCATTAATCACTACTACTGTTATCACAAGTAATCACATTTCCATGTGCATTTCATTATTATTGCTGTAATACATCTTTATGTACTTTCACTCCTGTCAACCATCGCTTATAATTGAATACATTGTGATCTCGTTGATCTGCTCTGTACATGCGACATCTATTGCACGTCTGTCCGTCCTGGGAGAGGGATCCCTCATCTGTGGCTCTCCCTGAGGTTTCTTCCGCATTTTTTTTTCCCTGTTAAAAGGGCCTTTTTTTGGGGCAAGTTTTTCCTCACTCGAATCGAGGGTCGAAGGACAGAGGGTGTCGTCTCTGTACAGATTGTAAAGCCCTCTGAGGCAAACTGTGATTTGTGAATTTGGGCTATACAAATAAAATTTGATTTGATTTGATTTGATTTGATTTGATACGGGTCACACAAAACACAACAGTGACATCTTCAGTGACTTCCTGTGTCTAGTGGGTGACGCTATAGATATGACGCAGTATTGATGCAGAGACGTATTCTGGGTGAGCCCCTCTACATTTGTGAGCAATTTGGTGCAGATCTGCAATTGTATGTTGAAGTTATAAGGAATTCCTGCTTCATGGTGAAGGATTGACTTTGAAGGAAAATGGCGGACTTCCTGTTGGACTGAGGGTTTGTTTCCAAGAGGATTTTTTGTGCGTCTGGTCATGATACATATGCGTACCGACTTTTGTTCATGTATGTGCATGTAGAAGGCGGGGCTTAAAGTTTGAAATATTCCAGTGGGCGCTATGGAGCCATTTTTTGACTTAGCACAATATTAATGCATAGACCTATTTAGAGACATCCCCTCTACATGTGTGACCAATTTGGTGTAGATGGGAAATTGTATGTTGAAGTTGTAAGGACTTCCTGAGTGATGGCGAAGGATTGAAATTGACCGCACCGCCACGCCCACCAGGCACAACGTAGCATGTTGAAGGTATGAGGATGCTAGTGAGTGAATGTGAAGTCTGTGGTGTTAAATCTGTAGGGTGAGTTAGTTAAAGTACAAGGCATGAACATATTGGGTGAGTACAGAATGGGAAAAGCCATAAGGGGGTCAACGAAATTGACCACACTGCGACACCCACCAGGAATAACGTAGGCAAAAGTTTTTCACAACTTTTCATCATCAAGGCATGAGGATGATACTTGGTGACTGGGAAGTCTGTGGTGTTAAATCTGTAGGCCAAGTTAAACAATGTACGAGGCTGAGACGTGGGTTCCTACAGAATGGGAACAGCCATAAGGGGGGTCGCGAAGTTGAACACACTGCCACGCCCACTAGAAATAACGTAGGTGAAAGCTTTTTACAACTTTTCATTATCAAGGTCTGAAGATGATATATAGTGAGTGTGAAGTCTGTGGCATTAAATCTGTAGGACGAGTTAATTAAAGTACGAGGCATAGCAATGGGTACCTACAAAATGGAAAAAGCCATAAGGGGGTCATCGAAGTTGAACACACTGCCACACCCACCAGGAATAACGTAGGTGAAAGCTTTTTACAACTTTTCATTATCAAGGTCTGAAGATGATATATAGTGACTGGGAAGTCTGTGGTGTTAAATCTGTACGCCAAGTTAAACAATGTACGAGGCTTAGAAATGGGTTCCTACAGAATGGGAACAGCCATAAGGGGGGTCGCGAAGTTGAACGCACTGCCACGCCCACTAGGAATAACGTAGGTGAAAGCTTTTTACAACTTTTCATTATCAAGGTCTGAAGATGATATATAGTGAGTGTGAAGTCTGTGGTGTTAAATCTGTAGGACGAGTTAATTAAAGTAAGAGGCATAGCAATGGGTGACAATGGCGGTGAAATCTCAACTTTGAACCAATATGGCAGACTTCCCGTTGGACTGAGGTTATGGGTCCAAGAGGGTTTTTTGTGCATCTGGTCATGATACATAAGTGTACCGAATTTTGTTCATGTTTGTGAATGTAGGAGGCGGGGCTTAAAGTTTGAAATATTCCAGGGGGCGCTATGGAGCCATTTAGCGCCCCCTGCTGGTCATTTTTGGTGTGTGAGTTACAGGGGCCAGTCTGTACCACCCCTATCAATTTCATATCCATAAGTGTTATGGTGTGGGCACAGTACCAAATATAAAATTAAACTGCCACCAGAGCGCCACCTAGTGGCAGATCGGTAACCCCTTTTTCAGCTGTCGTCAGGAGGGCAGTGGCAATGAGTGTACCAAGTTTTATGATAATCCGACCAACGGATGTTGAGATATAAATTACTTTAATTTAAAGAGCGCCACCTAGTGGTCATCAGCCAAAATTTTGCACAGAGCCTTAGGGGCTCATGTGGAAATAGTATCCTGAGTTTCATGTCATTCGGACAGACCAATGTGGAGATATGCCACACTTCCTGTTTAGTACGAAATGTGCAGGAAGTTGTCATTTAATAACTTGAGTATTCTTTGGAATATCAACATTCTTTTAAATGGTTTTTGTCAGGAGGGTCCACAGATGCCGTGTGCAAAGTTTGGTGCAAATCGGAGAAATTGGCGGTGAGGAGTTAGCAAAAGTACGTTTGCGACATTTTGCTAATTTGCGAAAAAATTAGGTAACCGGAAATGGGCGTGGCCTATATCACAAGATTCACCACAATTCACTGAACGCGTGGATATAAGGTTTTTGAATGTGCGACAAAGTATGTGGGAGTTATGAGCCAAAACGCACTTTGCTTGATTATAGCGCCACCTAGTGGTGAAAATTCACAACGACAACAGATTAAAAAAATTTTCGCCAGGTCTGATCTATATTCCAAGTTTGGTGAGTTTTAGGGTATGTTCAGGCCGCCAAATATGCGATCTCGGGGAAGGAAAAAAAAAAATAATAATAATAATAATTAAAACTGCAAGCAGTGATGAACGGGCCCTCGCAGCCCAACGTACGTCGGGCTATGGCGCCGTTGGAGGCCGCGTGACCAGATGTGTGCTTGCCTGTTGCCTGTCGAAAGTTCCAACCTAAATGGGATACGTGTCACACAAAACACAACAGTGACATCTTCAGTGACTTCCAGTGTCCAGTGGGTGGGGCTATAGATATGACGCAGTATTGATGCTTAGACCTATTCAGGGACAACCTCTCTACAATTGTGACCAATTTGGTGAAGATGGGAAATTGTATGTTGAAGTTATGAGGACTTCCTGTGTGATGCCTAAGGATCAAAATTGACCGCACCACCATGCCCACCAAGCACAACCTAGGCTGTTGAAGGTATAAGGATGCTACTGAGTGAATGTGAAGTCTGTGGTGTTAAATCTGTAGGATGAGTTAGTTAAAATACAAGGCATAGACATATTGGGTCAGTACAGAATGGGAACAGCCATAAGGGGGTCATCGAAGTTGAACACACTGCCACACCCACCAGGAATAACGTAGGTAAAAGTTTTTCACAACTCTTCATCATCAAGGCATGAGGATGATACTTGGTGACTGGGAAGTCTGTGGTGTTAAATCTGTAGGCCAAGTTAAACAATGTACGAGGCTTAGACATGGGTTCCTACAGAATGGGAACAGCCATAAGGGGGGTCGGGAAGTTGAACACACTGCCACGTCCACTAGAAATAACGTAGGTGAAAGCTTTTTACAACTTTTCATTATCAAGGTCTGAAGATGATATATAGTGAGTGTGAAGTCTGTGGCGTTAAATCTGTAGGACGAGTTAATTAAAGTACGAGGCATAGAAATGGGTACCTACAAAATGGAAAAAGCCATAAGGGGGTAATCGTAATTGAACGCACTGCCACGCCCACTAGGAATAACGTAGGTGAAAGCTTTTAACAACTTTTCATTCTCAAGGTCTGAAGATGATATATAGTGAATGTGAAGCCTGTGGCGTTAAATCTGTAGGCCAAGTTAAATAATGTACGAGGCATAGAAATGGGTGACAATGGCCGCGAAATCTCAACTTTGAACCAATATGGCAGACTTCCCGTTGGACTGAGGTTAAAGGTCCAAGAGGTTTTTTTGTGCGTCTGGTCATGATACATAAGCGCACCAAATTTTGTTCATGTACGTGCGTTTAGGAGGTGGGGCTTAAAGTTTGAAATATTCCAGGGGGCGCTATGGAGCCATTTAGCGCCCCCTGCTGGTCATTTTTGGTGTGTGAGTTACAGGGGCCAGTCTATACCACCCCTATCAATTTCATATCCATAAGTGTTATGGTGTGGGCACAGTACCAAATATAAATTTAAACTGCCACCAGAGCGCCACCTAGTGGCAGATCGGTAACCCCTTTTTCAGCTATCTGTGGTGTTAAATCTGTAGGATGAGTTAGTTAATGTACGAGGCTTAGAAAAGGATTCCTACAGAATGGGAACAGCCATAAGGGGGTCATTGAAGTTGAACACACTGCCACACCCACCAGGAATAACGTAGGTAAAAGTTTTTCACAACTTTTCATCATCAAGGCATGAGGATGATACTTAGTGACTGGGAAGTCTGTGGTGTTAAATCTGTAGGCCAAGTTAAACAATCTACGAGGCTTAGACAGGGGTTCCTACAGAATGGGAACAGCCATAAGGGGGATCGCGAAGTTGAACGCACTGCCACGCCCACTAGGAATAACGTAGGTGAAACCTTTTTACAACCTTTCATTATCAAGGTCTGACGATGATACATAGTGAATGTGAAGCCTGTGGCGTTAAATCTGTAGGCCAAGTTAAATAATGTACGAGGCTTAGAAATGGGTTCCTACAGAATGGGAACAGCCATAAGGGGGGTCGCGAAGTTGAACACACTGCCACGCCCAGTCGAAATAACGTAGGTGAAAGCTTTTTACAACTTTTCATTATCAAGGTCTGAAGATGATATATAGTGAGTGTGAAGTCTGTGGTGTTAAATCTGTAGGCCAAGTTAAACGATGTACGAGGCTTAGAAATGGGTACCTACAAAATGGAAAAAGCCATAAGGGGGTCATCGCAATTGAACGCACTGCCACGCCCACTAGGAATAACGTAGGTGAAAGCTTTTAACAACTTTTCATTATCAAGGTCTGAAGATGATATATAGTGACTGGGAAGTCTGTGGTGTTAAATCTGTAGGCCAAGTTAAACGATGTACGAGGCTTAGAAATGGGTTCCTACAGAATGGGAACAGCCATAAGGGGGGTCGCGAAGTTGAACGCACTGCCACGCCCACTAGGAATAACGCAGGTGAAAGCTTTTTACAACTTTTCATTATCAAGGTCTGACGATGATACATAGTGAATGTGAAGCCTGTGGCGTTAAATCTGTAGGACGAGTTTGTGAAAGTATGAGACTTGGAAATTGGGATCGCACAGAATGGGAAAAGCCATAAGGGAGACATTGAAATTAATCACACCGCCACACCCACCAGGAATAACGTAGACGAAAGCTTTTGACAACTTTTCATCATCAAGGTATGAGGATGCTTCTAAGTGAATGTGAAGTCTGTGGTGTTAAATCTGTAGGACGAGTTAGTTAATGTACGACGCTTAGAAATGGGTTTCCTACAGAATGGGAAAAGCCATAAGGGGGTCATTGAAATAAACCGTATCACCACGCCCACCAGAAATGATGTAGGCAAAAGCTTTTCACAACTTGTCATCATCAAGGCATGTGGATAAGTCGAGTGACTGGGAAGTCTGTGGTGTTAAATCTGTAGGCCAAGTTAAACAATGTACAAGGCTTAGACATGGGTTCCTACAGAATGGGAACAGCCATAAGGGGGTCATCGAAATTGAACACACTGCCACGCCCACTAGGAATAACGTAGGTGAAAGCTTTTAACAACTTTTCATTATCAAGGTCTGAAGATGATATATATTGAATGTGAAGCCTGTGGCGTTAAATCTGTAGGCCAAGTTAAATAATGTACGAGGCATAGAAATGGGTGACAACGGCGGCGAAATCTCAACTTTGAACCAATATGGCAGACTTCCCGTTGGACTGAGGTTATGGGTCCAAGAGGGTTTTTTGTGCGTCTGGTCATGATACATAAGCGTACTGAATTCTGTTCATGTACGTGCATGTAGGAGGCGGGGCTTAAAGTTTGAAATATTCCAGGGGGCGTTGTGGAGCCATCTAGCGCCCCCTGCTGGTCATTTTTGGTGTGTGGGTTCCAGGGGCTAGTCTATACCTCCTCAATGAGTTTCATATCCATAAGTGTTATGGTGTGGGCACAGTACCAAATATAAAATTAAACTGCCACCAGAGCGCCACCTAGTGGCAGATCGGTAACCCCTTTTTCAGCTATCGTCAGGAGGGCAGTGGCAATGAGTGTACCAAGTTTTATGATAATCCGACCAACGGATGTTGAGATATAAATTACTTTAATTTAAAGAGCGCCACCTAGTGGTCATCAGCCGAAATTTTGCACAGAGCCTTAGGGGCTCATGTGGAAGGGGCATCCTGAGTTTCATGTCATTCAGACAGACCAATGTGGAGATATGCCACACTTCCTGTTTGGTACGAAATGTGCAGGAAGTTGTGATTTAATAACAAAGTATTCTTTGGAATATCAACATTCTTTTAAATGGTTTTTGTCAGGAGGGTCCACAGATGCCGTGTGCAAAGTTTGGTGCAAATCGGTGAAATTGTCTGGGAGGAGTTAGCAAAAGTAGGTTTGCGACATTTTGCGAATTTGCGGAAAAAATTAGGTAACCGGAAATGGGCGTGGCCTATATCAAGAGATTCAGCACAATTCACTGAACGCGTGGATATAAGGTTTTCGAATGTGCGACAAAGTATGTGGGAGTTATGAGCCAAAACGCACTTTGTTTGATTATAGCGCCACCTAGTGGTGGAAATTCACAACGACAACAGATTAAAAAAATTTTCGCCAGGTCTGATCTATATTCCAAGTTTGGTGAGTTTTGGGGTATGTTCAGGCCGCCAAATATGCGATCTCGTGGACAGGAAAAAAATAATAATAATAAATAATCCAAAATAATCCTAGCAGATACAATAGGTCCTCGCACGAGATTCGTGCTCGGGCCCTAATAATAAATAATCCTTACAGATACAATAGGTCCTCGCACGAGATTCGTGCTCGGGCCCTAATAATAATAAATAATCCTAGCAGATACAATAGGTCTGAAGATGATATATAGCGAGTGTGACGTCTGTGGCGTTAAATCTGTAGGACGAGTTAATTAAAGTACGAGGCATAGAAATGGGTACCTACAAAATGGAAAAAGCCATAAGGGGGTCATCGCAATTGAACGCACTGCCACGCCCACTAGGAATAACGTAGGTGAAAGCTTTTTACAAATTTTCATTATCAAGGTCTGAAGATGATATATAGTGAATGTGAAGCCTGTGGCGTTAAATCTGTAGGCCAAGTTAAATAATGTACGAGGCATAGAAATGGGTGACAATGGCAACGAAGTCTCAACTTTGAACCAATATGGCAGACTTCCCGTTGGACTGAGGTTATGGGTCCAAGAGGGTTTTTTGTGCATCTGGTCATGATACATAAGCGTACCAAAATCTGTTCATGTACGTGCATGTAGGAGGCGGGGCTTACAGTTTGAAATATTCCAGGGGGCGTTGTGGAGCCATTTAGCGCCCCCTGCTGGTCATTTTTGGTGTGTGGGTTACAGGGGCCAGTCTATACCACCCCTATCAATTTCATATCCATGAGTGTTATGGTGTGGGCACAGTACCAAATATAAAATTAAACTGCCACCAGAGCGCCACCAAGTGGCAGATCGGTAACCCCTTTTACAGCTATCATCAGGAGGGCAGTGGCAATGAGTGTACCAAATTTTATGATAATCCGACCAACGGATGTTGAGATATAAATTACTTTAATTTAAAGAGCGCCACCTAGTGGTCATCAGCCAAAATTTTGCACAGAGCCTGAGGGGCTCATGTGGAATTAGTATCCTGAGTTTCATGTCATTCGGACAGACCAATGTGGAGATATGCCACACTTCCTGTTTGTTACGAAATGTGCAGGAAGTTGTTATTTAATAACTTGAGTAATCTTTGGAATATCAACATGCTTAGCACAACTCTGGGTCAGGAGGGTCCACAGATGCTGTGTGCAAAGTTTGATGCAAATCGGTGAAATTGTCTGGGAGGAGTTAGCAAAAGTAGGTTTGCGACATTTTGCGAATTTGCGAAAAAATTTGGTAACCGGAAATGGGCGTGGCCTATATCACGAGATTCAGCACAATTCACTGAACGTGTGGATATAAGGTTTTTAAATGTGCGACAAAGTATGTGGGAGTTATAAGCCAAAACGCACTTAGCTTGATTATAGCGCCACCTAGTGGTGGAAGTTCACAACGACAACAGATTAAAAAAGTTTTCACCAGGTCTGATCTATATTCCAAGTTTGGTGAGTTTTGAGGTATGTTCAGGCTGCCAAATATGCAATCTCGGGGAAGGACAAAGAATAATAAATAATCCTTACAGATACAATAGGTCCTCGCACGAGATTCGTGCTCGGGCCCTAATAATCCTTACAGATACAATAGGTCCTCGCACGAGATTCGTGCTCGGGCCCTAATAAATAATCCTAGCAGATACAATAGGTCCTCGCACGAGATTCGTGCTCGGGCCCTAATAATAATCACTACAAAAACAATAGGGTCCTTGCAGGTTCCCTGCTCGGGCCCTAATAATAATAATCACTACAAAAACAATAGGGACCTCGCAGGTTCCCTGCTCGGGCCCTAATAATCTCTACAAAAACAATAGGGACCTCGCAGGTTCCCTGCTCGGGCCCTAATAATAAACATTACAATTACAATAGGGACCTCGCAGGTTTCCTGCTCGGGCCCTAATAATAATCATTACAATTACAATAGGGTCCTTGCAGGTTCCCTGCTCGGGCCCTAATAATCATTACAATTACAATAGGGTCCTTGCAGGTTCCCTGCTCGGGCCCTAATAAATAATAATCATTACAATTACAATAGGGTCCTTGCAGGTTCCCTGCTCGGGCCCTAATAATAATCATTCGAAAAACAATAGGGTCCTTGCAGGTTCCCTGCTCGGGCCCTAATTAATCACTACAATTACAATAGGGTCCTTGCAGGTTCCCTGCTCGGGCCCTAATAATAATCATTACAATTACAATAGGGTCCTTGCAGGTTCCCTGCTCGGGCCCTAATAATAATAATAATCCGAGCGAATCCAATAGGGCCTCGCACGAGATTCGTGCTCGGGCCCTAATAATAATCATTCGAAAAACAATAGGGACCTCGCAGGTTTCCTGCTCGGGCCCTAATAATCATTATAAAAACAATAGGGACCTCGCAACTTTGTTTCTCTGTTATTCTCTTTTAAACTCAGAACGAAAAAACAGGAAAAAAAGAATAACACAAAACCACATTTTGTGCCTGTTATTCTGTTTTAAAACAATACATACATGAACAAAATTTGGTATGCATATGTATCATGACCAGACGCACACAACAAGAATCATCACCCATACCCTCAGTCCAACAGGAAGTCCACCATTTTGATTCGAAATTGAGATTTCGCCACCATTTTGACCAATTTCCTGCCTCGTACTTTGACAAACTCGTCAAAATCCTGACTTTAAAGTCAGAATTCTGACTTTTTTCTCAGAATTCTGACTTTAATCTCAGAATTCTGACTTTTTTCTCAAAATTCTGACTTTATTCTCAGAATTCTGACTTAAATCTCAGAATTCTGACTTTAAAGTCAGAATTTTGACGAGTTTGTCAAAGTACGAAATTTCACATGTGGCCCTAATCCTCTTCCGTAGGGCTCGAGCCCCCTGCGACTATATAAAGAATAAGCAGTTACAGATAGTGAATTAATGAAGGAATGAATTAAATGTTTACTTTACTACTCTTTTTGCTGTGTCAATTTTTTCCCCATGGTATCAAAAAGGGTAGAAATTCCAGTATGGTGACAACACTAGCAGGAAGGTAGCGTGAAAGTTCTTGCAACTCGGGCATCACGGCAGTTCACACCTGCTGAGTTGAAACATTTATAGTCAGCTGTGCTGCAGTCAACTGGAATAAAGTCTCAGACAGAAGTACAAGGGGCACACACACAAACCTTATACAGGCACCTCTGTCCTCCCATGGTGCAGCCAGCCATGGTTCCCCACATCTTAATCTGTGAGACCAGGGATTCATAAACTACTTGACATGGTATCTCAAAGTACCTACAAGGGAAAAACAAGCACAGTCACTGCATGTGATTAAAGCCCATGTAAGCACCCTACTTTTCTTGAAACAACTCAAGTGGGCATTGTAAATGCAGTGGTGGCATCTAGTGGAAATAAGATGTGAGTGCTGTGTATTTCTTTGACTACATGAAAGTTTTCCATTGTCTATAATTAAACATTTTGGAAAGCTGACTTTTTGTCACTGCTTATATCAGCAATATTTTACTGTCAACATTACTTAGGTTTTTGTATAAAACATAATTATCCATTATTAATTTTCAATGTTTTGTATCTTATTTATGGACCTCAAAGAATATAATGAAGATCAGATTAAAATTCCAGAAAATGTGGACAGTTATTTAATCTTTCCAAAGAGTTTTGCCTGTTTTTCTCTTGCTTATCTTAAGGCCGATGATCTAAAAAGATCATGTTAAGATGGCCCAGCCAATTAAAAACTGTGTAAAAGTGACACCAACGCTCACATGGTCTCACTTTTACCAGGAATACTGTTTCAGTCCAGTCCAGGTTTAGGGCCTACTTGACCTCAGGAGCTTCCATTTACAGTAGAAATGACATCTCAGTGGCCAGCTCTCTGATTAGACTAATCAGTTAAACCTATTACGTCTAATAAGATGATCATATCACATGTTCTTTCCCAACATATGCCCAAATGCTTGCACTGTTGTTTTGACAGGAAACATCTTGAATGTTAATTTAATTGGTTAATTGGAACCGATACACACATGCAAACTAATATGCCATTTAAAACAAACCACAAATTCAACCACAGTGAAGTTTAGAATGTCAAAGAAAGTCAGTTAATGTCCTTTTATGTTTTGTTTTTTTTCACTCAGTGTTGCTGATGAGGTTTACTTGTTTGTTTGCTTGAATACAGTGCACTCATGAATTAGGCATGGAGATTGGCCGTTTGAATAGCAGCGTTCAGTAAATGTGAGTGTGTGTTTAGATGACCTCTGTAGGCCTTTACTCTTCTTGTTTTATTCTTGTTTCTCTTCTTGTCCTTGCATTTCTGTATTTTTGTAAACCCAATCACAATCACCAGAAAACAGTTGATTTGCGTTGTGGAAATTGGGATCATGTTTATTTCTGTTGTGATTTTCAGCCATAACTGTAATGTGTAAAGATTTATAGTAAAACATGTTTGTCCGACCTGATATTTCTTCTGTGCTTATTTCATGTACTATATTGCTTTGCTAGTGTCTTTGATATCTACCTTATACGAACTGCTATTTTGGTTTAACTCAAGTCGTTTTCTTTAGTCTGTGGCCCAACAAGCAAAGACAATCTCCAATCTAGGGTTAAGTGTTGTTATTAATGAGATATGAAAGCATCAAACATGCATTTGGATTAATTGGATATATACACTTTGAAATATCCAATAAAGTTAAATTGTATGTAGGAAAAGGTGTGATGCGTGAGTTTTCTACCCGGATGTTATTGTAAACAAACATTATGATTCAGTCAATTCACAGTGAATTATCTCAAAATCTAGTAAAATGATGAAAGTAAATAGAACTTAGACCTATTGTTGTCTATATTAGTGATGCCTCAACCACAAGCATTATGAATCAATGTAATGTGCCAAATATAGTAAAACTGCCCTGGCAAAGTCAAACAGTGATCACATACAACCCTCACCAACACTGATGGAATCATGCATAAGGTAATATTAGCTTAAGATCACTAGAACCTAAACCTGCGACACACATGCATCAAATACTGAGAGGAAATTCATGCTTTAATAGTAACTGAATTCATAATTATCTATTAGTACATGTACACATTAGTACTAATGTAATAAAAAACGTTTTGTGGATAGTCATTTTGTGCAGAATAATGCAATTTTTGAGAATAGAAAACAATCTGAGACTGTTATGAAAACCAAATATGACACATTTATGTCAAATTATTTACAAAACAAATACAATAAATAATAAAAATAATAATAATAATAATAATTAATAAATAAACAACTAAATAAAACAAAACAAAAATAAGCATACCATTCTACTTTGCACTGGGCATGGAGAGGGCCAGCACAGCAAAGCTGAGAGGTGCCTACTGCCAGGAAAACTGCAAGGAACCAACCCACTGGATACATTTCGTTCCACTGCCTGTAAAATTCAGTCTGGACTTAGTAGTAACACTGACAACAGCTCCAATGTCAGAGAGACAGAAAAAAGAAGAGGGGGAAAAAATCACAGGATGATCATGTGCTT